>NC_080784.1:92166553-93366553 GCF_028018385.1 Neofelis nebulosa | reverse complement strand
TTCCCAATGCGGATCTACCATGCCTGAGGTGCCTGGTGTGGGGTCTGATTCTCTCCCTTCTCCTGCCTGCAGTGTCCCTCCATCCTGTGAACAGTCTTGCAGATTAGTTTGTTTCCAGCCTGCATCTCCAATTCTTCCTACCCTTTTATTTATTTATTTATTTATTTATTTATTTATTTATTTAAAAAAATTTTTTTAACGTTTACTTATTTTGAGACCGAGAGAGACAGAGCATGAACGGGGGAGGGGCAGAGAGAGAGGGAGACACAGAATCGGAAGCAGGCTCCAGGCTCTGAGCCATCAGCCCGGCGCGGGGCTAGAACTCACGGACGGTGAGATCGTGACCTGAGCTGAAGTCAACGCTTAATGGACTGAGCCACCCAGGCGCCCCTCTTCCTACCCTTTTAGATGTGGTCTCCAGGGGATACTGGAACAAGGATTTACAGAACAATCCCAAGTCAAAAGGTCACTAACAGGTACCTAATCCTCTGAAAAGGGGTATTTAACCCACTGCTGGCTTGAGGACTATCTAGGCCAATTTTTATTTCCATCATGGCTCAGCCTGGTTCCAAACATCTGGGCTATTCATAGTTAAATGTCTGAACATCTGCGAGTTCAAAACACTGCCTCATGAGTTGAAAATTTTTGAAACTAAGTGACAGAAACATGGTAGCTAGGGGCCAAGGATAGACAGCCCCAAGATGGGCTTCTTTGGCATAAACATTATTTTGTGTTTTAAGCAATCAAAACCCAGCAGACTAAGGAAAAGCTCTTCACCTCCCCCTCAACTGCCTGCTGGTACCAGGAAGAGAGCTATTACCAGTGATTGTTTTCACCCAAGAAACTTATCTGCATAATAAGGCAGGCTTTGTTTTCCAGACATCTTCCTGCTAATGGACTTTCTCCCTTTTTTTTTTTTAATTTAACTTTATTTTTTATTTTTTTAAAAATTTACATCCAAATTAGTTAGTATATAGTGAAGCAATGATTTCAGTAGATTCCTTAATGCCCCTTCCCCATTTAGCCCATCCCCCCTCCCACAACCGCTCCAGCAACCCTCAGTTT
This sequence comes from Neofelis nebulosa, assembly GCF_028018385.1. Taxonomy (NCBI): domain Eukaryota; kingdom Metazoa; phylum Chordata; class Mammalia; order Carnivora; family Felidae; genus Neofelis; species Neofelis nebulosa. The sequence goes on along the minus strand of NC_080784.1, from coordinate 93,365,488 downwards.
GTTCTCCATATTTATGAGTCTCTTTTGTTTTCTCCCCCTCCCTGTTTTTATATTATTTTTGTTTCCTTTCCTTTATGTTCTTCTTCTTTGTCTCTTAAAGTCCTCATCTGAGGGAAGTCATATCATTTTTGTCTTTCTCTGACTGACTAATTTCACTTAGCCTAATACCCTCCAGTTCCATCCACGTAGCTGCATGGAAATGGTAAGATTTCATTCTTTTTGATTGCCAAATAATACTCCATTGTGTGTGTGTGTGTATATGTATATATATATATATATATATATATATATATATATACATATATACACCACATATTCTCTATCCATTCATCAATCGATGGACATTTGGGCTCTTTCCATATTTTGGTTATTGTTGATAGTGCTGCTATAAACATGGGGGTGAATGTGTCCCTTCGAAACAGCACACCTGTATCCCTTGGATAAATGCTTAGTAGTTCAATTGCTGGGTCATAGGGTAGTTCTATTTTTAGTTTTTTGAGAAACCTCCATACTGTTTTCCAGAGTGGTTGCACCAGCTTGCATTCCCACCAACAATGCAAAAGAAATCCTGTTTCTCCCCATCCTCGCCAACATCTATTGTTGCCTGAGTTGTTAATGTTAGCCATTCTGACAGGTGTAAGGTGGTATCTCATTGTGGTTTTGATTTGTATTTCCCTGATGATGAGTGAAGTTGAGCATTTTTTCATGTGTCAGTTGGCCATCTGGATGTCTTCTTTGGAGAAGTGTCTATTCATGTCTTTTCCCCATTTCTTCACTGGATCATTTGTTTTTTGGGTGTTGAGTTTGATAAGTTCTTTGTAGATTTTGGATAGTAACCCTTTATCTGATATGTCATTTGCAAATATCTTCTCCCATTCCATCGGTTGCCTTTTAGTTTTGCTGATTGTTTCCTTCGCTGTGCAGAAGTTTTGTATTTTGATGAGTTCCAGGAGTTTATTTTTGCTTTTGTTTCCCTTGCCTCCAGAGACGTGTTGAGTAAGAAATTGATGCGGGCAAGATCAAAGAGGTTTTTGCCTGCTTTCTCCTCGAGGCTTTTGATGGCTTCCTGTCTTACATTGAGATCTTTCATCCATTTTGAGTTTATTTTTGTGTATGGTGTAAGAATGTTGTCCAGGTTCATTCTTCTGCAAGTCGCTTTCCAGTTTTCCCAGCACCACTTGCTGAAGAGACTGTCTTTATTCCATTGGATAGTCTTTCCTGCTTTGCCAAAGATTAGTTGGCCATACGTTTGTGGGTCTGTTTCTGGGTTCTCTATTCTGTTCCATTGATCTGAGTGTCTGTTCTTGTGCCAGTACCATACTGTCTTGATGATTAAAGCTTTGTAGTATAGCTTGAAGTCTGGGATTGTGATGCCCCCTGCTTTGGTTTTCTTTTTCAAGATTGCTTTGGCTATTCAGGGTCTTTTCTGGTTCCATACAAATTTTAGGATTATTTGTTCTAGCTCTGTGAAGAATGCTGGTGTTACTTTGATAGGGATCGCATTGAATATGTAGATTACTTTGGGTAGTATCGACATTTTAACAATATTTGTTCTTCCTATCCAGAGCATGGAATCTTTTTCCATTTCTTTGTGTCTTCTTCAATGTCTTTGATAAGCTGTCTATAGTTTTCACTGTATACATTTTTCACTGCTTTGGTTAGATTTATTCCTAGGTATTTTATGTTTTTTGGTGTAACTGTAAATGGGATCGATTCCTTGATTTCTCTTTCTGTCACTTCATTGTTGGTGTATAGGAATGCAACCAATTTCTATGCATTGATTTTTTATCCTGCAACTTTGCAGAATTCATGAATCAGTTCTAGCAGTTTTTTTTTATGGAATCTTTAAGGTTTTCCATATAGAGTATCATGTCATCTGTGAAGAGTGAAAGTTTGACCTCCTCCTAGCTGATTTGGATGCATTTTATTCCTTTCTGTTGTCTGATTGCAGAGGCTAAGACTTCCAATACTACGTTGAATAACAGTGGTGAGAGTGGACATCCCTGTCTTGTTCCTGACCTTAGGGGGAAAGCTCTCAGTTTTTCCCAATTGAGGATGATATTAGCGTTGGGGCTCTCATATATGGCTTTTATCATCTCAAGGTATGATCCTTCTATCCCTACTTTCTTGAGGGTTTTTATCAAGAAAGGATGCTGTATTTTGTCAAATGCTTTCTCTGCATCTATTGAGAGGATCATATGGTTCTTGTCCTTCCTTTTATTGATGTGATGAATCACGTTAATTTTTTTGTAGATATTGAACCAGCCCTGCATCCCAGGTATAAATCTCACTTGGTCATGGTGAATAATTTTTTTAATGTATTGTTCGATCCGGTTGGCTAATATCTTGTTGAGGAGTTTTGCATCCATATTCATCAGGGAAATTGGTGTGTAGTTCTCCTTTTTAGTGGGGTCTCTGTCTGGGTTTGGAACCAGGGTAATGCTGGCTTCATAAAAGAGTTTGCAAGTTTTCCTTCATTTCTATTTTTTGGAACAGTTTCAAGAGAATAGGTGTTAACTCTTCCTTAAATGTTTGGTAGAATTCCTCTGGAAAGCCATCTGGCCCTGGACTCATTTTTTGGCAGATTATCGATTACTAATTCGATTTCCTTACTGGCTATGGGTCTGTTCAAATTTTCTATATCTTCCTGTTTCAGTTTTGGTGGTGGATATGTTTCTAGGAATTTGTCCATTTCTTCCAAATTTCCCATTTTATTGGCATACAATTGCTCATAATATTCTCTTATTTTTGTTTTTATTTCTGTTGTGTTGGTTGTGATTTCTCCTCTTTCATTCTTGATTTTACTTATTTGGGTCCTTTCCTTTTTCTTCTTGATCAAACTGGCTAGTGGCTTATGAATTTTGTAATTCTTTCAAAGAACCAGCTTCTGGTTCATTGATCTGTTCCACTGTTTTTTTCGTTTCAATAACATTAATTTCTGCTCTAATCTTTATTATTTCCTGTCTTCTGCTGGTTTTGGGTGTTATTTGCTGTTCTTTTTCCAGCTCCTTAAGGCGTAAGGTTAGGTTGTGTAACTGAGATCTTTTTTTTCTTCTTTAGGAAGGCCTGGATTGCTATATACTTTCTTCTTATGACAGCCTTTGCTGCGTCCCAGAGGTTTTGGGTGGTGGTGTTATCATTTTCATTGATTTCCATACATTTTTTAATTTCTTATTTAACTGCTTGGCTATCCCATTCATTCTTTAGTAGGATGTTCTTCAGTCTCCAAGTATTTGTTACTTTTCCAAATTTTTTCTTGTGATTGTTTTCGAGTTTCATAGCATTGTGGTCTGAAAATATGCACAGTATGATCCTGATTTTTTGGTACTTACTAAGGGCTGATTTGTGTCCCAGTATATGGTCTATTCTGGAGAATGTTCCATGTGCACTGGAGAGGAATGTATATTCTGCTGCTTTAGGATGAAATGTTCTGAATATATCTGTTAAGTCCATCTGGCCCAATGTATCATTCAAAGCCATTGTTTCCATGTTGATTTTTTGATTAGATGATCTGTCTATTGCTGTGAGTGGGGTGTTGAAATCTCCTACTATTATGGTATTACTATTAATGAGTTTCTTTATGTTTGTGATTAATTGATGTGTATATTTGGGTGCTTTCACATTTGGTGCATAAATGTTTACAATTGTTAGGTCTTCTTGGTCTAAAGACCCCTTGATTATGATATAATGCCCTTCTGCATCTCTTGATACAGTTTTTATTTTAAAGTCTAGTTGTCTGATATAAGTAAGGCTACTCTGGCTTTCTTTTGTTGACCATTAGCATGATAGATGGTTCTCCATCCCCTTATTTTCAATCTGCAGGTGTCTAAAGTGGGTCACTTGTAAACAGCACATAGATGGGTCTTGTTTTCTTATCCATTCTATTACCCTATGTCTTTTGATTGGAGCATTGAGTCCATTGACGTTTAGAGTGAGTACTGAAAGATATGAATTTACTGCCATTATGATGCTTGTAGAGTTGGAGTTTCTGGTGGTGTTCTCTGGTCCTTTCTAATCTTTTATTGCTTTTCTCCCCTCAGAGAGTCCCCCTTAAAATTTCTTGCATGGCTGGTTTAGTGGTCACAAACTCCTTTAATTTTTGTTTGTCTGGGAAACTTTTTATCTCTCCTTCTATTTTGAATGACAGCCTTGCTAGATAAAGAATTCTTGGCTGCATATTTTTCTGATTCAGCACACTGAATATATCCTCACACTCCTTTCTGGCCTGCCATGTTTCTGTGGATAGGTCTGCTGCAAACCTGATCTATCTTCCCTTGTAGGCTAAGGACTTTTTTTCCCTTGCTGCTTTCAGGATTCTCTCCTTGCCTGAGTTTTTTGTGAATTTGACTCTGATATGCCTTGTTGATGGTCAGTTTTTGTTGAATCTAATGGGAATCCTTTGTGCTTGCTGGACTTTGATGTCTGTGTCTTTCCCCAGGTTAGGAACGTTTTCCGCTATGATTTGGTCACATAACCCTTCTACCCCTATTTCTCTCTCTTCCTCCTCTGGGAGCCCTATGATTCTGATGTTGTTCCTTTTTAATGAGTCATTGATTTCTATAATTCTTAAATTGTGCTCTTTTGCCTTAATCTCCCTCTTTTTTTCTGCTTTGTTATTCTCTATGTTTGTCCTCTATATCGCTGATTCTCTGTTCTGCCTTGTCCATCTTTGCCGCTGCTGCATCCATCCATGATTGCAGCTCAGTTATAACATTTTTCATTTCATTCTGGCTATTTTTTACTTCTTTTATCTCTGCAGAAAGGGATTCTAACCTATTTTCGACTCCAGCTAGTATTCTTATCATGATTCTAAATTCTGGTTCAGACATCTTGCTTGTGTCTGTGTTGGTTAAATCCCTGGCTGTCGTTTCTTCGTGCTCTTTCTTTTGGGGTGAATCCCTTCATTTTGTCATTTTGAAGGGAGAAAATGAATTCATTAGGTAGAAAAATTGAAATTAAAAAAATTAAAATTAAAAAAATATTAAAATTAAAAATAAAACACACCCACACAAAAATCGAATAGATGATGTTAGATCATAGGTGTGTTTTGGTCTGGGTGTCTGGGTGTAGTAAGTGGTTTGACAGATTAGAGAAACAAACAAGCAAAAAAAAGGTGGGAGAGAGGAAAAAAAAAGGAAATCGTTTGAGAATTTGGAAAAATGAATACACTAAAGGAGACTAAAATACACAAAGGTAGAGAATATAGTAGGAAAAATTATATAAAAATATTTTTAATAAAAATTAAAAAGAAATATGATTTTTTTTCATTTTCTGTATTTAAAAAGGAAAGAAATGAAAAAGGGGAAAAAGATTAAAAAAAGAAAAAAATCCTCTGAAAATTTGAAAAAGTGACTACACTGTAGTAGACTGAAGTAAAATGATGGGAGTAAGTTAGAATTCGAAAAAAATTACATAAAAGCAAAAAGTATAGTAATAAAAAATAAATAAAATATTTTTAAAAGAAATTGAAAGTAAAAATGAAGTTTTTCTCTTTCTGCATTCAAGAAAAAGAAAAGAAATGAAAAAGAGAAAAAAGAAAAAGAAAGAAAAAAAGGAAATTGTTTGAAAATTTGAAAAGGTGAGTACACTGAAGTAGACTAAAATAAAATTATGGAAGTAAAGTAGAATTTGAAAAAATTTACACAAAAGTAAAAAATATAGTAATAAAAATTAAAGACAGATATTTTTAATAAAAACTGAAAATCGGGGCGCCTGGGTGGCGCAGTCGGTTAAGCGTCCGACTTCAGCCAGGTCACGATCTCGCGGTCCGTGAGTTCGAGCCCCGCGTCAGGCTCTGGGCTGATGGCTCGGAGCCTGGAGCCTGTTTCCGATTCTGTGTCTCCCTCTCTCTCTGCCCCTCCCCCATTCATGCTCTGTCTCTCTCTGTCCCAAAAATAAATAAAAAACGTTGAAAAAAAATTAAAGAAAAATAAATAAAAACTGAAAATAAAAATGAGTTTTTTCTCTTTCTGTATTCAAGAAAAAGAAAAGAATTGTAATAGAGAAAAAGGAAAAAGAGAGAGAGAGAAAATGAATAGATGAATCTGCTAACAGGTTGAAGTAGGACTAAAATTGCTTCGTTTTCCCCTGGAGGTCATTCCATGTATCTCTTTATAGTCCATAAATTAAGCCGGCAGTGAGGTTTGTGTTCTTGGAGAGCGAAGTTGGCCCAGTTGGGCAGGGCTCAGTGTAACAGCTCTGCTCTCCCCTAGATGGCGCTGCTAGCCTACTGAGGTGGATTGTTGAGGTGCTCCTCAGTGCGCATGCGCATGCGCTGGAGCGGTGAAAAATGGTCCCACCCACCCACCCACCCAGTCTGTTCTCCCGGATCAGCAATCGCTCACCGGTCCTCCGTTTTCAGCTCTCGTCCATTCCCCGCTTTTCCACTCTTCGTGACGAGGCCCCAGGCACTGCCTTTCTCCCAAGTTTTGTCTCAAATGCTGCTCTTTTCTGGGGCCTCTTACTTCGGAAAGACTGCGGCTTTGACCCGCTCCGCCCCTCTGTGGGAGGGTCTCACCGAGCAATGGCTGAGTGAGCAATGGCCAAATGTTGGCTGCACCCAGGAACGCCCGCTGGACCCTGCTGTTGCCAGTGCCCGGAGACGGCAGCCAGGTGCCAGCCTGCCCCCAAAAAAGATTGCGAGACAGTGGAGCCTCAGCATTTCAGGGACCTTGGAAAATCGCAACACGTATCTGGCACCAGGCTTCACCCTCAACAACCTTGCTCCGGCACCGGCAAATGTGGCTGCCTTCTGGGGTCTGCTGGGACCAGATGGCTTCAACAGTCTCTACCAAATGTCCTTCCAGCAGTGGAACCGCTTTTCTCGTGTGGCCTGAGAACCTCCCGTACCCCACTCTGTTCCTGGGGATTCACCTTTCCCACCAGAGCACCGCCAGGTATGGAGCTGCAGAGTTGCAGCCTTTGCGTTCCCCTTGTTTACAGTCTTAATGGAATTCAAACCCTCTCCTTTCTCTTTTCTCCCTTTTTAGTTTAGTCCCTGAGTCTATTTCCAATTTTCCACTTTCTCTCCAGCTGCTTTTGGGGAGGGGTGCTTTTCCCATATTCTCTCCCATCCTGGTCTCCATCCTCTCTCCGCCTGCAAAGGCCCTGCCTGCCGGCTTCTCTCTCCCCAAGTTCACCTCTCTGCGCCATGTACCTGCTGAATTCTGTGGTTCAGGTTGTGCAGATTGTTGTGTTAATCTTCCAATCAGTTTTCTAGGTGTGTTGGATGGTGTAGTGTTGGTCTGGCTGTATTTCATGGACGCGAGACACACAAAAAGCTTCCATGCTGTTCTGCCATCTTGGCTCCTCTAGCCTTTCTCTCTTTTGTATCCTCAGACCCTTAACCCTCCCCTTTGCTCTTATGCATCATATCGCCTCACTGTCTTTGGAACTTTATGTCTCTGTGGATAGGCTATTCAATTTGGTTTTCTCCTGTTACTTTCTTTCATATCAGTTTGATTCTTAGTCCAGCCATAAGAGCCTTAAGGGGCAGAATAAGTTTTTCCTCCCTGACAGTGGTTTACTAAACCACTCTCCCACTTTTATAAATGTTTGAAATTCTCCACAACACATTTTTTTAAATGGTGCTATCATGAGAACTTCGCTGGAGAATGGACATTTCAGGAAGCACAAGAAGATGGTAAATAAATAAGGTATGGCTGATAACAGAGGAATGAGTATTTCAGGGAGAAACAACAGGAAGTGCAGAAAAGGTTTGGGGGTAAGAGCTTAATATATTGAGGAATAAGTAAAAAGTAAGTGTGGCTAGAGCCAGATTGGAGATGGGCAGGGTAATAGGAGTTGAGCAACAAGGGGTTGAGTTAGGCGTTGATTCAGACCCTGTGTGTCTTTTGATTTTGTTTTGGGTATTATGAAACCTATTGAAAACATTTGGGCGGGTAGGGGTGATGTGTTAAATTAAAAATAAATCTCAAGTCAAACATTCATACTAACATTTTTATAGGTATACATCAATTTCTGGGCAACTGTGTTGGCACAAGGAGATGATTTGAGATACTACATTAAACCAAGTAAGAGGGAATAATAACTTGAATTAGGAAAGTGAGGGCAATGTAAGGTGGTGAAGAGTGGTTGGACTTGAGAATTTGATAAAAAATCTTATGTGGTCTATGAGGGAAAAAGAAGAGTCTGTGATGTACATTCCCCTGAGCAACAGAGAGAATGGTGGCAATATTATTTTTTTTTAATTTTTTAACATTTATTTATTTTTGAGAGAGAGACAGTGTGTGAGCAGGGGAGGGGCAGAGAGAGAGGGAGACATATAACCCAAAGCAGCTCCAGGCTCTGAGCTGTCAGCACAGAGCCCGATGAGGGGCTTGAACCCACAGACCGTGAGATCATCACCTGAGCCAAAGCCGGTCACTTAACCAACTGAGCCACCCAGGCACCCCGGTGGCAATATTATTGAGAAGATAATCATTGGGGATTGGTAAAAATAGTTTGGACAGGAGTTTTTTTATTTGTTTGGGATATATTAATTTTGAGATACCTATCAGTTATCCAAGTATATTTTTTGAACCGGTTGTTATATATTAGAATTAAGAACTTAGAGACAAACTCTGGACTGAAGACTTCAAAATTATCAACATAATTACATTTTATTTTTTTTTAATTTTTTTTAACGTTTGTTATAAAAATAACGTTGTTTATTTTTGAGACAGAGTGAGACAGAGCATGAACGAGGGAGGGGCAGAGAGAGGGAGACACAGAATCAGAAGCAGGCTCCAGGCTCTGAACCATCAGCCCAGAGCCGGATGCAGGGCTCAAACTCACAGACCGCGAGATTGTGACCTGAGCTGAAGTCGGAAGCCCAACCGACTGAGCCACCCAGGCGCCCCAACGTAATTACATTTTAAACTACAAGAACAGGGGCGCCTGGGTGGCTCAATCGATTAAGCATCTGACTCTTGGTTTAGGCTCAGGTCATGATCTTGCTGCTTGTGAGATTGTGCTCTGTGTTGGGCTCTGTGCTATCAGTGTGGAGCCTGCTTGGGATTCTCTCTCTCTGCCCTCCCCCATTTGTGCTCTCTCTCTCTCTCTCAAAATAAATAAATAAACATTTAATAAAAATAAAACTTCATGAGCAAAAATGTGTAGGAGTATATAGATAAGAATAGATGTCCTAGTAGTAAATCCTAGTTTATTTAGACTTCAAATAATTGGAAAGAAAAAGAGAGGCCAACAGAGGAGATGGAGAAGGAACACAAATGCAATAGAAAATCAAAGCATGTGGTATCTTTATAGCCAAGTGTATAAATGTTTAAAGAAGTAAGGGTTTTCTATTTCCAGGAGATGGCACACTAGATGTACAGAGAAAATGTTCCCAGTATAGATTCTTATGAGTGATGGACGTAATATTTTCAACGAAGTTGTTTTTAAGGCAAAACAGAGCAGGTGGTAATGTTAGGGAAACAACCAGATGCCAAAAATGACAGAACCACATTCCACAAACATAAGCTAACACCGGAGCTGGTGTCTTTCTTCAAAATATTCTTCACTTCACTGGTGGCCTTGGAGTCTGACTTGAAGAGCCACCTATGTACAAGTAGAAGAGGCAAAAATTTGGACTGATCTGGGTGGAAAATGGAATCACAGAGCCCCATATCATATCAGGACTCCAATGTTTGAACTCGGGGGGGGGGGGAAAGCCCCTCAAAAAGAGACTTTACTGTCTCAATTTTGTTCTGAGTAAAGCAGGGTAATAACAGCCTCCTTGAATAAATCCTAACTGCACACCAGTATTCACTCAGTGGGTGTCTGAATTCTTTTTGTGGTATGAAGTCTCAAGTTGAGAATTGACATTAACATTTTTCATAGGGTGGTTTATACCATCAGGCTCTAGGCAATGGCCCAACAGAAATAACACACTCCTGCTTTCTCAAAGAACACATTTTAGAAACCGACCTAAAAGATTTTACAAAGAATAAAGGAATGTGAGCTGATAATCAAAGAATATGAAAAATATGTCCAAACAAACCTTGATGTCAAAGACAGCTGAAAGGTTGGGCACGGTGACTTTGATTACCTTGAAGGGAATATTTTCTCTCCAGTTGTGAAGAGGAAACCCTGACAGGGTTGGGTTCAAGGGGGAATGGAGGTTGTATTCTTGTCCTATTACTGAGGTAACAAATCACCACAAATTTAGCGACTTCAAACAACACAAATTTATTATCTTCCAGTCTTGAAGGCCAGATGTCTAAGTGTCTTTCACTGGACTCAAATCAAGGAGTCGATAGAACTGTATCCCTTCTGGATGCTTTAGGGGAGAATCTGCTTCCATGTCTTTTCCAGCTTCTAGAGGCTACCTATGCTCCTCCTCTCATGGCCCTTTTGTCCCTGTTAATGCCCATGCTTCCACACTCTCATTTCCTTCCTTGATTCTTGTGCCTCTCTCTTGCATTTTTTATTTACTTGCATCAGGACCACTCAGATAATTCAGGATGATCTTCAGAGTTTAAAATTATTAACTTAATCACATCTGCAAGATGTTTTTTTGTCAGATCTGATAACACATCCACAGGGTCCAGGGATTAGGACGTGGGCATCTTAGGCCGGGCCAGGAGGGCATCATTCTGCCCTCCAAAGAGGGTGGAGGCAAAAGCTGGAGGATCAAAGGAGTGTTTTGTTGTTTATTTTAAACAAGCACAGGCCTTCTGTTTTCTTTAATATATGTTTAATGTGTATTTTTAATGGATGAGGGAAAGAGATATCTGCAGGAATATATACCTTAAGTGGACAGAAGGACAGGAGATAAGGAGTGCAGAGGCTGAAGAATGCCATAAATTGGGTGAAGACAATTCATAAAGTTCAGCTTTCAAGGGAAAAGTTCAGGGAGCGTAGTAAATTTGGTGGCCAGAAGATAATCTTCTGGTTGCTTCTATTGCTTCAGTGAGAAAAGAAGGGAAATGTTATTAGGGAAATGTACGATATTATTGGTGGTAGTTTAAAAAGAAAAAAGCTAATAGCACTGCTGAAAATAAAGTTACTGTCAGCAAGCCAAGAACAGGAACATAGCGAACGTATTCCAGATACCAGGTGTGTCCTCCAAATGAAACGTGGAGCCAATAGTCAGGGACCAGAAGGAGATTATATTGAAGAATAGAGAGGATAGAACAGAAGCCAGTCAAGGAATTCTGGCATGACTGATAGAGAGTATTGCCTGAATTAAAAGTATAGGACAGACAAGCCCACAAGACACAGAGACAATGCTGTACTCACCAAAGAAGTGGGATGGAAAAAGCAATTGGTCTCTTGAAGACTAGAATCTACAGCTCATTTACCCCATCCCTGTCTTCCATATAGACCCCACGTCATGTTGAATATACCTTCTAAAATATTTTGAGTCATATTTGTATGTCTTTTCTCATTCCTACTGCAATGTAATTAACAAGTAGGAATTGGATTTTTGGAGTAAAATATTTAGAATGAACTCACTTGCTCTGTCATTTAGTAACATTGGTATTTGGCATGTTAAAAATATAAGCCATAACAATAATATATAATAAATACAGATAATGGTTATTGTAATACCATAAGATATAATAATCTCTACATTATGATTCATAGTTATTAAATACTAAAATTATTCAAGTAGCAATTGTTATTTTTTAAAGTAACAGTTGTCAACGATGCAATGCTTTTTGTAGTAGTAATAATTAGGATATTTCTTTTATTGTCTGCCATATAGCAATTACTTTCCAAAATGAGTTTTCCAGAATCTTCTTTCTATGCTGAACATTGGAGCTTAAGTTTTTTTTTTTTTTAACAACAAAAACATAACGATGAAATACTAATAGCTTTCTATTACAGACTATTATCTCTAAACACTTTAAATACAATAATTCATTTAATTCCCTTCAATATACCAGTAGTGTTGGGTCAGTACTAATAATATTCTATTTATATGATGAGGTGTCTAGAGCTTCAAAATATTAACTCTCTAAGGTTTACGGATAATAAATGACACAACCATCATGGTAGCACCTTATTCCTTCAAGAAGTGTTTTAAGAAATAATTGCTTAAGGAAAAACCAAGGTTGGGATATATGTGATGCCAGAAAGAGACACAACTTACACTTTACCTTTTTCATTGACTTCTAGGATAAAAATGACTAATATGAACCTGCATGGGCTTTCTGATTTTAAATTACATGCAAGGGAAAAATAAACATTTCTCTCCATAAAACAACATTGAGGAAATAAAGCAAAGCTGTTTCCTATATTCAGAAGCATATAGAAAATTGACTGGCATCTTGATGGATTCCATTGCTATGCAAATTGTATTCCAGCTAATCTGCCTTGATGCCAAAGAAAGGCCTAGCATCAGACACTTGTGAAGAATGTAAAAGCAAGGGATTTTTACAAGATAACCCCGGGTTTCAAGCACAATTATGAAATTCTCTGAAAGCAAAAATATTTCTAGGTATTAATAAATTTACTGTAAAGAAATCTATAATGCTTGATAAAATTACCTACCTGCCTGCCTGTTGTTTTTACTCACCAATTCAACTGTGTGGCCAAATATTGTTATTCAGGATGCACTATTAAAAGAGATTTCTCAAATACATTCATCATCATCCTAAGATCAAAGTTTCATTTTTACATGTTGCCTTTATCTAAACCTCTAAGTACCGGGGACAAGTTATAAACCATCTTCTTTTGGCAGCATTTTTACTTAAGAAGGGTAAATTTGCAAACTTTGAGGTAAAATACATAAAAGTAGTCAATACCATTTCTTCAAATCATGAGAGATATTTATTCTTATTATCTTTTTATTGAATTTAATGCAATTATTATAGAATGTATGGGCCACGATTCTAAGAGTAGAATCGGGCATTACCAATGTTGATAATTTAAGCAATTATTTAGTTCTGTTTATATCAGATATATAAAGATTACAACGAAATATTATGGAGAGCAAGGAAATAACTTTCTTTAAGTTAAATGAACTTTGATTCGTTAATTTATCTTCAAGGAAGGATGTAGGCAATGTATTCCATTTATCACCTAGTCTACAAATGGACCAGTTTAAAGATAATAAAGATGTGGAATTAAAAAAAAAATTCAGATTCCAGATATTGATTATTTTGATCTATCTTTTCCCCCTGGAATACCCACTCTATAGCTACAACATTTGGATCAGCAGCCAAACTCTTGAAACATATGGTCAATACTCAGCATGCCTGCTTCCTCTACTTCAGTTCCCTCCATCACCAAATTTAGTGTTGGCTTCTACTCCTACTACTCAAACAGAATAATGGCTCTTGATCATGTTTCCAATTAACTCCACATCACTAAATTTAAAGGAGATTTTAATTTTCACATCATAATTTTTTCAGCGTCGTTGGATACTGCTGAGCTTCTTGAAACATTCTTTTCCTTTGCTTCTAAATCTCAACAGTCTCCCAGTTTTCTTTCACTTCTCCAGGCAGTCTTCTCTTCTTTGAATGATTTTCCTGCTCTACACAGACATTATAAGTTGCTTTTTTTCTCTGTTTGGTTCTAGGCCCTCTTCTCTCTCCTTTTTTTTTTTTTTTTTTTAACCTTGGGTGATCTCTTCCATGCTGATAGTTACAATGATGACCACATATAAAGATGGAGTCCGAATTCATGTCTTTAGTACAGACCTCCTTTTTCTGAGCTCTAGAGCTAAACATCCTACGGCTTGCAGGACATCTTTTCTCTGTTTCAGTTACTTCAAATGTAAGATGTGTAAAACAGAGGGCAGGTTAGCCAGGCCAGTTTTATTTTTATCAATTTGTATCTGCAAATGTTCCTGCCATTTTTAAAGTCATGCCAAGTCTAATCAAGTATTTATCTTTCAGAACCAAAGGCCCCCTCATGTCTTTTTCATATGATGGTTTATTTTCATCTATACCACTGACATGCCTATCCAAGCTATGATCCTCTTTCACGTGGATTATAACAATTTTTTCTATCCAAGCATATGATATATGTGTATATTTTAAGCCTTTATTTATTTACTTTTTAACAAACACTTATGTAATATATCCTATGTGCCAGGTTCTATTCCAAATATTTTTAGAAAATACAGTAAAACCTTGGATTGTGAGTAACTTGTTCTGCGAGTGTTCCACAAGACAAGCAAACATTTCTAATGAATTTTAACTCGATAAATGACTGATTTCTTGCAATACAGGTAGTACGTGAGGCCGAATGTCACATGATCACAACTGAGCGAATGGTTCTTGATATTCACTTTGATATATGAGTGCTTTGGATTACAAGCATATTTCTGGAACAAATTATGCTTGCCAATCAAGATTTTACCATACTTAGTCTTCAGGATGATTCTATAAGGTATTTACAATTATTATCTCTACTTTGTAGACAGGGAAAATGAGCACAGAGAGTTTAAGTAACTTGCCAAAGAAGACCCTCAAACTAGTTGGGGTTAAAAAATACAAAAAAACAGACAGTCTTAACTAATTCTTTATGTTGTATCTTATTGTATTTACTAATGCAGAAAATATAGTAATGCATTTTTAAAATTTACAATAAAAAGGTTTTACTTATGCAGTTATTTTTTAAATTTTTAAATAGGTAACTCCCACATCATTCCACACCACTTGGGTATTTTATATGCTCACACTAAAAAATTTAATTACAGTGAAGAAGTCAAGTCTTTAGGAAAGAGATCAACACTGTAATAGAGTCTGTATATCTTTATTTCAGCCATTTAGCTGAATGGATAACCAAGCAACGGTTATGACTTACAGCCAGGACACGTTTTTTTTTAAGATTGTAATCTATTGTATACTAGTATCTGCAAGAGCCTTGAATATATTTGCATCCTGTTAAGTGGCAATAATTTCATAAATAACTGAAAACTATTGCAAATATTTTTCTAAGTTTATTCCCATATATTAATATAAGCCAGCTAAAATAAGCTACATAAGCACATGAGCTATCAATCTGCTTATTTTTCATCTTTGATAGAATAGAATTTTTGCTTCCCATTTTAACCCAACTTCTAAACAATTATGTAATTTTGCTGTGTCCCTTTATTGTTCAGGATACAATTTTATGATTGAAACATACATCTTAGACACAATAAGCTCAGAACATTGGCCAACCCATTACAAAACTGAATCTACCTTTTAATGAATATGTTTCCCCAAGTAAGAAGACAATACTAGTATCTGTACCAGCATATTTAAGAACAGATAAATATTTTCTTTAAGTCCAGAATCATGCAATAGCATTGTGTTTCAGAATTGCTGCATTAACTATTGTTTGGGATAATGAGTTGACTCTTACACAGCTCAGCGCAGTGTAATCACAGACGAGCAGCCTCAACAGTGTAACAAAGACTGAAACGTCCATGGGAAAATAATACAAGATTTGAAATAGGAATAGATTTAGCAGGCTTTTTGCAGTTAACCTTTAAAAATGCCATTTGAAGTTATTGAAAAGAACCAATACAGTAGTTTAAGAAAATCGTGCCATTATGAAATGTTATTCTAGAAAATCGTCCTGATTGAACTAGTTTTTCTATCTGATGTATACTTACACATTCATATCTTGAACAAGGTGGAAAAACGTTAACTTTCTCAAACTGAAAAATATGAAAAAAGTCCATTGTTTATTCTAATGAATAGAAATGATAGTGTAGTAATCACCTCTTCTATCACTATCTTTTTATTTGAAATTTTTTTTCAAATCTTTTTCTCAGTGCTATGTTTACTTACTTGAAGTGACAGAAAAAAATTCCACATAAGGAAGAATGCTAAGAAGTAATAACAGCAGATTGACCTGATATCTTACCTGGTCTTTGATGAGTTAGAATGGTCCATTGTGTACTTTAACAATTACCTATTTAAGAAAACTCTACAAAATAACAGAATATATATAAATAGGGTCCATACACCAAGTGTGAGAATGACAGATATTTTCACCAGGAAGATTAGTTTAAAACTCTAGAAGTTCTTAGTCATCTTTATCTTGAATGTCATTTGTCTCATAGCACTGAAGAAATCTAAGAGAAAACCAAAATATAAAGAATCAGAACAGATTATATATATATATATATATATATATACACATACATATATATATATATATATATATATACATACACATATATATACATATATACATATACAGAACATATATATATAATTTTCATATATGTGTATATATATTCTCTTGTTACTTAAAGAAATTATATTTCTTAAATATTTTGCATTTAAAGAAAACATTTATTGTTCTTTTTTTTTTACTGGTGTTATACCTTATTATCTATATGAAGAGCAAGAAACTTTGAGAGGGTGGTTATCTATGCTATAGCCTTGCTGTCACTGTTTGATTCTATTAAATCCTCCTGTACCCACAGGTACAGCCTTATCATTTGAAACACTAATGCTATATGAAAAGTGAAAAGAACAGAGAGGTTTTCTAGCAACTCCTGGGATCTTTCTAAAGCAAGTCAGTTAAAACCATACAGTACGTGCAATGGGTGTAAATTAGAATATGAAATGCAGTCATAGGTTTCTAAATGCCCACTATAAAACAGAGTAACCTATAATAGGAGCCGAATTGCTTAAGAAGGAAATCACATCAGAGCCCTGACAGCTTAAAAATCATTTAAATAATCCTGCTTAAATTCCACCGAAAATGTTTAAGTCCAAGTACCAGAACCAAAGTGCCAGAGTACAAAATTACGGTTCATAATGCCTAGTGACCTTACTCTGGGCGTGGACTTTGAAAAGCATCTTATCATTGCCTGCTCCTACCCTCTACATGCACACACACACACACACACACACACACACACACTCATTACCTTCATGTGAAAAAAATATTAAGAGAATATAGATATATGGGTATCTAATCAATACATTTTCTGTTTTTACATTATACATTCACTTTATGGAAACAAAATACAGTTAGAATATGGTTAGAACAAAATATAGTTAGAAGATTACATTGCTGGAGAAACTTCTCTTGAGCTGTTTAAAGTACAGTAAACATAACTAGCATTTATGTAGTACATGACATTTGAAACAGTACTTTTGCTTATGCTTTCATTTTATATTTACTAAATTTCTTTGAAGTAGTGATTATTTCATAGCCCCATTTCAAGACAAGAGAACCAAGTTTGAGAGAGAGAGAGAGAGATTAGATGGTTCATTAAAAGCCCCTTAGGTAATAAGTGGATGAACCAGAATGCCAGATGAGATGTTCTAACTAGAAAGACTTTCTGCTTGTCTTTACATCAGTATCTCATCCATTTTTATAGAAAGACTTTAAATGAGGCTTTTAAAAAGGCATGATGAATGAGTGGTTGGAAAGTTGCAAGAGGAAGAGGTCCCATTCAATAAAGACTGCCTTAATAACACTGTGAAAAAGTTTGCTCTCTCACTAATGAAAAATTATTGAAAAGTAATTATAGTAAATATCATTTTGTGCATTCACTAAACTATCCTCACCTATTATAGAAAAAAGAAAAATAAAACAAGGAGTCTTATTGAAAGCAGCAGAGCCAAGGTAGAGAGAGGAGCAAACAATTAGGTTATGGATAGTTACTGCAAATAAATAGAGTGTTGGTTCAACTTTGATTTCTCTAGCAACCCATGCAATAAAAAAAAAAAAAGTGAAAAATAAAAATTCATTTCACAAACACCTAGGTGCAATGCATAGAATACTCTTTCTTTCTAAGACAGAAAACAAATATATTAACTGAAAGAACCTGAAACCTATCTATGTGAATGTGAAACACTAATTTAGCTTCACTAATCTTTTCTTGCCTGATAAAGAGCAGACATAATACAATTTCTATATGCTAAGACTTTTTGGAGAGTGAAAGGATAATTATGAAAGTTATTTTATAAATACTATTTAAATATGTTATGTTTTTATACTACCTTATTTAAAGAACTATTCAAATATAGTGCCATTAAAATGACCACTAATGAAAGTTTTCATGTTTGACAGATTAGTTATTTTTCATTAATAGCTATCATATTTGTCAAGTATTTGCTTAGACTTCCTACATATTTACTCTCATGAAAGTTATTTGCTTCCAAAAATGAAAAATAAGAATAGAATAACCATAGTAGAACCAAGATAAAATAAGCCTTTTAAACAGTTCATTCTTCCATTCTTATGAATGCTTTATGAATGTTTTTACCTTGACTCTAAAGGTGTCAATGTTGAGTGAAGGTGTGTGAGGGCACATACAGGGAAAGCAAAAAACAATAGAGAATACTAGTAGTTATAGTGATTTGTGCTTGCTTTGGTTTTGGTTTAAACAATAGATGTTAGAGTAGGGATGACAACATTCCTTCCTTCCTTCCTTCCTTCCTTCCTTCCTTCCTTCCTTCCCTCCCTCCCTCCCTCCCTCCCTCCCTCCCTCCCTCCCTCCCTCCTTTCTTTCTTTCTTTCTTTCTTTCTTTCTTTCTTTCTTTCTTTCTTTCTTCCTTTCCCTGGTATCTGCCTATCTGTCGAGTATGACCAACAAACCCTGGGCGGTGGATGACAGATTACTCCAGACTCCTAAATTGGAGAAAGGAAAAGGAGGGGACCCAGTGCTGTAGTGGCAATGACCCCTAGCAAAGCTCTTCTCCAGTTTTTATTCAGAATCTTATCAGTACATTTCAAGGAGTGCAATGAAAGGGAAAGTGTAGTTTCAAATGCAGGGAGAAAAGCATACTCATAGATTATCCAGGAACATTACAATCAAGGTACTGAAGTGCAGGCATATGTCACAGGGGCAGTGTATACGTCATAGGGAGGGAGTTGTTTTACTACTTTTAGATTAAGTGTTTACAGAGTGGGAAAACACATTGATCCACAGTCAAAGTCAAGCTGTTGTCAGTCTTAACATTTCAAAGGAGACCCGGTTTTCCTGGTCTGCTTTGCTGCCTCTCAACCAGCCTTTCCCTAGGCTGCAAATATTTCTTACTGAAATCCTAGCCAACCAGCCTCTATGAGCTCCCACACCTATCATTTATCACCATCATCTATTATTCAGTCATTTATTCATTCATTCATTTCAAAATCAGGACTGACAAGGTTGTTTTTTATATGTGTCATATTTACTCTGAACTATGTCAAATGAAAAACAAATCAGGATTTAGATAAGGAGAAACTTTATGTCAAGAGATTGTTGCCAAGAGCAGAAAATGGACTACCAAGTTGAGACAGGAAGACTATTACCAAAAGGAGAAAGCACCAGCCATGAGATCTGTGAATGTCTGAGAAGTTAGGCAGAAAGTAGATTTTCTTTTATAGGGAAGAGTGAACAAGACAAAACAAAACAAAACAAGAGCAGGGAGTGGAGGAGTGGGGTGAGGGAATGAATGGATAGAGGTGGTAGTGATAGGACAGTAGATCAGAGTATGTTTTGCCCTGATGCCAATCAAGTCTTGGAAAAGCTTAAGGAGGGGTTGTATACTGACTCAGACTGTGTGGGTGGGTTAACGTTCAGGGGAATGAGGGGAGCAGAGATGCTTGTCCAACACTTGGTTAACAAGCACTCTGGTTCCCATTGAGAACACCAGGCAAAAGATTGAACTATTCTTAAAAGACAAAAAATGAGAATATGGAGGGTCTGTGTAAGACCTTGTCATAGGGAGCATATTCTTACCTAGTCTATATGCGGAAGGATAGTTTTTGCAATAAGTAGCTTCCTGAAAATAACAGAGTGAGACAGTTTATTGCTGTTATACAGGATCACAAGAATCAAGTAAAGTTAAACATTGCCAAGCACTTTCTGTAAGCTAGCTTAAAACTTGACTTTTTTTTTACACTCATTTCTCATTTGTCTTCTATCATTAAATAAATATTAAATAAATATTCAGCTTTGGAGCATTCTTCTTTAGTTTCATAGAAATTCAAGAATAATTTTTTAGGTACCACATCCACACTTCTGGCTTATAAATGCTTTTATATCCATTTTTGTTGTTGTTTTTGGGGAAAGAAAAACAAAAGAAGGCAATGAAAATGTGACGGTATAGTTAAATAACCTGGTTGATGGTGGGTTCAATTCTGATCTTATGAGTGCTTCAGGTATATAGACCTAAAGGTTCACTAAATTCTTTACTGTACATTTGCATTGTTTCAATCTGGAATAACTCAATAACTCATTCAGGTTTTGTTTGCTCCTGGATGATGAAACTACCCTTAAGTTAACCCTTTTTGTTAATGCAAAGAAACAGAAATTTTATAAAAGCAAAATGCCTGCTTTATAGATATATACATACACACACACACACACACACACACACACACTATTTAAAGTCTGTGAAGGTTAGTATGGGTTATTTTCTCTTATTTATATCCTTTCAAATAAAGCATTAGTGATCAATTTTGTGCATATAATGGCAAATGTGTTTTATAAAATACTGTAAGTCAAAGTACCACAAAGACTCTGGAATTTTTTGAACTGTGATAATGGTAACATTTTGGTATTAAAATCCAATTCCTTAGTATTTCTATACCTTTAAATTTATTCATTAACTTCTCTAATTTTAGCTACTTTCCTTCTATTTGATGAGTTAAAAGTAATTGGCCCCATTTACATTGTCTGCATTCCAGTAGACTGGAATACCTTTTCTTGTCTGTAATTTTTTTTTCTATCACTAATTAATCCAATGAGAAATAGAAGAACCAAAATAAAACTAGTTATATCATAAGTCTAGTGTCTTCATTTCTTTCCAGAGTAACAACTTAAGTCATAATGTACTTTATGTGGACTAGTATATGTAAATAATTTAGTGGAGCCTCAAATGCATAGTAAGATCAATAAAGAGTAGATGTGGTTATTCATATCACCACAAACCTGTGACATATTATTATCTGAATTTTACATATGGCTACACTGAAGCAGAAAAATATCTGAGGTATCACTGGAAATAAAAGACAGAAACAAGATCTGCATCTGTGCCTGTATGTTCTCACAGATTAGCATCATAACCACTTTAAAACACTGCTCAGGGGGCGCCTCTGTGGCTCAGTCAGTTAAGCCTGACTTCCACTCAGGTCATGATCTCTTGGTTTGTGAGTTCCAGCTTTCATTGGGCTCTCTGCCGCCAGTATGGGGCCCGCTTCGGATCTTCCCTCTCCCTTCTCTGCCCCTCCCTCACTCACACTCGCTCTCCTTCTCTCTCTCAAAAATAAATAAACAATAATAATAAAAAAAAAAAAGACAATGATCAGATAGCTCTTGCAAAGATTAGTGGTTAAAAGGTGTCTATTACAGGTAATATACATCTGTTTAGTTGAGTTAATGTCATTGTTTACTAATCATGTACATAATTCACGTAGCATGAACTTGATTGGGCAAAATAAGTTGTTTTACACACTGCAATTAAAGAAGTCTACTTAAAATAATATTGATACCTATAATGTATTACCTTCAAACAGTTTCCATTGCTTTTTTCACCTAGAGATTATGATACCATACAACAAGTGAAAGGAAGAAAGGAAGAAAGGACTATCTTCATAAAGGCTATATTTGTTAGGCAACAACAGATTTAAAATATTAAGTATCTTACATAATTGAAAATCAAGAAGCTAGAACTTCATTGTTTTCTAAACTCTCTTTCCAATTTACACAGCTAAGTTTTCTTTCAACACAACCTCTCATTCCAGTTAATGGTCTCCATAGTCTCCTCTATGAAAACACCCACCAATCATGACCATTCCAACCTTTGAATATTCCTGTAATGTTTTTCCCAGATTAGCTCTGTACTCCTTTGTAGATATTTTAACAAGTTAATAATAATATCACTGTTCTATGACCAGAGGCACTAAAAAATGTTATAAATTGTGAAGATTATAAAGAGTAGTTGCTTAATAATAAGATATAAACTACATTTGTCTTATTTTTTTTTCTATTTGGGTTATATTTAGAAATACAAAGTTATTTAAAACTATCATAAAAAGATATCATAATCATATTTCAATAAATTTGAAACTTTGGGTGAAATGGAAAATCTCCTGGAAAATGCAACTCACCAAAATCAAGTCAAAAGGAAATAGAACACTATGCTAATTTCATATTTTTTTGAAAATAGAATCTTAGAAAACTGCTCAATGAAAACAAACAAGTACCTCTAGATAAGATATATTCACTGATAAATTTAAAGAAATAATATGAATTTGTCACAAATATCACCAGAGTATAGAAAAAGAGGGAACACTTCTCCACTTATTTTATGAGACTACAATAGCTTTGATATCAAAAAGTCAAAAAAGGGGTGCCTGAGTCGCTCAGTGGGTTAGACATCTGACATCAGCTCAGGTCATGATCTCATGGGTTCCTGAGTTTGAGCCCCATGTGGGGGGCTTTCTGCTGTCAGCACAGAGCCTACTTCAGATCCCCTGTCTACTTTCTCTGACCCTCCTTCACTCGTGTATGTTTATGCTGTCTCAAAAGTAAAATATATATTTTTTAATTTTTTTAAAAGTCAAAGATATGAAAGAAAAATGCAAACCAATATTTTTCATAAACATATTTTTAAAGCTCCTTAACAAAATATTAGCAAGCCAAATGTAGCCATATATCAAAAGAATAATAAAAAATGAAAAATACATGACAACTAAATTGAGTTTCTCTAGGAATGTAAAGTTGATTTAACATTTCAATTAAATCATTCAATGCAGCATACTAATGTAATAAATAATTTTAAAATGATCATTTAAAAACAGGAAAACACTGTGATAAAATTTCAAGGACAAAATTTTAGATGAACAGCTTGAACAAACTGAACATTGCAAAGCATGTATAAAATCCGACAAGGGTAGCTATAAATGAAACTACTAGAAATACAAACGTAATCACAAAGAGTTAACAAAATTTAATTATACTCTAGGAAGTATAATAAAAAAGATTTAAGATATTGCCTCTCTCTGCCCCTCCCCAGCTCGCATATGCGCTCTCTCCCTCTCTCAAAATAAATAAATGAACATTAAAAAAATAGCAACAAGATTAAGGACATTTATAACACTACAATAATGAAGAGATGGCAGTTTTGATGCAAAGATAGATGAATAGATGGGTGGAACAGGTGAAAAAGGCATGTATTGTTGACTGTAAAGGTCAAAAGATACATATTTTGTGCAATGCTTAATCCATTGGAAGTTTTAAACATCAGTTTTTATTATATTTTGTATTTTATGCTACTTTTTTTTATTTCCCACATCAGCGGACGTCAATTTACCAATAATTTAAAAGATCACCTCCTGACTTTCTGACACTGACCTCAATTTTTTCTCTTTATGACACTAGTAAGGAACAATTAAAACCTCATGTGTAGGATCTGGGGGTGTAAGACTCACTAACACGCACGGACCTCATTTCTTCATTTGAAAATTGTTGATAATAATGGTAGTCATATAATATATATATATACATATTAATATATATAATATATATATTAATATGACTACATATATATATATATATATATATATATATTTTTTTTTTTTTTTTTTTTTTTATGTGGAGCTCAAACTCACAGCCCAGAGATCAAGAGTTGTGTGCTCTACCAACTAAACCAGTTCAGTGCCCCAAGTGATATTTTTGTAAATATAAGACCTGCAATGACAGTGATGATTACCTCAGCTATATTGGACATATAAGCTTGTAGCCACTGGTTTGTCAAACATTGACAAATTTTCTTCTAGCAGGACTGATCTAATTTGTTTTTGCTCTGCAGAATATTATGAGACAAAACAAAATCTCAGATTAAGAAAGGCTATAATGAATATTATCTCACAGAAGAAAATAATCATATCAATTCATTTTTATTCATTCAATGGCACACCTTCTTCTTTAGCTGAAACAAGTAACAAAAAAGCCATATGGACATAATTCAAGTTATATTTACATTTGTGATATCTTGTATTGGGAGAAGAAAAGTTTTCCTCTACCCTTTTAGATTTAGTAACCTAGAAGTGTGGGTTAAAGTGAAAAAAGACAGATAAATGGAGGAGATAAACAGAAAACATAAACATGGGCTTCATGTTTGGTGAAAACCAAAATAAGCTGTTAGGCCTGAGGGCTTATATGGCATTTTAACAAAAGGCAGTAAATTCTGGAGAAGTGACTAGACAAAGCCAAAGTGGTTTGGTCTTCTAGGGACAGTAAATTGTAGTTAAGTAAATATGTAAGGGAGACTCATGGGAGAGCATTATCAGTAAGCTTTGTTCAGACTCAAGTTGGTGCGCTCTCCAGTGAGAAGAGTCATCTCCACTGACTGAACCATCCTCTTCCTGTATAGGAGGGGGAGACGCTTTTACAAAGAGAAATTTAGACAGGGGAGGAGAGGTCAGAGAGTTCTTCCCATGTTTGCTATTTCTAAACTTCTCTTCATAATATTTATGCCAAAGTTAATTGTCTTCTGTGGTGGCATATTTAGATTCCCTTCACCCATTTTACTTTGCTGCAACAAAGGATCACAGATTGGGTGGCTTAAATAACACAAATTCATTATCACAGCTCTGGAGGCTAGAAATCCAGAATCAGGGTATCAATAGGGTCAGCTCCTTCTGAGGGCTGTGTGGGAGAATCAGTTCTATGTCTCTCAGCTAGCTTCTGGTGGTGTGATGGCCATTTGTGTTGTCCTTTGGCTAATAGAAGCTTCACCCAAATTTCTATCTTCATCTTCACCTGGTATTATCCCTAGGTGTTTGTCTCTATGTCCAAATGTTCCCGTTTTATAAAGGCACTAGTCATATCAGGTGAGGGAGCCCCCTAATGATCTCATCTTCACCAATTCTATCTGCAATGACCATTTCTAAATAAGGTCACATTCTGAGGTACTGGATGTTAGGACTTCCACATGTGAATTTTGGGAAGATGCAATTCAACCCACAACATAGTTGTCCTAATATTTTTTTTTTCTTTTGCACATGTGACAATAGAGTACTTGAAATGTGACCAACATGACTGAGAAAGCAAATATTTGATTTTACTTAATTAACTTACACTTAAGTTTAAAGAGCTATATATGGCTAGTCGTTTCTATATTGCGCAGTGTACATTTTTAATGTCAAATTTATATGGGGAAGTCCCTTAAATGCTATTAGCTGTTATTATTTTGTCCACAAAATTTGTTTCACAATATAAGAGCTCTTGTAGAATTATAAGCTTGTTTTATAATGATCTGCTGTTACTTGAAATATGCACACAACTTAGTAATATTCAGTGTGATAGTCTGTTTAACAAAGTAAGCTACATAAATAAGTGATTTTCTTTATTACTATTAGCCCAATTTTACTTTCTAAAAAATAAAAATTGTTACATTTTATTTACCATAGTGAGACCAAAAATATTGAAAATCTTATGCTTTTTCTTCACGACTAAATATTACTTTTTAAGTTCCAACAATCTATTTGACTGTATTTCATACCGAAAGTCCATGGGAACAGGGGAAATTGATAGCGGAATTTCTTTCAATCTATTCTAGCTCAATTCATTACTTAAAAAAAAAATGACTACATGATCATTAATATATTTCCTTTTATTTTCACCGAATAATTTACAAAATAAGTTTCAAGAATAATTACTTTTTTCACCGGAAAAGGGATGTTTACGGGTCACCTGGGTGGCTGTCAGTTAAGCGTCTGACTCCATCTAGGCTTGGGTCATGATCTCATGGGTGGTGGGATGGAGTCCCCTGCCAGGCTCTGTGCTGACAGCATGGAACCTGATTGGGATTCTCTCTCTGTCCCTCCCTTGCTGGTTCTCTTTCTCTCTTTCTCAAAATAAATAAAACTTTAAGAAACAACAACAACAACACACAAAAGTGATGTTTAAGAAGAGAACATATATCTCCCAAACATTTTATCAACCTATTGCTCAATAAAGCAATATCTATTTAGCATTTGTCATGTTGTTATAAATAAATACCTGTTGAATATGTAAAAGGATATATTGCAATTTGTTTGTTTAGAAAAAATATAAAGAAAAGAAATTTAATATCTAAATTAGTAACCATAGAAATTCTTTTAAAAAGATAGAATTGGAAAACAATTTAGAGATAGAAGTAGTAAAGCATAGAACATGATGATAAAGTAAATATTGAACCATGCCAAATAAAATTTAATGAGGGATTTAAGTTTATAGTCTCAAAATGAAACAAAAAATGAAAACATGTTTGTCTTTGTTTTTAAAATGAAAAAAAATAATGTTTTGTTGTGGCATTATGACTCATAATACTGATATTGGTGTTAGTTGGAACTCTGCCATTGAGATGTAACCACATAAAACTTTGTTCCTATTTCCTTTTCAGAATTTGAAAGATGGTATATTTTTATGAGGCAGTTCCATGTCTCTGGAAGTATTATTTCTACCACCCCATAGCTTGTTAAATATTCTACCATTAACCCAAGATAGAACTCTGCTGTCACTATGTAATACTGTTGTTGTGTGAGCCAATGAATTGGCTCTGAAAGTGGTTTTTTAATTTTTTAATTTTTTTTTAGAAATTTGGTACAGGAAAGACATTTGCTGTATTTTACCGTCCCTGGATATGTGTTATCTGGATGAAAGCAGCAAACCAAATAATCTTATAGTCATATTCTTGTTTAAGAGATCAATGTAATTGTAACCAAGATAGAAGAAAACCGATAAAACAACACAATTTTACTCTTCAGATGTAGTGTTTCTGTTTTCTCACAAGGTTTTTCTCTCTGCCTGAGTATTATGTGTGAAGAGAAATCTGGCAGAGTTTTAAAAATTCAGTAGATATTTAACCAACACCAGTTGCTTCAAGATTACTGTGCTAAATGCTTAGAGAAAGATAGAAATAAATAAAAGAGCAGGAATCTATAATTTTTATGCTAAATCTCATAGAAACATTTGTTTAATATACACTGGTCATCCTGATAATCTGGATTCTGAAAAATGGTTTATACTATTTAAAATTTGGTGACTTCACAGTATATTAATTAACCTCATTAAAATAGCCAAATAACAACAATAATAAAACAATGATAAAAATGTGCGAAAACTATCTTGGATAAATTTTCACAGAAATCTTTCTTTCTTTCACCACTCAGTTGCACACGCGGACACATGCACATGTGTGCCACACACAGAACCAACTATGAAGTAGATAGTTAGATCTCCAGAGTTTCAAGGTCAACCAACTTTGGGAGACGTTAGAAGATGGCTGGGATATTATCAATATTCTTTTAAGCACTTGTCATGTGTTAAGAATTATACTATGTGCTTTATGTGTATTGTTTTATTGAACATAACAATAATATATGATAACTTTTAATGCTCCATTCTTATTTTTAAAAAATAAGGAAATTAATAAAATTCACTTCAGACTTATTACAAAAAAAGACAGAATTCAGACTCAGGATTCTTCATATTATACCCATTGGTTCCAATGAGTGGTTTTCAGACCTATAGCATTTACAATACCAGAAAACTTATAAGGAAGCAAATTTTGGAGCCCAACCAAAATATTCTAAATCACAAACTTGGGGGCAAGGCCCAACAATTTATGTTTTTAAAAGTCCTGTGGTGATTCCAATGCATGCTAATGTGTGAGTGTAAACACCATAACTCATTCTCTCTAACATAGCACTACACTTAAAACAGTTATATGTACTAGGTACCTGTGTTTGAAATAATTGAAATTATTAGAATACTATCTTAGTTTGGGCTGCTGTTAAAAAATATCATACATAGGGCGACTTAAACAACATGAATTCCTCATAATTCTGGAGGGTGTAAGTCCAAGATCAAAGTGCTGGCCACTTCAGTGCTTGGTGAGGGTATCATGAGGACATCACCCTTATGACTTCATCTTAACTGAATAACTTCTCAAAAGCCCTCCCTCCAAATACCATCACACTGGAAACTGGTGCTTCAATGTGGGAATTTTGGAGAAACACACACAGTCCGTCCATAATAAATTCTTAATATTATAATGGATTTCAACCATATGATAATTCCTATTTATAAGGCTTAAATACATCCTTACTACAAGTCTTCAATAGATCTTCCACGAATGGAATATCAAAAAAAAAAAAAAAATCTACATGGCTCAATCTGCCAAGTCTCCAACTTCGGCTCAGGTCATTATCTCACAGTTGATGAGTTCGAGCCCCACATTGGGCACTCTGCTGCTGGCTTCAGATTCTCCGTCTCCTTCTCTTGCTGCCCCCATCCTGCTCATGAGCATGTGTATACATGCTCCCTTGCTTTCAAAAATAATACATAAACATTAATAAAAATCGGTAACCCTTGAAATTATTATTTAAAAAGATTATAAGAAAAAATAAAATAATTAAGGAAACACACCTGATTTTCACTCTAGCTGAATGAACAAAGGTTTTAGGTATATCTAATATGTCTCTACTTTTCTGCAATGGAAATAATATGTGGTTGTTTAAAATCTGTATACAATTTTTTCATGGTACTATTTATTCAGTGAAGATGAAAATCAAACGCTGCCATTGTTTTAAACATGTAGTTATCATTCTATTGGAAAGCTAGAAATGTTTGAACTCTAAAAACCTTCAAAAGCATACAATGATTTTCAACAGAAAAGTTCTAAATTATAAGGAAAGGAATGTAGATAAAAAATATCCCCAATGGACTATGTGCTTGATAGCTATATTAGTTTCCCAGGACTACCATAATAAATTACTACTGTTTAAAGAAAAATAAATTTATTCTTTTATACTTCTGGAAACCAGAAGGACAATATGAGCTGTCAACAGCCATATGCCCTCTAGGGGACCTTGGGGAGAATTCTTCCTTGTCTTTTCTAGTTTCTGGTAGCTCCTGGAATTCCTTAGCTTTACAAAATCCTGGTTCCACCATCCCGTGGCCTTTCCTTTGTGTGTCTGGGTGCCTTTCTCTTTTCATAAAAGACACCAGTCATTGGATTTAGGGTCCATCCTAACTCCAGGCTGGTTTTATCTTGAAAACCTTTAAAAATTACATCTTCAAAGACTCTATTTCCAAATAAGTCACGTTCTGAAATACCAGGTAGACATGAATTATTGCCGAACACTATGTAATGCAATAAGGTGGGCAAAAAACATGATATTAGATTCTAAAACTTAAACTTATTAATTACATACTTTTTAAAATAAGAAATTGCTCAAAGCATTATAAAGTACTATTGTTCATACTACTCTGGTTTATTTAAATCATTGAAATCCAAGCCTTTATAAACAATATTCTTTTGAAAAACAAATATCCCTTTTTTTTAATTCAAATTTTAGTTATTTAACATACAGTGTAATGTTGGTTTCAGGAGTTACATATAACATACAATGTTCATCACAAGTGCCTTCCTTAGTAGCCATCACCCATCTAGCCCATCTCTTACCTTCCTCCCTCCAGCAACCTCAGTTTTTTCTCAGTTAAGTCTCTTGTGGTTTGTTTCCCTCTCTTGTGTTTTCTCCCAGATTATTCTTAATTTAAGCTATTTTGGGGCGCCTGGGTGGCTCAGTCGGTTAAGCGTCCGACTTTGGCTCAGGACATGATCTCTCAGTCCATGAGTTCGAGCCCCGCGTCGGGCTCTGTGCTGACAGCTCACAGCCTGGAACCTGTTTCGGATTCTGTGTCGATTGAGCGACCGACTTTGGCTCAGGTCATGATCTCACGGTTTGTGAGTTCGAGCCCTGCGTCAGGCTCTGTGCTGACAGCTCAGAGCCTGGATGCTGCTTTTGATTCTGTGTCTCCCTCTCTCTCTGCCCCTCCCCTATTCATGCTCTGTCTCTCTCTGCCTCAAAAATAAATAAACGTTAAAAAAAATTAATTAAGCTATTTTGATCCAATGTTATTGCAGCTCATTTATATAATCAGCAACATGGTTGGCCACAAAATATAGTTTAAATTTTAGGGAACATTTTTGCTTTATTTTTAGTATGAAGGATATGGGCATTGTTAAGCAAGTTTCAGGGGAAGAAAAAGTCTGCTGTATTATTCTATATTCTCAAAATCTTCACAAGGATATTTATAAATTTCAAAATTCCTTTTATCCTCACCCATAATAACATAAAAACTGTCTATTGTAAACTATCTGTGTGGACAATGATATAACTTACAATTAGTGGTAAAGGAATTTACTTTATATCCACAATGAAAATTTAAACAGCATATGTAGGTCTTACAATTTCAGATAGGCTTATTTATTTGGTAATAAGCCACAGATACTGTGAATAAGTTATGTATAACTCACACTGATGATAGGATTCATGTAATGTGTTTTGAGACACCCTCAACCATTATGCAAATTTTAGAAGATATAACTCTAAACAAAGGAAGGTGCCAAAGAATTAACATGGTAATATGGAAGTCACAAAATTAAATATCTCCAGAAGAAATGAAGGACTCCTTAAAATATGTAAAGCAGGTATCAAAAAGGGGCAATAATGAAGACCAGAAAATTGGCAATTATATACCTAATGTAATAACACTGAAATGCAGGATATTTAAAATAAATTGAGACAATACATCTTTCCACTGCCTTCAACCTGAGACACGAGAGTGCCTATAAGTAAATACAGGTTAGTAAAACCAGCAATCCCAATGCAGAATGGTAAATGGTATATTAGGGACATGTATAGCAACAAATTCAAAGGTCAAGTAAGACTCTGGCAACAGTAGCCTCTGAGTTGAGGGTTAAAAGGAGCAGTACAAATGGATAATTATAACAAGTTGGCCAAACCCATATTTAGAAAAATTTTTCTTTCTTTTCTTTTTTTTTTTTTTTACTTTTTTTTTGTTTAGTGTTTATTTATTTATTATAGAGTTAGAAGGCAGAAGAACATTCCATTCAGAGAGAACAACAGTGTTAAATTGCCTGGAGGCAAGTTCAGTTTACTGTATCACTGGGTTTGGGAAGAATAATGTTAAGAGCTGAAGCTGGGAAGGTAAATAGGGCCCATATGAAAATCCTAGTAAGCCATATAGAGTTTTACTCTAGGAACATTGGGGAGCCAATAATATAGTTTACCAGAGATGTGGCATGATCAGATTTGTACTTTAAAAATAATATTTTGGCTACAGTGTGGAAAATGGATTTGATTTGTAAACACGACTGGAGGCAGAGACTCTCGTTGGAGGCTGTTAAGGCAATTCAAGCCAGAGATGCTGGGGGCATGTACTGACGTACATCAGTGGAAATGGAAAAGAAATAGACCAATGTGAATCATATTTAGAAGACAGACCTGACACAATGTGGTGATGGATTATACGTGGGAGACAAGAAAAACGAGAAAGCAGAAGTCTGATGATGCACAGTTTCCTGGCTTGAATAGATGGGTAGATAGCAGCATCACTTTCCCTTAAGGAATGAGAAGAGTTGAACATGCTAATCAAGATTACAATTTATCCCTTATTTCCCCCCATTCACTTTCTTTCCCAGCATAATTCCATAGCTCTAAATTCAGCTTGAGGACATAATTTGAAAGTTGTGACTCTACATAATATGTTCCCAGAGTCAAAGTAGCATATTCCTGACATTTTACTTTTTCTGAAATCAAGAGATCTTGTAATTGGTGCCAAAATAAATGTGCCAGGCGCTTGGCAGAGGAGCCCTGTGAGGAAACTATCAGAGGGCGCATTCTGGCAAAGTTATACCTGTGCGTTTGCACTTACTTTCCTTTAATGAGAGTAGTTAATAAGGATGCATACATAAACTCAAAGGCATCTTGGAATCACCAAGAATGTCCTCCAAGAGAAGAGGAAAAGGAAGAAGTTCCATTCAAGTTCCCGAATGCAGACTAGCTAACACAGCAGGCCAAATTCGGATCCGCAGAAATCACTGAGTGTTTCCACTGGCAGAGGATGAGTCTTTGGAAATGGGAAGGATATTAAACACTTCTTAATTTCATATTTAAAACAGATAAACAGCTTGATCTGTTTGGGAAAAGGGGAAGATTGCGGGAGAGCATTTATGGGTCTCTCAGGTAGAAGTTGCTGGAACAAATCCTATTGCTAGCATCCAGAAAGGATGCATATATGTGTTTGAAGGCAGAATGTAATGACTACAATATTAAAGACATATGTGAGACCTCAGCACTGAGATAATGGTTGTGTTCTCCTCTGAAGAACAATGTGGCCTGACTAGGATGAAACCAGCAAGGAATCTTTAAATCCGAGAAATGAGATTACAGATGTTTGGCTGATTTGTAGCAGAACATAATGCGGCATTAGGAAACAATAGCAAAAGTCAATGGGTCTGACTCTAGCATTCACTCAGTGTGTGAAAGTTGAATTGGGACATTTGAATGACACTGGAATCCTAGGTTTTGGAAAATTTACACAAAAATCCAAGCAAGTTATACAAGACTTCTTACTGATAAATTCTTAAATACACCTAGCTGTAATGAAAAACTTATTGTGTTGTTCCAGATTGAAGAAGTAGTTTATATATGTGTAATTGGTTATGGTGTTCTCATTGCCTATACCAGCGGGAAGTTAGCAGTACAAGAATGTATCTCTTCTATCGATCTTTACTGTGTTTGATTTATTTGCATTGGAAACACAATACATTTGAAGTTTAATGTAAATGTTTCACCCGAATTCTTGACACCAAACATTAAATTGCTTTCTAAAAGAACATATTTTGGTAATCTCCAAATGAAAACCTTAATATAATTATAAATTATTTAAAGTCACATACCAAATATCTTACAAAGTTTGGAGTTTTCTCCTCTCATAGAAGTGGCTGTTGTTACTACTTCTTTAAATGTTAACCACTATTATTAATTTGCAAAAAATATGCTTATCACTTAATGGTAAACAGACAATGAAAAGAGGACAATATACCATGAGTTTAACTAAGTATTAATTAAAGACAAAATAACAAATGTATGGGTAGTTATTTTATGAATGATTGGTTGCTTAAGAGTATAAAATCACAAGCCTGGGTTATAAAATACAGTGTGGTCATGTTGGCACATTCAAGGGATTAGACTCTTTAGAACCTGAAGAGTCTTTACAGTTTGTTTGTTTTGTTTGTTTTTTGCTTTTTGTCTTTGAAAGAGAGAGAGAGAGAGAGACAGAGAGAGACAACGGGTGAGAGGGGGAGGGGCAGAGAGAGAGGGAGACACAGAATCCGAAGCAGGTTCCAGGCTGTCAGCACAGAGCCCGATGCGGGGCTCGAACTCACCAACTGTGAGATCATGACCTGAGCCAAAGTTGGATGCTTAGCCAACTGAGCCACCCAGATGCCCCAAGTATTTACAGTTTAAATGAAAACATTCATTGTGGTATTCAAACCAAGTGGTATCAATACATATAAGATTTTCCCCAGTTACACAGACTTTGCATGTATATACTCTATGTAATGTTAACATTTCACCTACTAAACTTATTAAAGTGATACTCTGTCTACAAAAATAAATGCTATCTTAGAATGAAGAAATTCTGGTCACATATGTGTTTCATTTAAGGAACAATTTACCTGAGGTTTCTTTTAGGCTGAACCTGGTTTTATTTTTATTTACCTCAACAGAAGCGGAATGGATAGTCAAGATACTCCAGAGCAACAAAACCAACAGAACATTTTATACATAAAGTTTTATGATAAAGCATGACCTCACATAATTATGGAGACTGAGAAGCCCCATCATCTGCTGTTTACAAACTGGAGATTCAGGAAAGCCATGATATGGTTCAAAAGACTGAGAGACTAAGAGCCAAGGGTATAGATAGATTACAGTCTGGGTCCCAAGGCTTGACAATCAGGCTGGTATAAGTTGGATATGTAAGTATAAGTCCCAGTTTGAGGGCAGAAAAATGATGTTCGGCTCAAACATTCTGGCAGAAAGTGAATTCCATGTTTCTCAACCTTTTTGTTCTATTCTGACCTCAAGGGATTGGATGATGTCCACCCACACTGCACAGATCCATCTGCATACTCAATTGGCCAATTCAAATGCTAATATTTTCTAGAAACATTCTTGGAGATACACTGAAACAATATTAACTAAATATCCAGGCATCTTGTGGCCCAGTGGACATATAAAATTAACCACCACACAGAAACTCCAAAAGAGTTTCTTATATCATAAAGCTCACAATACTCTGTACCTCTCAAGCAATCCAATGTGCCCACTGATGCAGAAAGATACAGAAAGTTCCAGGTTAAGCTATCAACTTTACAAGGTATTCAACAAAATAGAACTACAGTATCTCAATCCTTATCTTGCTCAAATATTTTTCACTTTCTTTAAACAGCTATACTGTTTTCAGTCTGAAGAAACCCCAATGGAGGATGATACTCATGTCAAGAAATCAAAGAAGCCACCCTTTTGCTTAATTCAAGCTTTCTACTCAAATGGTATAAGTCAAAGAAGTCTTTATTCACCTCCCAATTACACACGCACGCACACACAAACACACACAGGCCCTCCCCACCCTCAGGCACACCCTCACATACTATCTTACATTATTTAACTTTATAAGGATTATAACTACTCAAGATTATTTTAAAATATATGTATTAACTTACTTATTTTTTGTCCATTTATTAGGATCTTGACAGAATGAGCGTATGGCAGGGATGTATCAACATAGTATCCAATTATGTGTAGAACAGTTCCAGACATACATTAAGTACTCAAGGCCAATTCTGTTGCATATGTGATTCATCAACATGCCCTGTCAAAAATGTCCTTGGGTACCCTGGGTGGCTCAGCCAGTTGAGCATCAGACTTCAGCTCAGGTCCTGATCTCACACCTCCCAGCCCCACATTAGGCTCTGTGCTGACAGCTCAAATCCTGGAGCCTGCTCTGGATTCTGTGTCTGCCTTTCTCTCTGTCCTTGCCCTGTTTGCACGTGCTCGCTCTCTCTCTCAAAATAAATAAACACTAATTTTTTTTTTTAAATGTCGTTGGAAATAACTAGTGGGGTGCCTGGGTGGCTCAGTTGATTAAGCATCAAACTTCAGTTCAGGTCATGATCTCATAGTTCTTGGATTAGAGTTCCACATTAGTCTCTGCTGACAGCTCAGAGCCTGGAAACTGCTTCAGATTCTGTGACTCCCCTCTCTCTTTCTGACCCTCCCCCACTTTTGCATGCTCTCTCTCTCAAAAATACATATTTGAAAAAAAACAAAATAACTGCTGATTATAATCCTCTAAGGAAGAGTCATTGAAAAGAAATATGATCCTAGAAAAATACTTATTTATTTGGACAAGCAAATACTAAGAAGTGTTGACCAATCTTGAAAAGAATCAGTAATGGCCATATTCACTCTACTGATGGTAGTATTAAACTGTTGTTTATTTTTGAGAAGGCATTTTAACATTTAGCTTTCCCATTTTAGTTCTAGTTTTCAAGTTGCTTCTTCATCCCATTGTTGCTCTCAATTGTTTATCAGTCTTTATATCATTTCTTAGCAAGAAACTAAAATTTTCCCTGATGTTTAAAAATGTCACTAGCTGAGGGGACTGGGTTGCTCAGTCAGTTAAGCTACCGACTTTAGCTTGGGTCATAATCTCAGGGTTTTGGAGTTTGAGCCCCACGTCAGCTCTCTGCTGTCAGTGCGTAGCCCGATTCAGATCCCCTATACCCCTTGTCTCTGTCCCTCCCTGCTCACTCTCTCTCAAAACTAAACATTTAAAAGAATAAATAAAAATGTCACTAATTTAGAGAATGGGCTTATGTAGAAGCTACCACTTTAATTTATAAGTATTTCTCTAGGTTTAAAGACTTTTCTTTAACTTTGGCTTCTTGGAGAAGTTCTCTTTCCTTTACTTTGAAAAGGAGTAATGTTAAGGGTAATAAGTGCAACATTCACAAGCAAATCAATGGTATGATTATGTACTTAGAGAAAAACAATTACTGCAAATAGAGACTAAAATATGAGAATAATGGGAAGAAGGAAATGGGGTTAAAATCATATCTGATTTATAAATTATCCTGAGTTAGAAAAACTCCATTAAATGGTTTGCTAAAGATGGAAACCTGAATATAGAGGAGATACTGAATAAATTATTGTGTAATTGGATTTAACTGAGAAAGAAAAAGGTCTGTAAATTTTGTCAATTTAGCAGAAGATTAAAAATCTCTTTTTTTTAAATTTATGCCGCATGAATTCATGATAAATATAAAACTAAATATGGATGATGTCATGGTAGGTGCAGTGGAGGATTTTAAAAAGTGCTAACATATGTATTCTGCTTTCAAAAATCATAGATTTATGGATAAGATCAAGACTGGTGTGTAAAAGGAGAAACACTCAAATGTTGGGGTGGGGAATGGTTCAGGGACAAGAGATTACTTCTAACTGGAAAGCTTAGGAGAGGCTTTATCAAGTAAACCATACTTGTTCCTGTCTGGAAAAGATAAATATGACCCAGACATTTGGCTGTGGGCTCTGTGTATTCTGGATAGTGGGAATAATATGAAAAGATACATAACTTGGTATATATATGAAAATTCTACTCACTAATGTTTGAGAATTGGGAAAGAGAGCATAGAGAGGTGATAATAGAAATTCTGTATGCAACTTGATCATATAAACCTTGAGCGGGAGTAGAATTTTATTTAAGCGGTGACGGAAAGGCAGTGAACATTTTTCCACAAGGCTGTGGTATGATCACTGTGGTGTTTTAGTGCAATACCAGTGACTATGTGACATAGGAACAGCATGTTAGTTAACAAACGATTTTATAATTCCACAGAAAGGATAATAGAATCTTCTGAAGCAGAAATTTAAGCTTGGAACTAAAGTTTAAATATCAGAGATTCTTTTTTTAAATGTTTATTTACTTTTGAGACAGAGAGAGAGAAGAGAGAGAGAGAGTGCGGGTGGACAGAGAGGGCTAAGGAGGGACAGAGGAAGAGGGAGAGATAAATCCCGGACTCTGCACTGACACGGGCTTTGAAGTCATGAACTGTGAGATCATGATCTAAGAAACCAAAAGTTGTTGCCTTAACCAACGGAGCCACCCAAGTGTCCCTAGATGTCAGAGATTCTTAATGAAGGGTGATGAAACTTGGCAAAGAAGAAAAAAATATATGAAATTATAAGTGATTTAGAGTTACAATAATGCTTAAAATATTTCATACAATTGCTACATATAGAGAGAGTTTATATCACTACATCTACATATGTCCATGTTGTATATCATTCCTTAGGTTTTTTTCATGAGTAGAATGGGATGTTTTTTTCATGAGTAGAATGGGATTATGTTTTTTTAGGAGAAAGACCACAGAAGTAAAGCATTATTTTTATTATATCATATCAAGGACACTGTTATGAGTGCCCCAAAAAGATAAATTAAAATCCTAATCTCAGTACCTCAACATATGATCTTATTCAGAAATACAGTTCTTGCTGATGTAATTAGTTAAGTTACAACAAGCCTAGGTACATATGTTGTATATCGGCTGAAGGACCTAATGGTCAAACATGGAATCATATGAGCCACAAAATAGTGTATTATTGGATTATAATCAAAAGTATAAAATTAAGTTCCATAAGTTTATAATGATACAACGCACTGATTGATTGAACGAATAACTAAAATAAATGAGGGAGATTTGACAAGTCTTTCATATGGAAGGATTCTAAAATATTTATGTATTTTTTCCTTCTTCAAGGAGGTAGACCAGAAATCCCCATTCCTTTAGTGTGGGTTGTGCATAGTGATTGCTTTTCAAAAAGTACAGTATAGATAAGGGGAAAAAAATGAATAACTTACATTTGAGAAACCTGACAAACTCTACCTGAGCTTGGCTCAAGGTCAACATCAACAGTGATAAGTTATGTGAATAGTATATACCTGTATATATTTCCAGGGATGTTATAACAAAGTATTATAAGCCAGGTGGTTTAAATAAAATAAACGCATTGTTTCAGAATTCTGAAACCTAGAAATCTGACATCAAGGTTTCTTCAAGGCCATGTTCTCTTGAAGATTCCAAGTCTCTAGGGGATAACCTGTTCCCTGCCTTTCTCTTAGCTTCTAGTGTCCCCAGCAATCCTTGGCGATTCTTAGTTTGCAGATGCATAACTGCTGGAAGCCGAGCTATCCAACCAGCCTGATGGCAGGGCCCGGGCGGTGGATGGATCGGGACTGCAGGGCGGCTCCCAGACAGTGAAGCTTCTTGTACTCCTGCTTTTATGTAATTTGGCCTTAATAAAAGTACCTGGGGAATTGTTGCCAAAGTCCAGCTCCAGTAGGTCCAGGGGTTCCCGAAGGAAGAACGGCGTCGGTGAAAATAAAACAAAACTAAAATAAAAAACTAAAAAAGAAAAAACTAAAATAAAAAAAAAAAATTAAAACTAAAATAAAAATGGGCACAGACATCGGCAGTGTGTTGAACTGGCCGATTTATTGTAGTAAACGTGGCATTATATATGCTAGTGATTTCCTTGTAGCATACGTCATCTATGTTTTTCTAACATTACCTAATTTTGAAAATGTTCCTATGTGTAAACAACCTTTAAGAAATAACATGGCGATTTTTCCCTAATTTTCCTGCATACCCTTTGATTATTGATTAATTTCTTACATTATTCCGTTATGCATCTGCGTTTATCTATAATCTACAAAGCATTTGCTTTGCTGTTCTCGTGAAAGGCCCTCCATTTCTCAACACCTGAAGTGGAACAGTTACAGGGACATGACCTCCTAACCACATGAGGCCAGAAGCACAATGTGTTTGCCTCAGTCTGAGGTGCCAGAAAGGGGCCGAAAACGCCTTAGAAACCTAGGCCTCACACATTCTCAGAGAGACAATGCACCTAGGGACCAATGAACCATTCTGTACCTTAGCCAACTAGGTTCAGTCATCATCTGGAATGCCTCTGGAAGGCCAGGTGGGCCTAGGGGTTGAAGTCACCTGTGCCCAGAGATACACTCCTTAGTTGCCAGAGTCAGGCTTTCAAATCCATGTCTCTCCTTTACGGGCCTTCTTTGTTGGCAAATGTATGAGGCTATCCTTCCTGTAAGTAGAGGAGTCTCCATGGGGGACGGCAAGGGCTAAATGGAAGGCTGCACAATTCCTTGCGGAACCTTATTTTCTTCCCTAATGGTTCTTTTCCCACGGGGCCTGCCGAGGGCAATTCCCCAACAGACAATACCCCAGGTAGTTTTAAGGCCCAATTACCTAAAAGCGGGAGTACAAGAAGCTTCACTGTCGGTGGTCCGCAGTCACCAATCCATCCACAGCCCTGGCCCTGCTACTCAGGCCGGGATAGCTCAGCTTCCAGCAAATTGTCTGTTGGGGAATTGCCCTCGATAGGCCCCCTGGGAAAAGAACCATTGGGGAAGGAAAATAAGGTTCCACGAGGAAATTGTGCGACACTACATTTAGCCCTTGCCACCCCCTATAAAGACTCCTCTACCTAAAGGAAGGATAGCCTCATACATTTGCCAGCAAAGGAGGAATAAATGGATTTAAAAACCCCACT
This sequence comes from Neofelis nebulosa, assembly GCF_028018385.1. NCBI lineage: Eukaryota > Metazoa > Chordata > Mammalia > Carnivora > Felidae > Neofelis > Neofelis nebulosa. The sequence continues at coordinate 93,326,086 of NC_080784.1, read as the reverse complement.
CTGGCAACAAAGGAGTGTATCTATGGGCACAAGTGACTCCAACCCTTAGGCCCACTTGGCCCCCAGGAGGCATTCCAGATGATGATTGAACCTAGTAGGTTAAAGTACAGAATGGTTCATTAGTTCCTAGGTGCACTGTCTCTCTGAGAATGTATAAGGCGTGGGTTCTTAAGGCCTCTTGGCCCCCTCCTGGCACCTCGGACCGAGGCGAACACTTTTGTTCCTCAAGCCACAAGAGGTTCAGGGAAACAACTAAGAGGTCATGTCCCTGTAAACTGTTCCACTTGAGGTGTTGAGAGATAGATGACCTTTCATGAAAACAGCAAAGCAAATGCTTTATAGATTATAGATAAACGTAGATACATAATGAAAATAATATGAAGAAATTAATCAATAAGCAAAGGGCAGGAGGGAACATTATGAGAAAATAACCATGTTATTCCTTAAAGGGTGATTACACATAGGAACAATTTTAGAGTTAGGCAATGCCAGAAAACACAGATGACGTACGCTACAAGGAAATTGCTAGCAAATATAATGCCATGTTTGCCACAATAAAGCGGCCAGTTCAACACACTGCTGTTGTCTGCGTTCATTTTTATTTTTGTTTTATTTTATTTTACTTTATTTTTTTCACTTTTTCACCAGTGCCGTTCATCCTTCAGGAACCCCTGGACCTGCTGGAGCTGGACTCCAGCACATAACTCCAATCTTTGCTTTCATCAACACATGGTGTTCTGTCTGTGTCTCTGTCTTCATATGGCTGTCTTCTTACAAGCATGCTAGGCATATTGGATTAGACACCAACGCTAGGGTCACCTGGGTGGTTCAGTCAGTTAAGCGGTCGACTTTGGCTCAGGGCACGATCACGTGGTTTGTGGGTTCCAGCCTTGTGTTATGCTGACAGCTCAGAGCCTGGAGTCCGCTTCGGATACTGTGTGCCCCCCCCACCCCCCACTCCCACCCTCCTCCACTTGCTTTCTGTCTTTCTTTCTCCCTTTCTCAAAAATAAACATTAAACATTAAAAAAAATTGAAAAAAAAAAAAAAAGCCAAACTTGCTCCAGTATAACCTCACTTTAACTTAACTAATTGCATCTGCAACAATCCTCTTTACAGATAAGATCACATATTTTGAGATACTGAGAGTTAGAACTTTATTTTTGGGGAGAGGGAGATACATTTCATCCATAACAGTGCTCTTGATATGATGTGATGTAAATAACACTTTACCTTTGTGGTTTTTCTCCTAAAAATAGCATAATACCATTCTAATCTCTAAAAATCAAAACAAAACAAAAATTACAAAAAGCAAAAACAGAAAAATCATAATTAAGAGACAGTTTATAAAATACTTGACCAATATTCCTCAAAACTATCAAGGTCATGAAAAATGAGAAAAGTCTGAGATACTGTCACAGTGGAGAGGAGCCTTAGGAGAACCAATAACTCAATGTAATGTGATACCTATCTTCCATGTAATCCTGGAACAGAAAAAGATAGTAGGTGAAAACTAAGGAAATCTAAATAAAATATGGATTTTATCTAATATGATGTATTAACATTAGCTTATGAATTGTAACAAATGTATCATAATTAGAATAAGATAATAATACTAGAAACCGAGTGTGGGACATACGAGAATTCTCTCTACTATCTTTGGAATTTCTTCTGTAAATCTAAAGCTGTTGTAATATAAAACATTCATTTAAAGCATATTTACCATTGCTATTAAAAAATGAGGTCACAGGAGCACCTGGGTGTTTCAGTCGCTTAAGTATCCAGCTTCTGCTCAGGTCATTATCTCAAGGTCCGGGAGTTCGAGCCCCATGTACGGCTGCGTGCTGATAGCTCAGAGCATAGTGTCTTCTTCAGATTCTGTGTCTCCCCCTCTCTCTTTCTCTGTCCCTCCCCGTTGCTATTATTTATGTAAGTTTCATTATATTTACAACTATTGACATTAATATTGAATAATAATTATTAACAAATGAAATGAAGCCACATTTGCAATGTCAGCCTCCTGTTCCCTGTTGTTAACATAACATGCTAAATGTATATCTCCTGCTGGGATCTGCAATGAGTCAACATGCTTTAGCAAATTCATAATTTGTGCTAGTTTTTAGATTGCTATTGTCAAAGTTAATAGTTTAAGTAAAAGCTGTCTTCACAATAACAAATGGAAATGAATTGGAATTCTAGAAATCCATTAAATTTAATAACACTTTAACTTCCTGGATCAAGAGACAAACCCAATTTCCATATGCTAGCAAATGGTTTGGATCAAGAAACTCAAAGCAATTATAGATACTGACATTCCTTGGGGATATTCATGTGTCTGTATTATCATGGTTGCCTGTTTCTTATACTTTAATGGAGATTCTGAAGTTTTCAGGAATAATATTCTGCTTACGTGATACTCCAAGCCTCTATTTTGGAAATACGGAAGACTGTCTTGTGGCTTTAGGACTCTGATAAAGGATTGAGTCTCCAATGCAGGTCACTCCTTGTAGTGGTCTACAGAATCTTGCATCCGTCAGTCTTTCTTCAGCGTAGCTCCCCTCTCTCTCACTGACTCTGCTCCAAAATCACGAAGCTCATTTCTAATCCTCAAACACATCAGATCATGCTATTGTAATCTCTTTGAAACATTCCTCCTCACTGCTGGCTCTCTTTTCTCTCTCAAGGTTACTGTCAGTGAAGTGTCCCTTTCCATTCTCTTTAAACTTGTAGTGCTACTCCCACCCTCATTTCATCCTCTTCCTTCCCTTTCTTTTCTCCCTAACATGGATCTCCATTTGATGTCACATAGTTTTCTATGTTTCTTTTTGGTTTTTGGTTTTTGTTTTTTTTGAGGGGGTAGGGGCAGAGAGAGAGGGAGAGAGAGAATCCAAAGCAGGCTCTGCACTATCAGCACAGAGCCCAACACAAGCCTGGAACTCATGACCACAAGATCATGACCAGAGCTGAAATCAAGAGTTGGATGCCTAACCGACTGAGCCACCCAGGTGTCACTCTAATTCTACTTTATAGATTGTCTCCTTTCACTAGATTAAAGGCAGTAACTTTGGCTTGAGTTCTCTTGAAACCTGGTAAACAAAACAGTGCCTGAAGCATATAAGATATTTGGTAAATATTTTCAGAATAAAGGAATAACAGCACAAAACTAATGAACTCATTATTTAATGAAGTTCTATAATAATATTCTTCAGTCTTACTTTCAAACATAATTCATTGTTTTGCCAAAACAGGAAACTATACTTAAATTTTTTTGATGTATTTATAAGCAGATTCAAAATTCAAATAGAAATTTCATAGAACTTTCAAATCTTCATGGAATCATTACAAATGTTAGAAGGGAGCCATTATAGTCCTAAGATACGATCTAAATCTCCAGGACACGAAGATCCTATAAGAACCAACATTCTTCTTAAATTTTAAAAGCATCTTATTGGTAATTGAAATAAAATGGTTAAATATATCTCTGTGATCTTTTATTTATTTATTCTAGGTTATAGTCCATTATTTTCTGTTGGGGATTTTATATCTTTATTAACATAATAGACTGTAAGGATTTCTCTTGTAACATGTTGGTAGGAGATTATCCATTTATATAATAAAATAAAATGTTGTAAATTTTATTAACATGTCATTATTCCAGTAATGCATTAAACCCCTCATAAAAACATTAAATTTGATGTATGGCATAGATATGCACTAGATAATAAGCACAGAATGAAACAGTGTAAATGATTTAGATCTAGGTATAGCCTCTAAATTAGCCATCAACTAAGAAGGAAAAAAAAAAAGTTTAAAGACATCAGTGTGATTAAATGAATGTGGATGTCTGTTCAGTGAACGAAAGCACACAAAAAGGCTGTAAGCATGTATATTAAGTGAAAAAGACAGTGTTACCATACACTTCTATCAACGTGTGGTATTTATTTTCAATGATATTGGTCATTACACATTACAAATGATTACAAATCATATTACAAATATGATTACGTATAGAAAAATAAGCAGAAAAATTTTAAAAGATGCTATTACTTTAGGTTTTGTTTTGTTTTTTTTATCCTTTTGGTACAGTGTTTGCTACATTCCAGTTCCTTAAAATATATTTATTCTTTTCACTGCATTTGTTGAACTAGTTAAAACCCAATCATTTGTGCAATTTGCCTGCAGGCAACAAAAGGGATACACAGACATTCTTTCTGTATTTTATGCTTTGCTGTTGGTATTTATCTTCATACCTAACAATTACTGTATTTTCATGTTTTCAAAGATGGTATAAATTACTTAAGAAACTGTTTTTAATTAAAGAAAAGAATTAATATTATAAAATACAGCCATATATACACCCCAAGATTTAGCTTTTGGAGACATTTTATATTTTCTTCCAAAATATTTTAATGACTTTAAGTTGAATACATTGGATTAACTTTAATTGAATACATAATATTCAATAATGTTTAACTTGTCCTGCACTGTTTTAAATGCTGGCTTTATATTTTTAACATTTTAAATAATGCTGCAATTAAAATCCTTGAACACTGTCTCATCTGAGTGCCTTGCAACACAGAGCCAGGGGGAAAGCCTGGGTGCTTGTACTTCATATGGTAAGTGAACTCAGGGAGCAGGGAAAGAGAGAGCAAGGGAGGGGGGCAGGGCGAGAGGGAGCTAGGGAGTGGAAAAGGCAAATAAAGAGGGAGTTAGCCCTTTAATTCCTAGGGACCTGGCCTTGGTGTCCACTCGACCATGGAGGAATTCTGTAGAATACACCCTAGAATTGTCTCTCCTAGAACCAGCTGGAAGATTTATTTGTTTTGTCTCCTTACCTCTCTCATTTCCTAGCCATCCTGGACTTGAGCTGAAGTAGTTCAGCAGAGAAGGTTTAGGAAGAGGCCTAGGGCAGCAAAGCAGAGGCCAGGGTGAGCGCATAAGTAGGGAACTGGCAGTATGTAAGAGGCCTCTCGAGTAGCTGCAGCAAAAAAATTAAAAGTGGACGCTGAAGTCGTGGCAGGCAGCGACACCTTCTCCAGCTGGGGCAGAGAGGCACCAAGGAGTCCAGTGGGGTTGGCCCTCGCAGGGCCTTCCGGTCCAATGCGTCCTCCCCGCTGGGCTACCCCAGCTGTTCCCTGTAACCTGAGGGTGACAGTGGCGATTATTGCGTGACCTTTGGACGCTATGGAGGCTGGGCGAGGCCAGAGAAAGAGAAGCCCCAGTCAGGACACCTCAGATCTTACACATGAATTTAATAAATATGCCAAGTTCCAAGTATTCCCTTTCTACTCAGACTTCCCCATTAGCATGCAAACATGGCATTATCTCTTCCACCTTTGGGGGGGGGGGGCAGGGAACAACAACAACAACAAACAGAAGAACCTTCTTGACCCTCCTTTCAGCTATCACTGCATTTCTCTCCTTTCCTTTGCAGCTAAACTTAAAACTTTTTTTCCACTCACTGTCTCAAATTCTCCCCCATTTTCTTTTGAAAATATTTCAGTCAGGCTTTTGCTGCTAATCCACTGAAACCTCCATTGTCAAGTTCACCAATTACCTCCCTGCTGCTCAATCCAATCTCCCACCTCTTCTCATTTGACCTATTAGCATTTGACACAACCGTGTCTCTTCTCTTCCCTTGAAGTTTCTTCACTTGATGTGAAGGATTTTTTCTTGTGCATCGCTGGCTGCTCCATCTCAGGCTACTAGGGTTTTTCTCCCCAACTTTCCTTTTTTTTTTTTTTTTTTTTTTTTAATATTTATTTATTTTTGAGAGAGAGAGACACAGAGCACAAGTTGGGGAGGGGCATAGAAAGAATGAGAACCAGAATCCAAAGCAGGCTCTAGGCTCCGAGCTGTCAGCACAGAACCTGACGCGGGGCTGGAACCCACACACAGTGAGATCATGACCTGAGCGGAAGTCTGGCGCTTAACCTACTGAGACACCCAGGTGCCCCTCCCCAACTTTCCTAATCTTAACAACAGTGTGACTAAGGCCCTAAGTCTTGAACCACATATTTCCCCCATATATAGTTTCATATATCAGCATGCTGATAATCCATACATTGATATTTTTAGCTGAACCTTTGCGCTGACTTCAAAAGTCATATATTCAACTGACATTTCACTTGAAAGTCTAATAGGCATATGAAACTGGTCAAAACCCAAACTCCCGATTTGCCTTGCTTACAACAAATAAACAAAATATCTCCTCCTTCCAATGTCTTCCACAGCTTAGTAAGCATTTTCTCTAGTCCTCCAATTGTTAGGTCATTTCTTTCACCTCTCTTCTTTTCCCTGTACCCATAAACCATGCTACCTCCCTCTCCAGACTTGGTTCAAGTCATTTTCTTTCTCTAAGATCGTTGCAAATATCAGAAGGTGTTTTGCCTCTACTTTGTTCAATTCCCCTTTAATCTATTCAATACAAGGCAATTACAGTGATCCTGAAAAAAAAAAAAAAAAAAAAAAGAAAATTCTTCAGAGTATATTCTTCTGCTCAATGCCCTGCAATGGCACCCTATATCTCTTTAAGGAAAAGCCCATTGTCTTAGGTGGTAAGGCTAATAAGGGTATACACAATCTAGCTTGCTTCGTCTCCAGGAACTCACAACCTATTACCCGCCTCGTTTTCTCTTATTTCTCTTATTACCTATGATGGTGATATATTTGTTTCTATGAAAAATGTATTGTGCTTTGAGACTAAAAATCTGTAAAATGTTAATTTTGGTAATTTTTTTTTTCTGCTGGTGAATTTACTCTTTCCTTGTAAACATATTAAAATTAATCATGTTTCAAAATAACATGTTTGTTGTTGTTGTTGTTCCCCACCCCCCCCAAAGGTGGGAGAGATAATGCCATGTTTGCATGCTAATGGGGAAGTCTGAGTAGAAAGGGAATACTTGGAACTTGGCATATTTATTAAATTCATGTGTAAGAGTCTCTTGCTCTTCCTCAAGCAAGAGTATGCAGGCACATTCAGATCCATGGTCTTTGCATTTATTTCTCACTCTGCCTAAAATGCCTTTTCACAGTTTACCTGCGTGAGTCACTTTCTATCTTTTGTTACTTTGACCTCCCTATTTAAATTTTCACAACCACTTCTTTGCTGCTATTCTATCCTCCTTATATTTTATTATTATGTTTTTCCATAGTACCTATCAGCACTTCACATACAATGTATTACATCTGTTCTATTTTATGGCTTCCTTCTTCAAAGCAACCTTCCTGAAAAAAGACATTGTTGACTGAAAGGGCGGGCCTAGGCTGGCCGACTCCATCTTGTTCTGTGTCCTTCACCTTGACCACACCTCCTCCCCTTGAGTAACCCCCCCCCCTCACCTGCCTAACAGGACTCGGACCCTTCCCCAGGACCCTTCCCCAGCCAATCGGCTGAGGCCATAGCCATTACCTCACCAACTGCCCCTAGGCCCCAATAAAACCTTTGTCCTTTTGAAACTCGCTCTCTCCCCGATATCTCACCATTGCGGTGCAGGTAGGGGATTGAGCTCGAGCTAGCTTGAATAAAGGCTCTTTGCTTTTGCATTGGACTCGGCTCCCTAGTGGTCTTTGGGGATCACGAATTCTGGGCATAATATTGACCATTTTAAAAACTGTTATATTTCCAGTTTAAAGAATAATATTTGGATTATGTTAGGCATTTAATTTAGTAAATGTTAAATTAATATACAACTTATCATTTAATTCTACATAGATTCAAAATATGTGAGCATCCCATAGTAAATATTCAATGAATATTTTTGTATTAAAGAATAAATAAAATTTATATTTTAACACATTTTTACTGGTAGAGTACTGGTAGTTTACTAGCAGACATTTACTTTATAAATAAAAGTAAGTCATAGTTGACTTTTTTAAAAATTGAGGCATTATTAGGAGTCTGAGTTTTTCATTTTTTGTGAATGTCTTTCTACTTGTCTTCTATGTCTCAAAATTTTCTGTGGAGATATGGTGCCAACATTGATGCACAGAGCAAAAATATGCTTTATGTGAAGAAAAACACCCTTTGCAACATATCTGTCATATTACTCCATGTTGTGAAAAGAATACACAGAGTCGAAATGAGTTAACAACACATAATAAGATATTGTGCACAATCATTTTCTTAATCTTCACATCTAATGGAAATATGGAAGTGAAGAAAAATCCGAACCCATGTTCTTTAATTTCACCTTAAAATCATTATTGGATGTCAACAATATTCTTATCAATGTTTTTGTAGTTTCTTTTTTCATTCTTTATATATTGAATAACTACTATGTGTTAGATACTCATGAAAAAATTCACTACTTTGTTAAGGTCTTTCCTGAAATTACCACTCAATTTCCTTGTAAGAAGCAACTATGACAATTGGAAAATGAGAGAACTGACAGTTTACTCATCCCTTAAAGAGGCAAAACCTTAATAGACAAGAGGGCATGGAAATATGGACCTTTTAAGTCAAATTTATGGAAATATGGACTTTTTAAATCAAATTTTTAGCACAATTCTATTCCATTGTTTATGAATTTATTTGTATTTTAATTGAAGGTGCCAAGAATCATTAATTAAAAATTCCAGGTGTTTTCAATTTTCAAATCTTTTCTTTACTGTTTTAGAGCAAGACAATTTGAATATGTAGAGTATCCAAAAACAAATGTTAAGCACAATTTCATCAAATGCTAAGTTGTCTCTAGGGTAACATCAAAGCTCTTCTCTCCAATAAGATTCTTTGTTTGAATTGTGGACCTTCAAGGATTTTTTTTTTTTTATTGAATATTTAACTGCCTAACCCAAACTTGTCATTACATTCAGCAAATTGGCTTCTTAAACCTGTCTTAGACGAACTTAGAAACTAATCAATAACAGTAAAAATAAAAGCATTCTAATGATTTAGCATTTCATCTGAGTAAAACTAATAGAGATCGGATTATCCAAATCATGATTTTCATTAAGCTGAAATCCATTGCTTTTTTTAAAAGAAGAGTTAATGTTTCCCCTACAAATCATCAAACTTTAGAGAGTATTGTAATGCAAAGATATAACTCAAAGCATATTGAGTTTTGAATTACAATTTGAAGGAAATTATTTCAAGATGTTTAGAAAATAATATGTTAAAATAATGAGTACCAGAATGTTATCACTTACCAATCATATACTTAAATGAAAAATTCTTTTGTCTAATGTCATACATCTAGTTTGCATAAATGAATTATGCATAAGTTTCAAAAATATTGAATTTTATAAAAGTAAAACTAGTAATGTCACTTTCAAAACATACTTCCTCTCTATAATTATTAATTTATTAAAGTTAATAATGTTAAATTTCATCATATTCTGTTTAAATTAAATTCATTTATTTTCTACTGCAAAATACAAGACCACTAAAAGATTGCCAAATATTTTAATGTGCTTAATTTACTTTGCTAATTAAGAAAATAATACTTCAATATTTCAAACACTGATCTTCCAACTCTGAGATAGTTCTTTCTTTATTTTTTTAAATGTTTATTTATTTTTGAGAGAGAGAGACAGAATGCGAGCCAGTGAGGGGCAGAGAGAGAGGGAGACACAGAATCCAAAGCAGGCTCCAGGCTCTGAGCTGTCAGCACATAACTCTACGCAGGTCTTGAACCCATGCACCCTGAGATCATGACTTGAGCACAAGTTGGTCGCTTAACTGACTGAGCCACCTAGGTGCCCCAACACGTTCTTATTTCAAATGAAATTTATTATAATCCTTTAAATGCATTGCTTACAATTTTTTCAACATGAATTAGTTCAATTAAAAACAAGGCTTAAGTTTAAAGCATATTCACATACATAGATTAAAATGGAATTGCAGTAAATCAAGTGATCAACAATTTCTTTCTTCAGATCTAAACAGCTTAAATATAATCTCTTTCTAGCATCCTGTCACTCTTCTGATTCATCAGATAAGCTAGTCAAGAGAGTTACTAGTTATGTAGCATTCAAGGAATTCTCACATATGTCATTCTATTTTCTCCTTTCAAATTGCATCTGCCATAAGCAGAACAGGACATGTTTTATTATCGCTGTTTATGAAATCAAGAGCTAGATGCTGATATAATTTGCCAAATCCATTATCAGAACCCATAGGTGCTTAACTCTAGTAACTAATTTGTGTTGTCTCCTGAATGTGAGCGCATAAAATATCAAAATAAATAGTTTATAAAATATAAGAGAGTTGATCTCGATGTACGCAGGCTCTGATTTTAGTTACAAAATATAAAATTTTGTATAAAGTGCAATTTACAAAAGGATGTAGAATAATAAAAGTCCCTTCATTTCCATTACTCGGAGACAAACACAATTTACTCAGCCTTTGGTGAATCTTTTTGAAGATCACACTTAAAAAAAAACAAAAAACAACTCTTACATGATTTGTGCTATATGATATTCTGATAAACTGTTTTTTGTCCAGACTTTTACTGAACAATATATTTCAGAATGATAGAATGATAGAAGCACTTATTTCATTTGTGTTTTGTTTGTTTGTTTGTTTGTTTAGTTAGTGGTGGAATTAAAGGTCATGATTTTCCTGTCTGGTCACACATTTCATGTGCCATGCGATTTATTTTTTTTTTCTATTATTCATACATTTTTTTTTTTAAATTTTGTTTTTGTGTTTTAGATCCTTTTCTGGAGGGTTGAGTCACTAGCTCCTGGTAAAGCTCTTCTTTTCTGCCTGAGAGAGTAGGTCTTGGAGCACAAAACAAAGATGGTGATTCTGCATGTTTCTATTTGCTTATTCATCACAGAATTCTTACACGAACAATGTGATAGAAAATTCTAAACACACACCTCTAGTACAATGATCTCCAGAGAGCGTCACCCAGTTTTCAGAAGCCTCCTCTGAGAGAACTGTCTAGGAGCCTTCTCTCCTTATCCTTTATTTACTTGAATATAATTTTCTGTACATGGCTCTGTCCTTTGCTCATACCACACAATGTCCTTATGTTGAAAATATTAAAGACCTTGGCATTTTAATTCACATATGTGCAATATGAGTCTGTTGCTCTATTGAGACTTCACTGGATGCTCTCACAGCCTCAGTTGTACATACGTAGGGGCTTTGGTGAGAGAACTAGATAGAGCAGTAATATATTATATACCTTAATGTATGTATATATTAATGAGTTAAGTATTATTAAATATATTTTAAAAATCACCAAAATGATCAATTAATTTTTCTCAGAATAATAAACTAACAAGTGGTATAATTAAAATTTGAACCCAGACATTTTTTTCTTTTTTTCACTTTAGAGAGAGAGAGAGAGAGCATGGCCAAGCAGGGGAGAAGGGTAGAAGGAGAGTGAGAGAGAATCTTAAGTGAGCTTCACACTCAGTGCAGAGCCCAACGCGGGTTTGAACCCCATGACCCTGGGATCATGACCTAGGGTGAAATCAAGAGCTGGATCCTCAACTGACTGAGCCACTCTGGTGCCCCTGAACCTAGACATTTCTTACTTCAATCAATAAATCATACGTTTTTCTCTCTTGTTGGTTCTAAATCTACTCATAACATCTTAACCCATACTGTAAGCAACATATAAAATAAGAAAGAAGACAAGATCTTTCACCAAACTGAAGGTAGATGTCTGGTTTTTTTTCTGACTGTTCAGTGAGAAATCCTTTTTCATTTTAAACAAATTTCTTAAGCATATATCCAGATTACCTTCCTGATTTAAAAAAAAATATGTCTTATAGAATTTTGAACACATTGGATTTAAATAGAATGTCTTCACATTTGCCAAAATCTTACCCAAAAATTATTTTTCTGAAGAAGTTCTAGCATACAAAAGTTACAGGCCAGTTCACAGACTTTCCTTATTTTCAAAATTAACTATTCTCCATATGGAGATATCTAAAAACATAAATTTACATGAGGTCTTGAGATAATCCAAGTAGTAGAAGCTGAGAGTTGGCAGTGAGGTGAATGGAATTTTTTTATAACAGTTCTCAAGGGAAAATTCTTCTCATGACTAATTTTAATTTTAAATCAGAAAAGCTTGAATGACTGTGGGAGTATATTGAGGGAAAATCCAACATGGGCATATTTTATAAGATAGTGGAAGGTCATTTCAAAGATCTTCCAGGATAGTTATAAACTACTTGATTTTCATCCCTGAGGAAGTTTCTTTTAAGCATAGTACTAATTGTACAGGTATTATAAAGAAAAAGTAGTGAAGAAAATTCTTACTGGAATTTTGTTATGGTCTATGTGAGATCAAATTTCAATTCCATTTTACATTATGTTGGTCTAACTTTATCAGTCAAACAAGAACCAAATGATATTTATACTGTTAATACTACTACTAACAATAATAATGAAGATTCAATTGGTGTAATCTAAGTGAACATTGTATCAGAAATAGTTAGCCAAGATATGAAATTAAAGTTTAGTCTTTTATAAAGATGTATTTTGAATATCAAGAATTCTTTAAACTTCTAAATTTCTCCATAACTTGTGAAAAAATATTCAAATGTTAACATTGTATAAAACATACTTTTCCACCTAATGTTTCTAAATTTCTTCTATTTTATGACATTTATCATGTTAGAGAAATGTGAGATCAACCTACATTTCATACCCATATATATGTAAACTTTCAATTCATTTCCTTGATAAAGTAAAAGATATGAACTCCAAGTGAGAAAAAATGTTTCTATAGGAAACCAGTAACTTAAATTCTCTGCATTTCATCCAAGTAATATATGGATCAGGGTGTTAAAGCAACTAACACACAATCTATAACTTCTAGGAAAAGGAAAGACACTTTGAGGAAGAAAAGTGTTTGCCTACAGAATTCTTTAATAGATCCAGATGTAAAATGTATCCAAAATATTTGAAATTTGGAAATAATGCAAGAATACGAGTGGCACATGCTTTTAATGTCACATAAGGGTGAAGAACATCCAAGCACTGTTTGGGGGAATGTACTTAGCTAAATTCACTGTTTCTTATTGCTTAAAGTTCCCAGACCTACTAGAGTTATGTGATACTTAGCAGATTTTTGTGCAGTAGTGGTGCAGGATAATTTTCAGTGGAACAGATAACCCCAAAGGGCTCTGCCCCATGAGATATTTACCATGTGTAGCTAATCCCGAAATCCCAACTTGAAAAATATTCTGTTAACTAATCATAAAACTGTACTGCTTCCCTCATTATATTACAAAAAAATATGAAATTACCTTTTTTTTTTTTTAACGTTTATTTATTTTTGAGACAGAGAGAGACAGAGCATGAACAGGGGAGGGGCAGAGAGAGAGGGAGACACAGAATCTGAAACAGGCTCCAGGCTCTGAGCTGTCAGCACAGAGCCCCACACAGGGCTCGAACTCACGGACCACGAGATCATGACCTGAGCCGAAGTCGGGCGCTCAACCGACTGAGCCACCCAGGCGCCCCACGTTTTATTTATTTTTGAAGAGAGAGACAGAGTATGAGTGTGGGAGGGGCAGAGAGAGAAGGAGACACAGAATCTGAGGCAGGCTCCAGGTTCTGAGCTATCAGCATAGAGCCTGACATGGGGCTTGAACTCAGTGAACCATGAGATCATGACTTGAGCCAAAGTCGGACACTTAACCAACTGAGCCTTCACTGTGCAAAAGTTTTTTACTTTGGTGTAGCCCAGTAGTTTATTTTTGCTTTTGTTTCCTTTGCCTTGTGCAGACATATCTAGAAAAGTGGTTTTATGGCTGATGTCAAAGAAATTACTGCCTATGCTTTCTTCTCAGTGTTTCATGGCTTCAGTTCTTACATTTAGGTCTTTAATCCATTTTGAGTTTATTTTAGTATATGGTGTAGAAAGTGGTCTAGTTTATTCTTTTAAATATCCAGTTGTTCCAATCCCATTTGATGACAAGACTGTCTTTTCCACCTTAGATATTCTTGCCTTCTCTGTTGTAGGTTAATTGACCTATAAGTGTGGACCTATTTCTGGGCTCTCTGTCCTGTTCTATTGATCCTTGTGTCTATTTTTGTGCCAGTACCATACTGTTTTTATTACTACAGCTTTGTAGTATATCTTGAAATCTGGTATTGTGATACTTCTGGCTTTGTTTTTCCTTCTCAGGATGGTTTTGGCTTGATACATTATTATTATTAACAAAAGTCCATAGTTAATGGGAGAGTTCATGCTTTGTGTTGTACAGTTGTATTGGTCTTGTCATATATAAATGTCATGTATCTACCATTACAATATCATAAAGAATAGTTTCACATGCTTTAAAATTCCCTTTGCTGTACATATTTACTTCTTCCTCCTTCTTCCTTGAAACCTTATTTTTTTACTCAATAGTTGTAACTTTTCAAGAATATCATATAGTTGGAATGACAATATATAGGCTTTGCAGACTGGCTTCTTTCATTTAGCAATACACCTTTAAATCCCTTCATGTCTTTTTGTGGTTTCATAGATTATTATTTTTTTAATCACTGAATTAATATTTCATGATGTATGATGCATCATTTGTTTTCTTTTTCTTCTTTCATCTATTGAAGGATATCTTGGTTGTTTCCATTTTTTGGCAATTATTGACAAAGCTACCATAAACATTTGTGTGAGGGTTTTTTATGTGGATGTAAGATTTCAAATCATTTTGGTAAATACCAGGATGTGTGATTGCTGGATCATATTGTAAGAGTAGGTTTAGCTTTGTAATAAATTGACAAACTGTCTTCTAAGTAGCTTTCAAAGTACCAGTTTGCAGCCCCACCAGCAATGAATGAGAGTTCCTATTGTTGCATTTTTCCCCCAATATTTGATGTTGTTTCGTTACTGCCTTTTTATAGCAAATATTTCATAACATTTCCATTAATGTCAAAAAAAGCCATTCATGAAATAATCTAGAATGAATACAACTTAAAACAAAATAAATGCTCTTTTAAATAAAAAAATAAAATTGTAGTAATTTGTATTTCAAAATATAAGTATTTGGGCTTGAGTAAGCCTGATAACATAATGTAGTAATCAGATACTTCAACCTAAGCAAATATTAATGAGAAATCAAGGACCACAAACACAGACTGATCTCATTGTATTTTATGAGTGACTCAAATATCACAAATGGTGGTGGTATCAGAATGATGATTTTTCTGAAATATAAACAAATATTGATTTAATCTCAAATAAAACAAAGCTTTCTCTTAATTTTTGGTGCAAATTCTTCTAGAAGATGTTAAAGTATATTTAAGAATAAATATGCAAAAATAACATATATAAATGATATAATATTAATATTTAGTTAGTTTCAAATCTTAGATAATTATAAATAGAACTTTAACTTATAGAACTACTTTCTGGAACATTTGACAACCATCAAGGACATGAACCTGCCCCATGTAGGATGTAGAAGGCTAGAATTCTTGATTCTTGATTCTAGCCTATAAATTTTAATCTCATAGTATAACAACCACATTTGCCCTGAAAATTAAAAAAAAAAAAAAAAAAAAAAACACTGAGTTACAGTGTGCCAATAAGAAACCCTGAATTATATCACATTGGGCAGGCCAAATTCATTTAATTACAAAACATACAGATAAAATGTTTAAGCTGTTTTAAAGCTGATAGCTTAGATACTAGTGGAAAGAAAATTTCATTTCAGTGCAATTATCTTCAAATTCACAATGTATTATAAGTTTGAAATAGCATCTTTCATAATTTAATCATATTGGAGAGATCATTTTTCTTTATTTCTACTACAACTATCATTCTAATATTTTTCTCTGTCTCTGGCTGTAGATACACCACACTTTTATTAATAAGACCCTACTAAATATTATTTTTAATAGTTTAAAAGATCATCTTCCTTTCATATCTGCTGTGATTTTTAAACTTTTATTTATTGGCTTTCAGGTAACAAATAAGTAATGGAAAAATCATCATATGTATTTGAGAAAGAAAATAACATCACAACAAAATTTCAGAAACATTTGTCACTTTACATTTTTTAGATTCAATTGTATATAGTTAGCATTGTATATAGTATTGTGTATATTGTACACTATATTGTATAGAGTATATAGAACTTCTATATAGTTAGCATTAAAAATAAAAAGAAAGAAGATGTTAGGATTTTCTAAGTTGAAGTTCAGAACATTTCTACTAAATGTGCATGATCATGAAAGAAAAGTAAAGAATGGGAAAACACACTAAGTACTTTTGGAGAACTAAGTATGACAGAATTTGTTTACAAGGGGTAAGGGTGTAGGAGGTAGATAATGATTACAAGATTTCTAAACTAATTTGGGGGAGATTATACTACTAAAAGGTATAGGGAAGTGAAGAGTAAGAACATGTTTGGAGAATGACAAAGTTGCTTATTGACTCCTCAGGTCATCAAAGAGATCAGGGGCCTATTGTACCCAAACAACATTTTAGGAAAAAGAAATAATAAATTTTAGTATCTACTCTAAGTGTCACTCAAGCTGCTGGCTTGAGTTTCCAGATAAACACATTCCTGCAGTCACTTGGAATGCATGATAAAAATTCTGAGGAGATGGAAGAATTGTACTGATCACTAAAACAAAATAACAAATTAAAAAACGTATATATATATATATATATATATATATGATATTTTGACAATTGAACTCATGGGTATGTGTAATGTTTCCAAAGGGGAGAAGAAAGTGAAGAGAAGAGAATTAATTTAGAATCTTGGGGAATGGCTAAAATCAAGGAAGGAAGACTATGGGGACTTATCAAGTATCTTCACCATTCATTGTTATTACCTTTGTTTAGCATCAATTTGCACCAATCTGTCTCCTAGATAGAGGATATTATTGGCTAATTAGAAGTGTAAGCTGAAAATCACAATATAGAGTCTGAGAAAGATCTTAAAGTCTGGTTTACGGCAGGGATGGGCATAAGAGACAATTCTCTAAGATATCAGATAGCCAATAGAGTCTTTAAAAGGTTGGTAGAGATTCTTTGAGTAGAGAAAAAAGAGAAAAGGAGGTTAAAGAGAAGTTATGAAAAATTCAAGGAACTCGGAGTACTTTCATTTGAATAAACCATATTGAAAAAAATGAAAATCAGTAGTCAGACTCAGCTTCATTGCAAGTCTAATATACTCATTTTGAATAAAGCATGTCCTTGTATTTGCTTAAAATAACAAGTAGATTTGATTGTTAGTTTACGTGTTTATGGAATAGTATATGAAAAATCAATGAAGCAATAGCTAATTTTTCTTAATTGAATCTCTCTTATTTATATATTTCCTGAAAATGATGCAATGATTATACTAATTTAAGAAAATTTTCTTAAAGTCTATATTTAAAAGAATTTCCTCCATACATTTTAAAATGTATTTCATTGTAGCATTCTAAAGGGAGAAAATATAGACACTTAAAACAATATCTGGCACAAGCCTGGAGACGGTACAGTTGAGGAATTCAAAAAAAGTTGGGAGGGATGAAACACATCAAATTTTTTTGTTTGTTTTTGAAAGTTACACCCATTTTTGTAAAATAGCAGTGAAAGCCTAAGAACTGTTTACAATTTCTATGTAAATTTACTGTCACAAGTTTAACCTATACACCACACTTAATCCTATAACACTAGAGTCACCATGCCCATGATAAATATTCATCTACCTCTCTCCAACTAACAATGACATTTCCTGAACTAATGCTAATGTATTACCTTTAAGGAAGATGGTTAGTTCAAAAAAAATCTTTAAAAGTATTTTCCTTCTTTTTGTTAGTTGGCTTATTTGTGTAGGAGTTTGATCACCTTTATGATTAAATAATTCTTAAAAGAAAAAACTTCACAATCTTTCCTGCTGAGTCTTTTTTATTGTCATACGTATATTATATCAGATATCG
Source organism: Neofelis nebulosa (assembly GCF_028018385.1). Taxonomy (NCBI): domain Eukaryota; kingdom Metazoa; phylum Chordata; class Mammalia; order Carnivora; family Felidae; genus Neofelis; species Neofelis nebulosa. The sequence continues at coordinate 93,308,233 of NC_080784.1, read as the reverse complement.
TATTTCCATGAAATATCCTTGAATGCGGGTATAGTATCTGGGTCCTTATCTTTTTTCATAACAACACTGTATAAGTTTTTTAAAAAATTCACTTCAGGGGCACCTGGGTGACTCAGTCAGTTAAGCATCCAACTCTTGGTTTCAGCTCATGTCATGATCTCACAGTTTGTGGGAGCAAGCCCCGTTTTGGGCTCTGGGCTGACAGAGCTGAGCCTGCTTGGGATTCTCTGTCTCCCTCTGTCTCTGCCCATTTCCCCACTCATGTTCTGTCTCTCTCTTTTTCTCTGACAAAATAAATAAATAAACTTAATGTAAATTAAACAAAATTAAAAATTTCACTTCAACTACAAATCATTGATATTTAAAAAAAAAATCTTAAAATATATAAAACTATTATCCTTAAATCATTTTTTCCTGAATATGTCAGGTGATAGATTTTCCATGTAGGATGAATAGTTATATAAATTACAAACTCTAAAATCAGTTTTAGTTATTTGCTATCATATTGTCTGCATCGTGCATACACCATATAGGTATAGATACATATATATAGATAGATAGAGATAAATAGATATAGATATATAGGTATGCTTTTTATATACTATTACATAAACACATAGAACCAACAATCAACTCTCACTGTTTTAAGCAAATACAAAGGATGTGCTTTATTCAAAATGAGCATATTACATTTGCAATGCATCTGAAAGTCTGACAATCTACTGATTTTTACTTTTTTTCAATACAGCCCACTCAAATGAAAGTACTCAGAGTTCCTTGAATGTTACATGTGTCCTCACCTCAGGGATTAAGCTGCAATAAGACAGATGGATTAACAAGAGAAAAATGGAGATTTATTAATGTGTGTATTGTACATACACATGGAGGTATTCAGTGATTAGGAACTCAAAGTGGTGGTTAAAACTTGGGCTTATATGGCATGTTAGCAAAAGAAGAATACATTTTGTAGAGAAGTGACAAGAAAAAGGAAAATAATGTTGAATTTCTAGGGGCATCAAATGTGGGAAGGTAAATATTTACAGGAAACAAAAGGAAGATCAGAGCTAGTTAGTAAGATTTGTTATAGATTCCTCTGGTGCCCTCCCTAGGAGGATAAGGGTCTAATTTTGTCTCCAGTGACTAATTTATGTCCTTCCTAATAGAAATGGACTCCTTTAGAAATTTACCTACTGCTTTTAGTGAATAAAGGGAGAGCAAAGAACTTCTGTTTTGTTTCTTCTCAATTGTGTTTAGCTTAGAATATCAATATTTTTAAGTGGCATATTTTGATATACTTCATTGTTGTTTTTCTCACTTTATTGATAAGAAAACTGAGATATTTATTTAAAGAATGTGACAATATGACACATTTAGTAAATGGAAAAATTGGGTTTAAATCATAGCTTTATGATTTTAGGTATTTTGACAATAAGAAATATAAGGTTATTAAGTAAGCTATTTGTGACATTATTAGTACATGTTCCTTGATCTATCTCATTCAGTAGTCCAGGGAGGTTAGAAAACAATAGGCTTCTTTTTTAAACAATACCTAAGGAATTATTACATTGCTTTTCTGTATTGTTCATATCTTTCTGCCTTCATAAATAATAACAGGCATTTTATCAATTAAGGGAAAAATCATTTATATAAAAATGCTCAAAAAGTACTTCTGGAATAAAATTAATATAATAATTATTTATTCCAGGATTATGTACAAGCAAAATCCTTTATATCTTTAGAGGCTTGATTTTCTTTTCTATTGTTATTAACTTTCTATTTCTCATATTTATTTTATTAACATATATTTATTTTTATTTTTTACTTTTTATACATGATACACAGAAAGTCTTAGGACTTGAATTTTCCTATGTCTCTTGTTAGCAAGATGAGACTATTTTCACAATGAATGCAAGGCAAATCCCTATAATATACCATAGAGTTTTATGTTAGCTACCACAAAAAGTAATTACTTTCAACACTTTAAATGTATTTGAAAACTAATTTTATTATTATTCACTTTGGAATACTTGTAGATAACATTATTTAGAGCCTACTATGTGCCAGGTGTTATGGTTAGTACAGTATAGGTTTTATATAATTTCTTTTAAACGTCATAATTCTATGAGGAGATAGATACATTTCTCAAGGTTATTAATGAGATTGTACTTTTTAATAATCAAGCTATCCAAATTATTGATAGACCTGTAACCCATTCCCTCCATACCTGTGAAACCAAAACTCTCCTTACCACACTAATGAACTACCTCAGATTTTCTCGTAAATTTATTGGCTTAAAAACTTGCAAAGTCCCATTTTTATAAGGATATACCTGTAAATCAACCTGAAATGTACAGATTTACAGGGCATGACTGGTTGGAAAATGGGGCTTAATCACTTAAGCACCTTTCCTGTCTGAGTACTTAAGGGAGTGAAAATGGAGAAGTGAAACGACTTCAATAGCCCTCCTTGTTGATCAATGTTTTTACCTACGTCATACTTAACAGAACCAAAGGTACTGTAATATGTGGAAGAGAAGAGACATTTTTTGACAGCAGCATTTGATGGGTTTCTGGCTCCCTAAAGAAAAAAAAAATGTTTCTCTGTTTCAGAGCTTGTGGTTTCATAAAGTTTGATGCTGGGTAAGATCACGTGGGTCCACTGTGCCAGTTCTGCATTATACATTTGTGGTAACACAGTGGAACACTACTTTTTCTTTCCTTCTTTCCGTGTATGGTACCCCTGAACAGAAAGTAATATAACCAAATAGAGGCTTCCATATGAATCAGAAGGTGTTAACATATCTCAGCAAAATCTCTTCCAATATCATCATTTATGTGCATTCAGTTATTTGTATTCTTCACAAGAAGTACATGGTTACACACAGGTGGGTTTATTTGATTAAATATTTATCAATGATGTCAAATTTATCCATTTTTATAAGGTCCAAGCGTGTCAAATCTGTCTCTTTGTTTACCGTTTTCTCCCCCAGAAATTAACAAGGCCTTTACTAAGTCCACATTTGACAGATATTTACTGAGTGAAATACTGCAAACTTAAAAGATTATTTATATTTAAAATTAGATAATTTAATATAAATCCCCGCTACTCAGTATTTCCTTTTTAAAGTGTTGCGTAAAAGAAAAAAAAGAATTAATATTATTTATATTAGATACATACATTTAGGGTACAAGTCCCCTTATGTGAGGACTTTTAAAAAAGACTTTAAAAAAATAACACTAAAAGGCAAAATTTTGATTATGAATATTAACTACATTAAACACATTAAATACAAAAATTCCTTACTAACACATCAACTTATTATGCCTTTAAGTTTAATATCAAATACGGTAAAATTTTGGATTGCAAGTAACTTGTTCTTTGAATATTCCTCAAGATGAGCAAATATTACTAATAAATTTTAACTTGATAAGACTGTGACATCTTGCAATGTCATATGATCACACCTGAGCCAATGATTCTTCTCTCTCTCTCTCTCTTTTTCACTGTGGGATTGTGGGTGATCATCTCCCATGCTCAGATGCTCAGTTTCAGGCTGAGATGTTTGGCAGAAATCGGTGAATTTTCAGAATGTTGTAAGATGCCTACAACTGGCCCTAGTGTATTTTTTGTCACTCCAAAGCACCTACAGACTATCCTTTGCTGTTCCAGATAAGAGTCAGCTTAGGAACACTTTGCTTCATTCTAGGCCATTGGATAGGTTCCTTGTTAAAACTGCACAAAAAGAAAAAGATTCCTTTGAGCCAATAGATAGCAGTGATTCCGTTAGTGATAGTGAAAGTCATCTACACGATAATCTTCTCTCTTGTCTCCTTCACACCAGCCATAAAGGTTTTCAAAGGTAATTGCAGGTTAATTTATTCTTCTTTATATTTTGGATTTTCTGTCCACTATTGCTTATGGGGAAATTCACTTTGATATACAAGGGCTTTGAATTACAACCATGTTTCCAGAGCAAATTATGCTTGTAAACCAAGGTTTTGCTGTATATGGAAATGGTAAAAATTTAGTAACCTGATTAAGAAGACATTACAATGAAACCTTGAGTTTCACCAAATAAATAAAATACAATTTTTAATGAAAATAATCACAACTGCAGAATTTTAATGATTAGATAATGAATACTTATTAGAATTACTTGTTAGAACATAGTTCACAATTTTCCATTGTAAATGTCACGATGTGTTTCTTGCATTTTTTTCCTTTTATGTACATACTCTGTGAACTTCAGAGTAGAGAGGATACTTCTTTGCTAGGTAACATCTTCTAACATCTTCTCATAATTGTAAATATTTATCTTCTTTGTTATATACTTTAGATGGATTAAATTCTCCCACAGTCTCAATGAAGGAACAAAAGGTCTATCTAAAATTACTTAAGTGAAAGAGATTCTTCCACTTGTATCTTACTTTCCTCTTTGCTGATATTCTCCGTTTATCACAGATCTGCTGACACTGGATGCATGCCAATGCATGAATAGCTAGAAGAAATTGTTTTAATGTCCTTTGGGGACAAATTTTTAAATCTATATTTTTGAACGCACTTCAGGTAATACGATACGGAACCATGTTTAGGAATGATTTCTTATTTCTGAGTTAGTGAGCTCCCATAGAAAAAGCCACTGCTCTTTGTAGGAATGTGCATGGGAATTGTTATTTAAAGATCACAGAAACCTTTGTAAAAATGTAACTATACACTTCTAATAACTTGGCTATGATGAAATATTTGGAAGGGTGAGAAGGTACCATTCATTAGCAAAGTAAAATTTTACTCTTAAAAGATTGTGCATACAAATGGAGTACAGGAGTTGCTGTAATTTTTTTATTTTTCCATCATATTTTCTAGTCCTTACATAATTCACTTCTCATGCTCATCAAGGTTTTTTTTTCTAACTTATTTTCTTAATTTATTAAAGATGTATTTTATTTATTTATTTATTTATTTATTTATTTATTTACTTTTGAGAGAGAGTGTGTGTGTGTGAGCATGCATACGGGGAGGGGGCAGAGGGAGATGGAGAGAGAGAATCTTAAGCAGGCTCCAAACCCAATGCATGGGACTTGATCTCACAACTCCATGATCATGACCTGAGCCAAAGGCAAGAGTTGGATGCTTAACTGACTGAGCCACCCAGGTGTCCCAACGATTTCTTTTTTAGATCACCACCTTCTCTGAACCTTTCTTTTCTCCTAAAGTCTGGGCTGGCCTTCAGTCCTTATGTATTGTAGGAGAAAGTTTTTATACCCATGCAGGTCCCTTAAAACAAAAAATACCAGGGTGTTGGAGGACATTTTCTTACTATACTATATGTTACAGTATTGATCAGTATGCTATTTTGATAAGTCTATGTCATTTTCTCATTGTTCCAAAGACCTTCACATAATTTTTTTGGGAAACAAGGTGAAATAAAAGAGTATAAATCATTTTTGTGCCACATTTTTGAGTTATAATTTATAAATGTCAAAAATATTTGGTTATTTCCATGCCTTCGTATAATACATTAGTTAGACTGACCACATTATGAATTTTATTTGAAGAAAGGACTTGTGTGTGTATTATCATTTATCTATCTATCTATCTACCTATCGTCCATCTGTCTAATCAAGAGGTAAGAGTGATTCTACTTAAAGTGTGTACCTTTCATGAAGTTATTATCTGAATTAAGTTGAATGATTGATGTGAATAGGAAAACAAAAACAAAAACAAAATAGAGCATGTTTTAGAGAGAAAGGGTGTTGGTAGGTGGAGCAGTCAGAACACACACCTTTATGGACTAAGTTTGCTGTCTTATGCGTGCACAGTTCATGGCACCCCCAAATAATTACAATAGTAACATCACTGATCACTGATCCTCAATCACCATAACAAATATAATAGGAATGAAGAAGTTTTAAACATTGTGAGAATTCCCAAAATGTGACATAGAGACACCTCCTGAACAAATGCTGTTGGAATAATGGTGCTGACAGCCTTGCTTGGCACAAGGTTGCCACAAACTTTCAATTTGTAAAAAAACAAAAACAAAAACAAAAACAAAAACAAAAAAACAAAAAAAAACGCAATACAAGGGCATCTGGGTGACTCAGTTCGTTGAGCATGGAACTCCTGATTTCAGTTCAGGTCATGATCCCAGGGTCATGGATGGAGCCCTGCATCAGGCTCCATGCTAAGCTCTCTAAAAAATAATAAATAGAATAGAATAGAATAGAATAGAATAGAATAGAATAGAATAGAATAAAATAAATAAAATAAATAAAATTAAATTAAAAATTAAAAAGAAACACATGAAATGTAATAAATATGTGAAATGTAATCAAGGGAAGCAGAATAAAGCAAGATACGCTTCTAAATGAATAAGGCATGATGATTAGATCAAATCTTATTAAGTCCAATAGTTTTTTATTGTGATAATAAATGTGAATAAATCAGCCTCTCTTAAATAATCAATTTGGTTTTAAGAAGTCAATGGCATACCATCTCCAGGAGACACATCCTGCTAAACATTGATGAATGATATAAGAAAGTAGTTATATGTGTTATGTAAAACATGAATAGTTGTTATAATGAGTTTGGGAAGTGATAGACTAATGAAATTAAATGTCTTTTCATCAGAACTTTTCAAAGTGTTTAATACACTAATGTAACTTATTGGTCCTAGCATAAGATGTATGATGTTGTACTTCCCAAACTGATTTGAGATCAGATTTTTTTCCACAAGACCTTTTCAGAGCAAATATTCCTTGAATACATTTAGCAAAGCTGTTCCCTGGCCTGACATCCAATATCTAATACAATATATGCCTCGGACTTCTAAACAAAGTGGCCTTGTCCCTACATATTCTGGATCTTTTTAGGATGAAAGATAGAAGGATATGGCACCCCCAAAATATGCCACTTTAGTGTATTGATTATTTTGAGCAGTATGCAATTGAAAAAGACCAAACACAGTAAGAAGCTTTCTTTGATAAAACAATTCAACAAGTGACCATAAAACTGAGTCAGCTCGAATGCCCTTGAGAGTCCACATGAACAAAAACAAAACCTAAACCAGAGTAAACTCCTGTAACTTCCTTGAGGTTAAGAAATCATACCTAAGAACAGCCAATCGCAGACAAACAGACTTCCTCCTACTAAGGCAACAGCTTAAGCTATTGCCAATCAAAACATCTGGCTTCCCTTCCTCATCCGCTCTATAAAAGCCTTACCCAGAGTTCCTAACCATCTTTAGTTTGGCATTGCCCGGAAACACTGTTTGATCAAAATAACTTTTGAAAATGTTAATGTGCCTCAATTTATCTTTTAACACTCTGAACTGCCCTTAATTTGCTTAAAGCCAGGCAGATCTTCCAAAAAGAACTCCATGTCAAAAATCTCCTTTTCTGGGCAATCCATCACCTAGGGAAGATTGACTCCTCACAGGAGTGTTGCCTAAAAGTTGATACCACATCCAGGAGACTTTGTCACAAACTATCATGCCTCCCCTCTATTCTTCCAAGAGCCCATTCATCTTTCTTAAAAGTCATTTACTCTACCCTAAAAAGCCTACATCTCAATTAAGATGGTATTTAAGCCTAAACTGTAAGCCACCTCAGGGAGTTAATCCCATGCATACATGAGATATACAAGTTAGTAAACTTGTTTCTTCTTTCTTTTAAAGTTATCTCAGCTAAAAACTCAGAAGATGCAGAGGTAAGATAATTTTTCTTTCCTACATAGGATTTACAAAGTGGTTTATAATGGGTCTCACACATTACATTATACAAATTTTATCAGATTTTTTTCTTGTATATTGCCTAGTGACTCTGCATCACCCACTTTATATTATACACATTTCAAGGTAGTTTTTAAGTGTCAGCCTGTCTAGACTGTCTGGCATTTCTTTAGACTGTCATTGATCCTTCTTTTCAGTTATGACTCATGATAACTGGCTAAGATATATAAAATCTCCGCTTCTTATTGAAATATCATCATGAACAGTTTTCTTCCAAGTTTCATAATTGTGAATCTTTTAAGCATCTCAGCAACTCATGTTTGTCTCACTTAATAAAAAGTATTTTATCAACAGACTCATTAAATGTAGTATTTTTGGTTTAATAAAAAGTTAAAATATTCACTTATGTGTGTTTGAGTATGATAGAAGTTTAAATATATTTTTCTTCACCTATCCAACTTTAGTTTCAACTTTTGAAATTAACTAGTTTAATTTTCAATAAAACTTTTATATCATGGTTTTATCTGATATTATATTTTAGCCACAAAGGACTTTGAAATCATTTTCACAACATTTTTAATGGTTCAACTGTTTCATTCCTAAAACTATTTATTTTCCTTATGGTGCATAATAACATTTTATTATGTTCTTTTGTGCATTTTTATTACATATTCTGAAGCATAATCATTTTATTGCCATTCACTTTGTTGATGTCAATATTGAACAATAATAAGAATGTAACGACCTGTTTTTAATAAGCCTATTATAAGCATTCATGTATTATAATCTCTATTATGATTTGATATTCATAAGAGTGACTAGATGGTTTATGAAGAGTAAATAACTGAGTAGTACTATGTTTGTAATCTCGGAGATAAAATAAATGATTGTGTATGAGAAATAAGTAAGTGAACATGAAACACACTGGTGGTCCTGCGAAATGATCGCAAGTCCATTAGGTTCTCTAAGGCACTGAATTTCATGAGCAGTTAGCGCTAATGGCTTTGTACTGTAAGACATCCCTGGGTATTTGCAGTTATGGCAATAAAGTTTAGATGATATTAAGGCTACACTTGATAAATCTGACTGACGTCTGTGAAGAATACAGTGAAAGAGTAATTGTAAGGTAATTACGAATAATTCTATATAAGAAGTTATAGCAAGAACAGATTTATGGATTGAACCATAAACGTGTTTAGAATGAATATGCAAATAATAAATATTAATGATCATTACATAACTTTGAAGGAAGGGGTTAGAAAAACTTTAATGCCACCAGCTATATAGCACACGCATGTCAAAAACAAACTAAACAAATTCTTGAAATGACAAGTGTATTATTGTGAAACACATCACATATCATCAGTAAGCATTCCTAGTTCTACCAAAGCTCCAAAACTAGTAAGAACCCCAGAAAGTAACTATATACTCTCTTTGCATCTTTTCTTTTATTATTTTTTATGATTTTTTAATGTTTATTTTTGAGAGAGAGAGAGACAGAGCGCAAGCAGGGGAGGGGCAGAGAGAGAGGGAGACACAGAGTCTGAAGCAGACTCCAGGTTCTGAGCTGTCAGAGCCCGACTTGGGGCTTGAAGTTACTAGCGGTGAGATCATGACCTGAGCCAAAGTCGGAAGCTTAACCAAGTGAGCCACCCAGGCGCCTACATCTTTTCTTTTAAATAGAAAATGACAGTAAGTGAATGTATGATAGAAACAAATAGAGTTTCACTCTCCATTAAAGTGTTAGCATACATAATTGTGTGTCATACTTTCAGCAGAGAAGTTATTACACAACTGCCTTCATGTCCTGGGGTATTGAGTACATTTCAGGTATCATGTTTTTTCATCAGAGCCTCATCTTTTTGTGAGAGAATCATTTAATGTTTTGAACCTTATCCCATTGACAGAAGACAGGGGATATGAACTCAGAAAGCTCATTATAACAATGTGTCAGTGTGCCTGTGCTTGTGTTCAGATCAATAGATAACTTTATTCTCCTGAAGAAGAGGTCCAGCTTTTATTATTAAAGATTCTAAACCAAGGTCCCCATACATAGATGGACCACAGAAGACAGTTGAACTGCTGAAATCAACTTGGGGCAGTGTGTGTTTGTGTGTGTGTATTTGTGTGTGTGTGTGTGTGTGCGTGTGTGTGTGTGTGTTTAGGGGAGATCATTATTCTAAAGTAAAGACCCAATTTCCATTAGAGTTTCTGAGTGGATTTATGACATGACCTATACAAAGGGAAGAAATAAAAATTACTGAATCAGTGCTTATAATTTCAGTTCCTTGAATGAGATTGCCCTAAAGTAGATGTTTTATCAATGTTTGGTGATAAATTTTATATAAACTTACATACATACGTGTGTGTGTGTGTGTCATAACAATGTCACTGAATGTTTACAATTCAAAATAGTGAGAAAACAAGGCAATTATATAAACAAATAACTTGCTTAAAGCCCTAAAAATGCCAGAACACTTAAATGTTTTTCATAAAAATTGTGGTAAAATATGCATGCCATGATATTTATCATTCTAACCATCAGGAAGAATACAATTCAGTAACATTAACACACTTAATAATATTTTATAAATATGACAGTTTTCTAGCCTCTAAAACATTTTCATCTTCCTTTATAAAAACTCTGTATCCATTAAATAATAACTTTCCATTCTTCTCTCCCACTCCCAGACTCTGATAATTTCTGTTCTGCTTTCAGTCTTTTTGAATTTGCCTACTAGAGATACTTCATATAAGTGAAATCATACAATATTTGTCTTTCAGTGTCTGACTTATTAAAATGAGCATGATGCTTTCAATGTCAATTCACATTGTAATATATATTGAAAGTTTAATTTTCATGGCTAAATAATATTCTATTATATGTACATACCACATTTGGTTATCCATTTGTCTGTTAATAGACATTTGGATTGTTTCTAACTTTCGGCTCTTGTGAATAATGCTACTATGAACATTGGTTTATAAGTATCTAATTGAGACCCTGCTTTCAATTTTTTGGATATATACCTAGAAGTGGAATTGCAGGGTCTTAATGATGGTTCTATATTTAACCTTTGATAAACTACCAAACTGTTCTCCACAGCTACCGCATCATTTTGCATTCCTACCAGCAATGCATGAGGATTTCAATTCTTTCACATCCTGTACAACATTTGGTATTCTCTTTTTTCCCCCCAATTATTCCCAGCTTACTAGGTATAAAGTGATATTACAATATAGTTTAGATTTGCATTTTCCCAATGATTAACAATATCAAGCATCTCTGCATTTACTTAGTGGCCATTTGTATATGTATTTTTGGAGGAAAGCCCATTCAAGTTTTTTTCTACTTTTGAATTGTTTTCTTGTAGTAGTTGTTGTTGCTATTGTTAAGTTTTAGTTCTTTCAATGTTGTATATTATTCCATTATCAGTTTTGTGATTGAAAATATTATCTCATACAGTAAGTTGTCTGTCACTTTCTTGACCATATGTTTAGAAGCACAGATATTCTTAATGCTAATGAAGATTTACCTACTGTTTTCTCTTGGTGAATTCTTTTGGTGCCAATTCCATGAAATCATTGCCAAATTCAAAGTCGCGAAGATATTCTCTAATGTTTTCTTCTAAGAGCTTTAGAGTTTTAGCTCTTAAATTCTTGAATTTAGTTCTTTTATCCATTTTTAGTTAGTATTTTTATATGGCTTAGAGAAGGATCCAATGTCAGTCTTTTGCATGTGGATATCAGTTTTTCCCATTACCATTTGTTGAAAAGATTATCCTTTCCACATTGAATGTTCTTGGTACCTTGTTGAAAATCGATCAATTCTATTTATTTCTGAGTTCTCTATTCCATTCTATTATCTGTCTTTATACCAGTACCATACAGTTTTAAATACTATAGATTTTCAAAAGTTTTAAATTCAAAAAATGTGAACTTATCAAATTTATTCTTTATATTTGTGTGTGTGTGTGTGTGTGTGTGATTTGTTGTTCCTTATAATTCCATATGGATTTTAAGAAGGGATTTTTCATTTCTGCAAAAAAAAAATGTGCTGTTTCAATATTCAATATTTTCTAAATGAATTGGACCAGTAGATCACTTTCTGTAGTACTGATATCTTAATGATGTTGATTAAGTCTTCTTGTTCATTAACATGAAATGTCTTGCCATTTATTTAGGTCTTATCTAACTTTTTTTGGCCATGTTTTTGTTTTGTTTTGTTTTGCTTTGCTTTGTTTCAGTCTTCTACATAAAATCTTACATCTCCTTGGCCAAATTTATTCCAAAATATTTAATATTTTAAAGATGCTACAACACATGTAATTAGTCTAAGCTCCTTTTCAGATTATTTTTGATACACCAAAAATCAACTGATTTTTGTATATTGAACTTGTACCCTGAGATTTTGCTGAATTTGCTTATTAGTTTTAATTTTTTATTTTTATTTTTTTAATATTTTTATATTAAATATAATTTATTGTCAAATTGGTTTCCATACAACACCCAGTGCTCATCCCAACAGGTGCCCTCCTCAATGCCCATCACCCACTTTCCCCTCTCCACCTCCCCCCATCAACCCTGTTTGTTCTCAGTATTTAAGTGTCTTTTATGGTTTGCCTCCCTCCCTCTCTGTAACTTTTTTTTTCCCCTTCCCCTCCCCTATGGTCTTCTGTTAAGTTTCTCAGGATGAATTTGCTTATTAGTTTTAGTTGCATTTTTGTTTGTGTTTGTGTGTATTCTTGAGATTCATGATATCTGCAAATATGAATAATTTCACTTCTTCCTTTCTAAGCTCTTGTTTTTTAATTTCTTTGTCTTGTCTAATGACTTTTGGTAAAACTTCCAGTACAGTGTTGAATAACAGCAGTGCTCATGGAAATCTTTGTCATGTTCCTGATTTTTGGTCAAAATCTTCAGTCTTTCACTACTGACTATGATTAAAGCTGTGGATTTTTCATAAATATCCTTCATCAAGCTGAGAAATTTCTTCTCTGTTCTTCATTTTCTGAGTTTTTATTATGACGGGATGTTCAATTCTGTCAAATGCTTTTTCCGTGTCAACTGAGACAATCATGGTGGATTCTCCCTTGTACCGTTAATGTGATGTGTTACATTGATTGATTTTCTTATGTTGAACTACCCTTGCATTGCTGAGATAAATTCTACTTGGTCATGGTGTATAATCCTTTTAATACGCTATTGGATTCATTTTGCTTATATTTTGTTGAGCGTTTGTGCATTGATATTTATAGGGGATACAAGTTTTTAATTGTAATTTTCTTTTCTTTCTTTCTTGTTTGTGATTGTTTTTAATCTGGCTTTAATTTCAGAATAATGCTGGCCTGATAAAATGAGCTAGAAATTGTATCCTCCTGCTCAGTGTTTTTAAAGAATTTTAAAAGGATTCATGTTAATTCTTTGTAATTAATTGTTACAAATTAATTGTAATTAATTGTAATTAATTAATCATGTTAATTCTAATCTTTGTAATTACCTTATTCAACATTTATAGTTACAAATTTCCCTATGATCACTGTTTTCTCTGCATTTTATAAGTTTTGGTATGTTGTTTTTCATATTTTTATTCATATCAGGGTATTTTCTAATTACCTTTGCAATTTGTTTGATCTTTTAGTTTGTTAAGAATGTGTTGTTTATTTCCACATATTTCTGAAATTTCAGTTTTCCTTTTGTTATTGATTTCTAACTTTCTCCTGTTGGTTGGAAAAAAATACTTTTTATGATGTCTGTTTTTTAAGTCTATTGATACTTATATTGTGGTCTAATACACTGTCTATCCTGGAGAATGTCTAATGTGCACTTGAGAAGAATATGTATACTCTCATTGTTGGGTAGAGTGTTCTGTAACTATTAGGTGTAAATGGTTTGTTGTGTTAAGTTCTCTATGTCCTTACTTATCTTCTTTTTTTTTTTTTTTTTTTTTTTACCTATATATACATGATTCAAAATGAGGTTTTAAAGTTTTCAGCTATTAATGTAGAGCTGTGTATTTCTTCCTTCCATTCTAGACTATCAGTGCAGAGCCTGATGCAGGGCTTAATCTCATGACAGTGAAATTATGACCTGAGCTAAAATCGAGTTGGGCATGTAACCAACTGAGCCATCCAGGTGCCCCTGTTCTGTCAACTTTTGTACCTTAAGTTTTGAGGATCCATAGTTAGATGCATAAATGTTTATAATTACATTTTCTTAGTGCATTGAATTTTTTATTAATATATAATGTCCTTTGTCTCTTGTTAGTTTTTTTTTTTTAATTTAAAGTCTATTTTGCTTTTCTGATATTAGCATAGCCAACTTAGCTCTGTTTTGATTACTATTATATGAAATATAATTTTCTATCTCTTTACTTTAGCTGTGTCTACATCTAAGAAGAGTCTCTCATAGACCATACATAGTTGAATCATTTTCTTTTTAAGTCTGTTTCGCCAATCTCTGTCTTTGGTTTGAAGAGTTTAAACCATTTACATTTAAAATAATTACTAAAAAAAAGGGACTTACTTCTGCTTTTTGCTATTAGGTTGCTCTTTGCTTTATAACATTCTGTCCTCTATTTTCCCATCACTGACTACTTTGCTGTTTAGTTGATTTTTTGTAAAGAAAGATTTTGATTCTCCTTTCACTTCCTTTTCTGTATATTCTATAGAAATAGAATATAAATAGAATAAACTAGAAACTATCTAGTTTCTTTCTGGGTACCATGGGGATTACATTTAGCATCTTAAAGTTATAACAATCCTATTTGAACTTATTCAACATAACCAATACTTTACAAAAATTATGTTCCTATAAATCTCCTGCCTATTCCCTATTCTATAACTGATGTCACAGATTGTGTCTTTTACATTGGGGATACTCCAAATTATAATTAATAATTTCTCTTTTTATACATTTGTTTTTTTTAAATCATGTAGAAAATAAACAAAATTGATTCACAAACTAAAAATAAAATGATTCTAGCTTTATAATTTTCATGTATTTACCTTTCTCGGAAAGTTTTATTTCTTCATATGGTTTTGTCATTGCCTACTTCTTTTCCCTCAACTTGAAAGGCTCTTTTTAGCAGAATAAATCTAGTGTTAACCTCTTTCAATTGTTATTAATCTGAGAATGTCTTAATATTAATCTGAGAATGTCTTAATATTTCTCTCATATTTGAAGGACAACTTTGTTGAATATTGAATTCTTGGTTGACTTTTTTTTTTTTTACTTTTTCTATGTAAACTCACTGCTTTCTTCATTCCAATGTTTCTGAGAAGAAATTGGTAGAAGGTCTTATTGATGATCCTTTGCATGTAAGCAGTCTACTCAGAACTTCTCTGAACCTGTGTCTTTCCCTGGGCAGTGGTTTGCAATCACTTTCTAAATTCCACTCTATATGGAGTTGATTTTGAATGTTCAAAAAAAGCAAACTAACAAAACAGATTGCTGTCTCTTTAAAGTGTCTAAAAGCTGCTTCAGTTTTTATCTCTTTATTTTAACCATATAGAATTATTTTTCATCTCTTGTAATTACTATTCATTAAGAATTCAATTCATGGGGCTCCTGGGTGGCTCAGTCAGTTAAACGCCTGACTTTGGCTCACGTAATGATCTCATGGTTTGAAGGTTCGAGTCCCACATCGGGATCTGTGCTGACAGCTCAGAGCCTGGAGCTTGCTTCAGATTTTGTGTCTCCTTCTGTCTCTGCCCCTCCCCTGCTTGCATTCTCTCTGTCTATCTGTCTCTCTCTCTCTCTTGAAAATAAATAAACATTTTTAAAAATTAAAAAAAAAAAAAAAAGAATCCAATTCATCTTGGAGTGCCTGGATGGCTCAGTAGGTTGAGCGTCCAACTCTTGGTTTAGGCTCAGGTCATGATCTTGCAGTTCGTGGGTTTGAACTTGGTGTTGAGCTCTGCACTGACTGTGCAGAGCCTGCTTGGGAATTTCTCTCTCTCCCTCTCTTTCTGCCCTTACCTTTCTTGTGGTCTCTCTCTCTCTCTCAAAATAAATAGGTTTTAAAAAAGGAATTCAATTCATCTTTTCTATCCATACACTAAATCATTGTATTTTAAGTTACCTTAGTTTCTAATTCAGAAGATGGGCATTAAGAGTAATTTCATTCCTTAACATAGAAACGTTTACATGTTACTTTAGTCTTAAAAACTCAAGGGATTCCAGCTATAAAATACATATGTAAAAGTATTTTATTTAAATTGAAGTTAGAAATAGAAAAAAATTATGACTCTACTTTTAGAAATAATTGATAGAAGAGATTCAGAGTAACACTACAGTAATAGACCAAAAGCAGTGAATATTAATATTTGTCAACTCATGATTTGTGTCCAGGCTCACATTTTACATCTTGAGAATTATTATTACAGACATTATTTTGGTGTTTTCAGGATTAAGTATTATAACTTCCTAATGTCTCAAAAACTTTAGGTTAAAGATACATTTTATTATATCATATATTACAAAATAGAAAATTGTAATGATCATTTGTTTTAGCGTGACACTGAAACTCTATTTCATAAATGACTTTTGATTTGGCCCACTTGTCATCACTAGTGACTCTACTGAAATCTCCTCTTATTCATTTTTCCTTCTAACAGTGGCTGATTTACATCCATTACTGATTATGAGTTACTGGGAAACATGAAACAAAAAGAAAATATAAAAAATAATAATGTGCTTCAGGCAATTATAGTTAAGATATAACTAATACTAGAGATTTCAAACATACTTATGTGTGAAATACTGAATATTATTACATTTCCACAATGTTTCATAATTTTCTCATTAGTATCTCTCTTCCTTTTCACTCATATATATAGTGCCAAATACATTATAGGAAACCTTCCTAAGGTTACTTACACTGAATAACAACCATAGGTCGTTGAACTATAGCTCCTTCCTGAAGGCTGCTAAAAAGGTCTTTCTTTAATGGCAAACAGCTTTTACTAACTTCCTGGGATTCCAGAAATGCTAATCAGCAGTTCTAGTCTGCAGCACATTTATTACACCCTGACATGCTGAAGACAGCCAGTTACAAATAGAACTGCCTCTTGAAAAATGCTGCTCCAGTGTTTTATAATAAAGTGCACCAATTAGATGCATTCATTAGGACAAACTGCTTGTCTTTTCCCATATTAGAGCTTTTAAAAAGAACAATGTATTTCATAGTTCACCCAGTTCTGCATTATTATTAATTGAACATAGCACATTACAAATTTTAATCTAATAACTGTAAATACATAATGAATAATATTTCCTTGGAGACTATAGGGTCTTCAGAAGCCCACTTAGTTTCATACTCCAAGATAAATAACACAGAATTCTCATTATTTTCAAAGAGCTTCCAGATATTTGAGGGACAGCACTGCAATAAATAAAAACATTGGCTTATAATTTAAATTTTTTTAACATTCATTTATTTTTGAGAGACAAAGAGAGACACAGCATGAGCAGGGAGGGGCAGGGAAAGAGGGAGACACAGAATCCAAATCAGGCTCCAGGTTCCAAGCTGTCAGCACAGAGCCCGATGTGGAGCTTGAACTCACAAACCATGAGATCATGACCTGAGCCGAAGTCGGAAGCTCAAATGACTGAGCCACTCAGGTGCCCCAACATTGGCTTATAATTTAATGTTGTCATTTCATTTAAGAATTGTTTAGGGTCCTCTCCTAAAATATACTATAATCTTGCTAGGAATAAACATTCATACCTTTACACCTAATACTCTTAATATCGCATATTGTCTTGTTAAGTTTCCTTCCACATATGAGCTAATATTTTGATATTAATAAAGTTCTGAGGGCAAGAATTCCAAAAGGGAAAATGGAATAATAAATATTGAACGTGGACAAGGAACTCTACCTCTCATGGTGGGGCAGTCACAGGTCTAGTATACAACACTGTGAGTAGAATAAAGCAAGATTCATTGGGCTCTTATTCTGGTGGGAAGGCCATCATTTCTCAGTTTCCTACTTATCACATACACATGCATTCTAACTGGCAATTGCCAATTCCTCTCCACAATGGATATGGTTTGAAGACCCTGTGTGAAGACCCTGACTTGTATTAAAAATTTTTATGTTTCTCTTGGAATGCAGAAACACAAGATAGTACTCTTGACCACTCACTTATCTGTTCATAATTTATACAGTTTTTGGTCTTACTCATTACCAAAAAAATGAAAACGTTCAAATTCCATAAAGTTTTTGAATTGACCTCCAACTAGATTAAGAAAATGAGGAGAAAACATATTAGTTAATAGAAAAAGAGTGACGCTCTTACATATTCTTCAGAATACGCCATCTAGTTGCTTAGATTAAAAAAAATCTGTTTCCTTAGAATATAATAATTGTTCCTTTTTATTTATTTCACTCAAAAATGACTTTGTTAGTTGGTACCATTTGTTAGTAAAGAATAAATAACAACCCCCCCCTTGGCCCCTTCCATTAACATAAAAACTGTAATTACAGTCACAGTTCTGCTCTAACATTTTGACAATGAATAACAATAAGAAAGATATTTGGCATGTACATGCAAAAATTATATAAATAATAACCAGGGTGAGTGTTTAAGACACTTGCTATTGTCCATGGTGTGAAAACAGCGTCAGAATGGATGTATTGGTCAATTTATATGGTGCCAAACTTAAACAACTGTATGATCACATTGGCTTTTATTGACTAAATAGTAGCAAATGCATATATAAAACTAAGGTGAAAAATTCATAAACTTTACTTACCTTTAATATTTGAAAACCACTCTAATTTTTCCATTGTCTCCTATTTTATTTTTTTAATTTTTAAAAGTTTATTTATTTATTTTGAGAGAAAGAGCATGCAAACGGAGTAGGGACAGAGAAAGAGGGATAGAGAGAATCCCAAGCAGGCTCCACACTGTTAGCATGGAGCCCAAGGTGGTGCTTAAACCCAAGAACCATGAAATCATGACCTGAGCCAACACCAAGAGTCAGACGCTCACCAGCTGAGCCACCCAGACACCCAACTCTCTCCTATTTTAGTCTAGTTTATTTCAAGTTGAAATATTAGCTACAAACCACTATATTGATTTCATGATTCACTGAGACTAGCTCTGTAGTTGGACAAATGTAGCATTAGAAATGTTATCACATTAAAAAAATATATTGATAGGGGCGCCTGGGTGGCGCAGTCGGTTAAGCGTCCGACTTCAGCCAGGTCACGATCTCGCGGTCTGTGAGTTCGAGCCCCGCGTCAGGCTCTGGGCTGATGGCTCGGAGCCTGGAGCCTGTTTCCAATTCTGTGTGTCTCCCTCTCTCTCTGCCCCTTCCCCGTTCATGCTCTGTCTCTCTCTGTCCCAAAAATAAATTAAAAAACGTTGAAAAAAAAATAAAAAAATAAAAAAATAAAAAAAAAAAATATATTGATAGTACTTTTCTTTTCCAAAGATATAGTGAGATGTTTGGTCATAAAACAGTTGCTCTATCATCATTCATGCACAGCATAGTTTTAAAATATTTCACAAATATTTACTGAATCCCCTCTAGATGCTATACAACTAATTTGCTATTGTAACTATCCTCATCAGTAGGACTATAAAGATATGTTTTTCTGTATTATTTTTGTCTTATGATATATATGATATCATAACATTTAGCTATATTAGTGAAGAAAGTATCCAAATCCTAAATTACTTTAGTCTAGAGTCTTACTTTTAAGTAATAGAATTTTCATGCATGATCAAATAGAATTGAATGATATATGCTAAAATCAGCCAGAATTTTAATCTTGGAAACTCAAGACTTTTTCACTATTTAAATGCATTAAACCTTCTTTGGACAGCTATACTTATTTATAAGATATTGACACATTAAGTTAGAAATAATACCTTTCTTGTTATTTGCTTTCTTATTTTAGTATAAATTTAATGTGAGAGTCTAAATGCTATAGACCCAGAAAATTCACTTTTAAGATCTATAATATACTGTTGTGTATAATATAATGTTGTATAACATACTGAAGTGTATACTATACTGTCATGGTGATTTTTAAAAGTTTATGGATTTGGAGGACAAATACTTCTGCTTCTTTATGGTCAAGTGGAGTTGCATATAAACATAATTACAATGAAAAAATAATGTAATAGTGACTAATGAGCCATTATATATTTTTATGTTTGAACATCTTAGAGAGAAACATTGAAAGTAAAACCATGACATAATTGCTGTCGCTTTGAATAATGACATGCCTCAGAGTAAGACAAACATCTTAATGTCCTCTTATTTTCAGACATCTTTAGCCTTTGTCTGGAAAGTCTATAACAACCCCAGTACAATTTTATGTTATTCTTAATGGCTTATCGACATAATCTGCTACAATATTAATCTTGTGGGTTTTTTTCATTACTCTTCACATGTATGTGTTTTTATACCATAGATTTGTAAAGATGTCACCAAATACTGTAGTACATGATTGAATGGTAAAGCCACAAGAAGTGCTGTAGATCAGGATAAAAATTTTAGTCTTTCATGAGCTTTACCATACATCTCATGTGTTAAAGAGATAAGGAAGTCATTTTACCTGAGACCCAATTAGAAGCAAGAGGTAAATGAACTGTAGTCTTCACTTCTCTCAGAGAAGCTAGAGTCCTGAGTGAACCTAACATAATGGCAGTTTGGCACTGAGTGTGAAGAGAATCAACACCCAAGAATGGGGGTGGGGGGGGAGAAGGGGGAAAAAGTGAAAGAAGTTCTTGGCTAAAACACATAGCAGGAAATGGGAGAGCAAAATCTTTTGATGAAGATTGGATCCTTAAATTTTATGCAAGGACAAAAGCAGAGTATGTACATTTCCTATTAACAGCAAAGAAAGTTTTACTGGTAGGAAGTGACAATCCAGAGCAGAGAAAAAGGAAAATCCATAATGCCACGAACAGACTATGGATAAATAAATAAGACTTATATGGAATGGGTAGAATAGAAACTATTCACTTAGCTGCAGATATGCTGTAATGAGGGAAAATTGTAAATTTATATCTTAAGAATTGTATATCATGAATAATTTGTCTTGTACAAATGTACTTAATTTGACTGACAGTAAATTGGAAACTAGTCTCATGCTTTGGTGAGGGTTCAGTGATATGCCACAAATCCTGTTGACATTTTAATACCGGGGCGGGGGGTGAAGGGGGCTCCTCAGTTAAAGTCTTCCTTTGCTAATGTGGATAGATAGATCTCCAGAGTAGCTGTATGTACTTTCACTGCTGCAATTTCATTGGAGATCATCAGGCCAGAGAAAGCAGACTAGGCAAAAGGCATTGCTGTATGAAAATTTTA
The DNA here is from genome assembly GCF_028018385.1 of Neofelis nebulosa. NCBI lineage: Eukaryota > Metazoa > Chordata > Mammalia > Carnivora > Felidae > Neofelis > Neofelis nebulosa. The sequence continues at coordinate 93,287,174 of NC_080784.1, read as the reverse complement.
ATTTTCACATAAAAGATTTACATAGATTTAAGGCTATATATGTGTGTGTGTGTGTGTGTGTGTGTGTATGTGTAAATCATTTAAACCAATGACTCAGCTGCCTCAATGATTCACATACTTAAAGGACCTTTAAGTTTGAAAGGTTTGAAAGGGCCTTTATTATTTCTAATCTTGAAAATACATACCATTCTAGTTTGTTTCTATCTACACTTGGTATGGGTTAAATGCAGCACTCAGAAGTTACAACACTAGAATATCAATGACAAGAGAAGTAACTTCATTGTTTGTTAAAAATAGCTTCTCTCTATCTCAAACCCCAGGTCTTAGTGGAATCCTTGGGTTTGTTTGCCTTGTCTACTCATAATAATCTTTCTGTACATAGAGTCTGTCTCTCCAAATAATCTTCTTCACTGTTAGTTTTCTCTAAAATACAAACTAAAACACAAGCTGGATCATGTTTTCACTGTCCTGATTGCTGTATATACACTCCCTTGTGATTCCCTATAGACCGAAGTTAGACCAGTAACTTCATGAGTTCCCTGAGCTATTTGGGAGTCCAACCTGCCAGAAGGGCCACATCCTGCTGAGTGGTCACCTTTAACTACTCAACATTTCCCAAAGATGACATATTCAATCATGCTCATGTGCCTTTGCATGAGTTCTTGAATTTTCCTGACATGCATTTACCTCATTTATTTCCTAAGAAAATTCTCTCCCTCCCTCAGTCCAATTTCTACATGAAACTGCCCCTTATGACTATATAGCAATCATCAATAACATCTGCTTTCATTAATTAGGCTATTAAATTGGGAATGTGTTTAATTCATTTTTATATTCCTGGGCATACCATAACATTTGATAATGTGTGTGTGTTCTAACTTAGACTGTCTAAATTCTCATTTCCTGCTCTTCTAGTAGCCTTAAAATTTTTAGTTTTGAATAGAAATGCAAGATGTATGTATGACAGTAGTCAATGTTTCATCCCAAACATTCAACAAACCAAGAAACAAAAAACAGAGGCTTCTGAATTGTCTACAACTAAGGACAAAATTGGTTTCCTGGGCCTTATGTTATTTGTAAATGTCTTTCTTACCTCTCTTACTTTGAAAATAAATGCAGCTCCAAACATTAATTTCAAAGTCTTCTGCTGGAAATAATGGATTGCTTTGCATTTGAAATCACATTAATTTGTTTATCTCATCAGCAACTCCACAGCTGTTTGAAGTTGATGCTGTCAGTATTGACTATATCAAATTTGAGTTGATTTTTTAATTGATCACTTACCCAATTGCAAGCTAACCTCAGGTCTTAAATTTTTACTCACATTCATTAACGTTATTTGGTGCATAAAAAAGAAGCATATTGCTCCCCATACTCTGTCAAATCCTTTCAATATGCATACCGATTAATTTGTTAATTCAGCACATTTTCAATAGGTAATTACAACACTAGTTTCTGAACAACAGAATGATAATAATGAGGAACATTTACCTAGAGTGTACTGTTTAAAACTGATAAGCCCCCCAAAAGTTTTGCTTCTCCTTCATGAGCTTATTTTTATATAAATTGATTCATTTATCTTTTCTCAAAAACTTACATTTTGACATATTTTGTTTACTTTTTCCTTGTTAATTTTTCTATAGCCTACATTACTAAAAATAATAATCAAATATAAAATATATATATTTTAAAATTATGTATATAGATAATTCTACATAGAAAAAGTGGTGTAACCATTGAAATTTATAAATTGTTTAATTGTAATAGTATTTATACATGTGAAAATGCCCATCTTCATAAATAGCCTGGTAATGTATTTTTTTTTGCCTAAGTAATAATGAACTTCTCTTTAACCTAAAAATGTATCCTTTCAATTATAAAATTCGTCATAGTGTACTCATATATCATTGTAAATAACATGCATATATATCATATATCATATCAAACCACACTATGTCTTTGTCATCTGGTGAATGTGACTTTCACTGAGAGAAAATACAAGAGGAAGCACTGAGAGGAAGGGCTACATGTAAAAATTATTAACAATTTCTGCTTTGCAAATAGAGATCTTAACCTGCTTATGGTACACATACATATAGTTCTGAGAAATTATATATGTGTGTCAGCATTTTGGTAACCCAAGGGTTTTATTTTATTTTATTGTTATCATTGATTATTATCATTATTAGGTTTTAGTGTTAGATTGGGACATGTTTAAAAGTTTATGAGACTGAGCCATTAGAGAGCTTGAGACTGAAGATACAAGCGAGACAAGAAATAATTGGCAAAGGGAGGTTCTTTTTTTTTTTTTTTTAATTTTTTTTTTTTTTTCAACGTTTTTTATTTAGTTTTTGGGACAGAGAGAGACAGAGCATGAACGGGGGAGGGGCAGAGAGAGAGGGAGACACAGAATCGGAAACAGGCTCCAGGCTCCGAGCCATCAGCCCAGAGCCCGACGCGGGGCTCGAACTCACGGACCGTGAGATCGTGACCTGGCTGAAGTCGGACGCTTAACCGACTGCGCCACCCAGGCGCCCCGCAAAGGGAGGTTCTTAAGAAGGAAGCAAAGATTGAAAGCAGGGCCTGGTTAAAAGGAATCAATCTGAGAAGCAAGATTATACCTTGTAACAAACAAAAGAGGAAGGAACATACCACACTGCAAGTAAGTTTCTTGGTTCAGAGGTAGAATTTGAGGGGATTCCTGTTGAGGGAGCGTCAGGCAAGCTGAGGGCAGAGTACAGACTGACAGCACCCCCCACCCCCTCCAGGTGGGATATGTGTGATATTCCTCAGACACTTCTGGCTATGCAAGAACAAAGGAAAGGAGTTTAAGTGCTTGCCATGGTGGTGTGGGAACCTAAGTCAAATGAAAAATTAAATTCCCTTACTGCCTACAGCCCATTGACAAATCCTTGAAACAGAGTGACCTCCCTTCAGGAGCTCAGCTGCCTCTATGGTGACACTTTGCTGGGGGGCAAAAGGGAATCGTGGCTTAATATTATTCTGACCCCCAGGATCTTGTAGGTTTGCTTTAACACATAAAAATTCCTTTGGAAACTTCCTTTACCTCAACTCCCCCAAGATATATGCTGGCAAACATACTCTAAGCTTATGGACCCCTGATACACATCTGAAGTGTCTCATGACCCAGGTTTTACTAAAACGGTGTTTTCTTAAGAGCAGCTAGCCCTTCAAGGTCCTGGAAACCTTGCTTCCAAAATACCTTAGAATTTACTCTATCCCTAATCCCCTCCCACCCTGAAGGTATATGTCACCCATCACAACCCAGGTGCAGCTCTTTCTGCCCACGGGTCCTGTCCCCATGGTTTAATAAAATCATCTTTTTTGTTTTTTTTTTTTTTTAAATTTTTTTTTTTTTAACGTTTATTTATTTTTGAGACAGAGAGAGACAGAGCATGAACGGGGGAGGGTCACAGAGAGAGGGAGACACAGAATCTGAAACAGGCTCCAGGCTCTGAGCTGTCCGCACAGAGCCCGACGCGGGGCTCGAACTCACGGACCGCGAGATCGTGACCTGAGCCGAAGTCAGACGCTTAACCGACCAAGCCACCCAGGCGCCCCAAAATCATCTTTTTTGCACAAAAGACATCTTCAAGAATTCTTTCTTGGCCTCAGCTTCGAATCCCACATCACCCCAAAACCCTATCACTATCATGACTTCTTATTTCTTAATGGAGTAGAAAATGAAATTATATTTTTAGAGTGGAGTTCTAGGTAAATATAAATTATGTTTTCAAATAATCATAATGAAGAGAGGGGGAGAAAGGGAAAGAAGGGGACACAGAGGAATGGAAGGAGGGAAGAAGAAGATGGAAGGCAGGAAGGCAGGGAGAAAGGAAAAAAGGTTAAGAAAAGTAAAGACAGATTTAGGGCATTGTTAAAAGTCTGCCTTAATATGGATATTGGGAGTTTAAAATGCAGCCAATGTGCATAGTCTTTACTTACCAAGCTGTCCTGACTTCCATGAAAGAGTGCTTTTATTCAAGGTAGGAATTTTTCTAGACCAATATATTGTATAGACAACGTGACAAGGTAATTGGGTTCATCATATTTGCCATAGTTAAAGAACTAGATGCTGATAATATAAAAAATAAGGAGTATAGAGAGACTTAGAAAAATAAAGTGGAAGAATCAAGAGAACATGTTAAAGTAGTCAAAGAGACTACTTTAATTTGTTTTTTATAACTGTTTCTGTAAAGAAAAAAAAAATGTATGTAATTCAACACCAAATGTTCCCTTGCCAGAGCACTCTTCTTTTTTTCTTTTTTTTTTTCTTTCTTTCTTTCTTTCTTTCTTTCTTTCTTTCTTTCTTTCTTTCTTTCTTTCTTTCTAAGATTGTGTATTACAGGCAACTGTCCTACCTTGGCCTTGAATGAAATTCTCATTTTCTTTAAAAAAAAAAATAAAAAAGAATTTTTTTTTTTTTAAATGGCATGAAGATACGTAGACCACTGAATCCGGAATGCTACCTAGCAAGTATGTTTCCCGATTCATACAGTTCAGCCATAAAAAATTCATATGCCAAGTTTGAAACATTAAAAGAAATTTTCCTATTCTGTTGGAGTAACAGTAATTAATACCTGTCTAACTTTGCGGTTATAAAGTAGCAAGGGCAAGCAAAGGTCACTTAGGTAGCTTGTCATAACAAGAAAAGAAAGGAAATATAGTAGCAAATAGCTTCAGAATTTTCAGCTGCCTGTATTTCCCTCACTGAATGAATGTTTTATTATGTTTAATTTTTTCTTCATTGAAAAGATTTAATTGCAGTTTTCAGGCATCAACACATTACATCTCAACTATAATTTTGTTAACAAGGTATCAATAACATTAAACTTTGAACTTTCCATTCTGAAGAAGACATGATGATAGTGTCACTGTATAATCACCAATGGCACTTCTTTTCTGTGTGTGTGTGTGTGCGTGTGTGCGCAAAGTTTTTCTCCCAATTATTTATTATAGGCTGTTGTCTTACTGTGAAGACATTAGAAATAAACATTTTCAAGCTGGTAATGGGAACTTCTGTGAAATATAGTTCCCTAAAGTAATTTTTGCTTCATCTGTCTTGTTTGAAATATACAAAAAAAGCAAAAAACAACAAACAAAAAAAACAAAAAAAGAAAACTAAAAAACAGAACAAAACCATATCTAAAAGAAAAGTGTCCCAAGAAACTAAGAAATAATGAAAGAAACTAAGCTATAGAACATTCTTGCGAAATTCTGTGACAGTTGCACTAAAATAGAAAAAAAAGATGTATAAAAACAAAACAATGTGCAACAAACAAAAAGTTAATGTAACCTAGAACAAAATGCACAATTTCCCAGAAATCATTTAGTCATGCAAATCTCATATAAAAGTTTTTTTTATTAGAATACTGTGTCATACAATCCTGATAAAATCATGACACAAGACATTTCTCCATAGAGAAGAAAGAATGGTACAAAAGTAAACAGCACATTTAAATGTAGTTTTTAGCAGCCTAGCCGATGTTAAAATAAAAAAAAAAAAATGAGAGGCAAGCATAGACATCCAAGGAACAGAACATGGCCTTGTGATTTTAATGGATTTACTTTGTGCAGCACTAATCTTTGAAATACTGACCTGTGAAAGTAAAATTGCTAAGAAAGCAACAGATTTGATGGGAGAGTTTTTGAACAGCAAACATCAATCTTATGTGGACACTTTGCAGTCCCTTTCCTCTCTTCATTATCTCTCCTCAGTAGGGGCCCTTTGGGTGACTCAGTTGGTTGAGTGACCAACTTTTGATTGCTGCTCAAGTCATGATCCTAGGGACGTGGGTTCGAGCCCCACGTTGGCCTCCACACTCAGTGTCTATTCTCTCTCTCTCTCTCTGCCCCTTTCCTCTGCTTGCACTCTCTTTCTCTCTCTCAAATAAAATATATAAATATATAAATAAAAATAAATACCTTCAGTAAATTGCTGGCTATATTTAATATAAGTAATATCCTTCAAGATATATGTGATATTAAATGTAACTTATAGAGAAAGATTATTCAAAAAAATAATTCCAATTAATAACTCAGCAAATTTATAGATAGTACAATATTCTGAAGCAAAACAAAATAAAAAGTAACATAGCAACAGACCAATGATGAGACAATTTTTTTGAAGAATTAAAAAACCAAGTTGAAAACTTAGTACAGAAATAGATGAGAAGAATAAAAAGAGTATAGAGATTAATATAACATTAAACACCAAAAAAGAAAATAACTGAGAACATTTGAAATAACTATTGAAAGTCATGCCAAGTATTGGAGAAAGGCCAAAAGTATAAATATAAATAAAAATTATATTGCTGAATTAGAAGACAAAGAATTTCCAAAGAGCACAAAAGTAATGGTGTTGAGTAAGAGGACAGAAAATAATGGGAAAGAAGAAGAAAATCTGAGATAAAAACATGAAAAAAATATGAGCATTACAATACAAACTTCTTTTACCTATGTTGATAAGGAAAAAAATAATAAAATAAACTCAGTAGTTATTCAACTTTAATTTTAAAAAATCATGTAAACAAATGGGCAGAAAAATCAGGTTATTTACAAAGGGAAAGAGAAGAAATATTATTAGCCTAATCTCATCTTTTCACAGTAACACTAAATTTCACAATTCAGATGAGAAACAGCTATAATATTATGAAGGAAATAAGCAATAACCTGTGACTTTTATTTAAGCCAAAATTTGCTTCAATATAAAGAGAGTATGAAACATCAAAGGGTTTAAATTTATAAATATTTATCTATAGTTTCTACATCTAATCATAATTGAAATTATCCCCATTTTGTTTTTGAATTTTGGGAATACTTTTAAGAAATAAAGCTTATACTTTGAGAACATGAATAGAAATACCACAATGGGTAGTTTTTTTTTTTCTCAGTGTTTAGAAATATGCATATAACCTAACCACCAGAATTCCATTTCTAAATATAAATAATAGAAAACCATATTTACTTGTGCAAGTAAATAATTATACCTGTCCAAGAATATTTGTAGCATAATTTATGAAAGGGAGAATATTCAAATGCCTAAATGATCAACATGCTACAATGACTGAACTAAGACTATGCATATCAACATATACAAAGTTCCAAAGTATATGAATGGAAAAAGAAGTTACAGAATATTAACATATCAGAAAAGAATATGAGATAAAATGTTAACAATGTGAAAAACCAAGTTAACAAGTTAACAAATAAATTAGATAATCTAACAGTCCACAGCAGATAGTAAATTGAATTATTTTACATAATCATATAATTTTGCATAATGCAGTACTTTAAATATTATTTAAATTTTATTCTATCATGAAAAAATACACATATTAGCAGGAGCTCATATATATATATATATATATATATATATATATATATATAAATAAATAAAACTATCATGGTGAACTTTGCATAATATATAGAATTGTCAAATCACTATGCTATATACCTGAAACTAATATAATATTGTATGTATTGTATGTCAATTATACTTCAATTAAAAAAAATAGGGACATCTGGGTGGCTCAATTGGTTAAGTGTCTGACTTTGGCTCAGGTCATGATCACCATTTGTGTGTTCAAGCCCTGAATTGGACCCTGTGCTGACAGCTCAGAGCCCGGAGCCTGCTTCAGATTCTATGCCTCCCTCTCTCTCTTCCTCTCCCCTGCTTATACTTTCTCTCTCTCTCTCTCTTTCTCAAAAATAAAGATTAAAATTTTTTTAAGAATTATGTAAGAAGCTCAATTGTCTGGCCTTAAAAATATATGTTGTATAATACTTTATAACTTCCCAATAATGCACTTTGTCATGATCAGTGGTGCTGGTAAAATAATCAACACTTTATAGAGTTAAATTTTTTTATGGAATTGTGTTACTCAAAATAAATTCAAACCTATTTGTAACAGTTAAGTATAAAAAAAAGTATACCATGACATATAAAAGAAGGTATCAAAAGAACTTCTATGAGTAAAATTGCAGACATCAATAGAGAAAGGGCTGTTTAATTGCATCTGTTATTTAACATTTATATGTTAATGTTCAAATGCAAAAGCTGTCTCTTAAATTTTATTAATCATATAGTAAATCACAAGAATAATGAAGTTTCTTTTAAGTTAGAGTTTGTGTCTGTACTTTCCTTTTCAAATGCACTGATTTGTATTAAGTGTATTTGTTAGCTGATTGGATCAGTATAGTACCATTAATGTCCACATATAAATACAACAAAACTATTGACCTGTTTAAATAGAAAGTGGTTTTTAGCATGTAGTTTTGAATAAAGAAGCAATACTTAGCAATACTAAATAACCCATGTCTTATGTTACTATTTTCTGTAACATAAATAAAATACAATTATAATTTTGGGAGTTAAAATCTATTTTATAGTTAATAAAAGGGAACTAATCATAAATAATAAAAGCTCAACAAAACATTTTTTTAACTGCCAGTACCCAGATTAATTGATAATTGTTTTTATCCTACATGTAATCTGATCTGTGAAACTCTATGAATCTATTCTATGACACAAATCCAAATGTTTGTGCAAGCATATATTAATTTAATTCTAAAATTATTAATGGTGAGTGTGTTAATTATTTTTTTTATTAATAGGTAAAGATAGTGCTATGCTAGGAAAATACTAATGTATAGAATGAGATATAATGGACAAATAACTGGCAAAAATAAATCCTACAATTGTATAATTGAATTTAAATACAGATTAAAATCATACTTTGCTTGTTTTCTTAGATTTTAAAACCACCCAAATTTCTACTTCTTTTAAAGACTCACTGAAAAATGTCTGTGATTAATAGAACAAGTCTGGTGGTTGTTTCTTTTCTAGTTTTCTCATGACTACTGGGAATGTTTTCCTTGAGACAATCAATTGAGTTTTAGATCTATATGCACAAAGAGTACATATTATTGTTTTTTTCCCATAATAAATATTGGTTTGAAACAAACAAAGCATCAATATTGGTGTAAAAATCTAGACTAGAATCTGTAACTCAATAAATATTATACATACTATGGAATAAACAGGCTTCAACCTTTCAGAAGCTCTGAAATGCCAACTAAGAGTAATGGAAATGAAGGACAATTCTTTCAGTACATGGAAATAGGCCACAATGACACATAAGCAATGTATTTGAAATGTACTGTGATGGACTGTCAAATCAGGCTTTTCACTCAGACATAACAGGTGTTTCATTCTCTCATTTTCTCTCTACCTTCTCATCTATCAAACACAATCCTTGGTCTCATATTCTACCTAAAGACTTTTTTGACAACTTTGAATTCCATTATTTTTTTTTTTAATTTTTTCTTCTCTCCATTCATTATTTTATTTCTCATTTTTTTTTCTGGTATATGTTCACATGCAAGAGATAAATAATATTTACTAAAGTTTCTCAGAAAAAAAATAATGATTTATTTATTATTTACAAATAATAATAAGGTAAGGTTTTTAGCCACAAATAACAATAATCTTCTAAAACTGTTTAAAATATAAGTAAACTGTACCAGAGGAAGTCCTAAAGCAGGGCAATTCCAGAATTCTTTAATTCAAAGACATTATCAAGGATCCAAGTATGTTTTCTGTGATCTTCTATCTGTGTTGCCCATTAGACTGGATCATAGGTTTTAGCTACAAATGTTCCAGTTGTCTTAAGTGTCTTAAGACTTTGTTTTTCAAGGCATCTGGGTGGCTCAGTCAGTTAAACTTCTGACTTAGCCCTCATCAGGCTCTGTGCTGACAGTTTGAAGCCTGGACATGCTTCAGATTCTGTGTCTCCCTCTCTCTCTTTCCCTCCCCTGCTTGCACTCTGTCTCTCTCTCTCTCTCACAAAAAAAAAAAAAAAAAAAAAAAAAAAAAAGTTTTTTTTCATGGTAAAATCTTTTTTTCCCCTCATCTCAGCAATGATATAACAAAAAGAAACAAAAGGCATCCAAATATCCAAGGAAGAAGTCAAACTTGCAGTATTTGCAGATGACATGATACTCTATGTAGAAAATCTGAAAGACTCCACTAAAAGATTGCTAGAACTGATACACCAATTCAGCAATGTCACAGGATACAAAACAACATATAGAAATCTGTTGTATTTTTATACACCAATAATGAAGCAACAGAAAGATAAATCAAGGAATCAATGCCATTTATAATTGCAACCCTAAGATACCTAGGAATAAACCTCACCAGAGAGTTAAAGAGCTCTACTCTGAAAACTGTAGGACACTTATGAACGAAACTGAAGATAAGACAAAGAAATGGAAAAATGTTCCATGCTCATGGATTGGTAGAACAAATATTATTAAAATGTTAATATACCAAAAGCAATCTACACATTTAATGCAATCCCTGTCAAAATGCCACTAGCATTTTTCACAGAGGTAGAACAAATAATGTTAAAATTTGTATGAAACCACAAAGACCCTAGATATCCAAAACAATCCCAAAAAAGAAAAACAAAACTGGAGGCATTACAATCCAGATTTCAAGCTATATTACAAAACTATCGTCATCAGGACAGTATAGTACTGGCATAAAAACAGACACATAGATCAATGGAACAGACTAGAAAGCCCAGAAATGGGCCCACAACTCTATGGTCAACTAATCTTCAACAAAAAAGGAAAAAAAAAATCCAATGGAAAAAAAGAGTTTCTTCAACAAATGATGTGGAGAAAACTGGATAGCAACATGGAGAGTAATGAAACTGGACCTGTTTCTTACACCATCCACAAAGTAAATTCAAAATGGATGAAAGACCTTAATGTGAGACAAGAAACCATTAAAATTCTAGAGGAGAACATAGGCAGTGGCCTCTTTGACCTTGGACATGGCAGTTTCTTACTAGACATGAATCCTGAGGCTAAAGAGAGAAGAGCAGAAATGAAGAATTGGGACTTCATCAAGATAAAAAGCTTCTGCAACTTCTGACTAGGCATGTCATCAGAGGCAGGGGAAACAAAAACAAACATGAACCACTGGGACTTCATCAAAATAAAATGATTCTGCGCAGCAAAGGAAATAATCAACAGAACTGACAGACAACCTACAGAATTGGAGAAGATATTTGCAAATGACATATCTGATAAAGGGTTAGTATCCAAATCTGTAAAGAACTGATTAAACTCAATACCCCAAAATCAAATAGCCCAGTTAAGAAAAGGGCAGAAGACATGAATAGACATTTCTTAAAGAAGACATCCAGATGGTCAATAGACACATGAAAAAAATGCTTAATATCACTCATCATCAGGGCAATACAAATAAAAACCACAATAAGATACTACCTCACACCTGTCAGAATGGCTAAAATTAACAACACAGGAAACAATATGTTGGCCAGCATGCAGAAAAAGGGGAATTCCATTATGCAGTTGGTAGGAATGCAAACTTGGGCAGCCACTCTGTAAAACAATATAGACATTTCTCAAAAAGTTAAAAATAGAACTACCCAATGACTCAACAATTGCACTACTAGGTATTTACCCAAAGGATACAAAAATATTGATTCAAAGGGGCACATGCACCCAGATGTTTATAATAGCAGCATTATTAACAATAGCCAAACTATAAAAAAAGTCCATGGACAGATGAATGGATAAACTAATATTGAAATGAATATTACACTATATGTAACTAATTAATTTATTTTTAGCATTTATTCATTCTTGAGAGACAGAGCATGAGTGGGGGAGGGGCAGAGAGAGAGAGGGAGACACAGAATCGAAAACAGGCTCCAGGCTCGGCGCTGTCAGCACAGAGCCCAATGTGGGGCTCCAACCAGGAACCTCTGAGCACAGAGCCTGACACAAGGCTTGAACCACAAACCGTGAGATAATGACCTTCGCCAAAGTCAGACACTTAACCAACCCGAGACACCCAGGAGCCTTGTTAACTAACTAGAAAATAAATTGAAACTTGACACATTTAAAAACAAAACAAAACAAAACAAAACAAAACAAAACACACTTTCCCCCCACTCCTAGCACCTACAACCTGCAAGGCAGTTGTTGGTTCAGAGCAATTAGTATTCATGCTTGGGTATTTGGAAAATGCCAACTATAAAACCTAAATAAAACACATTGGTAAATAAATAAATCGTACTATTGACTTCTATCTTTGCTTACTTTCCATTCCAAAGCTGAAAGTAAAGTGTTTAAGAGGAAGTGAATCTGACCAATAAACACCTAATTTAACTGCTGAGGTATATTGAATTAGTCTTTATGGAGAAGACTGATTTGTTTGCAATTTGAGATTTAAAACTCTCTGCATGTTAATATCTAAACATGAAAAACAATAACTTAATACTCAGTTGTTAATAATACAGTGCCTACTGCCTCTGCAACTATCCTAGAGTTGTCAGCCTTTCATTTCCCAAAACTAGCCTTCATGATGCTTCCTAACTTTTCTCTCTTTTTTAAGTTTTTTATTTAAATTCCAGTTAGTTAACATAGTGTAGTATTAATTTCAGTGTTAATTAATCGTTCAAAACTTCCATAGACACCCGAAAAGATGCTCAACATCATTGATCATCAGGAAAATGCAAATCAAAACTCCAATGAGATATCACCTAACTTTACTCTTAAATCCATTGGACACTAAGACTCACGCAGCTCTTGGGAATATTGAAGTTATTAACCTTGCCCATGTGTTTTCTCACATCTCTATCCGCTTCTCATTCAACTTCTAGTTTTTTGATGATTGCTGATCTCAATTGATGATTAAACCTAAAAGTTCTGTAAGAGATTTGAATGATCAATGACCAACAGGATTAATGTCTATGATGGGTCACTGATATTTTTAATGTATGTTAAATACACTAGATTTCTAACTGGTGAAATTGGAAGGAAAAATATTTCTTCAGTGCTCCCTTCAGTGTTTTCTGACTACTCTTTTATGAACTGAAGCAAGTTTATTTTGTATGTTTTTCATTAGCCCCCAACTCTTTAGATTCTAGAATGTTTGATGAAGAAAAACATATGTACCAAATTTTTAAACAAAAAGGAGGATAAATTTCATCTAAGTTTTGTCAAAATAGAGAATGAGACTTGTACTTGTTAAATATGCTCTTTATTATTGACATTCACATATGGAAATGATGGTACCCATCTTTGAGACAAATGGAAAGATGTTGTCAGGAAGACTATGAAAACATTCATAGGGCCATACTCATGGTTAGATGTCTGTTTTTCTCCTTGACATATTTACCCTAGCAAAGTGTTTATCACCCTCATTCTTACTGTTGGCTTGCAGTCAATGAAATATCCTTATAAATAGATTCTACACCCCATTTCTTTTTTGGCTTATGCTTTTGAAAAACTAGAGAGTATTAATCAAAGACAAAAAGATCCGTGTAATTTATCTTAATTGTAGAATTAATATTTAAACATTACACATTTTACTTTCAGACACTTTAGATTTACTTACTTATTTACAGGCCCAAATGTAGTGAAATTCATTGATAATGAGACACAGGAATAAAATTTCACTCTCATCCTCCCCAACAGTTACTTTGAATCATTGAGTACTCTACCAGGAAAGAAAATACAAGCAATTGTAAATGACTTCTGCCTTAATTCTTTGCCGCTGTTATTATACTAAAAGTAATTCTGTATCCAATGGGCCACACTAAAATAACATATTATCTCCTGAAGTATGTTTAGACTGTATTTCGCATTTAATTACTTCATATGAACATTTGCTTTTTTGCTGAAGAATTATAGACTTTTTGAGATCAGGCCTTAGATAATTTTAAAATTCTGGTATTTGCCTTAACATCCATTCAAACATAAAATAGACACTCACTGAATCTCATTAAAGTTTGCTTTACATAATTTAAATAATTATGATAAGGAATACTTTTTGATAGCAAAACATAATATACGAAGTCAATTGCCATTTAAATAAGATCCTGGCATTCACATACAATTTTCATATGTTTAGCATAGAATATCCCTTACAAGAGTAAGAAAAATCTTCAAGTTCTTTAAGCTATTATGATCTATTATGTCCAATGTTGCTCTTAAGCCTACATCTGTTAATATTTTAAGGCCACTATTTAGAAGATGCCAATTGTCAATATATTCTTGAAGAATGGTGTAGTGATTTTTGTGATAGCATATAACATAGATTAATCAGCTGTTTTTCAACTGAGACTTTGGACAGTATATCCTTAAGCAATTGATAGAAATTATTCATGCAAAGTGTTTTCTTCAGCACGTATTTGGTTGATTGGCCAACACTGGCATTACCTTAAAAGAATATAGAATGAAATGAAATTAGAATGAAATTAGAATGTCCGTTCAGATACTATGTGAACAGATTATAGGTCCAGGCAATGATTCAGCTTGGATATTTTACAAAACTAATTGGATCACTTTCATATTTTGTAAAATTACTCTGAACACAAAGAAGACACATTCACATTAGAATTTTTTTTTAAATTTTTTTTTCAACGTTTTTTATTTATTTTTGGGACAGAGAGAGACAGACAGAGCATGAACGGGGGAGGGGCAGAGAGAGAGGGAGACACAGAATCGGAAACAGGCTCCAGGCTCCGAGCCATCAGCACATCAAGGCTACTATTTTCCTATTAGATATAAACAATTTCACAAAGAGCCATCCTCAGACAGGCTTACTCTTAATCCATGATAAACATGGGACAAATAGAGGCCACTTTATAGTTCTGTCTAAAGACGGAGAAAAAAAAGATAATTGTGAAATCCGCCCAAATACAATGCACCTCCCTCACTTTCTGAGAAAAATAAATAAATACTTTTTAAAACCAGTTATAGTTTAATCCTTGTGCTAGTCTCCACTTACTGTGGATAAATCTTACTGAGATCGACAATCACAGAATTGCTTTTGCTTTCTGACAGCATCTGATCTAGAGAGACACTTGCTTCCTTACACCCTCACAAAATTTACCCAACCAAAGCCCCAAATCCTATAACACCTTCTTTCTAGCACCTTCTTACAGAGATACCCCATGGTTCACCATAGGGTGTGTTCTCCCTTACCACAAGGAGTGATTAATTTGTTCAACTACAAGTGTGTTTCTCATGATATTTGGCGTAATTGTGCTAAATGAAAGTGGCAACTTTTAAGGTAACGTGGCGAAGAGAAAACAGTCATGGTCATCAAATATCTAAGTAATGCTTGCTTTCTTATTTCAAATTCTCTTGTGTCTAAAATCAAACAAAAGTACACATGTACCCACCTTCTTTAACATTTAATCCTAGAGGAAAACAACAGAAACTAATATGAATTTGCCATCATTATGAGAAAAAACACATTGAGTCATAGATAACGAAAGGAAACTTCTGTGTGTGTGTGCATGTGTGTGTAAATAAAAACACTTTAAATTTGAAAAGTAAAATTTATCAATTGTTGTGTTTTCTGAGTTCTTTTTTTTTTTTTTCCTTTCTTTCAAGAACTTGGTGGGGTTGTGGTAGGCTGAACCCCCCCTACCAACAAATGACCAAATTCTAATCTTTGAAACCTGTAAGTATGCTACATTATACCCTACAAGGGATTTTGCAGATGTAATTAAGGTTATGGACCTTAAAATAAGGAGATTACCCTAGATTATCTGAGTGATCTCAATCTAATCTCATGATCCTTGAAAAGCAGAGCCTTGAAAAGCAGAGTATAGCAGAAGGAGGAGGAGGGATTGGAAGTGGAGAGGGGCCTCATCTGCAGTTCCTGAACACAGGCTACATGGAAAGTGCCAGAAAGAATATAGCAGTCCCTAGGCACAGAGACTGCACTCTAGCTGACAGCAGGCATAGAAATGGGGACCACAGTTCTTCAACCACAAAGATGAAATGAACTCGCCCAACAACCTGAATGATCTTGGAAGTGTATCCAGAGCCTCACGAAAAGAATGCATCCTTGCTCACACCTTGATTTCAACTTTATGAAACTAAGGAAAGAATACAGTTTCATGATGCTAAATCTGGACTCTGACCTACAAAACTGTGAGGCCATAAATGGGTGTGCATCCAACTGCTAAATTTGTAGTAATTTGTTATGGCAGTTATAAAAATCTAAAAATTTTGTTTGAAGCTCAGGGTTAAGCAAAAGAGTTTTTCTGTACCCTTTTACCAGGAAAAAGTGATTCCATAGCTCAGCAACTATTTTTGGTTCATATCTTTTTTTCTGTTCTCTAGATTCTACAATTTGCTTTTGTAAGTTCAAAAAAATAGTGTGTATTTTTATTTAGAGAATGGGAGGCAAAGAATGTTATAGTAGCCCTGCCTTAAGGAAGTATCTAAGCAAGAAAAAAAGTGTAGTAAAAATAAAGTATATAAGAAATTTATTTGACTATGGATTAATATACTGTATGAATGCACGAATAAATTTTGTTATACTAAAGCAGTAGGACACAAGGGAGAAAAGTCTCAGAATTATTATACTAAACTGATGTGGAGAAGAATGGATCCTGAGAAAGGTATCAGTCATTTGAACATAATGAGGTCAGAAGGTAGAAATAAAATTTTAAATCTTGGTAGTTGTGGCTAGAAAGTTATCACATTTTCAAAAGTAGGAATTTGAAACAGATAACTCTTAAAAATCTACCTAATTTCCCTATGAAATTATTTTGATTATTGTTAACTACTACATAGTTTTTTTCTAAATTAGCAAAAGTTATGTTTTATATGCTAAAAATATCTGAATCTAGGGCAAGCTAAGGAAGCATTTGGAAAAAACACTTGTGCGCAGTCAGGCATAGCTTTCTATTTATTAAGGAATCAAAACTACTTCACAAAGAGAAAATGTTTCTAATTTGTTTTGGTAAGATTTAAATGTAATATTTTTCTTAAGAAAGACATTTGAATTTAATATGTTTTCTTGCATTTTATACATATATACATATATATATGAGGAAATACAAAAAAGTTTGTTTTTTATTAATTATTTCAGATTATTTTAAGTTTCGAATAAAATCTAGATTGCAGTCATTATATTGAGTCTGTCTCCAAGTTATTTTGAAAATTTCCTACGTAACTCAGCCTATATGGTGTTCTAATCATTTAGCAATTTCATTCAACTACATATGTAACAAACACATGACTAGAATAGTTTAATCAAAAACAGATTTTGTTTTTACTTACCATGTTTGAAAGTAAGTTACCCAAGACTGGTGCAATGGTTCCACAATATCTTAAATGTCCCAGTCCCAGTCTATCTTTCAGCTACAATACCTTTAGTAGTCCACAAAGACACTTCAACATCTCTATTTTTTTTTTTTTTTAATGCTGGCCAAGAAGAAGACGAAAGCAACAAGCTGAAAGTGATTAAAAAAAAAAAATCAAGTTTTTCCCAGGCAGCTCTAAAACTTACACTTTTGTTTAGTTGATGAAAATTGTGTAATTTTGTCACTGAAAAATTATGAGAAATATACCTGATAATCTGGGCAGATAGTCACCTTGAAAAAGAAAAGGAGCTTTGATTGGCAAGGAAGAAGAGGAAAATAAATTTAGAATTGCAGGAGCCATGTATAAAGAAGTTTAATAACCTCTATTAAAGACTTAGTCACGTCTGCATCTTTAATATCTAATGCCATACCACAGTTAGACAAATGCATACAGACTAGTTATTATGTCACAAGGTATATATACATATGTTTCGTCTTTGATATTGTCTGAGAAGTATAAGTGATTGTGGTCAGCTGCATATTTCTCACTAAATTCTATTTTCCTTAAGTTTTTATTTTATTTATTTAATTTAGTTTGTTAACATACAGTGTTTATTAGTTTCAGGTGTGCAATACAGTGATTCAATGATTCCATACATCACCCACTGCTCATCACAACAAGTGCATTCCTTAATCACCATCACCTACTTCACCCATCACTCCACCCATCTCGCCTCTGGTAACCAGTTATACGCCTGGATTTTCGTTAAGCACATTCCATCACTTAACAATAATTAAAATAATTTTAATAAATATAATTTTAGTGCAGATGAATAAGAAGTAATGTGATGCCTGAATGATGTCCAATATGAGTAGACTTTAAGGATGCAAACTAATAAACAGTGCCAATAATGAAGCAAGAATAAAGACGTCGAAAATAAATTGTGCTTTTATTTTACTGTATTATTTTACATTTACACTGAAAAAGAGATGATTTTATAAAAACTTCACTGTATTCAATATGTTTCCTATTTTGGAGGAGTAAATAATATTTTTTATTTGCTGTTCCATTTTATTTCTCTATTTAATCCCTGCATTAGGAAGACTAAGAGAGACATTTCTCAAACTCCCTGTATTTAATGAACCCCAAATAATGTCATTTTCCCAGTTCATCCCCAGTTCTTTTTTTCTTAGAGTAAATATGGACATTTCAAGTATTGGATTGGGAACTGTAAAGAACCCTCAGCACACAAGGAATACATCTAAGCTCCTGCATTAAGAGACTTGGTCAACCCTAACTTGGCTTCTAGCAGGCTAAGGCCAAGTCCCTGGGACAACTCCAGTCCCTTATGAGTTTTCTCTGGCCCAGAGCTGTCAAAAGAATTTTCTGTTTGTTCTAGCCAATACTTGAGGAAAAACCCTTGTTGTCCGCCTTTTCTTGGAAAATTTAGTAAAACTGTCTTACAATTGTGAATCCTTAGATTGCCTTAGCTTCACAAACATGCATATTACTCTTTTCAAAATGAGCCCATATTAAAGTTTTTACTTATTTTAAAAAGAATATGCAAAGCTATTTTCACTAATGTGACCTCATGTTTAGGGAAAAAAGCTGGAATCCTGATTATACTAAAGAAGAAAGATCATGAAATATTAATTTGATTACTCAATAAATATAATTGTATAGCATTCTGAATACAAAGCACTCAAGTATTTTGACTCTGAGTAGTTTGGATTTGAGCAGCACTTGAATAAAAACTGAAGAGGAACATATTAGTTTATGATAACAAAAAATTACATCCTAGTGAATATCAAGTTGGTCAGTAGTATAATGAGCAAGGATGAAGTTAGTATGAATTGAGTCCAAAAAGACATCCAGGGGGAGCAATCATAAAGTACTTTAGGGTGAAATAAGACTTTGTATTTTTTTCTAAGTAAAATATAAAAGCAAATGTTTTGATAGCAGAAGAATGGTAATTTGATTCATATGTGGAACTTAAACTGCTCTGCAGATAATATAATCTAAACGGGTAAGAACAAAGAATGAAGATCATTAAAAGAGTGCTTTTAGAAGTCCTGCTGAGGAGAAGGCATTCAAAAGAGGTTTAAATATTACACAAAATTAGAATACGTAGGATTCAGAGTATATTTTGAAGTTAAAGTGGACAAAATCTGCCAATGGGTTAGATACAGGGTGTGAAAAAGATGAGTCAAAGACTTAGATTTTTGGCCTGAAGGTTAGTTAAAAGATAGTAAATGGAACATGTATATCAAGAATGAATATTGAATGAAAATGGAATTCAATCCCAGATTCAAAAGTTGCCACTTGAGGTGCATTTTTGCTAGCCTGCTTACATGTTGTTATATGATCTTGAGTGTTAGGGATAGTAGTATCAGGGCAGGGTTGGATACCGATTTCTGGATCCTGAGATGGATTAGGGACGCATGCTAATGTTCAATAAAGAGCGACTGTAGTTAGAAAGCAAAGAGATGCTTGTACTTAGTTAGAAGTTTTGTTTTAATAATTTAGCACAAAAGATAAAAAGTAGGAAAAGGTGTGTTTATACAGTTTCAGTTGTACTAAATGGCACTATGTTTTGTTGCAGTAAAGTAAATCAACTCTTCTGTGAGACCTAGGATAGCAGTAAAAGATAGTGGAAAAAATTCATGAGTTAGTTTTGTAAACTATAATTAGAGTTAAACATTATCAAGACATGATTCCAAAGACAAGTAAAACCCAGTGCAAAGAGGCAAACATTTGAAGTTTCTTTTCAGTGAGGTATCTACTAATTCCAGAATAGATGAAATTGAGAAAGAAAAGCTAAGAAAATATTTAGCTAAGCAAGGCTATCAGGTAAATCAGTTTAAGTAAACTCTCATGGTTTGGTATTAGGGCCTAAGAAAAACAGGAGAATTGGAAATAATCTGGCATTCCCACAGACAGAAATTCAGTTTAACTCATCACAATATCCATGAACCAGGACTGATAGAATTGGAAATAATCTGATAGAATTGGAAATAATCTGGCCTTCCCACAGAAAGAAATTCAGTTTAACTCATCACAATATCCATGAACCAGGACTGATAGTCCCCTTTTGACTTCAATAGAAGATAACATCTTGTTAGACCTCACAACATTACCACAATTTTATGTATAATTTTTGGTACATCATCATCATTGTCGTCATGATCACCACTTGGCCACAAGGAGGTGGGGCGATGCAATTGAAAACTACAAGAAATGACAGAAATAGAAACCTCACAGATGTTAAAATAGTGTTTTCAAAAAAAAATTAAATAAATATCTCTAATATGATCAAAAAATAAAAGAAAAGATTAAAAATTTACAAAGCAAAAAAGAAAACCTGGCAGTCATAAAAAAATTCATATGAAACATTTGGAAGAAAAAATTACAATAAAATAATTCAAAAGTGTTAGTAAAGAAACTAATGGAAATATAGAAATAGAATGAAATTCATTTTTATAATGAGAGTAATAGCCTTTATTACCTATATCAGGTACCATACATATAAATTTTCTCTACAGAAATCTAAAAAATGCCTGCTATTGATACTTGTAATCAACACTGCATGAGAGTTGTTATAGTGCAATAATGTGATACAAAGAAAGGAAAATTATTATATAAACTGGATAAGAAGAAATAAAACTACTCTCTAAGTAATATGATTATATACCTCAAAATTGGAAAGAACTTATTATAATTTTTAGAATTTATAGCCCAGTTTAGATGTTTGTCATTTAATATGTAAAAATGAAAACATGATCAATTTTATTTTTGCAGCTAATCAATAAACAGGTAAATGAAAATATATGTAATTATACCAAAATTGAACATATTAAATACATATGAATAAGTTTAAGGAAAGTTATGTTAGACATGAAAAACAAAAATTGTACTGAGAAAAAACCTAAAGCCTATAGAAATGGAGAAAGGCTCAACATTGCAAAGATATGAGTTCTCAAATTGCCTCTAAGACTCAATGTAATACCGATTAAAATTGCAAAAATAAATCTAGGAAAATGTTTCTATTCTGAGAATCTCAACTTAAAATTTGTATGAAATTGAGAGTGATCAAGAAGAGGAAAATCAATTTTGAAAAATGAAGTAGGAAACCTTATTCTACAGTTAGCAGATGCTAAAAACATTTTAAGTATGTGGTTCTGATCATTGAAAGAAAATAGTTGAAACAAAGTATTGGTACAAAATATTGATTCGTGAAGTGGTTGCAGTATAGAGCAGTAGAAGAAAGATAGCCATGCTAGTTTGTTAGGACGATCATAATAAAATTCCATACACTGGTATCTCAAACAACAGAAATTTATTTTCTCACAGTTATGGAGGCTGAAGTTCAAGATCAATGTTCTGGCAGGTTAACTTTGTTCAGAGACCTCCCACCATAGTTTGTACATGGCCACCTTCTCACCATGTCCTCTCATGGTCTTTTCTCTGTGAAGCTACATCTTGGGTGTCTCTTTATGTGTCTATTTTTTTTTTCTTCTTATAAAGACATCTGTCAGATTGGATTAGATCCCATACTAAGTACCTCAGTTTGACTTAGTCACTTAATGAAAGGCCCATGTCCACATACAATCTTATTCTGGGGTACTGGAGCTGGGGTTTCAAGACATTAATTTGAGGATGGGGGTGGGGAATTCAGCCCATAAAAATAGTCTTTTAAATAACTGATTATGGACCATCTGGAAGTCCAAATAAAAGTAAAAATTGATCCCTATTTCTTTCCAAAAAAATCAATTTAATGTGGATTATTGATCTAAGTATTCCAATTCCACACATTATCCTTTATGAAATTTTCCCATCATTCTTTGATACTCCTTTTTTTTTTCTTTTTGCACTTCAGTAGGGAAGGTTGATTCATACCTTCAAGTCCTGTTCCAGAACACTGATGAGCTCATCAAAGGTATGCTTCATCTATGTTTTTCGTTGTTAATATCGCCTTTTGATTATTTCTGAAAATTGCAATCACATTAATTCCATTATCCATATGTAATCCATGTTGTCTATTTTTTTTCCATTAGAGTCCTTAACATATTAATCATAATGATTTAAATTTTTGTTAACCTTTATTTATTTTTGAGAGACAGAGAGAGTACAAGTCGAGGAGGGGCAGAGAAAGAGGGAGACCCAGAATCCAATGCAGGCTCCAGGCTCCCAACTGTCAGCACAGAGCCCGAAGGGGGGTCGAACCCACAAACTGTGAGTTCATGACCTGGGCGGAAGCCAGATGCTTAACTGAGCTACCCAGATGCCCCTAATCATAATTATTTTAAATTTCTTGCCTATTTATTCCAAAATTGATGTCATATTTGAGTCAAATACTGATGATTAATTTGCCTCCAGTTTTTTTTTTTTTTTGTCTTTTAGCATGCCTAGTGATATTATGTTGAAAGTCACACATGATGTGTTAGATAATAGACAAAGAAATAAGCCAATTTTTATTGTAAGGGTTTATGTATGTCTGGCTTATAAATGTCTGACTTGATATTTTCTGTAGCTGTATGTGTCAGAGGCTTCAAATTCATCTACAGTCCTTGAGTTTATCTCCCTTGTTATCTTTGGGTTTCCCTAAGATTTCTCTTTAGATACAGTCTGTTTCTTGCACTTTTCTCAGTTGTAATCCACATTTATTACACTATGGCCCTATTGATTGAATATCAAGGTATGGGAAAGGGGAATCATATTATAATCTCATTATTAAATTTTCATCTTATGTTGGTCCTATATCCCTGAGCTGTGACCTTGACACGTATATCTTAGTCTTTGACTACCTTCAATGAATAGAGAGACTACAGGGTTATAGAGCTGCATAATTGCCCTTCCTCTGAGTTAGAAAATGCTCTGATAATGTATTTTCCCATGAAGATAGACTTTTTTCTTTTTTAAGAGAGAATTCTCTGGGTATATTTCAAAGTAGATACTTCTAGCTTCCCATGCCAAAAAACATAAGGAAATCTTTCACAGATATTCATCTTGAGAACCTGGTAGGGTTACTGGAGGTAAACCATACAAAAGGCAAAGGCAACAAAAGCAAAAATCAAGAAGTAGGCCTACAGCATATTAAAAAGCAAAGGAAACAATAACAAACAAAAAGGCAACGTACGTGATAGGAGAAAATGTTTGCAAATCATATATCCGATAAAGGATTGATATCCAAAATATGTAAAGAGTTCATACAATTCAATAGTAAAACAAAACAAAACAAAACACCTAATTAAAAAATGGGTAGAGCAACTAAGTAGACATTTTTTTCAAAGAAGACATCCAAATGGCCAACAGAAACATGTAAAATGCTCAACATCACCCATCATCAAGGAAACACAAATCAAAGACAATGAGATAGCACCTCACACCTGTTACAATGGCTACCATCAAGAAAATAAGAGATGAGAAATTCTGGTGAGGATGTGAAGATGAAACTTTTTACAGTGCTAGTGGGAATGCAAATTGGTTTAATCACTATGAAAAACAGTATGGTGGTTTCTCAAAAAATTAGAATTAGAAATATCATGTGATCTAGCAATCCCATTTCTCGGTGTATATCCAAAAGAAATAAAACAGGAAATTAAAGAAATACATGCACTCCCATGTTTTTGGCAACATTATCTACAATAGTGAGGATATGAAAATTGCAATAATCATATTGCAATATGTAAACGTATCAAAACAACACGTTATACACCTTAAACTTACACAATGTTATATGTCAATTATATATTGATAAATATAAATAAATTCTGCAAAAGAAGGGTGGTTAGCTCCATGGCTTCAAATCTCAGAAGATCCTTGGATGTCCCAAAATACTCTGGGCATTTATGAAAGTAGTTATCATAGTATTCTATAAATATTGTTTTATTTATGTATTTATTTATTTAGTTTTGTTTCAAGTTATTATTTAAATTCTGGTTAGTTAACATGTAGTGTAGTATTAGTTTCAGGAGTAGAATTTAGTGATTAATCACTACATATAACATCCAGTTTTAAAATCTCTTGCAAAGCATGTTAACTGGGAACAAATTTCCTCAATTTTCTTTTGTCTGAAAAAGTCTATTTCTTCCTCACTTTTGAAGGACAGGTTTTCAATGTACAAAATTCTAGGCTGGTGCTTTATTTCCCTCAGAACTTCAAATGTTTCTTTTTTTAAATATATATACTTTATTGTCAAGTTAGCTAACATACAGTGTATATACAGTATGCTCTTGGTTTTGGGGGTAGATTCGCATGATTCTTCACTTACATACAACACCCAGTGCTCATCCCAAGTGCCCTTCTCAATGCCCATCACCCATTCTCCCCCCCATCAACACTCCGTTTTTTTCTCTGTATTTAAGAGTCTCTTATGGTTTGCCTCCCTCTCTGTTTGAAACTATTTTTTCCTCTTCCATTCTCCCATGGCCATCTGCTAACTTTTTCAAGTTCCACATATGATTGAAAACATATGGTATCTGTCTTTCTCTGACTGGTTATTTCACTTAACATAATATCCTCCAGTTCCATCCACATTGTTGCAAATGGCAGGATTTCATTCTTTTTCATTGCCAAGTAGTATTCCATTGTATATAAACCATATCTTCTTTATCCATTCATCATTTGATGGGCATTTGGACTCCATAATTTGGCTACTGTTGAAAGTGCTGCTATAAACATTGGTTTAGATGTTTGTCTCTTCAGTGTAGTAACTTATTTCTTTAACCACCATGGATAGCATAGTATTTATTTTCATTCGTCTTCAATGAAAATTTGTTAAATAAATATCCAGTTAAAAATTCTCCATTTGACCTCATTTTCACCTTGGATCTTGCTGATTCTTTTATTATGCACTTACTAATAAGCAATCTAAACGTAATGGCTCTCCTCTTTTATCTATTAATTAAGCTCTTTTAGAAAAATATGTTCATATTGTTGAGTGCAGTAATGAAATACAAAAAGTGTAAAATCAGCACTTTTCTTTAGCTCAGCCATCTTTAAACACAAAGGCAGTTAACTGCATGCAACAATTAAATTATATTAATTCAAAAAATAAGAGACTGTTATATTTTGAAGCATTTCACCTTGGTGATTGTCTATAGACATAGTACTTAGGCAAAACAGAGATCACTAGTTTCAGCTTTGTGGTGGTATGTTGGTATATGGTTAATAATTGGTCGGGCAGGGTGGGAAGGAATGCTGATTTGTATCATTTGCTGATTTATGTTCTATAAATACCGTCTAAATCACTGATTTGAAGTTATCAATGTGATGCTGTGAAATATGGACTTGAGAGGATACAGGCACAATTGTTCTTCAAAGGCAACCACTACAGCACAAAATTGCTTGCAATTAAAAAAAAAAAGTCCAGTTACAGGTGGTGCAATAGATAAAATAAAGCTTTTTTAAATTATTCTACTTCAGATTTCACATTAAATGGCAGTTAGAAATTTAACATTATACTTTTAAAATCACTTTTCTGTGAAGCTAACATTTAAAGTCCATTTCAGAGGGATTATCACACTAAATCATTTTAATTTTACCAACAATTTCAAGTATATTTGACAAAGGGGCAGATGGCCTAAAGTGAGGAAAGGCTTTCCATATTACATAAGGATATATGCAAAGAGTTAGAAAAATGGCCTCAGAAAAGCTATGCTTCATTAGTTTAGTCTTTGCCTTCAACTACTCTCTTCACAGATATAGCTTTATTTCAGATATCTTTCATGAATGCCCCAGGATAAGAATTACAATAGAATTTAAATGACAAAATACCATTTTAGTGTGAAATGTGCCCAGGTTTACATTTTCAATGCATATATTTTAACATGTGTATTTCACCAAATAACATTAATGGAGAGACATTTTGATGCTTTACAGACTTTGTTTTTTAACTGAGAGGGTTACCTGTGGAAATATAAGATATATTGCAGTTTATTATGAACAAATAGAACATTTCCACATCTTGCTCCAATGACATGGTTTTAGCCAATCCTTCAATTACTATGTATTCTCTAATGGAATGAACTGATTTATTGGTGACTTTCTGTGTGCCTTCCATTCTCCTTACACTAGAAAGGGATGTATTTTCAGAGAGATCTTTTAGCTGCAAAGCAGAAGGTTTAGTTCCTAAATATTTTTTTTAAAAATCTCATAGCACTTGTCAGGTAATGCTACCCCAGTGTTGAAAACAAAATATTTTATCAGTTTGCATAAAAGAAAGATAGGAAGAGGGATAAAGATAGTGGAATAGCATGGAAGGTTTTTTTTGCATCTCTCATTCCTGAAATATAGCCAGATCAACACTAAACCATTTTGCACACCTAAAAAACTTATTTGAGGATTAGCACAACAGTGTGCACAGCCTGAACCACAGAACTTGGCAGGTACATGGCACAGAGAGATAAACTGAGGGAGAGAGAATCCGTGGAGGGCAAGGAGCTGTTTGTGTTTGTGGATAGAGGATGTGGATGGGGGGAGAGTATGGGAAAGCACCCTCCTCCCCAGGAAGCAGTTGGAGAGAAAAGAAAGAGTATGCAAAGTACTGAACAAAAAAGGGAGATGGAGAAAGGAAAGGGTTTAAATTCCATTAAAACTCTATAAAGGTGGGGGAGCACAGAGTCTGAAACTAGGCAGCTTGATACCTGGCAGTGCTCTGGTGGGAAGGGCGCAAATCCCCAGGAGCAGAGAGCAAGGTCCAAGGGGTCCTTGGACCACATGGAGAGAGGTGGTTCCCCTGCTGGAAGGACATTTGGTAGAGGCTGTGTGGAGACCCCACAGGCAAAGGTGCCAGCAGGCTCTGGAGAACAACCACTTTTGCTGGTGATAGAACAAGAACATTAAGGGAGAGGCCTGGTGCCAGATGTGTGTTGTGATTTTCCATAACCCCTGAAATGATGCTGCTACATGATCATGTGAACTTTTTCTGGGGCAGGCTGGCAACCAGCCGCGGTCTCTGGGCATCAACAGCAGCACAGTCTTGTGAACATTCCTGGGGGTGAGCGGGCATCCTGCCATTGCTTGGTAAGACCCTCCCCCAAAGGGTCAGAATGGGTCAAAGCCACAGTCCCTTAGAAGTGAGGGGTTGGGAAACACAGCTGCATCTGAGATAAAACTCAGTAGGGAGATGTCACCTGGCAGAATGACAGCCTGCTCATGGACAGTGTAAAAGTGGGTAGTGGTTGGAAGCTGGAGACAAAGGAGGGGTCTTGATTGCCGGTTGGGGAGTGCACAGAATTCTGATACTGGAGACTGGGTAGCTGGATGATGCCATTTTCACCCCTCCTGCACATGCACATACACGCCTACATGTGCCACAACAATCCACTCCAGTAAGCTAAGCAGCACCATCTAGGGGAGAACGGAGCCATTACACTAAAACCTGCTCAACTGGGCCAACAGCACTCTTTAGGAATGCCACAAGGCTCTCCAACTCTTTAGTTTATGGACTATAAAGTGCTTCGTAGTTTGACTTCTATGTGAAACCGATGTAATTTTAATTGTATTTCAGTCTGTTTGCTGGTTCATCTATTCAACTTTTTTCTTTTTCTCTTCTTTTCTTATTCTTGAATACAGAAAAAGAAAAAAATATTTCCCATTTTTTATTGAAAATATTTTTCTTTAATTTTTCTATTAATTATTTTAGTTTTGTATATTTTTAAAATTCTATTTTACTTCCATCATTTCATTTTATTCTATTTTACTGTATTCATGTGTTCAAATTTTCAACATTTTTCTTCTTTTAATTTTTTTCTTTTTTTTTCTTTTCTTATCTTTCCCTTTTTTCTCTAATCTATCAAGCTCCTTTCAACAACCAGACTAAATGCACCTAGGATTTAACATCCTTTACTTGACTTTTTGTGTTGTTTTTAATGTTTTAATTTAATTTATTTATTTTTCTTGATTAAGTCCTTTTCTGCCTTCAAAATGATGAAACGAAGGAATTCACCCCAAAAGAAAGAACAGGAAGGAATGAAGGCCACAGACCTAATCAACACAGATACAAGCAAGATGTCTGAACCAGAATTCGAATTACGACAATAAAAATACTAGCTGGGGTTGAAAATAGATTAGAATCTCCTTCTGCAGAGATAAAAGTATTAAAGCTAGTCAGGATGACATCAAAAATGTGACTGAGCTGTAATCTCTCATAGCCACCATGGCGGCAAGGTGCATGAAGCAGAGCAGTGAATCAGCAATATAGAGGACAAACTTATGGAGAGCAATGAAGCATAAAAAAAAGGGGGACTAAGGCAAAAAAGCACGATTTAAGAATGAGAGAACTCAGTGACTCACTAAAAAGGAATAACTTCAGAATCATAGGGGTCCCAGAAGAGGAAGAGAGAGAGAAGAAGGGATAGGATTATGTAAGCAAATCATAGCAGCAAGCTTTCCTAACCGAGGAAAGGCATAGACATCAAAATCCAGAAAACAACGGACTCCCATTAGATTCAACAAAAGCCAGCCATCAACAAAGCATATCATAGTCAAATTCACAAAATACTCAGGCAAGGAGAGAATCATGAAAGCAGCAAGGAAAAAAAAAAAAAAACTCTTTAACATACAAGGAAGACAGTTTGAATTCACAGCAGACTTAACCACAGAAACTTGTCAGGCTAGAAAGGAGTGGCAGAATATATTCAATGTGCTGAATCAGAAAAATATGAAGAATTCTTTATCTAGCAAGGCTTTCATTCAAAATAGAAGAAAAGATAAAAAGCTTCCCGGACAAACAAAAATTAAAGGAGTTCATGATTACTAAACCAGCCCTGCAAGAAATTTTAAGGGGGACTCTCTGAGGGGAGAAAAGATGGGAAAAAAAAAAAAAAGACCAAAAGCAACAAAGACTAGAAAGGATCAGAGAACACCAGCAGAAACTCCAACTCTACAGGCAACATAATGGCAATAAATTCATACCTTTCAGTACTCACTCCTAACTTCAATGGACTAAATGCTCCAATCAAAAGACATAGAATAGCAGAATGGATAAGAAAGGAAGATCCATCTATATGCTGTTTACAAGTGACCCGCTTTAGACCTAGAGACACCTACAGATTGAAAATAAGGGGATGGAGAACCATCTATCATGCTAACGGCCAACAAAAGAAAGCCGGAGTAGCCATACATATATCAGACAATCTAGATTTTAAAATAAAGAATGTAACAAGAGATGAAAAAAGGCATTATATCATAATAAAGGGGTCCATCCACCAAGATCCAACAATTGTAAACATTTATGCTCCAAACGTGAGAGCACACAAGTATATAAATCAATTAATCACAAACATAAAGAAACTCTTTGATAATAATACCATAATAGTAGGGAACTTCAGCACCCCACCTATAACAATGGACAGATCATCTAAACAGAAAATCAACAAGGAAACAATGGCTTTGAATGACACATTGGACTGGATGGACTTAACAAATATATTCAGAACATTTCATCCTAAAACAGTGGGAAACACCTTCTTCTCAAGTACACATGGAACATTCATCAGAATAGATCACATACTATGTCACAAATAAGCCCTCAATAAGTACAAAAAGATCGAGATCATACTGTGCATATTTTCAGACCACAATGCTATGAAACTTGAAATCAACCGCAAGAAAATAATGTGGAAAGATAACAAATACTTGGAGACTAAAGGCCATCCTACTAAAGAATGAATGGAATAACCAAGCAGTTAAAGAGGAAATTAAAAAGTACATGGAAACCAATGCAAGTACTAACACCACAGCCCAAAACCTCTGGAACATAGCAAAGGTGGTCATAAGAGGGAAGTATATAGCAAGCCAGGCCTTCCTAAAGAAGGAAGATAGGACTCAGATACATAATCTAACATTATGCCTTAAAGAGCTGGAGAAAGAACAACAAATAAAACCCAAAACAGGCAGAAGACAGGAAATAATAAAGATTAGAGCAGAAATCAATGTTATGGAAACCAAAAAAAAGAAAAGAAAAGAAAAAAACAAACAGTAGAATAGATCAATGAAACCAGAAGCTGGTTCTTTGAAATAATTAACAAAATTGATAAGCCACTAGGCTATTTGATCAAAAAGAAAGAGGAAATGATCCAAATAAATAAATTCATTAATGAAACAGGAGAGATCACCACCAACACAGCACAAATACAAACAATAATAAGAGAATATTATGAGCAATTATACACCAATATAATGGGCAATCTGGGAGAAATGGACAAATTCTGAGAAACATAAACTATCAAATCTGAAACAGGAAGAAATAGAAAATATGAACAGACCTATAACCAGTAAAGAAATTGAATTAGTAATCACAAATCTCCCCAAAAAACAAGAGTCCAGGGCCAAATGGCTTTCTAGGAGAATTCTACCAAACATTTAAGGAAGAGTTAACACCTATTCTCTTGAAGCTGTTTCAAAAAATAGGAATGGAAGGAAAACTTCAAAACTCTTTCTATGAGGCCAGCATTACCTTGATTCCAAAACCAGATAAACACTCCACTAAAAAGGAAAACTCTAGACCAATTTCGCTGATGAACATGGATGCAAAAATCCTCAACAAGATACTAGCCAACTGGATCCAACAATACATTTGAAATATTATTCACCACGACCAAGTGGGATTTATACCTGGAATGCAAGGCTGGTTCCATATCTGCAAAACAATCAATGTGATTCATCACATCAATAAAAGAAAGGACAAGAACCACATGATCCTCTCAATAGATGCAGATAAACTGTTTGACAAAATGCAGCATCCTTTCTTCATAAAAAAAACCTCAAGAAAGTAGGGAGAGAAGGATCATACCTCAATATCATAAAAGCCATATTTAAAACACCCACCACCAATATCATCCTCAATGGGGAAAAACTTAGACCTTTCCTCCTAAGGTCAAGAACACTACAGGGATGTTCACTCACCACTGTTATGCAACATAGTATTTGAAAATCTTAGTCTCAGGAATGAGACAACAGAAAGGAATAAAAGGCATGCAAATTGGCCAGGAGGAGGTAAAACTTTCCATCTTAGCAGATGACATGACATTCTATATGGAAAACCCAAAAGATTCCACCAAGAAGCTGCTAGAACTGATCCATGAACTCAACAAAGTTGCAAGATATAAAATCAAAGCACAGAAATCATCAGTTTCATTCTTATACACCATTAATGAAGTAACAGAAAGAATTATCGAGGAATCAATCCCATTTACAATTGTACCAAAAAAACATAAAAACCAGGAATATATCTAACCAAAGATGTGAAAAATCTATATACTGAAAACTATAGAGCTTATTCAAGAAATTGAAGAAGACAATAAAAATGGAAAAATATTCCATGTTCCTGGTTAGGAAGAACAAATATTGTTAAAATGTCAATACCACCCAAAGCAATCTACATATTTAATGCAATCTTTATCAAAATAACACCAGCATTCTTCACAGAGCTAGAACAAACAATCCTACAATTCGTATGGAACCAGAAAAAACCGCAAATAGCCAAAGCAATCTTGAAAAAGAAAACCAAATCTGGAAGCATAACAATCGCAGACTTCGAGCTGTATTACAAAGCTGTAATCATCAAGACAGTATGGTACTGGCACAAAAACAGACATTCAGATCAATGGAACAGAATAGATAACCCAAAAATGGACTCACAAATGTATGACCAACTAATCTTTGACAAAGCAGGAAAGAATGTCCAATGGAATAAAGACAGTCACTTCAGCAAGCAGTGCTGGGAAAACTGGACAGTGACATGCAGAAAATGAACCTGGACCACTTTGCAACACCAAACAGAAAAATAAACTCAAAATGGATGAAAGATCTCAATGTAAGACAGGAAGCCATCAAAAACCTTGAGGAGAAAGCAGGCAAAAACCTCTTTGACCTCGGTCACAGCAACTTCTTAACACGTCTCTGGAGGCAAAGGAAACAAAAGCAAAAATGAACTATTGGAGCCTCATCAAAATAAAAAGCTTCTGCACAGTGAAGGAAACAATCATCAAAACTAGAAGGCAACCTATGGAATGGGAGAAGATATTTGCAAATGACATATCAGATGAAGGGTTAGTATCCAAAATCTATAAAGAACCCACCAAACTCCACACCCAAAAAACAAATAATCCAGTGAAGAAATGGGCAAAAGACATGAATAAACACTTCTCCAAAGAAGACATCCAGATGGCCAACCGACACTGAAAAAATGCTCAACATCACTCATCAGGGAAATACAAATTAAAACCACAATTAGATATCACCTCACACTTTTAATGGCTAACATTAACAACTCAGGCAACGACAGATGTTGGTGAGGATGTGGAGAAAGACGATCTCTTTTGCACTGCTTGTGGCAATGCAAACTGGTGCAGCCACTCTGGAAAACAGTATGGAGGTTCCTCAAAAAATTAAAATTAGAACTACCCTACGACCCAGCAATTGCACTACTAGGTATTTATCCACGGGATACAGGTATGCTGTTTTGAAGGGACACACGCACCCCAATGTTTACAGTAGCACTATCAACAGTAGCCAAAGTATGGAAAGAGCCCAAATGTCCATCGATGGATGAATGGATAAAGAAGAAGTGGTATATATGTACAATGGAGTATTACTTGGCAATCAAAAAGAATGAACTCTTGCCATTTGCAGCTACGTGGATGGAAATAGAGGGTATTATGCTAAGTGAAATTAGTCAGAGAAAGACATATATCATATAAATTCACTCATATGAGGACTTTAAGATACAAAACAGACGAACATAAGGGAAGGGAAGCAAAAATAATATAAAAACAGGGAGGGAAAGAAAACATAAGAGACTCTCAAATATAGAGAACAAACAGAGGGTTGCTGGAGGGTTTGTGGGAGAGGGAATGGGATAAATGCGTAAGGGGCATTAAGGAATCTACTCCTGGAATCATTGTTGTACCATAAGCTAACTAACTTGGATGTAAATTAAAAAAAATGTATTAGGAATACATCTTTAGCACTATAATTAAACATATCTTTGTGTTGCTGACAGAGAACAATAAAAAGTATCACTATCTTAAAATTAAAAAAAAAATGAAGATAAAAAAAGAAAGATAAACTTTTTGGCAGATACTTTTAAAAATATGCTCTTCTTTTTTTTTTAAATTTTTTATTTTTTTTTATTTTTTTTATTTTTGGGACAGAGAGAGGCAGAGCATGAACGGGAGAGGGGCAGAGAGAGAGGGAGACACAGAATCGGAAACAGGCTCCAGGCTCCGAGCCATCAGCCCAGAGCCTGACGCGGGGCTCGAACTCATGGACCGCGAGATCGTGACCTGGTTGAAGTCGGACGCTTAACCGACTGCGCCACCCAGGCGCCCCTAAAAATATGCTCTTCTGATATAATAGTGTAGACATTTCTTATTTTGGGCAACTTACATACATTTTTTCAACAGATCTTTAAATTAGTCAATAAAAATACCATTGGAAAAGATGTAGTTTGTGCTAACACTGGGCACGTATTTAGAAATGAGTTCTCATTACACCAATACAGTAAGAAAAAGTGATTTCAGGTAGATAAAACAGTTTATCCAAAAAAAAAAATAAAAAATAAAAAGGACATGAAACTGTATGATGTGCCAAAAAAGAATTAGCAATGGGGCCAGGTTTTAATGCACCAACATTTAGAAAATTCCATGTCTGTCATACCTGTCATATGAGGAAAATTGCACACATGAGAATTGAATGATCATCTAAAGACAAACAGGCCAAATTGATAATCGAGGTGAATAATTTGTGTAATAAAGTAAATTTATTTAAGTGACTTGATTACTCATATTCATTACCTGTATGATGTGAAGTGCTCTACTTTCAACTCTCCTTGAACCAATG
This sequence comes from Neofelis nebulosa, assembly GCF_028018385.1. Taxonomy (NCBI): domain Eukaryota; kingdom Metazoa; phylum Chordata; class Mammalia; order Carnivora; family Felidae; genus Neofelis; species Neofelis nebulosa. The sequence continues at coordinate 93,253,154 of NC_080784.1, read as the reverse complement.
AGAACATCTTAACATAATTGATGTTAATATTATCTTTTTTATGGATTTTATTATTTTTTAATGTATTGATATTACACACATTTTTTTATTTCCTAGGACAAGGATTTTTAGCATCTCTAAAAATTAACATATGTGATTCTATGATATACTGAGATATTAACCTATGTTTTTCTTTTCTCATCTATTTTCCCTGGAATTCTTTTTTCTTTGTTCATTTTCAAGTGAAAGCTATGAGACAGAAGACAAAAGTAGTCTGTAAGTCTTGGTGCTTGTTTCCAAAACCCTGTCTAGAAATGTTTATAAGACTGGAGTATTTAGTAGTGAAAGCAGGTGAGGGTGAATTTCAGATACCACATCATGCACAGACTCAATAAGGAAGAATTACTAAGGTTGGGATGATTTTTCCTTTATGAACTTGGAGAGTTGTTGCAAATAAAACAGTGGCTCAGGTTACAGAGATCTGATAGGCAGAATAATGCTGCCCCAATAATGTTCTCCTAATCCCTGGGATCTGTGAACGTGTCTACTTTATCAAAACACACTTTACAGATGTAATTATGTTAAAGATCTTGAGATGGGATGATTATCCTGGATTATCTGGGTGGGGTCCAGGTAATCATAAGTGTTCTTATAAATGAAAGAGAGTTGCAGAGAATAAGAGTGATATAATGTCAGAAAGGCTGAACAAACCTTTGCTGATTTAAAGTTAGAAAAAGTCCAGGGACTTTTCTGGCAGTTCACAGAAGCTGGAAAAGATAAGAAAATGGTTCTCCCTTAGATCCTCCAGGAAAGAACACCACGTTGCTGATACCGTGGCTTAAGCTCAGTGAGATCAATTTTGGACTTCTGATATCCAGAACTGTAAGATAAATTTTTGTTGTCCTAAGTTGCTAAGTTTGTGTAATTCGTTACATCAACCATAGGAAATAAATACAAAGGAAATATCAGGAAGGTGGCAAGAGAACGGATGGAATGGTTCTGTGGTTGATGTGTTTAGCGGAGTGTGTGAGAGATAGACTCACAGGATTTCTTGCCCCAAGCACGGCCCAGAATCAGAAAAAGCAAGCCAATGGACCTGAAGAGTATGCTATTAGAATATCTCAATGTGGACACAGGTAAAGCTATGGCTAAATGAGTTTGGGGACCAAAATTAATTTCTTTTTTTTTCAAAAATTAATTTTTACGCAGAGTTCATGACCTTATGCTGAAATTTAATACCATCCCTCATTCTGGGACTCAATCAGATTCTTTATTTTACTTATGTTTTGTGCACAGACAAATATTTAGATACATTATTTATGTGTATATTTCTAGTTCTTTAATTTATTGGCAAATCTTAAAATACTAATTTGATATTATTGATAATAAATAATACCAAATGCAAGTGTCTGTATTTCATTTATTTCAAAATATTATAGAGTTTGAGATATTTTGAAATTCTTAGGAAAAATAAAATACATATAGTAGACAAAGAGTATCTGAGACTATATACATGACAGTACTTACCGAGGGAGAATTTTACCAATATTTTTTTATAATTCTTAAGTTAATCACGAATTTAAAATAACACAGGTATCTACATGGAAAATAAGGAAATATTCAAAATATATGTATAAACCCAACTGGACTCATTTTTTTCTCTTAATCAGTTTCAAGTTCAGGTTCTAGATTTTTTTTTCAAATAAAAGATAGCTAGAACAAGGCCATTGGCATTCACTTTGCTATACCTTTAAAACTGACATTTATATTAGAAGCATTAAAAATGCTTCATATGAACTTAACAAGAGTTATCACCCGGTTTCAGATAGTTAAAACATTGGACATTATTTTTTAGTCGCATAACTTTACCCGTATTCTTTCTTCTAATTTTATTTATTTTTTTTTTTTAAAATTTTTTTTTTCAACATTTTTTTATTTTTATTTTTGGACAGAGAGAGACACAGCATGAACGGGGGAGGGGCAGAGAGAGAGGGAGACACAGAATCGGAAACAGGCTCCAGGCTCCGAGCCATCAGCCCAGAGCCTGACGCGGGGCTCGAACTCACGGACCGCGAGATCGTGACCTGGCTGAAGTCGGACGCTTAACCGACTGCGCCACCCAGGCGCCCCTATAATTTTAATAAATACTTAAATTGATGCAGCATTTAATGAACATTTTGATATTAAAAGAAGAATCAACCTTGCTAATTTCAAAAGAATAATAAGACTTTAAGATTATTTGTGAGAGTTGGGGGAGCAATTTGCCCTGTCAAGTCAATTTGGATGACCCCAAATATTCGTTTTATTATCATTGCACTTTAGAATCCAGACAAGGGAAACAATTTAGCATATTGATAACATTTATTTTTCTTGTGTTGGCTAGACATATAGTATTTTCAATTACCTACACCAGGGAGAAGAAGGGAAAATAGACTCAAAATATCATTTAGTGTATATTTATTACATGGTTATGTCTGGTAGCAATTCAAATTAAGTTGGTTATTAAAAAGGTTCAGATCTCATATTTCATACTATTATAAAATATGAAGGAAATATTTTCACTGTAAGAATAAAGGTAATTTATGGCAACAAAAAATATGATTGTATTGATAGGGTATTAGTGATCATCCGATCTAAATTTTCTTTTTAATAGGAAAGGAAATTGAGAGTAAAAAGTTTATTGACTTGCTCAGGGTTTTTAACTTCCTAGAGACATTTAAAGACATGAAACGTTGCCTTCACTTTAGTGCTTGGTTTTTTGTTTTTTTTTCCCCCTTCAGGTTATTTCAGTCAATACATTGATTTTTACAGACAATACTATAAGGATGTTTTGCACATGATTTGTTTTTTCTTTGAGTACTATAATATATGTGATAGCTGTGAAGTGTGCATTTTATTCTGGCTTAAAGCATCTTCTCAGTCCTTCACCTTATACTTGATCACAGAAATCAAAGAAATCTTTTGAAGATTTAGTACTTACAAAATGAGTACACAAAACATCTCTACCCTTTCCCCAGTCCCTCCACGCAAGCTTCAACACTGGGGAAGGAAAATAGATGCAGAAAACACAGAATGAGTGGTAAAGAAAAAGAAAGAGAATTAAACACACCATGCCATTTCTTCACTGTCTACCTGAATTATGAGATCAAATGTGAACTAAGGAGACGGATGGTAATTTAACTAAATTTGGTATTAACGTGTTTTTTTTTTGTTTGTTTTTGTTTTTGTTTTTGTTTTTTTTTTTAACTGAGTATTATAGAATGAAGGTATCCACAGGAGAAAACAAGAAATGATCCTTCGGCTGCATTGAAGACACTGTTTTAATAGCCTAATAGGGATAAAAATATGAAGACTTGCAACGACTCAAATGAGAGTGCTGCCACCCAAATAACTAAAGACAGGATCCCCCCAAACCCAGCTCTCTCATGGTAAAGGTAGGGTAGGAAATAGAAAATAAGATTGCAGTAAAGCGTTACCAGAAGAGAACTGTACTTACTATCTTGACCCCTATTGGAGCTGGATACAATTAGAAAATAAATAAATAAAAAAGAAAGAGAGGAAGGAAGGAAGGAAGGAAGGAAGGAAGGAAGGAAGGAAGCACAGAAGGAAATAAATTTCCACCCAAATGCAGATCCATAATCTTGCCAGCACAGAAATTTGAGGGTCAAATGTATACACATACAGGAAACCTAAAGATTGGAGACGAATGTAAAGTGGACTCAACTTTGTTATACCCCAGTTCACCTAAAAGATGTAAATACTAATTCTTTCTAGAGGAAGTCATCCTCAAGATATAACCCTCATAATTTTGTACATTTAGATCAGTTAGATAAGACCTTGCAAACATAAATACAAGAAAAATATGGAAACAAAACCTATAGCAAGACATGATTAAAGACATTAAGAACTATTAACAGCAGAAATAAACTTTGATGTTTTCAAATAGGATATTATTCAATACAAAACCTGGGCAAAAAAACTATATCGGTTACAGATAATTGAAAGGAAACATTTTGTGGTTATATTATATTGTTAAATAGACTTTAAAGCAAAAACAGCATTAGCAGCTTTAAAGGAGTCCATTATATAACTACAAAGGTTTCAATTAACAGAGAAAATAAGCATTCTAAATTCACCTGAAAGGAGCACCTGGGTGACTCAGTTGGTTAACTCCCCCACTTTAGCTCAGGTCATGATCTTGCAGTTTGTGACTTTGAGCCCCGCATCAGGCTTTCTGCTGTCAGCACAGAACCCACTCCACATCCTCTGTCCCCTCTGTCTCTGCCCCTCCCTTGCTTGCACTCTCTCTCTCTCTCAATAAAAAATTAAAAAAAATAAAAAATAAAAAATAAATAAATTCACCTAAAAAGCTGTCTCACTTCTATTTTTTTCTTTCATTTCTATTTTTAACGAGAAGAAGACATGCTCACTTTGATAGTGGGGACTTTATCTCTATTTCCCCTTTATCTACAAAGTTCTAATAAAATATATATTCTCTATTTTTTATATAAATCATTCATTTATGACAAAGACACATGCATATTCAGTCCAAATTTATTGAGAGTTTCCAATACTGTGAATGGCTGCTGCAGTATGTGCCTATTGCTTTTTTTACCCCTTCCGATAAAGAAGTGAACCATCTTGGGGCGCCTGGGTGGCTCAGTCGGTTAAGCGGCCGACTTTGGCTCAGGTCATGATTTCGCGGTCCGTGAGTTCAAGCCCTGTGCTGACAGCTCAGAGCCTGGAGCCTGTTTCGGATTCTGTGTCTCCCTCTCTCTGACCCTCCCCTGTTCATGCTCTCTCTCTGTCTCAAAAATAAATAAACGTTAAAAAAAAATTTAAAAAGAAAAAAAAGAAGTGAATCATCTTGATAGCCGCATTCTCCCTATCCCTGCCTTTGGGGGTCATGATAACTTTATCATTGTCAGAACATTTTTTTCACCTGCAGGAAACTGAATTCAAGATAAAAGTAAACTAAAATTAAGGACTAAACCTCATTTCACGTAATAGAAAGTACAGAGGTATTATGATTTCCGGCTATGGAGCACTCTATGAATCCATTTCTGCGTGGTTCTCTTGACTGCCACCTTCCACATGAGCATCAGCCTTGTGATGGTTGTCCTCCTCTCAAGAAGGCAGTGGAAGCTACTAAGAAAAGATAGTTCACATTCATATGGAAGAAGGGAAAAACCTTTGCCTAACAATCATTTTTTATTGAACTTTATTAAACTATTTTAGGTTATCTACATACACCTAGCCCATTGGCTCATTAGATTGATGTGGATTATGCTCATGTTCCTGAACCAAACACAAACTCCTGCAAGAAATGGCATCACTAGGAATGACTGACACTAATCAGAACTCAGCTGTAAAATGAGGATTGGCTTCAGCTTCCCCTGAGTCACCTGCAGTTTGTAGGGCTGGATAAATACAGGATGAAAATCGTAGTTCTCTAAGTAACATTGACAGGACGGAATTGGTAACCCAGTGTGGGCATTACTTAAGGGTTAGTGTGTGGTTAGAAAAACAGTTCCTTTCGCGGTGCCTGGGTGGCTCAGTTAGTTAAGCATAAGACTCTTGGTTTCCGCTCAGGTCATGATCTCACAGTTTCCTGAGTTCGAGCCTCGGGTGGAGCTCCGAGCTAGCAGTGCCAAGCCTGCCTAGGAGTCTCTCTCTCCTTTTCTCTCTGCCCCTCCCCTGCTTGCGCTAGCTCTGTCTCTCTCAAAAATAAATAAATAAACTTGTAAAAAAAAAAAAGTGTAAAGAGAAATAGCTCCCCAGTGCGCAGTGTGCTTGAGATTCTCCGTCTCCCTCTCTCTCTGTCGCTTCCCTGATTGTGCTCGCTCTGTCTCTCTCAAGATAAATAAATGAACTTAAAAAACAAAAGGCTAGGGGCGCCTGGGTGGCGCAGTCGGTTAAGCGTCCGACTTCAGCCAGGTCACGATCTCGCGGTCCGTGAGTTTGAGCCCCGCGTCAGGCTCTGGGCTGATGGCTCGGAGCCTGGAGCCTGTTTCCGATTCTGTGTCTCCCTCTCTCTCTGCCCCTCCCCCATTCATGCTCTGTCTCTCTCTGTCTCAAAAATAAAAAATAAAAAAAAAAAGTTGAAAAAAAAAAAAAAACAAAAGGCTAAAGAAAAGCATTTCCTTTCTCTTGAACGTAACTAAAAATCTTAAAATTCAATTTTTGCTTAAGAAAGAAAATTCTACAAAACAAATATATCTAATTTGTCTATACTATTTGATTTTATTATTATTTTTTAATGTTTATTTATTTTTGAGACAGAGAGAGACAGAGCATGAACGAGGGAGGAGCAGAGAGAGAGAGAGGGAGACACAGAATCAGAAGCAGGCTCCAGGCTCTGAGCCGTCAGCCCAGAGCCGGATGCGGGGCTGGAACTCATGGACCATGAGATAGTGACCTGAGCTGAAGTTGGACGCTTAACTGAAGCCCAACTGAAGTTGGGCGCCACCCAGGCGCCCCTAATTTGTCTATACTATTTTACAAACACTAATATTTTTATGTAATTCAAACAAAAATTATTGTTTTATTTTCAATTAAGCAGAGATAATTCACTTTAACAATTAAATCAGAGTCTAAAATTATCTTCAGTAGTTTGAATATTTTAAAATGTGATTAGATCATAGCATGACTTTAGGAAATGTGACTATGTTCTATTCATTGGAAGGTCTGTAAGATTAGCCTTGCACTAGTCTGGGTTCTCCAAAGAAACAGAACTCATAGGATGCTATATATATACATATACATATACATATACATATACATATACATATACACACACACACACATATTTAATTTTTTTTTAACGTTTATTTATTTTTGAGACAGAGAGACAGAGCATGAACAGGGGAGGGGCAGAGAGAGAGAGGGAGACACAGAATCTGAAATAGGCTCCAGGCTCCGAGCTGTCAGCACAGAGCCCGACTTGGGGCTCGAACTCACAGACAATGAGATCATGACCTGAGCCGATGTCGGACGCTTAACTGACCAAGCCACCCAGGTGCCCCACACACCCACATTTAATAGGAGAGAGACACAGAGAGAGAGAGACAGAAAGGAAAAGGGAGAGAGATTTACTGTAAAGAATTAGCTCTTGTGAGTATGGAGGGTGAGAAATCCAAAATCAAGTCGGAAGACCTAAGAAATAGAAAAGCTGATGATGCAAATTCCATTCCAAGTCTGAGTCTGAAGGTAGGTGATTAATTTCCCACCTCAACAAAATCATGTAGAGAAAATTCTCCCTTACTCATTTGCTTTTTGTAATTGTAGCATGTATTTATATTAAATATATGCTGCAAACCCAAGTAGATTATCAAATTTGGCTACTCTTTCTCCCTATAAAATACTTCATCCCAAATTATACTTAAAAATATAAACGTGCAGTTTTTGATAATCTTTTAAATGTGTCCTCATTTTAATGGCTTTAGAGGTATATGAATGTGATTGGACAATAACTTAATGTGGCCACGTGTCTGTACTCACAGAAAGTCTCTCATTATTTACCAAGCACTCAAATCTTCATTAACAAATACAGAATTTCCATTTCCTTTCTTCACATTGTGGCAATTAAATAATTATACTGCTAGCTTAAGAAATCAGATATTTTGATTAGATATATACTAAATGTCACCAAGTCACCTGATTTTATCCACTCATTGCTTTGAATTGATTAATTTTGTCCTATGTAATAATGAATTTTTCATATTCCTACAGTTAGTATGAGCATGGGCTCATGTACTTCACTTTGGATTATGGTGAACTAACTCTGTTCCCTCTGCCTCTTCTCTCTTTCTACAAATACTAGTTATGTGCAATTTAGGGAGACATGAATGTGTTTTGAATCGTTTAGACTATGAGCACGTTTCTGGTGCTATATCTAATCCATTCTTACAATGTTTTTTAAAAAGTTAAATTGAGAAGAAACTCCATTTTTCTCTTTAACCAAATTATTATTGCACTATCAATATTGTTTCTTGGGTTATTTCTATGTATACATCAAGGCCATCAAGATAATAGCCGTCTTTAACTACTCAGAGAGTCACTATTTACGCTTCCAAGTCCAAAGTATGACTGTCAGCAGCCTGGCCTAATCTATTCACATTACTCAGGTTTTTGTTCTATTCAGGCTTTCAGTGGAATAGATGAGGCCCACCCATATTGGGAAAGGCTATCTGCTTTATTCAGTCTACTGATTCTAATGTCAATTTTGTCTAGAAATACACTCACAGAGACACTCAGAAATAACGTTTATCCAAATATCTGGCAACCTCATGGCCCAGTCAAGTTGACACATAAAATTAACCTCAAAAGACTTACACAGTCAAGGAAACAATGTAAAATGTTTGGGAAAATGCTGGGTTTTCAAAAGCACCTATCATCCAGTATGGACTGTGGAGATTTTATAGGTTTGCATTTCATGTTTCCAAAGAAACTGTGAACGTTGTTAGCACTGCATATCTGTATTTTCACATGAACTTGAAATCTGTGTTGGTGACCTTCACAATTGCCTTAATTAGCCAAGTCTTCCTAAGTGAAGGCAGTTACACTGGTTTACTACATTACTTAAATACGTTCATAGTTTAACACCATTTTCTTCAAAGGAAAACTGCAAATATGCCCTTACCTTGACCCATTTTATTAATTTAAGTGTCTGGAAATCAAACAGTATGGAAATGGGGCTTTTGTATAAAACTGGGGTTTAAATAGAAAGCACATTTAGGTAGTAAAACAATGAAGCAGTAAATTTGTAAGAAGATCCTATGTTTGTTTTTATGAATCTGAGATCATATCTGCTGTCCGTGCATATCTATATAATATACATAGTATTTACACACATATATGATATTAAATAATTAATTACTTTAGCTTATATAATTTATGGATTTTGTCTTTGATAGTCTACTAATCCTCTCTCTCCAGAGAGTAATAAACTGCCACTATTTTAATTTCTTTAGAAAAATCCTTTTCTAATGTTTACTCTGTCTTCTCTAAAAAGAAGTTAGAAATTACATTTTGAACAATCAACCACTTGGCCATTGATAAGCTTATGTTTATGAACCCTAAAGAAAAGGTACCAAAGTCAGCTGTAAGTCATTTAAAAATGTTTCTGTGCCATTAAGACAATTAAAAACATTTTTTAAATCTTTATTTTTGAGAGAGAGAGAGAGAGAGAGAGAGAGAGAGTGCAAGTGGGGGAGGAACAGAGAGAGAGGGAGACACAGAATCTGAAGCAGGCTTCAGGCTCTGAGCAGTCAGCACAAGGCCTGATGTGGAGCTTGAACGCAGGAACTGTCAGATCATGACCTAAGCAGAAGTTGGATGTTCAACTGACTAAGCAACCCAGGCACGCCCCACCCCCATTAGCACCATTTAAAATGTTTCTCAAATAATTTCAGAAAATGTTTTTCTTCATAAACTATATATATATATATATATATATATATATATATATATACACACACACACACACACACACACACACACACACTTCTTTAAGGAAGACACACTTTATGCCCACAGTTTCTAGCATAATTACTGACTTAACTAATCATAGTTGAGGTTCAGTAAAGTTTTGACAGTAAATGAATGGATGGATCAATAAAGGATAGAAATATCAGGACTTGTATTTTTTCAACTTTCTAACACAGTTATATAGAAAATACCTCTTGCAAAATTATTATTACATGTCATGGGCTAACTTTATTTTCTTTTTTAACTTATTATTAATCCAAACAAAGTATGTTATTCATGGAAAAAAAATTAAAGCCCAAGTTTCAAAAGTTAATATTGAGTGAATAGAACAAATCAAACCGAAAACTTTCCCATATGTTCAGTAGTAAAGAAAAAAGAAACAACAAACCTTAAAATATGCCTTCGAAAACACGAAGAGCAGAGGAGGTCCTGAGAGCCCAAGATAGAGTGTTTCAAATGGCAGGGGGATAATATGAAAATGTGAAATGTGAAAATGAGTGAGGAACACAGTCCTCCACTCCATCAACACTCTCTGAGATGCTGTAAAAGGGACATATGGGAGCTCAAGCTTAACTAAGAAGTGGGAATTTCTTTGCAGTGATCATAATGATTTTATAACGTTTCTTATACTTCGGAGGAGACAACGTGTGTTAAAGATAACAAAAAAATGTCATATTTATTATAATCTGTTTAAAATGTTTTCTTTTAAATAGAACATTTTACGCATGCATATATACATGAATATGAATATACACTTTCAATCATAATTATTGCAGAATAAATACATACCACCTATCTTGATGTTGCCAAAAATGTATTACAATAATAAATCACAAATTCTTTGTCAAAAATCTGCTGTGTTGGTTCATTTATTTTATATTTAAAAAGAAATTTGAAGATATTATCAGCATCTAGGGCTACCTTACACAAAAGGCAGTTGCGTTCTTAATTCTCAGTGTGAAGTTAATAGCATTCTAGCTTCATCTACTAAACGTGAAAGCCCATAGATGATGCAGATATCGACTTATCATCTGGCATGGGAGTTGTAATAGTCCCTGGCATAGGTAGATAGTATAAAAAAGTTAATAATGCTATAGAAGAACGTGATCCATAAGCACAGATAACATTGTCCTGACACAAGCGCTTTTCTAAGTGACCCGTGGATATGATTAGGTGCAGTATTTGAAGAGGTTCTCCCTAGAAGAAAACAGAATATGCCAATATTAGTGATTTTACTAGTGCCATCAACGTAAAAAAAAGTGGCACATTTTAAAATTATACATACATGCCTATACATTACATATATACATACATTTATATAAAATTGCATTATATTCTTTTGTCATTCCAAAAACGTTTTCAAGAGATTATTCGTTGACTAGTCTGAACTAGACTGAGCACATCAGTACTTCTTTATATTATTTCACTTTTGAACTATACAAAATGTTTTAGTTACCAAAAATGTAGCAGTGCTCAATATCTAAATTATGGCAAAACAAATTTCGTAAAGCCAATCTATTTTTGTGGTTCAATTGATGGACTAATTCATATAAAATTATAGTCAATGTATTTTTTCACATGTGCAAGCATGCATAGGTGATGAGGAAGAAATCTCAAGTATTAACTTATTTTATTTTATGCTTCACTTTTGCACTTAAATTCCCAAGACTCCAACTTCACTCAAGACCTAAGTCACTCATTTCCTCAAGGAGACTATTGTCTCTGTGGAATCAATAGAGTAAAGATGAAAGATGAAATTCTTTATTTTTCACGCAGATAGAAAAACTTTCATGAGCTAAACAGTGAGCATCAAACTGGGAAAAATCCCCTTCTCGGGAGACAATTGGCAATGTCTGGGGTCTTTTTTGGTTGCTGTAACTGAGGTCAAGGGGTACTATTGGCATTCACTGGATAGAAGTCAGATCTGCTGTATCCTACAATGCATAATACATAATACAGCTTCTTCAACATAAAATTACCCAACCTAAAGTGTCAATAGTGGTATACTGACAAACTCTTGGCCAGAAGAAGTAGGAAAAAAAAAATGAACCTCATTAATATGAGAAAAAAGGCAAAAGCAAGAGATCACCGATGCTACCTACAAATGTACCCTTCTCTGGGATTAGGGAGGCCTGTGGAAATTGAGTCTGTCTGCAGAGAACATGAGTCTCCATTTCTGTAAGTACTCAACATCACTGGGCCAACAAGATACTATAGGTTCCTCCTCGTGGCAACCTAGTAAGGATTTTCCTTCTTAACAGTAGCAACCATGTCACCACTAATCGTCCAAGGAGTTCTGACGCCAACTTTTGACTTCACAATTTGTTACTTGATCAGATGAACTCTCCATAGTCCACCTTCATTTCAACAGCCCAAGACACTGGACACTGGACACTGTTAATGGTGGGTGGCTGGGAAAAGTCTCTGCATCTGGCCCAAGCGGTCTCGCACGGCAGTGGCTCAAGATTGACTCTCGAGCAGTGTGATGGTTGTGTACACTTCACTCCTCATGTCCATCTCATCCTCTTAGAAAGAAAAGTTTTTACCTGATGCTATCATAAAAAAATAATGTTTCCATCCGAACAAAAATTAAAAAGATATTAGAATATCATATTGAAAGAAAATGATGTTGATTTGTATTTCTGTTTGCCTCATATACACAATAGTTTCCCTTGTAAGTTCGTGTTAATTTTCAGGAAAAGTCACCATGATGTAATTACTTTCATGAGATTGACAGCAGCAGCCAATCTATTATAGATTTTTATGACATGCTAATTTCCCATCTGTCCAGGGCACTTCTTTTCATGTGCCAATGTTTTAGAGAAAAGTTATAAGAATTGAAAGCCTGCTCTTCTTCTAATTGTGGGTTGACAATTATTAATGCAATCTTGCTAAAGGAGAAGGCACGCCTCTTCATTTTTTAAAAAGGTCACTTTTATAAAAAAAAAAGTTCATTACAACTTCTAAATTGAAAATTATTTTCTAGCAATATAAGTAGGTTCTGTCCCTCTTTCATGCATATCCCTGATCCTAAAATGACTCTCCTTTTCACATTTATCTCTAATATTCTCTGTGAAATTTCCTTTACATCAAGAACCTTTCCAAAAGGCTTCATTGCAACATACCATGTAAGGAATTACAAAGGTAATGTTAAGACTTTTATAAAAACATTGGGAATGCTATAAATGAATCAACCAAGGACAAAGTGAATGCTTTGTTTTCTCTCCTAGGAAAGAAAGCAAAGCGATATGCGTAGACGGCTTAAGAAATCTCAAGTTGGAGTAAAAATTTAAGCTACATCCGAAAAGATCATGAATGCTAGCGTTTATATTCCATTTTTCATGTTGCTGGAAGTGAGTTGCATTGGTGCCAGTATATTGCTGGTTGCAACCTGGGTTGGTTGCTTCACCTCACAAGAGACCTCATACTCTTATTCATGTGTTGGACACATGGTGTTTGAGTGGAACATCTGAAAAATGTTAACAGTCATTACTCCCTATTTCAGTTTTTAGATATACCACTTCATTATCAAGTAAATTAGAGAAAAACGAGATTGATGGCATTGAAAAGGAAGAAGAGAAAAGGCATGGAGAAGTAGTAGGGTGATGAGAACAAAATGCACAAGAAAAGGTACTGTTGAAATCATTGTAATTAGCGACAGCATACGTAGTGTTGTCGGCTAATGAAGTCTTTCACAACACTCCGCAAATGTATATGGTAAGCAACATTACAGAATGCAAAAGAAATAGACTAACATTCATAGGCACTTCAAAGGGATGGTTCTTACAAGAGAAGCAAAAATAATTTTTTTTGAGAAGCAACATTATTTTAGTATGACCCCACGATAGCTTCTCCCATGTAATATATCGTTCTATGAAAAAGCACTTTACAGTCTTCTTTTTCGTGATTCCGGAGGAAATCCTCAGTTTAACTAAAATGCCACTAAAATGATGTGACAAAAAAGAAAAGCAATATTAGTGAGAAAGGTAAATTTAGCAGTGCTGATTAGATAAATACTCAGCTGATGTGACAATTATTGAAACCGGCATTTGCAAGTTGCATTAGATCTGCACCCTTTTCATTTAATTTATTAGAATGCTCTGAATACAGATTAACTCCCTTAGCCTAATATTTCTTGGTTGATTAGCATTAAAATGAGAACTGCAAGTTCCTTGGAATAACCTTTAAATTGTTTCTTCTAACTTCAGCATAACTTCTGACAGTATCTCTAAATCTCCTTGAACTATTATTTTGTCATGTTCAACTCTTCTCAAGCTGTTTTTAATTTTGTCTTCACCAAGGGCTAGAGTTTTTAAATTGACTTTTAAAAGCAGCTACAAATTCTGTCTTGGAGACCAGGGGCACATAGCAAAGAACTTCCAAGTCTTTATTTAGACATGCTAGCAAAACTTCAGGCCATATGGTGACTTTGAGAATTTTTAAGTCCCTAGAATATACTAAGGGGCATAGTCAGGGTGGTCACACAAAATGTTTATGCATGATGTTTTCTTAAGGAGCAGAAAAGAAAGGGTAAACAGTAAAGTTCTTGTTACCATGTCTTTTGCTTTTTCAAAGGACTCAGAAAGGAAATTGGCTGAGGGTACTGCACGGTAGAGGTTACCCTAGATAGATGGCAAAGGAACTGCATCGTTTCAGAGAAAAATATCTGAAAATGGAGTAAAAACTAAAAAGGAGGTAGGGGAGGGAGAGAGAACCCTAATGAAAAGAATAAAGAAACATCTGTAGGCGATGCTGGAAAGAAAACAGTCTCAAGAATTCCCAGATGACAAACAGCTCAAAAGTCTGATACGGACAGCTCCCTTTTAAATCAAATGATAGTGGGAGTATGATCTAATAGTTTTCTTATTCATCTGTTTTGTTTTTGTTTTTAATAAATATGGTAGTAAGAGTGTGGGAGGAAAATCTAGTGCATTTAATTCAAACATTAAAAGTGCATTTCAAACAGCAAGCAAATGAGATTTTGTAAGTCCAAACAATCTTCAGAAAATAAAAATGAATTAACTTTATGAACGCTCCAAGATGAAAATGGACAAATCTCAAACTCCGTGATTTGTAATTGTGTGTGAGAGAGAGAATTTTTTGAAGCCTCTATAGGAAATTACATCTTTGTGCTTCTTTTTCAAAAGTTTTAAAAGTAAAACAATCATTTAAAATATACCACCCAATCAAACATTTTGACTTCAATTTTCAACAAACTCGAGAGGTAGTTGTATTATTGATTTGAAATTATTATATTTTACTAATTCTGATATGTCTAGTAGTTCAACAATATTAATTTGTCACATAAAATAATAGATATTTCAATGATTACTATAGATTTCTTAGGTTTTCCTATTTCTATCTGCAGGAGTCCCTAATCTTTTATCACATGTGAAACGTAATTTTATATCTTTTTATTTTATTCATGATATTTATTCTGTAACATGTATTTGATCCACTCCAAATTAATGACAACAAATGAAATTGAAGATTGACTTTTAAAACAAATTCAATTTTTATGTAAGTGAAATTTTTCAGTCCCTGTGAGAATAACCATCAGTGCACATATGTCCCTAGTAGCCACATATCCTTTGCAAAACTCTGTTACAAAGTAATAAAACACAGTGAGGGGAATGGCTTTGGATTGTCACATTTGGTTTTCCAGTATGACCTTTCCAAGAGTGTATTCTACTCCAGTCTAGTGCTAAGTGCTTAGAAAAGTTAGATCATAGAGCCTACTCATTGAAAAAACACTTTGTAATATATTTCAATTTCTACAGAAAGAATAGTTAACAAACATTGTTTCTTGCTGATGCCATTTTGATCTAGAATTTTTTTTTTTCCTGGCAGGGAATATTTTTTCTATGCATTGCATTGCTTGTGTTATGTTGCACATTCTACATTCTTATGCCCTACATTGCACACAGACGGTTCCCATTTAGGCAATTTTGAATTGATTCTATTTGAAAATAACAGATTGAAATTAAGAAAGCAGCTATGATTTCACCTGCCCAGAGGAAATAACCTATTTGCCTAAACTTTGGCAACCATTTTTGTTGTTGTAGCTGTTGTTAACATAATTATGTCAGTTGTCGCATAACTACTTGAAAAAATGTAGCAAAATCTAACTCATTTGAAATATTTTCAAGTAATTATATTAATCATGGGACAACCTCTATTTAGTGGGTAATTAGATACGATCTTTTCTTAGCAAGTGGTATCACGGTACAGGGAAAAAGTTTTCAGATCTGTAATTAGCAGTTCTTGTTCTGCCTTTGAATATATAAATTTTTATTTTTTTCAAGATCCTCAGGCTCTTAGAAGCTGTGTATGCTTACCATAAAATCACGTCTGTTGTACTTGTTAGGCAAGTGCAAATCCCTGCCATCTTTTAAAACAAATGCGCTTTATTTTTTTAGTAAATACCTCCAGTGCTCACTTGTAGCAGATGTGATGATGGATTTGAGTTTCCTTACTGGAAGCATGAGTTTTTTCTCTGGGTTTATTTTTCTCCTCTATAAAGAGTAATCCTTATAGTTATTTGATAGTCATTTTAGTGACATTCTACTAGTGATAAACTCTAATGTTTTCATATGAATAATTTAGGTATATTTTATTTCATTCTTAAATGATGGCTAATTTAGAAGTAAAATTCTAAAATGAAAGTTTTGGGTTTTTTCCAGCAATCTGAAACTCCTACTGCATGCTTTCTGGCATCTATATTTACTAACGAGAAATAATGTCCTGAAATCATGTTTCTCTGGGTAAATTGCCTTTTTTCTCTGGCTTGAAAAATGTGTTTGTTGAGTTATAGTTTCACTTCATTGAATATAGTTGTACATTTATTTTTATAGATTTTACTTAGTAATCAAGAGCTTACGGAGGTAAAGCATATATTCTGCCAGTACAGGTACTCCATACCCAGAGGAAATCAAATGGACTCTGTAAAAAACTATCAGTTTTGAGGACTCTCTAAATTTTGGGTCAAAAAAAAAATGAAAACAGGCAATGGGATTATTGTTCTGGACAACATGGAAGCCATTTTCTAGGTTTCTAGGGAGCCACACTCTCAGTCACCAATAAGTCAGAGCCCTTGTGTTGGGTGGCTAATTCCATGTGATGACTTAGGTCCTGACATTTCTTCACATCATCTCCAAAGATTAACCGTTCATTTCTTTTTCTTGAGAACCAATTAAACCTGCACTACCACATTTTTCAATCTATGGCAAAGAATCATTATGGGGGAAAAAAGTGAAAATATAAATAATTTATAATTCCCACTCTCACTTCATTTTTGTTTGGAGTGTTTTATTCTGATTTTTTAAACTATTAAATCCATTGCAGATCAATTTTATTTATTTTTCTCCCATGAATTAGATATTATAGACTATCAAATAAAATGGCCATTTCTGTATTTTGGGATTTTTAGCTTTTTTATCAAGTTTGTGTTCTACCTCAATAAATTACTCTACTGATGGTGTTAGCTCTTGTTTGTTTCTCTCAAATAATGAAATTAACTGTTAACATGCTATAGGCATAGAACTATCTTCCATCTTTCTCACACACTAACAATTTTTATTTTTAATCAATGTCTGCACCTCTCTGTGCACCTTCTTCCCTCCTCTCTCTTTAACCAACTCTATCATTTTCCTTCCACAGAGGGTTGGCTATTGTGGCTTCTCTGACTTTTGGTATATGATATTCATTTAGATTTATCAGTTGGTCTATCCTAAAAATTGGCTAATTCATTTAGAATATTTTAGATAAAATCCCAAAGGAACGAATCCAGTGGGTCCATGTTTCTGCCATGCTCATAATGTCCTGGCCACACTATTGTTGAGCTCAGCATGCCTGGATTCGTCATCTACAGCCCAATGACTGGGACGGTGCACTGTCAATCAGTAATTCAGATTTTCCAGGTAGGCTCAGGGAGAACAGACACATTTGTGAGTTGGAGAGCAAAAATAGTGTTGATCTTAATTTTCAATACATATATAGACTGTGACAGCAGAGCCTCTCAATCCTTCTGACCTTGGTTGTGTTCGGCAGGAAGTGTCAAAGGTTACCACAGTGATGATTGGAATGTGGTGGCCAAGTGTTTATAGCAACTCCACATTTTAGTCCTAAGATACTGGATCTTTGTTGTGAAGCCTACTTCATCTAATGCTGGGTTGTTTATCCACTACTAAGAATGTGAGCTGGCATTAGGCCATGGTGAGATATGGCAGTTTTACCCCACTGATGCTGCGATGTGTGGTTACCACAGAAATCGTGCTCCATACAAACAGAAAAGGAGGTAAGGATCTGTCAACAGCACGTACGACCAGTGCTATATATGCATATAATTTAAAGGTAAAAATTATATACAACATACATTACTTAATGATGTGAGCAAAAATCATATTTGTTCAAAATGTATTTAAAATGTGTTTATAAGTGAGGGGTGCCTGGGTGGCTCAGTCGGTTGAATGCCCGAGTCTTGATTTTGGCTCAGGTCATGATCGTGGGATCTAGCTCTTGTGTCAGGCTCTGTGCTGAGCATGGGGCATGCTTGAGATTCTCTTTCTCCCTCTGCCCCTCTCCCCTGCTCATACCCTCTCTCTAAAATAAAAAAAAATTATTAAAATGAAGAAATAAATAATAAAATTCGTGTATAAGTAAAATAAGTCAGACTGAGAAAGACAAATACCATATGATTTCATTCGTATATGGAACTAAAGAAACACAAATGAATGAATAAATAAAACACAAAAAGCAGAATCAGACCTATAAATACAGAGAACAGACTGATGGTCGCCAGAGAAAACGAGAGTAAGGGAATGGGCAAAATGGGTGAAAGGGAGTGAGAGATACAGGCTTCCAGTATTATGGAAGGAATAAGTCGCAGGAAGACACAGCATGGAGAATATAGTCAATGGTACTATAATCGTGTTATATGGTGACAGATGGTAGCTGCAATATGATGAGCATTAGCTTAATATATAAACTTGCAGGATCATTATATTCTACACCTGAAACTAATGTAACATTGTTGTCACCTACACTCAAATAAAATTTTTTAAATAAAATAAAATAAAATAAAATATGTATATGCATGTTCTCATGTCTAGATAAATATGTCTTTAGGAGAACATAGGTGAAGCAAGAGAGGATACCAGAAGAGACTGAATGAGTGGCAGGTACATGTAAGGTATAGAATAATTCTCTTAGTTAAAATAGGATAATTTTAACAAAATAATGGCAAGCACTATGTGTGCATGAGTGTGTGCATACTATGCATTAAGACTAGGTAGAAATTACATTTAGGATGCAGTGTGACACTTTTCCTTGCTGTGTGAGTTCTACTCAATGTAACTTGCACATATCAAAACCTTTTATTATGTGCAAGTTACATGCTAGTTCCTGGGGATACAGTTGTAAATGTGATAGATATTCCTTCAGAAAGTACCTAAATTCAGAAAAGAGTAACAAACAAGTACACACACAGAGATATGGTGTATTGCATGCTATGATGACCAATGATAGAAATTTTTTTTTAAGTTCATTTATTTATTTTGAGAGAGACCGAGAGAGGGTGGGGGAAAGGGGAGAGAGAGAGAGGGAGAATCTCAAGCAGGCTCTGCACCAGCAGCACGGAGCTCCACACGGGACTCCAACTCACAAAACTGGGATTTCGACCTGAGTCGAAATCAAGAGTCAGGTGCTCAACCGACTGAGCCATCCATGCGCCCCCAAAGGTAGAAATTTTTAAAAGGAAAAGTCTCATTAGATGAAGAAGCACATAAAACAAGACATAAAATCAAATGAAAGATTTTCAGATGAAAGGAGGTATAAAGAAGAATATTCCAAAAGAGAAGGCTATACATATAAGTACTTCAAGACAAAGGAGAAAGATCGTGAAATTACAGTCTCCAAATTAATTTATCTACCTGGAGTAAAAATCATGAAGAATGGGAAAGTGGATGGGAGTGGAGTGATAAGATTTGAAGTTCTATAGACAATAAAAGGCTCGTTCATATAGAGTTCATGCAGTTCATGTATAATGCTCTATATGTATATGCATAATGGTCTAAGGCCAACGGCAAGTAAAAAAACTTGGAAAGTAATGACGGGAGAAGAGAAACGTGATCATGTTTGCATGTTGAAAGATCTTTTTTATTTCAGTGTGGTAAATTTTTGAGGAAGGCATCTGTGAAAGCCAGTGAGGCCAAGCAGGAGGTAAGACAGCATGCTACATGAGCAGTGAGCCAGGAGTTTCAGTATTTTGTGTGAACCATAAGCCAAATAAGCAATCTGCTATGTATATTAGCAAAAAGAAGTGATTTAAAGTCATGTTTTATATAAGACTATTCAGAAATTTATTCAAAATGTTAATATTTCAGAGCATAAATATTGCTCATTAAATAGAATAAGACTTCCACATTTTTGTGACTAAATTCAGAGCTGTCCATGTTCTTCATAGATATACTATACCAGTATTGAACACCGTCTAAAATATGTGTAATTGAAATTTTTGTGTATTTTGCTGACATTTAATCTAATAAAATTTTCATCTGAACAGTGCTTAAGACTCTTATGTCTATATGGGCTATGTCTGCCCTTAGCTTTGCCAGAGGCAAAATATATTTATGTTGCTAGAATGAGCATTATGCTTTCTTCTGGAATTCCCTACCCATTGCTTATTCAGTAGATTATTCTCCCTATTCAAAGTATTCTTCTTATGTTTTTTTTTTTCTTTTTTTCTTTTTTTTGAACACTGGTCAAAGCCTGTATGATTTTATTTTCTATGAATTAAGGTGATAGAGTATCCTTTTTCAAAATGAACTGAATGGGATATAAGTAGACATTTTTTCTCAGTGACAAAGAAAATATTACAAGGAAACAAATCATGGGATTTGTATTATGAAAAAAAAAATGAGGGTGTTCTATGACTTTAGAGAAACATAAACCGTTGATTCATGAAAATGATAATTATCTTATTTTAAAACACGGTACTTAAAATAGGGCTTGTGTGTGGACGTTCCTTCTTTTCCTCATATCTTTTCCTTCCTCTTTCTTCATCCTTTATTTCTGCTTGGAAATATACTTAAGATACATAAATGTAAAGAGACTTTGTTAGATTATCTGTTTAAAACCTGAAATATATAAAGAAACATTTTCACATTTATATCAAAATTATACTGATGAAAAAATAAATAGATTTAATATTAATAATTTTAAAACAAATATTCTCCACAAATCTATCAATCCCATTGTACCAAAATACCAGGATATTTTCAGTAGTAGCTATTTAACTGTGTAGTGACTTTGCAAGTTTTCTAGTGTTTTGTTGGAATCAATTTGAATCTCCTCAAGAAAATGAAAATATAAAGTTATGTGATAATTCAGTAATAAAGATTCAGATTTATATTTGTACTATGTGATAAAGGAAATACACTTGCTTTATCCTTAAAAAATAATATTCAGTGAATTTAAAAGAATCAGAGATGAACAGAGCATGTTTCTAAACACACTAAAAGCAAGTGAAATCAGTAACAAAAGATTTCATAGGAAATACCAAGTATTTATAAATTTAGCATCACTCAGAAAAAAAATCAAACCTAATGATAATGGGAAAAATCACATAAAAATTCATGTTATACAGCCAAAATACTGCTTAGAGAGAATCTTATGGCTTTAAGTATTAACATTGTAAAAGTAAAAAAGGTCCAAACATTCAAAATCAATCACTCAAATTTTCACCTTAAGATACATAAAAAAAAGTAAATTATCCCCAAACAACAGAAATGAGGTACAGAATATAGAAAAATGGAAAAATTATAAAGCCACATATTGACTATTTGAACATATTGAATAATAATAAAAAAAAAAGACATGACGAGAACAAAATACAAACCTTTATAAGCTCTTAGATTGGTGAAAAGACAAATATCTCACAAATTATAATAATATCATGAATGAAAAAAAGATTAGGAAATTTTAATAGTCCTATGTCTACAAAAGGATAAAGAATTTGTCATTAAAAAACTTTGATAGGTCGCCTGGGTGGCTCAGGTGGTGAAACGTCTCACTTCGGCTCAGGTCACGATCTCCTGGTCTTGTGAGTTCCGCCCCACATGGGGCTCTGTGCTGACAGCTCAGAGCCTGGACCCTGCTTTGGATTCTGTGTCTCTGTCTCCCTCTGCTCCTCCCCCTGCCCTGTCTCTGCTCTGTCTCTCTGTCTCTCTGTCGTGCTCTGTCTCTCTGTCTCTCTGTCTGTCTCTCTCTCTCTCTCTGTCAAAAATAAATAAACATTTAAAAAAATGACTTTAAAAAAAACTTTGGTAAAAAGGAAATTTTAGACACAGATGATTTTACTGTTGAATTTTATCAAACATGTAAGAAGAAATAATACCAATTTTATAGAACTTCATCCAGAAAACAAAAGTATCTCTTTCCGCTTGCTTTATGAGGCTATAAAAAAGCACAATCTCCTAAACACAGCAAAAGACAACAAAAGAAACTTATGGACTGATATTGGTCATGAATATAGGTATAAAAATACTTTAAAATATTGGCTAATAATCCAAAAATATATCAAAGGAATAATACATCATGACGAATTAAATGTTATCTCAGTAATGCAAACTTGTTTTAAAAAACCATTTTGATGATTGCAGGAAAAGAATAAGAAAATTCAAAGCCAATTTCTGTTAAAAACTCTAGGTAAGAAGAGTCGGGAACTTCCTCAATCTGATAAAAGACAAATATGATAAATCTATAGCTAATGTCATAATGGATGATAGAATACTGAACACACACCCCTAAGGATATCCACTCTTACCATTTCATATTTTGAGGAGTGCAAAGAAAGGCAACTACAAATAACTGCATTTAGCACACTGTATAATACAAGTTAATATACAGAAGTTATTTTTATTTTCCAAAGAACTAAGAGCAAACAACAAACACAAAATGAATCTTAAAACATTCTATATATAATAGTGTCAAAATTCATGTAAGTTAGCCAAACATTTAACAAGGGGTAAGAGAGAACTGTATAATGAAAACAAAACAAAACAAACCACAGATTTGCTAAAGAAATGAGTTATTCTATATTCACAGTTTGAAAGATCCAATATTTTTAAGAAATCAATTTACCCCCAAATGAATGATACATGTAATGTAATCTTAGTCACATTTCCAGTAAGCTTCCTCTTTGTTTGTAATAATCAACAGTTTCCAAAATTTACATTGGATACAAAGGGCCTAGATGACCAAATCTTACTAAAAAATGAAGAATTATACCTGATTTCAAGATGCATGCACATTTGCATTAATCAAGACAGTGTGACATTTAAGTGAATGAAGACCCATAGAACATGGAATAAACTAGAAAGTGAACTGATAAGCAAACAACAATGAAGGAATATTATTTTAAATTGCATTTAATACTCTTGTAGGTAAACCTCTTTCCAAATATTTAATAACTATTCATTCAAATACTTTGTCATTTTATTTTGTTATAAATATTTTCTATATCTCCTATAAAGGTTTTTTTTTTATTTCTTGAGCATTCTCTATTTTAATCATGTTTATAGTAAATATTTATCAAGGGTCTTTGATTATTTTCCTGTTTCTGATATTTTATTATACAAAGTTGTTTTGAATCTTACATCATGAAATGCACCATGAGATGTTTCATCAATATTTTTTCACTAGTTTTGACTTTCCTCATTGTTATATGTCTTTTCCTTCTAATAGTTTACTCTCTTTAACTTAATCTGTAAAAAATATTATTTCTATTATTATTATTATTTTGAGAGAGAGAATGAGTGAGGGAGAGGGGCAGGGGAGGGAGAGAGAGAGAGAGAGAGAGAGAGAGAGAGAGAGAGAGAGAGAGAGAATTTTAAGTAGGCTTCATGCTTAGCATGGAGCCTGACACAGGTCTAGATCCCATGACCCTACAATCATGACCTGAGCTGAAATCAAGAGTCAGACACTCAACCAACTGAACCACTCAGGTGACCCTATAAATTTTCTACTGTGTATTTTGTTTATGGCACAGTGATCATTTTGAGACACTACTTCTCACTTTCTTCTCCCCAGCTGTTCCTCTACTAGGACTTTTAGTTTAAAATGGTGCCAGCTTGGGGCGCCTGGGTGGCGCAGTCGGTTAAGCGTCCGACTTCAGCCAGGTCACGATCTCGCGGTCCGTGAGTTTGAGCCCCGCGTCAGGCTCTGGGCTGATGGCTCGGAGCCTGGAGCCTGTTTCCGATTCTGTGTCTCCCTCTCTCTCTGCCCCTCCCCCGTTCATGCTCTGTCTCTCTCTGTCCCAAAAATAAATAAAAAATGTTGAAAAAAAAAAAAAATTTAAAATGGTGCCAGCCTAAGCACATATAATATTGTCTCTCCTAACTTTTCAGTTAATCACATAAGAAAACACAGAAAGAACCAAAAATGTATAAAAACATCACTAAATAAGAGATATCAGTTATTGTCAGAATTCAAATCCAACAGCAAAAAATTGACAACTCTGAAGTAACGTAAAATGACAAAGTCATTTCTTACCAAATTCCTCAAGGCACTGAAAAAAAATAGAATTTTCCATTCCAACTACAGTATTATTGCATCTTCTTTCCTTTATGTAGAAAGATTTTGGAGGTACATTTAAACTTCTTTTTATTAATTATTTATTAATTAACATTTCTTTCAAATTTGGATATATTTGCATCTAACAGTAAATGCAAGATTACCATCAGATGGCTGCCCTCACAGGAAATATAGCGAGTTGCTATTTCTGAGTGAGATTTGCCTATATTTTCATAAAGAATTAGCTATCTTTTTATCTTCGGTACTATCACTTTTGTTTCTCAACTCTTAAAATACAACTTCAAACATGCTATTAAAAATATTTTTCACTTCTTTTTTTTTTTTTTTTTTTTTTAAATGTTTCTTTTTTTTTTTTTTTTTTTTTTTTTTTATTTATTTATTTTTGGGACAGAGAGAGACAGAGCATGAACGGGGGAGGGGCAGAGAGAGAGGGAGACACAGAATCGGAAACAGGCTCCAGGCTCTGAGCCATCAGCCCAGAGCCTGACGCGGGGCTCAAACTCACGGACCGCGAGATCGTGACCTGGCTGAAGTCGGACGCTTAACCGACTGCGCCACCCAGGCGCCCCTATTTTTCACTTCTTATACAGACTTGATTAATTCAAATTCAATATTTAAAAATTTCTCTTTTTAGGAGACAATTTGTAAGTTCTTTCATAGTCCGTTATTTAATGTTCTACATTTTATTTATTTATTTATTTATTTATTTATTTATTTATTTATTTATTATGAGACTGTGCACGAGTGGCGTAAGGACAGAGGGAGAAGGAGAGAGGGAATTCAAACAGGCTCCACGCCCAACATAGAGTCCAACGTGGGGCTGGAATTCATGACCAGGAGATAAACCAAGCTGAAATCAAGAGTTGGACACTTTACTAACTAAGCTACCCAAGCACCCCTAATGTTCTATATTTTAAATAATAGAAGATTTTTTAAACTAGAAGAGATAGTTTCACCTTAATACTTAGTATTTGTTTGAAATGTCAGGATTAAAATCTTACAAGAAACTATTCATGTCATGTAAGTATTTATTCATGAGTATCTGCTAAATAATTTAATGTATAGATTTTGAAGCAGAGATAGATTTAATGTATAGATTTTGAAAACATATCAATAGAAGCCACAATCTTTATTAAAAATGTTGGTGTATTAAACTTTTTAAGTATCTTTTTTTTTAAAAAGATTTTATTTTTACATAATCTCTATACCCATCATGGGGCTAGAACTCACAGCCCTGAGATCAAGAGTCACATGCTCTATCTAGTGAGCCAACCAGGTGCCCCTGAGCTCATAACATCTTAATGGCTTCTCATCACTTGTTTTTTTAAAAAAATAAGTGAAGGATTATTTGAAAGCTCTTGTCTTTTGTATAAGATTTCATTAATTTTTGAGGTGAATATTTCCCAGAGATGGTTGAGTGAAGAACTGATTAAAATGAAAATGTGCCTAAAATACCTAACAAAACAGCTGACCTAAGACATGTTCCTTGAACATGTTTGTCAGTACGGGGCACCTGATAAATTCTAATAAGAACATTTTTACTCCATTAAAAATAACATTGCACCTGTGACCCATACGTAAAATATATGTGTACATTATTAAAAATAAGAATATTTTGTAACTTAAGACTATCTCTGTGATAGTTCTGAGGTTCCTTTTTTTTCCAGTGGGAATTTATTTAAATCTTTCTAAATTTTTTTTTATTTTGACATAATATTATAGGATTAACGCAGTGTTAATGAAAGCCTTTTTCATTCTTTGATTTGTTATTAATTCCAGTATTCTTTCATTGCCTACCACCAAGCATTATCATCATCTACTTGGAATTTATTTGCACACCATAGATTTTATTAGCTTCTTCATTTGTTTAAGGGCTGCCTTGGCCAGCAACATTTGAGAGGTTTTGTTTTGTTTTGTTTTGTTTCATTTTGTTTTGTTTTACTTCACCTTTCCTGAGCCCTCTACTTGGTTTAATATTTCTCAGTTAAACTATATTCTCACTATTTCTCAATTAACCTATATTTTACCCCAGATGCAGGTCACCACATGTCATTTGATAGTTGGTATTGATTTTCTAATTTGTGAACAAGTACATGACATCTTCTTCAAAAATTAAACCAAGTATTTGCTGCTAATGTCACCAAATCACATAAAAAGGTGTGTATAAGTACAAATACCCTTAAAGAGTAGTGAATATGTAAATTTCAAATATATCATGTCATATATCGTATAGATATTGAATTACTATAATTATGTGGTCATATTTTTGTTTTCAGTTAGTTCAACATTCCTTTACAAGAATAAAGTAAATCTGACTTGTACAGCAAACTAAATGTTGAATCAGAGATTAGGATTTTGAAAAAATGTTAACACTGTTAAAAATTTAATGGCATTTTGCTTTGCTTTAAGTTGTGAGACCTTGAGGATAAAGTTATAAAAAAAAATATAATTTCCATTTAAATATGACTTTCTGCTCCTTAGGGTCATGAAGCACATACCCACAGTTATAAACACACACATAGTAATTCATGGTAATTATAAGCCATAATCATGATGCTAACTTAGGTCTTCATAAAGTTAAGTGTAGCCTGTCTTAGGCTTCATTTATTAAGTTGTTTTTCAAAGGTTTCAGAGATGTTTTCTTTGGTGTAAAGTCCTCTTAGAGTTTTAGTTTCCTTCGGGGACAATTGAAGCAGGTGAGATGTTATAGATCCATTTTATAATAAGGTTCTGAATGGCATTCATATTTAAATTCATTATTTAAACTCTCATTTTATTCAGATAAAAAGTGCCATGATGAAGGAGATAAATTACAGTTAGCTTTAAATGTGAATCTCATAGCCAGGTGCACATTATATTCACTGAGGAACTTTTGTGAAATGCTGATGCCCTGGAACATTGGAGTAATTGGTTAGGGATGAAAGTATCAGTATTTTTAAAGATCTCCAAATATGTTAATGGTTTAAAGCTTGAGCCAATAGGCTAAAGATTTCATAACTATTACCTAAACTTGAAGGGAAGATTCTTCATCTTTGGTGAAATGCAAAATTGAGACCAGGATAATGTCTTATGTCTCTGTAGCTCACATTTCCAACCCTCCATCCATTCTTTGTTTCCTTATTCTGAAAATGCTAAATCTCATATTTGAAAATATGGCATCTTTTGGGGTGCCTGGGTGGCTTAGTCAGTTGAGCGTCCAACTTCAGCCCAGGTCATGATCTCTTCAGCCCAGGTTTATGGGTTCGAGCCCCATGTCAGGCTTTATGCTGACAACTTAGAGCCTGGAGCCTGCTTTGGATTCTGTGTCTCCTTCTCTCTCTGCCCCTCCTCTGCTCATGCTCTCTTTCTCAAAAATAAACATCTTTATGGAATCTTTATGGTACCAAATTGCTGAATCAACCTTAAGGGTTTCTTGATATATAAGTAGCAAATGCTCTGTAGGTAAGTTTTATTTACTTACCACCAAATATATGATAACAGATTTAATTACTGACCCAGGGAATAACTCAATATTTAGTACTTTTAGATAAATTAAAACAAAGTAAGTTTTTAATTTATTTTTTTATTTTTTAAACACTTTTTTAACGTTTATTTTTGAGAGAGACAGAGCATGAGTAGGGGTGGAGCAGAGAGAGAGGGAGACACAGAATTCAAAGCAGGCTCCAGGCTCTGAGCTGTCAGCACAGAGCCCGATGTGGGGCTCGAACTCATGAACTTTAAGATCATGACCTGAACTGAAGTCAGATGTTTTACCAACTGAGCCAGCCAGGTACCCCAAAACAAATGAAGTTTTTTAGATAGTAGATTTAAACCATTGCAATCTATCATTTTCTTCCAACGAGTCATTCCCCAAAACCCAAGTTATTCAAACTAGACTTAGACTTGCTGCTGTGCATTTTGACTAATGTCATGACTTTAGATTGCTCACACTGGGTTCTAATCATGTAGTTGCAGTTATATTTGACCCATCAAATATTATCAAACTAATGCCTAGTTTTAAAAGTGTGGAAAATTGGGGCGCCTGGGTGGCTCAGTCGGTTAAGCGTCCGACTTCGGCTCAGGTCATGATCTCGCGGTCAGTGAGTTCAAGCCCCGCATCGGGCTCTGTGCTGACAGCTCAGAGCCTGGAGCCTATTTCAGATTCTGTGTCTCCCTCTTTCTGACCCTCCCTGTTCATGCTCTGTCTCTCTCTGTCTCAAAAATAAATAAACGTTAAAAAAAAATTAAAAAATAAATAAATAAAAAGTGTGGGAAATTAAGGTCCAACCATTTTCTAGCATTTTGCTGTGTTCAGAATTAAATAATTTAAACATATTCATTGAGACCCATCCATGAATAGATTTAATTTAATGCACAAATGTATGAGATTCAGAATAAAACTTGTGTTCAAATCCAATCCTTGACACTTATTGATCATTTAATGGGAAAGTACCAGTGGCCTTTCTAAGGAGAACGAAAGAGTTAAAGAGATGGAATAACAGAGAGAATAACAGAGAGAAATAACCAGGAAGTGTATAGGATGGGCCGTACAGCTTTTGAATTACTCAGGGGTCTTTAACCCAAGTCTCACAAGAGGAAGCCATTCAAAAGATTAAAAAGATGTAAGTCTAATTGTCATATTTTTTAATTTTCTTTTTAAAGTGAGAGAGACAGAGCATGAGTGGGGAAGGGGCAGAGAGAGAGAGACACACACAGAATCCAAAGTAAACTCCAGGTCTGAGTTGTCAGCATACAGCCCGATGTGGGGCTCAAATTCATGAACCACGAGACCCTGAAATCATGACCTGAGCCGAAGTCAGATGTTTAACTGACTGAGCCACCCAGGCTGCCTGATAATGTTTATTTATTTATTGTGTGTGTGTGAGAGAGAGACACCTCATGCAAGTCAGGGAGAGGCAATGAGAGAGAGAGAAAGAGAGAGAGAGAGTGAGAGAATCTCAAGCAGGCTCCACACTGTCAGTGCAAAGCCTGAAAGCCTGACACGGGGCTCGATCCCACAAACCATGAGATCATGACTTGAGCTAAAATCAAGAGTCAGATGCTTAACCAATTGAGCCACCCAGACAACCTTATATTTTCTTCATATGAAGAAATGAAGGGAGGAGAGGTCAAATAAATTCCCACAAACAAATTATGTATAAACCGATGAAGCCAGGAGTAGAATGTTCCTCTACTTTTAGCACTACATCATACTTCAAAAATTCAGGTTGATATGTCATTTTTCTTTCTGATGCATGCTAAAACTGTGATAAATGAATATAGGGATATAAAAATGGGAACACATTAAAAATAAACAATAGGAAACTAAAGTAGTAGCCAAAGAAACAAAGCTGTAAAATGGTAGAAACCAAGACTGTTCAGAGCCCCTGAGGGACCAGCACCCAGAACTGAAAAGCCATTAGGACGCCTCTGTTTCTCTCTGCATTCCATTAGATAAGCTTTCCTTCTGAGGCAGGAGCAAGTGTGACCGTTTCTATTGTAGGAGCAAAAAGGACTTTATATCTTCAGTGCAATATGAAAAATAAAAATCCTTGTAAAGATCCTGATTGTCCTAAATAAGACAACAGGTTCGTGCTGTGACCACAAAGGTCCCATTAGAACCCAAAAAATGAGAGTTGGGAATTTGGGGATTTCCTGGAAATGTCCATAAATCAAAAGAAAACAAAATGGATTTGATGATTCAATCAAACAAGGGAAAGTGTACTTGGAAGATACACATTAGACACCATTATATCATGTAAGGATTTTGGATCTTACACTAATTTCAATGGAAGCTACTGAAATGGCTTAAATAGTAGTAATGTAAACACTTATCTATTTTAAAAGGGTTTTTTTAGCCTCTGTGTGAAGATTGAATTAGGGAGACGTGTGTGTATAGACTAGGCAGAAGAATACAGCTTTGTAAGTGACCCTTTCCAAACAAAATTAAAAGGAAAATGAACTTCTAAGATGGTACTAATATTCATACAAATTTCAAATCTCAAATATATTGTAAGTCACAAACACATTGAACATACCTCTAATTCCAAATGATTAGGGTTTTTCACATAATCTGCACATGAAAAAGTAGTTAGTCAAAGTTAATTATAAACAAAATGAACATTAAATAATATGACATGTTAGGTTTCCTTATGTTATGCTAATTATTTATTTTCTGAAGCAGTTTCTATTTTAAAAAAATAAGTGAGGGGGTGGGAAAGGATTGGGAGAAAAAACATCAATGGTAGATTTGAGAAGAGATAACTTTTTTTAACCATTTGAAAATAATGGGAATGTAAATACAAACTCTTTTTTTCAAACAAGTTGGACAGATTAACTTTTTTTTTTTTTAAACCCAACAGACTATTATTCTTCATTAAAGTGTGCTTTATTTCTATCATTTAACTTGGGCTTTGAAATATACCCTCAAAAAGGATTCCTTTCTTTAGTTTACTCAGACCTTCGAATCATCTAATGACCATTAAATGAACATTTCCAATTATTCTATTTCTGTTTGTTTTCCGAATTCTCTTCTCTGTCCTAAGTGTTTAAAAATATTGAATTTTGTGTGTGGGAGGGTGGGTTAAGCAGGTAATGAGGATTAAGGAAGGCACTTGTGATGAGCACCGTGTGTTGTATGTAAGACTTGAATCACTAAACTATACATCCAAAACTAATATTACACTGTATGTTAACTAACTGGAATTTAAAACATTAAAAAAAACAAAGTCAATTATAAATAAATTAAGACATTTTATGTCTGATCATAGGATGAAGACATGGGAAAATAGTAGTTAGAGTAGGGTCAAATATTTTAGTAAAAGGTTTCAGTTGCTATGTAATGAACACATCTCCTTCATTATGTTCAGCCACGTTTCAATGGCCAGAACAGTCAACTGAATAGTTTATATATTTATTACTCTTTATATTCATCTTTTAGTTTAATTTATTTGTTATGTGTAGTTTCATGTGACATCCCCAACCCTATTGTCTTCCACATCAGAAATGATTGAAAGTGGATTATGTCTTATAATATATATCTAAATAAGTATAGCATACTTGAAAACTTTGAAAAGGTGTATTTGCTTTAGACACTGCAAATGTACCTGTTTGATATATGCAGGTAAAATCATAGGCAAACTAGTGAAAAAAAAGTGTGTCTTCTCCAAAACTTATCATTATCTCAAAGTTCTCTTCTGTCTACTTCTAGCTAAAGGCTCTGTGTTCCTTGAGATATATCTTCCTTGCCAATGTTACCCTGGACCTTTGAGTGGATAAATAAACATCTCAGGTCCCTGGGTGTGCAGTTATGTCTGCAAAGTACCTAGGGGGGTGATAACACTAATCCAAGGCTATATACAAATAAAAGAAAATTACTGGGACTTATTCAGAATCCGAATGTAATGCCAGCATTTTTCCGGGGTCTCGCTTGAGATAGCCCCCTCCACCTACACTATGTTTTCAGTTCAGAAGAGGTGAAGTTACTCAAGGGCAGAGGTTAAGACAAAGCAGAGGCAGGGACAGTGTTGTTCCCATAACAGAGGAAGAGATTTTCAGGAAACATTGAAACCCCATGCTCTTGTTCAAAATACTTCAAATTAGTCACTGCTTGCATAGCATATAAAAAATTCAAAAGGGAAAATAAATGGCTGTGAGTGCCATAATATACACGGGATTTTAAAATCCATTATATGTCTGGACGCCTAGGTGGGTCAGTTGGTTAAGCAACCGGCTTCGGCTCAGGTCATGATCTCACGGTCTGTGAGCACAGAGCCTGGATCCTACTTCAGATTCTGTGTCTCCCTCTCTCTTTGCCCCTCCTCTGCTCATGCTCTGTCTGTCTCTCCCTCTCAAAAATAAATAAACATTAAAAGAGTTTTGAAAATCCTTTATATGTCATATACACAGTAACTAGAAAACATAAAAATTGACTAATTTACAAAGATTGCATATTCCTTTTGCATAAATATATGGGAATTTTTTTCTCTTCCAATTAATTTATTTATTTAGTTTTTTTATTTCGTTTTTACTTAAACTCAATTTAGTTAATGTAGAGCAAAAAATTAGTTTTGAATGTACGATAGTGATTCAGCACTTTCAGACATCACCCAGTGCTCATCACAGCAAGTGCCCTCCTTAGTCCCCATCACCTTTTTAAATATTTTTTTTAATTTTTTTTTTTTAATTTTATAGAAAGAAAGCATTAGCAGTGGGGGAGAGGGACAGTGGGAGAGAGAGAGAGGAGAGAGGGAATCTTAAGCAGGCTCCACCCTCAGCACAGAGTCTGACACGGGGCTCAATCACGTGACCTGGGATCATGACCTGAGCAATAATCAAGGGTCAGACTGAGCCACCCAGATGCCCTGATACCCATCACTTATTTAACACATGCCTGCACCGACCTCCCTGCTAGTAACCATCATTTTGTTCAGTATATGGGAGTATTTTAAAAATTATTTATTTATTTTGAGAAAGAGAGAGAGAGAGGCAGAAAGAGAGAGGGGGGGTAGAGGGAGAGAATTCCAAGCAGACTCTGTGCTGTCAACGCAGAGCTGGACATGGGGCTTGACTCCACGAACTGTGAAATCATGACCTGACCCGATATCAAGTGTTGGATGCTTAACCGAATGAGCCACCCAGAACCCCCAGTATATGGGATTTTTAAATCAGATAATTCTAAGTTAATTATTTTATTTCTTTGTAATACGAAATTTATAAATCTTCGTATTGTTTTGCAACATAACAATTGTGAGTAGTCAAAGATGTCTTCCAGATAAAAATACTTTTTGGGACATCTGAGTGGCTCAGTCGGTTAAGCTTCTGACTCAGGCTCGAGGCCCTGCACTGACACCACCGAGCCTGGAGCCTGCTTCAGATTCTGTGTCTCCCTCTCTCTCTGCCTTTCCCCTTCTCATGCTCTGTCTCTCTGTCTCTCAAAAATAAATGTTAATTTTTTTTTAAAGATAAAAATATTTTCTATCACTTACTATGAACCTCTCAGAAGATGTAGAGAAAAGTAGTCATTGAGGTAATTATTTGAGGGGGACGAAAACACAGGTGCAATAATAAAGACCAAGTAAGTTCCCAAAGTGGACTAGATAGGACCAGGATGTAAACTCTACTGAATCTGATTTCAGAAATCATTTCTTTATATCCCAGCCTTTTTTCTTAATGATTAAAACCAAGAGACACTAATAGTAAAAATTAACAAGATAACATTATTATAGAATTGGCTATGTTGGTAGGTTTTATATATACATACATACACATATATGCGTGTATATATATGTGTGTATATATATACATGTATATAAACATATATACACACACATGCATATATGTATATGTATGTATATACACATATATACATGTATATAAACATATATACATACATATATATGTGTGTATATATACATACATATATGTGTATATATACACATATATATACACACACATATATGTTTATGTACATGTGTATATATGTTTTATAATATTTTTATACTAACCTAACAGATGGCACTGCCTCTATCAAATGATAGCATCAAGATAGAAATTAATAGATTTAATTAACAGTTATTTATTTACATCAGAGAACTAGAGTATTTTCATAGCAGGGTTGGTTTAAATTTTATATGAAACAGAGAGATGAAAAAATCTCCATGTATACATTATAGAGCATGCATGTTTATGCATATATTATATACATTATATATTATATATTATGTATCATGCATATATAATACTACTCATTATATAATTTTAACACAAAAAGTAGCTTTACAGCTTGGTTAATCCAAGAATGCTTTGGTATAAGGAATCATTTTCTTGGCTGACAATGGTAGCAAGTATTATAATAAGAATTCCCTTCACTTGCTCTAACAAGCAAATTCCCTGTTTCCCAGGAACATTCTTTTAGAGACTCTTGAATGTCTATCCGCCTTGAAAGGGTGGCCTATCTCCATTGCCATTTTCTCTTTTTATTTTCGGTATTTGGGATTCAGCTCAGGTCGAGACCAAAGAAGCAATTCTACCTCGCAAGTGCTGCAGCTGGTTTCCTCCAGTGTCCCTCCATTCATAGCAAGGGAAGGAGTGACCGACTCATACAAGATTAGCTTAAAAGGAAAATCAATACCGCTCCCTCATCCTCATCAAGTCTTGAGCCACGCTGGCCAGGATCCAAGGAGGAAAGGCTCAAGTGGAAAACACTTGGCTGCCAGTGAGAACGATGCTCGGAGATGCATACCAGGTTATTTGAACTTCTGCCAATGAATGCATCACTAGAAGTTGGAGGTAACGTGGCTTTCTTCCAACCATCTGGTTTAATTGAAAAATATAAATGTTGGAAAACAATAAACCAAAGCTTGCTTTCCTTGAGTTGTGTGGTACTGCCTGGTTATGAATTGTGCTCTTCAATATTAAAAGGTCTCTTAAATATGTATATAAATATAACATAAGAAACAAATAATAATTCATCCTTATTATACTAATATTATAATTTAATAGTGAATTTTATCAAAATCTTACTGATGTTTATTATGCGGATTTGCTCAGTAGTATTTTTTTTTCTTTTCCCTTTTTTTATAGACTCATGTTAGGAAATCTTAACCAGAACTCAAATCCAGAAATCCCTTCAATTTCATAGACATATATATTATTTCCTTATGTACATGGTTAACCATTCTAAATAAAAAGTGCCTAGTACCAAGCAGAATCAAAGGAAATATAAAATCCTATCTATATGAAATGAAAATTTGACTGACATGTGTACATTTTTCTCTAGTTATGTAATTTTCCCTTTCTACAAATAATGCCCATCATGTATTAGATGTTGTATAAAACACTAAAAAGAAAAATAAAATAAATAAATAAAGATCATGCTCTCATAGAGATTTAATCAAATAGACCGAGACTGATGTGAATTTAACCCATGTAAACAAATTACTAAATGAGCAAAAATATAGTTTTCTTTAATCCTAATACATGTCTTTCCCCACTACCATAATTCCTCCAATTTGAGAATTACATAAGGATAATTTTAAAATATTCTAAACAAGGGCGCCTGGGTGGCTCAGTTGCTTAAGTGTCTGACCTCGGTTCAGGTCATTATCTCACAGTTCAAGTCATGATCTCACAGTTCGTGGGTTTGAGCCCCAGGTTGGGCTTTGCGTTGACAGCTCAGAACCTAGAGTCTGCTTCAGATTCTGTGTCTCTATTCTCTCTCTCTGATCCTCCACTGCTAACACTGTCTCTCTCTCAAAAAGAAATATTTAAAAAATTTAAAAAAATTCTAAACAAATATCTTGGGGTATTTTGATAGAAATGATGTTTTATTACTCTCCTGGATGAGGGTACACATGGACTCCTAAAAGGCTCCACATTTTTATCATCATAAATAAGCAGAAAGCACAATGCTTGGTGACACAAATAATAATTACTCCAAATTGTTCAGTTAAGGATTAGAAAAAGTGAGGTTCTACATGACATAACTAGTCAATATTACTCTAATAAATATTGGGAATCTTAATACAAGCGATTTAGATTTTAAATATCATCTTCAGAATTCTAAATATAAATGTAAACATTTTTAAATTAAAAACACCAGAGTAGGGTAACCTGGTGGCTCAGTCTATTAAGCATCCGACTTCGGCTCAGGTCATGATTTCGCGGTTTGTGAATTCAAGCTCTTTGTCTGTCTCTGTGCCGACAGCTCAGAGCCTGGAGCTTGCCTCAGATTCTGTGACTCCCTCTCTTTCTACCCTTCCCCTGCTCATGCTTTGTCTCTTTCTGTCTCTCAAAAAATAAGTAAACATTAAAAATATTTATTAAAAAATACCAGAGTATATGAAAAAATATCCTTAAGATCAAAATATATTCCAGGTGAATTGTTATATCATATATGTATATGTATCATGTATATACACATATACATGTATCATGTGTATATACATATATATGTATCATAGACATGTATCATATATATCATATGTATCATATAGATAGATGATAGGTAGATAGATAGATAGATAGATAGATAGATTTGCCATTTATTATGAAAACATGATCTCTACCCTAAAAATGGACAGAGTTTACTGAGAAAACTATGAATGTTAAAAAACTTTCCCAGATTTACATAGTTAATAATTTTCAGTGACTAAATTATAAAAACTGCATTTCTCCCAACATTCTAACTCCTTCCCACCTATATATTTACCCCTTTCATACTGTCTGTAATAGGAAATAAAATCAGAAAAAAATAGAATGTAGAAAAATAAAACTTACATTAAATAGCAAAACACTGGGGCACCTGGGTGACTCAGTCAGTTGAGCATTTGACTCTTGATTTTGGCTCAGGTCATGGTCTCAGGGTGGTGGGATTGAACCCTGTGTTGGGTTCTGTGCTGAGTGTGGAGTCTGCTTAAGATGCTGTCTCTCTCCCTCTGCCCCTCTCCCCTCCCCCTGCCTTCTTTCTTTCCCTCTAAAAAAAAAGCAGCAAAATACTATTGTCATTAGAAAATACATAATAAACAAGAAAAATATAAAGGCATAAACCCAAAATTTAAGAAGTTGTGTTAATCAGCTAGAAATGTTATAACAAATATTATAGACTAGGTGGCTTAAACAACAGAAATTTATTTTCTCACAATACTGGAGGCTAGACTTCTGAGATCATGTGATTATTAGGGTTTGTTTTTTCTGAAATTCTCTCCTTGCTTTGCAAATGGCTAATTTCTCTGTCATCACAAGGTCCTTCTCATGTAGGTGTCTGTGTCCTATAAGGACACCAGTCATATGGGATTAGGCCCACTTTGAAGATTTCATTTAACTTTAGTGCCCTCCTTAAAGGTCCTTTCTTCAAATGTAGTCACATCCTGAGGTATTGGGGGTTAGGACTTCAACATATAAATTTTGCAGAGACACAAATCAGCCCATAACAAAAGATAAATTATCTCTCTTTTAAATTAAAAAATGGTCCCTTTCAATGTAATTAAAATATAAATTTAATATGTATAAAACACATTAAAACATGTATATAAAGTTTAAATAAAACTAAAGATTGTTGTGTATATATTTTAATCATCATGTACATATAAGCCATGATGACAAAAGACATTACATAATGACAATATCTAACTTTATGTTCCAGCTTTATGTTTTGAGCATCTTGCTATTTTCCACATGTTGATGATTCCATTGCTCAAAACAATTCTATGAAATTGGTTCAGTTGTTACTTAAAATTTTTTGATATGGGAAACAAAGCCTAGACTTTTTATAACTTTTTCAGGGTCATATAAATACTAAGAAATTCAGCACAGCTATATAGCCCATTCAGTTTCAGTACAAATCCGAGCAAGTATTTATTTCCTATAGAAAAGGACTTTTTGGAACTCACTATGCCATATCTTGGTTAAGAAATAAAGCATAATATAACATATAACATATTCTATACTTCTGGTATACGAAAATATTTTCGAGAATTCTCACAAGTAAAAGAAATATTTCATTTTGTTCTATCATGTGAATATTTGTTTCCATCATTACTTGTAGAGCATGATGATAATGAATTTAAAAGGCCATATTCTGGATAAACCACTGCAATATTTACTTTAATGTAATCTGCTTGGTGACACAAATACACAACGTAAGTAAAAATAAAACTTCACATATATTTCATGTAATTCTATTTCACTTTTCAGTCAATCAATATTTATGAAGTTGGAACTTTTTTTTACTAAAATATGTCTTTATTTGAATAAGGTCAATGTCATTTCTTGAATTTCAACTAACATCAAATAACAATCAGAAAAAAAAAAAAAAACTCTTGACAAAATGTTGTCCAATTGAAATTAACAGCGAATAGAAAACCCTTTTAAACTTTAAAAGAAATACATCAAACAGGCAACATACAAATCTAAAAAGTTCCAAGTGGTGATTTTACAGTAGATCTTATAAATAAAAGTAACATATAGAAATTTTTTGGTGTAAATCATTTAGAATCCTAGATCTATCATTTTTTTCCACATTATTGATTTATACTAATAGTGTCAGTCTGACAACAAAAACTTCAATATTGACTCCATTGACTATAAATCATTGTTTTTCTTTCAAGGCCTAATTGATATTAGAAAGCCAGACTTGAAAATTAAATTTAATCTTCTAATTAGATTTTCTGTGAACACAGCATTGAGACAGTATCACAAAAATTATTCCCCTTTTGTCCAATATTATTATTTTTCAACATATAGATAAAAATTTTGGTGTTGACTTTTGGTTTAATAGGGTATTTTCCCACTTTTATCTTATCTTAATATTTTTGAGCAAAGATAAGACACAAATACTTACCTTTTAAAGTGGAAAACAACTTTAAGCTTTCACACTCAAGACCACTTTACAGGGTCAATAATGCTATGTAATATGACATATTTCAAATAAATCATAATTTTTTGAATTCAGAAAAATGAAGAGCAACTGTAGTAACCAAATTAGATGTCACACTGTGCTAAATATGCAAGAAAAAAAATCTTTGTGCAGATGGTGAAAATCAAATCCATTCTCAACTTCACAAGCCATGTCTATATGATGAGAAATATCAGCTCAACAAACTATCCATCTGCCGTATTCAATCATATTAAAACCAAATAAATGAAATGTAAATATCTTATGACTAATTGTACAGAAATGTTTTGACTTTTTAAAGATTATAAACTATAGATGTAATTCCATT
Organism: Neofelis nebulosa; assembly: GCF_028018385.1. NCBI lineage: Eukaryota > Metazoa > Chordata > Mammalia > Carnivora > Felidae > Neofelis > Neofelis nebulosa. The sequence continues at coordinate 93,214,392 of NC_080784.1, read as the reverse complement.
CAACAATTCTTTGATATTCCCATTGGTTATAGTCACTGATAAGATGGATATAGCATAAAGTATATTTTGGATATTTTGAAAGTGAAGGCTTTAATATAAAATGAAAGAGAATACTTACCCAATGGGATTATATATATATATATATATATATATATATATATATATTCCCATTTCTTCTCTTCTGAATTAATCTTACAAAACAAAAATCAGACAAAAAAAACAATGCCTAATGTTCACCTATAAAATTGTGTGATATTTTCTTAGTTTATACAGTGACTACAATGCTGGTTTTGGTATAAATCATTTTAAATAGTATACGTGAAATTATTTTGCAACAAAAATTGATAAAAGCAGAATATAAGATATTTTGTAATGAGATTATTTGGGGGAAGAAATGCAGTTACTGAATGCTATTGACTTTGCATTTTCCAATGCCTGTCATTGGAATCAGACTCACGCCTACAAGAAGGTTGCTGGATGACTGTGAATAAATCGATTAAAATATCAGTGTTTCAGTTTTATTTCTTCAAAAAAAATAAAACCTATTACTCTTAAGGACTCTTGTTTCAAACTGTTTTGAGCCTATGATGCTACATATGCTACAGTAGACCTATGTTTAATTGAAATAGATGGCTGCAAGTTAATCACAAATATAATAGTGTCATGTAACTTAATATTTAAATATGTTTCAAGTTAAAACAAGCATGCTTATTTAACCTTATTCACATATATAATTATCTCATTCTAAGTGATAAAGTACCTGTATCAAACTCAAAGTTTTGGTGTACGAATGACTAATGTATAACAAAGGAAGCTCCACTTTCAAAGTATATCAAAGGAACATTTGCATATTGGTATTAATACTTTGTATCAGGTGACATAAGGCTATCCATTATTGAAGAGAACATTTTAAATGACCATGATAAAACGGATGAAATACCTAAATGTGAGACAGGAAACCATCAAAATCTTAGAGGAGAACTCAGGCAGCAACCTTTTTAACATAAAGTATAGCAACTTCTGACTAGACATGTCGTTGGAGGCAAGGAAAACAAAACAAGCATGAACTATTGGGACCTCATCAAGATAAAAAGCTTCTTCACAGCAAAGGAAACAATGAACAAAACTAAAAGACAACCTATGGAATGGGAGAAGATATTTGCAAATGACATATCTGATAAAGGTTATTATCCAAAACTATAAAGAACTCAACACCCAAAAACCAAATTATCCAGTTAAGAAATGGGCAGAAGACATGAATAGACATTTTTCCAAAGAAGACATCCAGGTGGCCAACAGATACATGAAAAGATGATCAACATCACTCATCATCAGGAAATAAATCAAAACTATAATGAGATATCACCTCACACCTATCAGAATGGTTAACAACACAGGAAAAAAAAAAAAGGTGTTGATGAGGATGCAAAGAAATGTACTTACAGTGTTGTAGGAAAGTAAATTGGTGTAGCTGCTCTGGAAAATAGTATGGAGGTTCCTCAAAGAGTTAAAAACAGACTTACCCTACAACCCAGCAATTGTATTACTAGATATTTACCCAAAGGATACAAAAATACTGATTCAAAGGGGCACATGCACCCCAATGTTTATAACAGCATTATTAACAATAGACAAATTACGTAAAGAGAACCCAAATGTGTGTGCGTGTATACATACATATATATGTCTATAACTCAGCCATAAGAAAAAATGAAATTAAGAATCTTGCCATTTGCAATGACATGGATTAAGCTACAGTATATTATGGCAAGAAAAGTCAGAGAAAGACAAATAGCGCATCCTTTCACTCATATTTAGAATTTAAGAAACAAAACAGATGAACATAGGGGAGGGAGGGAGAAAAAGAGAGGGAGAGAGGCAAACCATAAGTGTTTCGACCAAAAAGAACAGATTGAAGCTTGATGAGGGAGGTGGGTGAGGAATGGGCTAAATGGGTGATGGATATTAAGGAGGGCACTTGTGATGAGCACTAAGTGTAAGTGATGAATTACTAAATACTAAGACTACTAATACTAATACTGAAACCAACAAATATTACACTATATGCTAACTAACCAGAATTTAAATAAAAACTTGAACCAAGCAAAAAAGCAAACAAAAATAAAATAATGGAATTGTTAAAAGTACCAACATTTGGTATAATAACCAATTTAAACACACCCTAGGTACATATTAAATATGTCACATAGAAGCCTAGATTATTACATAGAATCAATTAAATTAATGTAGAGACTGAATTTAATATTACTTTTAAAAATAAATATTTATGCATTCTCAAATAATAAAACGAAAAGGCCTGCTTCCTAATAGAAAGAAAAGCAGAAAAATATCGAAAATAGAGACTTTTCCACACATACACACATAGCTGAATGACTGCATGACTGAATCAATAGCAGTCACTTTAGTGGAGTTTGGATGTGGTTATGAAGAATCTAATATCTTAGACAAAAAATGGAAGATTTACCAGAAAGGAGTAATACAGAAAAAGCAAAATTAATAAAGCAATACTCTTTTGAAGAAAACACAAAGTAATCCAACTTTTTTTCAGAGTCAAAAGTAAAGCTTGATTTTATTTATATTTTTAGCATAGAGTAATACACAAAGAATAAAGTAAGGAAGATTCCAGTCCTAAAATTAAGAGGTCTTTATTGTAAATATGGCTTAAGTTAAACTGTTCTTATAAAATTAATATGAGTGTGGTTTCTGTTTTGACTTTTTTAAAAAATTAAATAAATGTGACTGCATTACAATATAATAAAAATGGAGTCTGTATGTAAGTGTTGAATCTCTAAATTGCACACCTGAAACTAATATGACACTGTAGCTAACTAATTGGAATTTAATAAAAACTTTTAAAAAGTCTTAAAAACAAATTGCAAATATTCAATTTTTTAATTATTAAAAAATAAAAATAACAACTTGAAGATACAGATTTTATCTTATTTTTCTTATCCTTTACAGATATCTGTGCACATCACTATAGCTCAACAAAGAAGTCAAGGACTACCAGTGAGATCATTTAAACTTGACTTCAGTTACTACTAAATAGTGACCATGATTAGTCTTCACAACATTGTACATGGAATTAAATAAACTTTTCCTTTTTAGAACCTAGATTTGACAATTCAAAAGACAAATATTAATCATTGATTGCAAACAATAGTCATAACTAATCAACTAAAAATAAGCTATGTTCTATACTTCTTAATTTCACATTTTTATCAGTATGTTTACATGTTTATGTTTGCCTTCCATATATTAAAAACATTCTCTTTATTAATCTATGTATCATCTATCCATCTACCTATCTATGTGTCTATCTCTTATCTATCTATCATCACAATATGTCAGTCTCACAGTACTATTGATGAAGGCACGGAACAACTAACATCCTGCCTATTGCTAATGGGAGTGTAAAATGTTTTGCCACTTTGAGAAATAGTGTGGATTTTATATATATATATATATATATATATATATATATATATATATATATATAAAGTTAACATACACTTACTATATAAATGGCCAATTCTACTCCTAGGTATTTATCCAAGAGAAATAAAAACAAAACAAGAAAAAAAAAACTTTTACACAAATGTTCATGAGTTTTATTCATAATAGCTTTAAACTGGAAACAACTCAAAAACCTATTAACAAGTGAATGATAAATAAGTTGGGGTATATTTATATAATAAGAAAAATGGATCAAACTAATGATACATTCATCCACACAAATGAATCTCTTAAGCATTATTTTTGAATGAACAAAATCACATGTAAACATACTTTGTGAGTCTATTTTTGAGAAATTTTAGAATAGACTAAGCTATATTAACACAAATCAGATTAATTGCTAGCTAGGTTAGGCATTAGGTAATTTTATTGTACAGGTTGTGTTACAAAAAGGGATATAATGGAATTTTCTGGGTAGGTGGAAGTTTTCTATATATTGATTTTGGTAGTAGTTGCACAAGGGTATGCATTTGTTGAGAATTACCCACTGCACACTGATTTTTAAGATAAAAACTCAAATGATTGAGAAACTTGTGATATAGTAACATATTCTCATGTTTTCTGGAGACACACTCTGTTGAATCATGTGATTATGACTTTGTTAAGTGTTTTGTGGTTTAATTCAAATAAAAAAGAAGTCAAGGGGCTCCTGAGTGGCTCAGTTGGTTAAGCGTCCTACTCTTGACCTTGGCTCAGGTGGTGATCTCAGTTTCGTAAGCTCAAGTCTCACCTTAGGCTCTGTGCTGACCATGTGTAACCTGCTTGAGATTCTCTCTCTCGCCTTCTCTCTCGGTCCCTCTGCCTGCTCGTGCTTTCTCTGTCTCTTTCATAATATATAATATAATATAATATAATATAATATAATATAATATAATATATAATTATACATAATATATATAATATCTATAATACAATATAATATATATTTAATTTTTATTTAATTTTGAGAGAAAGAGAGAGAGAGAGAGAGAGAGAGAGGAGTGGGCAGACAGAGAGGCAGACACAGAATCTCAAGCAGGCTCCAGGCTCTGAGCTGTCAGCACAGGGCCTGACGCGGGGCTTGAACCCACAAAGTGTGAGATCATGACCTGAGCCAAAGTTGGAAGCTTACTCCTCTATTTCATAATAACTAAATAAATATTAAAAAAAAAGACTTCAAATTATAAATTTTCAGGGAGTATTGTGACATAGCAAGTGTCACCTATAAATATGATTATTAATGAGTCTTCACCTTGCAATAACATATCACAACTATTTAAAGATTTTCTTCAAAGATACTTTTTATCAATTAGAAAATGGGACACATGTGCCCAAATCATCTTTAACACAAAACGTTTGAACACTGAAATGTTATGTATAAACACGGTGCAATTTCTGTCCTGTGTTTTACAACTTGGGTTGTTTGTTATATTCAGCCAACATTTAATTCTAGGCCAGGAGATATGCACACAGCATTTTTTCATAACAGTGTACATCATTCTGTTTACCTAAAATGCAGTCATCCTGTGTGATTTGAAAATATGACAGGGGTAGGGTGAGAGTCTATTTCAGGAACATGAGCATTTTGAAGGAATGTATGAAATGTATAATAAGTTTATATAATAAGAGAACAATTAATAAGAAAGAAAAGAATAAAACCATGTAAATTAAAGTCATTTAATGGAGAAATATGAAAATCTAGCAATAGTGGCTGCTTTTGAAGTTTTATGAAGAAATAATTTATATAAATTCTCCACCTTAAACTTAACGTCTAAAGAATAGATATTAAAACTATATTAATCCAGAAAATTTATAGTAATGGAAAATTCCAGATCATATTTTGCAGAAAGAAATGAGAGAGAAGAGTGAATCTTTGAAGTGATCTAAATGAAAAAGCAGCAGTATTTGTGGTTTAAATAGACAGGAAAGTAGGGTGAGAGATCAAATGATAATTCCAAGATTTTTTGCTTCTTAGAGCAGGATGCTGGCAATATGTTCTGCAGATATCAAAGTCTGGCAATGGAAAAATACAAAGCTGCCTCACTATCTTATATTTCAAGTGGTGAAGTTACATCAGGATTTTAAATCTATATTTGATTCTTCCATTTCATGCAATGGTATTTCACATGACAATCACTTAAATGGAAAAGTATTTCGCAGCATACTGTAAAATTATATCTTTATTATCATGATGTAAAAATCCTGAAATAAATGCTATTTAGTAGGCAGATATATCTTAGGTGCTCAAGGATTTAAATGCTTTTTTTTCAGGAAAAAGATTACATGGTGTTCAAGTAGAGAAACACTCATATTTGGCTAATGTTAAGAAAAAAAAATTACTTTCATGTTAGATTTAAAAGTTTTAAGCCTTTTCTGACACAATCCAAATATATAGACTTATTTAATAGTGGGACTTGTGACAGTATTTATTAAGTAAGCAATTATACACGATAGACTCTGCATTAAATACATGGAATGTCATATTTAACATCCATTAAGATTTTCTGAATTAATAATATTAATCTCTGCCATTCATGTTTGAAAGAAACCTTTTGAAGGTATCATTTCATCTGTAGAGTTTATCATTTCAGTGGTCAAGATATGCTGTAATTACATGGTACCATGAACAGATTCATGGTTTAGAAAGACACATTTGACAATACATAAATTTGTAATACACACAAAAAGTTATGAGTTTTGTCTCTGTATTTCCTGTCACTACTGTCAGCCTCATCGCTTTCACATTTCACGTGGCTTCATGTAAAATTAACCATTGTAATCTTATTGAATGTTTGCTGTGCTAGGCATTCGTAAAAAGCGGAGGGGGATGAAGACACGCATTAGAGCCACAGTGAGAGAGAAAGAGAAAGCAAGAAAGGGAAAGAGAGACTTTATCTCAGTTGCTCATTTTTCTATGGAAGACATTTTTTCTTGTTTTCATTAATAGTGTGTGTGTGTGTGTGTGTGTGTGTGTGTGTGTGTGTTCATACCCTAATTTTTCCTACCACAGAAGTTAGTCTTCTGATTTGTTATTTGCCTTTTAATTTTGCCTGTTTTTGAATTACACACACACACACACACACAATTTTTTGTGTAGACAGATATAGATTATATTTGTCTTCATAGAACTCTTTTCTTTTGTAATTTTGAGAGGTAGGTGCGAAGTGATCATGACATTAAGAGTTAAGAGTCAGACATTTAACTGATTATTAGGTCAAGGTGCACCAAGTTTCACTCTTTGTGCTCTACAGTTGAATGAGTTTTGACAAACGTATTGCCATGGACCCACAAATACAGTATCATATAAATTAGATTCATTGCCCTATGATATTCCTGTGTTTCAGGAATTCAACACTCCCATTCTGCCTCAAAACCTCCACAACCACTGATATCTTACAGTCCCTATAGTTTTGCCGTCTATAGATTTTCATATAATTGTAATTATATAATTTGTACAATTTTCAGGCTGGCTTCTTGCACTTAGCAATATGAATTTAAAATTCATTAACATACTTTCAGACCTGTTACCTCATTTCTTTTTATCATTGAATAATATTGTATTGTTTGCATGTACCACAGTTTGTTTACCCATTCACCTTTTTGGAAGGACACCTGGATTCCTTCCAGATTTTGGCATTCATGCTGCAGGCTTTTGTGTGAATAATAGTTTTCAAATTAGATGAGTAAATATCTAGGAGCAAAATTGTTTAGCCTTTTAAGAAACTGCAAAAACTGTTATCCAAAGTGGCTATGACATTTGTATTTCCAGTAGCAATGAAGAGATGAATAGAAGTTTCCACTGATTCACATCCTCACAAGTACTTGGGAATGTCAGTTTTTTAGGTTCTTTTTTTTCTTTCTTTTAGTCATTTTAATAAGTGTGTAGGGATACCTCCTTGTTTTAATTTGCACATTCTTAATGACAAGTTCTGTTTAAGGGTTTTCATGTGTCTGTTTGCCATGTATATGTCTTCTTGGATGAAGTGTCTTCTGATTAGATCTTTGCCCAATTTTTAACCATTTTCCCCTCTTTATTTCAGAGATCTAAGAATATATACATAACAAGTTCTTCATCAGATATGTGTTTCACAAATATTTTTCTCCCAATCTGTGGCTTTTTCTTTTGTTCTCCTAACTATGACTTTTGCAGAGCAAGAGTTTTTAATTTTAATAAAGCCCAACTTACCCATTTTTTTCTTTCATGAATGATACTGTTGTATTGTACCTAAAAATGTAACTCTGGATTTAAAATAACTTAGATTTTCCCTTTGTGTTAAAAAGTTTTATACTTTACATTTAGTTTATGATATATTTTGGTGAAATTTTTGTGGAATGGGTAAAGTTTGAACTTACATTTATTTTTTGCATATGTACCTCCAATTGTTGCTTTGCTACTTTGTCAAAGACCAGTTGTAAATTTTGCCATCGGTCTAATTCTGTCTATACTGTCATAGGTCTATTTTCTGAATCATCTCAGTTTCCAGTTTGCTGAGAAATTTTATCACAAGTGGTGTTGGATTTTGTCAAATGCTTTTCATGCATCAATGGATATGATTGTATTACTTTTGTTACTTTGCATGTCAATATGGTAGGTTACATTGATTACTTTTGGTTATTTTGAGGTACAGTGGACACAACATATAATATGAGTTTCAGATGCACAGCATAGTTATTTGAAAATTCTATACATTACTCAATGCTTACCACAATAAGTGTAGTCATCATATAACGTTATAACAATATTATTAACCATATTCCCCATGCTGTACGTTTTATCTTCATGACTGATTTCTTTACTTAAGAATCTTTTTTTTTATTTTGGTTGTTGTTGTTGTTGTTGTTGTTGTTGTTGTTGTTGTTTATGGATTAGATTTTGTTGTTGAACCAGCATTGCATGCCTAAAATAAATTCCACTTGATCGTGTTGTACAAATCTTTTCAGAAATTGCTGTTTCCAATTTGCTAATATTTTTAAGGAAATTTTTGCATTTATGTTCATAAGTGGATGTTGGTCTGTATCGTGCTTCTTTTAATGCCTTTAGTTTTGATGATAGGGTAATGTTGGTCTCATAGAATGAGTTAGAAAGTATTCCCTCTGCTTCTATTTTCTGAAAGATATTGTGGAGAATTGGTATTATTTCTTATTATAAAAGTCAAAATTTATGTCTTTACTGTCCTTTCCCTTTTAAAGCCGGCCATATTATATAGTGGTAAGGGAGTGACAAAAGGGAATGGCCTGAGTTAAATCAATACAAGAATGAGAATAAAAAGTATGAGAGGGTGGTTCTAATATCATTGGTGTTTGCTACAGTTTATGAAGGTGGAAATTTTCAGCCATTAAGATGGACTAAATCTCCCTCCTTTTTGTTTGAAGTTGTTCAAAAAAGGTTAGCAAAACACAGCCTCCAATAGTTTTTAGTGATGATACCATGTCTTGTGAGTTTATTGAAATTCTCCAGAACTTATCACATTATACAATAACCATCTTTAATGTATTACATTGTGATTTTGAGCAAAGTGTTTGCTTTCATTATTATTTTAATGACTATTTGTGGAGAGAAACTAATTTGCCCATATTCTCCCCTTATATGTAAGAATTATTGGTTCTTAAACTTTTGAATGCCTTCCTCAAAAATGCAGTGAATAGCATTAGTAGGGATAATAAAAAGCTGGTAATAACCAAATATCTAATAATAGAAATCATATTAAGTATTCTTTATCTATGCATAATTTTGAATTATATTGTCACTAAAGATTTTTTTTATGAGAAACATTCTTAAGTTAAAAACTGCCAGTTATCTTGTGAAGTACAAAAGAATCAGAATGCAAAAGATTAACAAATACCTCATAGCCTTTAAAAATGCATAAACAATTGAAAATATAACCAAAGGCACTATATTTTTCCTTCTATTTTTATTTTTAAAACTTATAAAACTGACATGTTACTCATATAATTAGAAAATATAAAATAAACTTTTACCTAACATTAGTACAGTGAGTAGCTTCTACCTTGTTTTGTTTTGTTTTGTTTTGTTTTGTTTTGTTTTTAAAGAAAGAGAGAACGTGCAGGAGCATGAGTGAGGGGGGTGTGGAGGAAGGGGCAGAGGGAGAGAGAGAATCTCAAGCAAGCCCCACTCTCAATGCAGAGCCAGATGCTGGGCTCTATCCATGACCCTGGAATCATGACCTGACCCGAAATCAAGAGTTGGGCACTCAACCAACTGAGCCACCCAGGCACCCCATCTTCTACCTAGTTTTTAATCATATCTATTGCTAAAGCTAATCAAAGAAAAATATTTTCAAAACGTTGCCTTGCAATATCCAGATTGTATATGAACACAGAGTAAACTAAACCGTACGGCTGGTATTATTTTTCTTAATTTTTAAACATACATTTCTCAAACAGATTTTTAGTCTGTTCCAATTTGCAGAGAGCACATTGATAAGATCGTGGATATGGATATACCGACAAGCTGATTTTTTTTTTTTCTAAAGCTGTGAATGTATCACACAACTTTCTTTTCCAAAAAAAAAAAAAAAAAAAAAAAAAAATGAAGCACCACTTCATTTGCATCACAAGGTTTGAAGGCTCTTTAATGAATATCCTAACCTAAATCTGGTTTGACATTCTTTTAAAACACTGACCTGCCTCTGGCCTAGTGCCTGGGCAGTGTATGGAGATCACATCCTACAGCTTCTGGTGGAGATACCTGAAGACTCCCATGCGTCAAACACCTCTTCTGTGCAGCCTTGAGAAAACAAAGTGATAGATCACGAGCATTTCACACTTATGTAGAATTTTAGCATAAATTAGAAACTCTTTCTCTGTAGATGGTCACGTGCGTATTTTAGGCATTGGAGGCAACATATGATCTCTATTGCAACTATTTGCCATTATAGTGAGAAAAAAGCCATGGATAAAACTTGAACAAATGGATATGGCTCTGTTCCAATAAAGTTTATTTATAAAACAGACAGCCAGCTAATAGGCCACAGCATGCTAACTCCTAAATGAGATTACAAGATTGACATTATGTCTTGTACATAAGAAGTTTCATGTTAAATATTTATAAGATATAGAAATAATTGTTATGGTTTTTTTAGTTTGCATTATCAAAGATTAGGTACTTTCTATATAACTCACTATTTGAATAATTAATTATAAAAGTGGTTATTTTTGAATCATTATCTAATATCCCTTGGTATTAGGGTGAGAAGAATTCCATTTTATTTTTTAATACACAATACTGCTAGTTGACCAATCTAACGATAAGTAATAAAACATTCATTCTTCAGGTGGAGAATTACCATCCCATACACATACACAAGTCGAGAACACTTCCTTAGTACAGTGATGAGCTTTCCTTGTATAATTCCATACATGTGTTAGCCCACATTTCACATTCTATAAAATTACATTAAAAATACATGGCAATAGGTGCACCTGGGTGACTCAGTCTGTGTAGCCTCTGACTTCAGCTCAGGTCATGATCTCACGGTGCCTGAGTTCGAGCCCCGCGGGGGGCTCTGTGCTGACAGCTCAGAGCCAGAAGCCTGTTTCGATTTTGTGTCTCCCTCTCTTTCTGCCCTGCCCCTGCTCACGCTGTCTCTCTCTGCCTCTCAAAAATAAACAAACATAAAAAAATACATGGCAATAAATATGGTAGCCATATAATTTGTCAAATAAACCAGGACACTTTTGAGAATGAAAGAAGACACTGCTCATAATGATTCCAGAAACAAACAACAACAACAAAAAAAAACCAGGATTGTCAGGGCCCATCCAGGAATTAAGATCATCCTATTTATGGGAAAACAAAAGGGAAGACAACTGAGAAAATATGCAAGCTTGTACCAAAGCTGTAAGTTAAGCAGTAATTGGTCTTGGGGGAGGTAGTTTAGACCGCTTAGGCAGGTCAGCCTGGTTAGAGGCTGCACCTGAGATATTAAATACACATAATAGCAACAATATAGAAATGCTGACAGTGGTTGACTTAGAGCGAAGGCTACTCAGCTACTATGAGCACAAAACTAAAGTGGAGCGCCCCCCCCCCCCCACACACACCATTGGTGCAGCCGCCATTCAAGTCAGCACAGTGGGCTGTGCAACCTTGTCAGCAGCCCAGAGCTGCACAAGAACAAGAGTACGCCTCTGCGTGGAAGAAACCCCAGGGCCAGGGACTCATTTTGAATTTCGTTGAAATCCAGTCCAAAGAGGTCTGGCTTCAGTAAACCACACTTTGCTTTTCCTGTTGGAAATTTTAACTCTACCTCTATTATTTTAACTTTCCTTGCTTAGGCAAGATTGAGAATAAAACAATGCGACTTGCACATATCCCTGATGTTTCCCTATTTAGCAATTTTACATGAGAATTCATGTAATAAAAAAGGGCTGTTTTGTTTTCCTGCATCTCCAGATAAAACAGTGCATCAAATTAACTATTTTAAAGATAATTTTGGATTCATATGCAGCTGTATGAAATAACACAGAAAGAGCTCCTTTGTACATTTTGCTCTGTTTTCCCCAACATTTTGCAAAACTATAGTATATCATAACCAGGATATTGGCATTGATGTAATCCATGAATCTTATCCAGCTTTGCCTAATTTTACCTATAGTCATTTGTCTTTCCTCCACCTCCAAGTTTTCTCATTCCAAAAATACGATATAAATGGAATCATAAGTGTGTAAGCTTTGGGTGCTGGCTTTTTTTTTATTGTTGTTATTCAACATAATTTCTAGGAGACTTATCTAAATTTTTGCATGTATCAATGGTTTGTTCCTTTGACTATGGATTTGTATTCCGCCGAATGGATGGAACACTGTGTATGTAACTCTTCATCTACTGAAGGACTTCTGGGCTGATTTCAGGTTTTGTCTGTTAGAAAAAAAAGCTAGCATGAACATTCCTGTACAGAATGGTTTTGAACATAAGTTTTTATCTATCTGTTGATCAATACCCCGAAGTACAATTGCTGGGTCATATGGTAGTAATACATCTAGTTTTTACAAGAAATTGCCCAACTGTTTTCCAGTCTTGCTGTACCATTTTATATTTCCACCCCAAGTCATGGGTGATTTTGTTTTCTTACAACTTTTCTACTAGTGTTTGGTATTGATATTTTCTCTCTTTTTACTTTTAGCCATTCTTATGGATTTTTAGTGATATTGAAGTTTTAATTTTCATTTCTCTGATGGCTAATAATGTTGAACATATTCTTATGTGTTTTGCTATGTTTTTATGTGTTTATGTATTTGCTACTTGAAGTACCCACTTCTTTTTTGCCTATCTCCTAATTAAAGTGCTCTTTCTTCTGTTGACTTTTGAGAGGCTTTTATATTCTAGACCCTAGTCAATTGTTGGATATGCAGTTTGCAAATATTTTCACCCAGAATATAACTTTTTTTTTTTTTCATTTTCTTCACATGAGTTTTAGTCTTGATGAGATCTCATTTAACAGTTTTTCCTTGTGTGGACCAAGCTTTTTTTTGGTCAAGTATTAGAATTTTACCTGGCCAGCATCCCATGATTTTCTCGGATTTTTTTCCCTAGAAGTTTGATAGTTATATTTTATCTTTAAGTCCACAATCCATTTCAAGTTAATTTTATATAAAGTGGAAGGTTCGGGTGGATATATGACTGCTCCAGTACAATTTGTCCTCTATTCTCCCTTGATCTATGTGTTTATCAATTCTTGAATATCACATTACCCTGGTTATATACCAATCCTTGATACTTTGTAGAATAATTCATCCCATTTTAATCTTTGGCAAAATTGTTTATTTTAAACCTTAGAATACGTTTATGTCTACAGAACACTTTGCTTAGATTTCGGTAGGAATTCCATTACAAATGTAAATCAGATTTGGAGGGAATTGTTATCTTTACCATATTTTTTTTCTAATCTACGAATATAATATGTTTCTCCATTATTTAGCTTTTGATTTCTTTCATTAAGAATTTGCAGTTTAGGGGCGCCTGGGTGGCGCAGTCGGTTAAGCGTCCGACTTCAGCCAGGTCCCGATCTCGCGGTCCGTGAGTTCGAGCCCCGCGTCGGGCTCTGGGCCGATGGCTCGGAGCCTGGAGCCTGTTTCCGATTCTGTGTCTCCCTCTCTCTGCACCTCCCCTGTTCATGCTCTGTCTCTCTCTGTCCCAAAAATAAATAAAAAACGTTGAAAAAAAAATTAAAAAAAAAAAAAGAATTTGCAGTTTTTAGCTATAAAACATCTGTAATGTTTTATTAACTGTATATTTAAAAATGTCATTGAGTTTTGGGGTGATTATTGTAAATAGAACTGTATGTTTTATTTCAGGGCCCTCATATTCATTGTTAGCATATAGAAATACAACCGTGTGTGTGTTTGTGTGTGTGTCTGTTGCTCTTGCATCATGTAACCTTGCTGAATTGCTGGAAGCCGAGCTACCCAGCCTGAGTGGCAGGGCCCGGGCTGTGGCCGGATTGGTGACTGCAAGGCAGACCACTGACAGTGAAGCTTCTTGTACTCCCGCTTTTAGGTAATTGGGCCTTAAAAGTGCCCGGGGTATTGTCTGTTGGGGAATTGCCCTCGGCAGGCCCCCTGGGAAAAGAACCATTAGGGAAGAAAATAAGGTTCCGCAAGGAATTGTGCGGCCTTACATTTAGCCCTTGCCATTCCCCACGGAGACTCCTCTACTTACAGGAAGGATAGCCTCATACATTTGCCAGCAAAGAGGGCCTGTAAAGGAGAGACATATGGATTTGAAAGCCTGACTCTGGCAACTAAGGAGTGTATCTCTGGGCACAGGTGACTTCAACCCCTAGGCCCACCTGGCCCTGCAGAGGCGTTCCAGATGACGACTGAACCTAGTCGGTTAAGGTACAGAATGGTTCATTGGTCCCTAGGTGCATTGTCTCTCTGAGAATGTGTGAGGCATGGGCTTCTAAGGCGTTTTCAGCCCCTTTCTGGCACCTCGGACGGAGGCAAACACATTGTTCTGGCCTCATGTGGTTAGGAGGTCATGTCCCTGTAACTGTTCCACTTGAGGTGTTGAGAAATGGAGGGCCTTTCACGAGAACAGCAAAGCAAATGCTTTGTAGATTATAGATAAACGCAGATGCATAATGGAATAATGTAAGAAATTAATCTATAATCAAAGGGTATGCGGGAAAGTTAGGGGAAAATCACCATGTTATTTCTTAAAGGTCGTTTATACATAGGAATATTTTCAAAATTAAGTAATATTAGAAAAACATAGATGACATACTACAAGGAAATCACTAGTAAATATAATGCCACGTTTGCTACAATAATTCGGCCAGTTCAACACACTGCCATTGTCTGTGCCCATTTTTATTTTAGTTTTAGTTTTTTATTTTATTTTATTTTTTTAGTTTTTAGTTTTTTATTTTAGTTTTCTTTTATTTTCACCGATGCCGTTCTTCCTTCGGGAACCCCTGGTTGCTGGAGCTGGTCTCCGGCACTGAATTCATTTATTAGTTCCAGGAGTTTTACTGAAGATTTCTAAGCAGACAATTTTGTCATCAGCAAGTAAAGACAATTTTAGTTTTTTTCTTCTCACAGTGTAAGGCTTTTATTTCATTTTTTAAAATCTTATTTCAGGGCAGGGACTTTAGTATTATATTGAATGAGTGGTGAGAGTGGGTGCCCTTGACTTTTTCCCCAATCTTTTGGAAAAAAACTATTCTGTTTTTCACCACTAAGTGTCATGTTAACTGTGGGTTTTGTGTTTACCATGTTGAGAAAAGTTTCCTTTATTGTTAACTTGCTCGGAGTTTTTCCCATGAATGGGTGTTATAATGTCAAGTGCTTTTACTACATCAATGGATATAATATATATTTTTTTCATTTTTAGCTTTTGATACAGTGGATTAAATTGATTGATCTGTTTAATGTTGAACCAGACTTGTATACTTGGAACATATTCTACTTGGTCTTGATATATAATTCTTTTCACACGGTTTTGGATTCTGTTTGAAATACATTTATTTTTGAAAATACTTTCTTTTGTGGCACCTGGGTGGCTCGGATGGTTAAGCTTCTGACTTAGGCTCAGGTCATGATCCCTCGGTGCATGCGTTTGAGCCCCCTGTCAGGCTCTGTGCTAACAACTCAGAGCAGGGAGCCTGCCTTGGATTCTGTGTCCGCCTCTCTCTCTGCCCCTCCTCTGCTTGTACTCTGTCTTTCTCATTCTCAAACATAAATAAACATTATAATTTTTTTTTAAAAAGAAGAAAATACATTCTTTTAAGCTCATGAGAAATATTGGTAATTTTTGTTCTTTCTTTTTTCTAAATGTGTTTGTCTACCTTTGGTATTAAGATAACCCCAGCCTTATAGAATAAGTTGAGAGTGCTCACATCGTATTCTGTTTTCTAGAAAAGATTGAATAAAATTGATATTAATTATTTTGTAAATGTTTTGTTATTTGTTTCATACAAGTTGTTAATTGTATGAAATTGTATTGACAAATTGTATGAAATTATCTGGGCCTGGAGATGTCTTCTTGGTAAGATTTTCAATTATGAAGTCAATAACATATTGTTATAAGTTTACTCAGATGATCTATTTCATCGTGGTTGAATTTTGGAAGTTTATGGTTTTTGAGCAAAGTACCTTATATCTAAATTCCCAAATTTATAAGTATAAAGTGAATTGCAGAATTCTTTTATTTTCTTTTTAATGGTTCCAGAATTTTTTTAGGAATATATCTGTTTCATTCCTGGTATTGATGATTTCGTCTTCATTTTTTATTTTTATGACTGTGGCTAGAAATTTATAAATTGTATTAATTATTTTTTTTTCAATGAACCAGTTTTCTATTCCATTGGTTTTATTTTATTTTAATATATTCAATTTTATTGATCCCTGCTCTTTATACTTTTCACTTGTTTGTTTGCATTACATTTTTTTGGTCTTTGGCAAAATTTATTTATTTTCTAGTTTCTGTGGTAGAAACTTAAATTATTGATTTTAGATATTTCCATTTTTATAATCTAACAATTTCATGCTATAAATGGCCTTCTCAGCATTGTTTAGATGCTTCTCAAATCTTTTGATATGTTGTGCTTTCATTTTGATTCACTTGTATGGATTTTTTATTTCCTTTGAGACTTCCTATTTTATTTATGAATTATTTCAAAATAAGTTGTTTTATTTCCATATGTTCAGAGATTTTCCTATTGTTGTTTTCTGTAATTAATTCCTAGTTTTATTCTATTATGGTGGGTGAGCATGGTCTGTTGATTTCAATTATTTTAGATGTGTTGATATTTGTTTTATGGCCCTGGTTATGAGCTCTCTTAGCTAATGCTCTATTGGCCTTTAAAAAATATATATTCTGAAGGGTACCTGAGTGGCTCAGTTGGTTAAGCATCCAAACTTCAGCTCAGATTGCGTTCTCACAGTTTATGAGTTTGAGCCCCTCATTGGGCTGTCCGCTGTCAGCACAGAGCTGGCTTTGGATCCTCTGTCCTCCTCTCTCTGCCTCTCCCCAATTCACTGTCTCTCTCTCTCTCTCTCAAAAATATAAACATTAAAAAAGTTAGAAAAAAAAATTCTGTTTTTTAAGTGAATACAAACCTATTCACTTTCTTGGATGAAATGTTATGTGTCAATTAGATCTTACCGGTTGATTCCCTTATTATCTTTTATGTCCTTGCTAAATTTCTAAAGACAATTTATTTAGAAGTTCTTACCAGTTACTGAGAGGGAAGTATTTAAGTTTCAAACTATAATTGTGCACTTTTCTATGTCTCCTTCAATACTAGTAGTTATTGTTTCATATATTTTCGGGCTCTTATTTATTTTCTTTCTACTAAATTAAACCTATATCGTTATATAATATTCTTCTTTATCTCTAGCAATTTTCTTTGTTTTGAATTATAGTCTATCAGGACTTAATTTTTGAAAATTTAATTTTTTAACTAAATTGATTAAAAACCTTACTACGCTTGGGCCACCTGGGTGGCTCAGTTGGTGAAGGGTCTAATTCCGGCTCAGGTCATGATTCACAGCTTAGGAGTTTGAGCCCCACATGGGGATCTCTGCTGACACCTGAGAGCCTGGATCTTGCTTCAGATTCTGTGTCTCCCTCTCTCTTTTCTCCTCCATGCACATACTCTATCTCTCTTTCCTTCAAAAATAACCATTAATTTTTTTTTAAAACTTTACTAAGCTTTAATTTCCTGTTTAGGTGAATCATTTTGAATATGTATACTTCCTTAACATTCATTTTAATCTCTAACATTCATCCCATGTAGATGTACATTATAAAATAAAGTTTATTTTTGAATCAAATATTACTTTAATTTTTTTTAATGTTACTTATTTTTGAGAGAGAGAGAGAGAGAGAGAGAGAGGGAGACAAAGCACAAGCAGGGGAATGGCAGGGAGAACAGGAGACACAGAATCCTAAGCGGGCTCCAGGCTCTGATCTGTCAGCACAGAACTCAACTCATGAACCATGAGACCATGAGATGATAACCTGAGCCGAAGTCAGAAGCTTAACCTAGTGAGCCACCCAGGAGCCCAAAATCAAATATTACTTTTAAGTTGTAATGCCACAACATCTATGGGCTTACCACATATCTATCTTTTTTTCTAAATGGGTCCCCTCGGGCAAGGAAACAAGCAAAAATAATCTTTTGGGACTCCATCAAAGTAAAAAACTTCTGGATAACAAAGGAAAAAGTTAACAAAACTAAAAGGCAACCTATGGAATAGGAGAAGGTATTTGCAAATGACATATCTGATAAAGGGTTAGTATCCAAAATACATAAAGAACTTCCCAAATTCAACCTCCAAAATGAAATAATGCAATTAAAAATGGGCAGAAAACATGAATAGACATTTTTCCAAAGAAGACATCCAGATGGCTAACAGATACATGAAAAGATGCTCAACATCACTTATCATCAGGGAAATGCAAATCAAAACCACAATGTGATATCACTTCATACCTGTTAGAATGACTAAAATCAACAACACAAGAAATAACAGGTATGGCAAGAATATGGAGAAAGGGGAATCCTCTTGTACTATTGGTGGGAATTCAAACTAGCACAGCCACTCTGGGAAACACTGTGAAGTTTCCTCAAAAAGTGAAAAATAGAACTATCTTATGAGTCAGCAATAGCACTACTGGGTATTTGCCCAAAGAATACAAAAACAGTAATTTGCAGGGATACATGCACCCCTATGTTTATAGTAGGATTATTTACAATAACCAAGATAATGGAAGCAACCCAAGTGTCCATTGACTGATTAATGGATAAAGAAATGATATATAGGAGTACTTGGGTGGCTCAGTCGGTCAAGCATCTGACTTTGGCTCAGGTCATGATCTCACAGCCTGTGAGATTGAGCCTGCATCCTGGGCTCTGTGTTCCCAGCTCGAAGCCTGGAGCCTGCTACAGATTCTGTGTCTCCCTCTCTCTCTGCCCTTCCTTACTTGCACTCTTCCTCTCTCTCTCTCTCTCTCTCTCTCTCTTTCTCAAACATAAATAAGCATTAAAGAAAAAAAAAGGTGATTCATATACACAATGGAATATTATTCAGCCATAAAAAAGAATGAAATATTGCTGTATGATATGGATGGAGATAGAGAATATAATTTTAAGTGAAATAAGTCAGTCAAAGAAATGCCTTATGATTTCACTTGTATGTGGAATTTAAGAAAAAAAAAACAAGGAAAGCAAAGTGAAAAAAAAAAAAAAGGCGGGGGTAGGGGGGCAACCAAGAAACGGACTTGTGACTTTAGAGAACAAACTGAAGGTTACCAGAGAGGAGGTGTATGGTAGGATGGGTGAAATAACTGATGAGGATTGAAGATTGTACTAGTCATGATGAACACAAGGCAATTAAAATAAAAAATTAAAACCAAATTGAACAGTGACTTTCCATTTCTCTCTGGCTTAAATCACTTAAATATAGAAAGGACTAAAGCAGCTTCCTTATATTAGAATATGGTACATTCATATTCTATAATTCTGTAGTTATATATTCTGAAATATGTAAAACACATATTACAATGTGAAGCAAAAACATCTCTGAACTTAGTGTTTTTTTTTTTTTTTTAATTTTTTTTTTCAACGTTTTTTATTTTTATTTTTGGGACAGAGAGAGACAGAGCATGAACGGGGAGGGGCAGAGAGAGAGGGAGACACAGAATCAGAAACAGGCTCCAGGCTCCGAGCCATCAGCCCAGAGCCTGACGCGGGGCTCGAACTCACGGACCGCGAGATCGTGACCTGGCTGAAGTCGGACGCTTAACCGACTGCGCCACCCAGGCGCCCCTGAACTTAGTGTTTTTTAAATTTAAATTTCTAATTGACTCCAGCATCACCTATATTTATATGATTTTTTATGTTTAAATTCCATTACTGATAAAATTCAAATTTTTGATATATAAGACAGTTGTGTTTAGTACACCTTTAAATTACTACCACATTCTTGGATAACTTTCTATTTTTTTCTAAAACCTACTAGCACTTACCACTTGTCATCATATTAGAATATTGTTTGATCGCCCTTTTTTCCTTTAGAAAAGCCCTTAAAATAATACTGAAGAAAGTTTTAGGCTGTTAACCAGTATAAAAGCATTTATAAGGATAAATGTGTTTCTTCTGAAATTAGAACACATGCGCTTATGATCCCATTTTCAAAAAGCTTAATGAAAGTACTCAAAGGCAATAAGTAACAGAAGACAAAAAGTTTTGAAACTTTTTATGTGATATCTAGAGGTAGTTGAAATATTTCCAAAATATGAAAATAGGTTTAGGACTTAATTTTTAAAGAGGAGATTAAAGCTATCTTGAAGAATTAAATGAACTTCTTAGTGAAAAGCAAAAGAAGGAAAAACAATTTCGTAATTAATATATGGGTTTGCAGTGAGACCGAATAGTGGTTTACATATTGAAGTGCAGCAGCATTCGCTTAGATTCTCGGTACCAATGTACTAACTCATCATAAAAATAAGGTTTGACTTCTGGATATAATATATTTTCTTTATAAAATAATGTCCTGAATTTTAGATGAGAATTTTACATTATAAATGTACTGTACAGAACATTCTGACAAAGATTATAATAAATCCTTCTTCAAATTTTACTCTGATGTATCATATATAACAATGAGGAATAGAACCACACACATAGAGAAGAAAAATGAAATATTCATTTTATGTGGTGCTTCTACAAATCTCTCTTAACATCTAAAGATATAACTCTCCTATTTTTAATCAAACAAATTATGTATACAATTATTGCCTTCACTATTGCACTTGAGAATATTTTTTGAAAGAAAAGGATACTCTCTTTTAAATATGTGAGAAAAATCACTTTAGAATATGCTAAATTAATTCTTTTTCTCCTTGAAGTCATATTTCATGTGTTATATTTTTAATCAAATGTCAAAATCTCAGTAACAGCTAAAGGCATAAAATAGGAATGTATGAAAAAACCGATCTTCATTAACTTAAAATTATGAAAATATTACTTATTTTATACAAGTTAGAAGTTTTAAATTAAAATTCTAATTACTTATGCCAAAAGTAAAATAATATACAAACGTAAAACTATTACAAAATATATATACATGTATTTTATATTTAAATCACATCAAAGCAAATAAAATTAGTTTAAATGTTTAAATATGAAATTAGACAATATTTCATGTTTTAATTCTTTACCATACACTACTTTGTTAATTATTCATGATTATTAAATAGAGCTATCTAATGTAAATTCTAAATTGGCAATGTATTTATTTGCTGGAATAAGGGAAAACACCTACATAAAAGAGATGTAGACTATGAAGCAAAACTCAGCTTTTGTTTGTGACTTTTCACAAATAATAAAAGATTTATGAAAAAATAATCTAAAGTGATAAAATTTTGTCTATAAAATGATACACTTTAGGGAAAGAGCAGGGAAGATGGCCGCAGAGTAGGAGGACCCTAGGCTTGCCTCGTTCCATGAACATAATTAGATAATTATCAAATCATCCTAAACACCCCAGAAAATGACCTGAAGACTGACAGAACAATCTTGACAACTAAAGAGAGAGAAGAGGCTACATCAAAGGAGAAGATAATAAGACGTGGTTTAGGGGAAAACTCATCCTGTCTATATCACATGGAAAGGAATCATTGCGGGAGAGAAAGGCGCACACAAGGGAACACACAAGGAATGTTTCTCCAAAGCTATTGGCTGGGAAAACAAGAGGAAGTGTATTTCATAAATTCTGGCAAGCAGTCAGGCTTCAGGCCCCAAGGTTTGAACGTCAGTGGGCTTGGCTGGGATACAGCCCAGAGGGCACTGTGCTGCAGCCACGGAGAAGGTAGGTAAACACCCTAGGGGAAGACAGCATGGAAAAGGCAATCTGAAGAGCACCTGGGGTACACAGTGGGAAGATTATTTGCTCCTCTGGGAGCATCCTTGAGAGGGAACATTCACCGACACACCTCTCTAGCAACAAAGGATCTGGCTGGCACCATTTCTCTTCCCCACCCTTCAGCATAAACAAAGAGCTACCTACAGAAAGCAAGACACCACCAACACTGGCTGTGTAACTTGCTTTCACCAAGCCCCAGCCCTCTGCATTCCAGTGGAACTGCCCTTCTCAATCACATTTGCCTCAATCCGAGCATGGGAAAACCAGCACAAAACCCTGCCCACACCACATTTCCCAAAAAGAGAGTTTTGCAGGGCCTCAGTTGTAGTAAAGGTGGTGACAGGTGTATTTCACAAGCAGACCAGAACACACCTAGTTAAAACTTGCCACCAGGGGGTGCCAAAGGGTGGCTCAGTTGGTTAAGTGTCGGACTTCAGCTCAGGTCAAGATCTTGTGGTTTGTGGGTTCAAGACCCGTGCCAGGCTCTGTGCTGACAGCTCAGAGCCTGGAGCCTCCTTTGGATTCTGTGTCTCCCTCTCTCTCTGTCCCTCCTCTGCTCGCACTCTGTCTCTCTCTGAAAAATAAATGAACATTAAAAAAACAAACAAACAAACAAACAAACAAACAAAACTTGCCATATTCAGGCAAGGGACCAAACGCTGCTACAGCAGGCAAGTAGAACCTCAGCAAACTACTGGCCGGATGGATAGAGCAGCCAGAACACAATAGCAGAATGCACGTAGCACATAACGGAGCGAGGACTCCCTGAAGCTCCAGTCCCTGGGCACTATATGACCTCTTCTTCCTAAGGCCATTACTTTCAGAGGCATGAGACATAACTGGCTTTTCTAACAAAGAGAAGAAGGCAGAGACTTAGACAAAATGCAATGTGAAGACAGAGGAATTTATTCCAAATGAAAGAAGTAGATGAGCCCATAGCTATGATCTAAGTGAAAACAGATGTAAGTAACATGCTTAATGGACAATTTAAAGCAACAATCATAAGGATACTCACTGGGCTTGAGGAAAGAATAGAAGACATCAGACAGTGAAGTCAGTGATTCCATCAAACATTATAACATTCATATTATAGGAGTTCCAAGAGGAGAGAGAGAAAGGGGGACAGAAAATTTACTGGAGAAGTAACAACTGCAAACTTCCTTAATCCGGGGAAGGAAGGAGAAATCCAGATCCAGGAGGCACAGAGAACTCCCATCAAAACCAACAAAAGCAGGCCAACATCAAGGCATATTGTAGTTAAATTTGCAAAATGTAGTCATAAAGGAAAATATTTTAAAAGCAGCTAGACAAAAGATGTCATTAACTTGCAAGGGAAACCCATAATGCTGGCAATTTTTCAACAGAAGGTTGGCAGTCCAGAAGGGAGTGGTATGATATATTCACAGTGCTGAATGAGAAAAATTAGCAACCAAGAATACTGTATCCAGTGAACCTATTATTCAGAATAGAGGGAGAAACAGTTTCCCAGACAAACAAAAACTAACGGGGTTCATGACCACTAAACCATCCCTGCAAGGAATATTAAAAGGGAATCTTTGAGTGAAAAGAAGAGACCAAAAGTGGCAGTATAATGGTAGCAAACACAAAAGCAATAAAAATGAGTATTTCTATAAAAACCAGTCAAGGTAGTCACACAAACAAAAAGGATATAAAATATAATAACGTATACTTAAAATGTGAAGAGGACAGAAGAATGGATTCAAACTTGAACAACCATCAACTTAATATAGACTGTTATTTTCAGAAGAGTTTATATAAAAACCAATAATAACTATAAACCAAAAATCACTAACAAACATGCAAATCAAAAAAGAAAGAAATCCAAATATTTTACCAAAGAAAATCAGTGAAACATTAAAGAGAGAAAGACAGAAAAAGATCAAAGAAAATATCTAGAAACAACCACAAAACCAATAAAAAATGGCAATTAATACGTATCTATCACTGTTCATTTTGAATGTAAATGCAATCAATGTTCCAATCAAATCACATATGATGTCAAAATAGATAAAAGGAAGCCCTCATTCTGTTTCTTACAAAAGACTCCTTTTAGTAACAAAGATAACTGCAGATTTGAAGTGAGGGCATGCAGAAACATTTATCATGCAAATGGTTTCAAAAGAAAGCCAGAATAGCAATACTTAAATTGGAAAAGCTAGACTTTACAAGAAAGACTGTAAAAATAAATAAATAAATAAATAAATAAATAAATAAATAAATAAATATTGTAATAAGGCACAAAGAAGGGCACTATACAGGAAAAAGCGGCACAATCCAACAAGAGGAAATAACCATTGTAAATATTTGTGCACTCAACATCAGAACACTCAGGTATATAAAACAATTAATAAAAACCATAAAGAGACTAATTGATAATAATACAATAATAGTAAAGAATGTTAATATCCAATTTACATCAATGGACAGACCATCTAAATGGAAAATCAACCAGAAAACAATGGTTTTGAATGACACCCTGAACCAGATGGACTTCACATATATATTCAGAACATTTCATCCTAAAACAGGAGAATATACATTCTTTTCAAGTGCATATGGAACATTCTCCAGAATAAATAACACTATACGTCTCAAAACAGGGATGAGCAAATACAAAAAGAATGATGTCCTACCATGCACATTTTCTGACCACAACACTTGAAAGTAGAAGTCAATCACAAGAAAAAAATCTGAAAGACCACAAATATATGGAGGCTAATTAACATGTTGCTAAAAAATGAATGGGTCAGCCAGGAAATCAACGAAGAAAAAATACATGGAAACAAATGAAAATGAAAACACAACAGTCCAAAAACTTTGGGATGAAGCAAAATTGGTCATGAGAGGGAAATATATAGCAATACAGGCCTAGAAGAAGCAAGAAATATCTCATATAAACAACCTAACCTTACATCTAAAGGTGCTAGTAAAAGAACAATAAATGGAGTCCAAAGTCAGCAGCAGGAAGGAAATAATAAATATTGCACCAGAAATAAGTGATATAGAAACTGAAAAACAATAGAATAACTCAATGAAACCAGAAGTTGTTGTTTTGAAAAAAAAAAAATTGATAAACCTGTAGCCTGACCTATCAAAAAGAAAAGAGCAAGGACTCAACTAAAATCACAAATGAGAGAGGAGAAATAACAATTGACACCACAGATAATACAAACAATTGTAAGTGAATATTATGCAAAACTGTATGCCAACAATTTGGACAACCTAAAAGAAATAGATAAATTCCTAGAAACATAAACTACCGAAACTGAAGCAGAAAGAAACATAACCTACCAAAAACTGAAGAGAATGTGTACAGACCGATTACCAACAAAGAAATTGAATCGCTAATCAAAAAAAATTCCAACTAACACAAGTCCAAGGCCAGATGGCTTCACAGGTGATTTATATAAAACATTTATAGAAGAGTTAATACAGATTCTTCTCAAACTATCCAAAAAAATAGCAAAGGAAGGAAAACTTCCAAATTCATTCAATAAGGCCAGCATTAGCCTGATGCCAAAACCTGGTAAAGACATTACTAAAAAAGAGAACTGCAGGCCAATATCCCTGATGAATATAGATGCAAAGTTTCTCAACAAAATAGTAACAAACTGAATCCAACAATACATTAAAAAAATCATTCATCACAATCAAGCGGGATTTATCCTGGGTTGCAGGGGTGGTTCAATATTCATAAATCAATCAACATGATATATCACTTTAATAAAAGAAAGGATAAGAGACATATGATCATTTCAATAGATGCATAAAAAGCATTTGACAAATTACAACATCCATTGATGATAAAAACCCTCTACAAAGTAGTGATAGAGGGAACATATCTCAACATAATAAAGGCCATATATGACAGACAGTTAATGTCATCCTCAATGGGGAAAAACAGAGCTTTATCTCTATGGTGAGGAATAATACAGGGATGTAAACTCTCACCACTTTTACTGAACATAGTACTGGAAAGCCTAGCCCCATCAATCAGACAACTAAAAGAAATACGAGTCCTCCCAAATCGGTAAGGAAGAAATAAGGCTTTCACTATTTGTAGATGACATAATACTATATATAGAAAGCCCAAAAGACTCCACCAAAAACATGTTAGCACTGACAACTGAATTCAGTAAAGTCACAGGATACAAATGAAATGTACAGAAATAAGTTGCATTTCTATGCACCAATAATGAAGCAGCAGGAATAGAAATCAAGAAATCAATCCCATTTACAATTGCACCAAAAATGATACGATACCTAGAAATAAACCTAGCCAGAGGTAAAAGATCTCTACTTCAAAATTATAGAACACTTTTTAAAGAAATTGAAAATGACACAAAGAAATGGAAAAACATTCCATGCTCATGGATTGGTACAACAAATATGGTTAAAATGTCTAGACTACCCAAAGCAATCTACATATTTAATGCAATTCCTATCAAAATACCACCAGTAATTTTCACAGAGCTAGAACAAACAATCCTAAAATTTGTATGGAACCAGAAAAGACCCCGAAGAGCCAAATTAATCTTGAAGAATAAAAGAATGGGACACCTGAGTGGCTCAGTCGGGTAAGCATCTGACTGTTGGTTTGGCTTAGGTGGAACCCCGTGTCCAGCTCTGGGCTGACAGCATGGAGCCTGCCTGGGATTCTCTCTCTCCCTCTCTGTCTGCCCTCCTACCTCTCAAAATAAATAAACATTAAAAAAAAAAAGAAAGAGTTGGCGCCTGGGTGGCTCGGTCAGTTAAGCGTCCACATTCAACTCAAGTCATGATCTCACAGTCCATGAGTTTGAGCCCCGCATCAGGCTTTGTGCTGACAGCTCAGAGCCTGGAGCCTGCTTTGGATTCTGTGTCTCCCTCTGTCTGCCCCTCCCCAACTCATGCTCTGTCCCTCTCTGTCTCTCAAAAATAAATAAATGTTAAAAAAATAGAAAAACAAAACAAAACAAAAAGCAAAGCAAAGCTGGAGGCATCACAATTCTGAACTTCAAGCTCTATTACAAAGCTGTGGTGATCAAGTGAGTATGGTACAGGCCTAACAATAGACACATAGATCAAAGGAACAGACTAAAAAACCCAGAAATGGACCCAGAACTCTATAGTCAACTAATCATTGACAAAGCAGGACAAAAATATCCAATGGAAAAAAAAAAAAAAGACAGTCTCTTCAACAAATGGTGTGGGAATACATGACAGCAACACGCAAAAGAGTGAAACTAGACCTCTCTCTGAACCAAACACAAAAATAAATTTAAAATGTATGAAAGACCTAAATTTGAGGCCAGAAGCCATGAAAATTCTAGAAAAGCGCAGAGGGAGTAACTTCTCTGACATAAGCCATAGCAACTGTTTTTCTAAATGTTTTGTGAGGCAAGGAAAATAAAAACAAAAGTAAACTATTGGGACCATATCAGAATAAAAAGCTTCTGTATAGCAAAGGAAACATCAACCAAACTAAAAGGCAACCTATAGAATGGGAGAAGATACTTGCAAATACTATATCTAATAAAGGATTAGGGTCTAAAATATATAAAGTACTTTTAAAGCTCAACCCTAAAGGGGTTAATCCAATTAAATTTTAATTTTTATTTATTTATTTATTTATTTATTTATTTATTTATTTATTTATTTTTTAACGTTTTATTTATTTTTGAGACAGAGAGAGACAAAGCATGAACGGGGGAGGGTCAGAGAGAGGGAGACACAGAATCTGAAACAGGCTCCAGGCTCTGAGCGGTCAGCACAGAGCCTGACTTGGGGCTCGAACTCACGGACCGCGAGATCATGACCTGAGCCAAAGTCGGCCGCTTAACTGACTGAGCCACCCAGGCGCCCCTAAATTTTAATTTTAATACAATTAAAAAAAATAGGGAGAAGTCATGAATAGGCATTTTTCCAAAACAGACATACAGATGGCCCAAAAACAAAAGATGCTCAATATCACTCATCATCAGGAAAAGGCAAATCAAAACCACAATGAGATACCACCAAACACTGGTCAGAGTGGCTAAAATATAGAAACAACATAAACAACAGGTGTGGGTGAAGACATGGAAGGAAAAGAAGCCTTCTGCACTGTGGGTAGGAATGCAGACTGCTGCAGCCACTCTGGAAAATAATGTGGAGGTTCCCAAAATGTTAAAAATAGAACCACCCTATGATCCTGCAATCACATGACTAAGTATTTACCCAAAGAATACAACAATACTATTTTTGTATTTGTTAATTCCATTCACATCGTCCTCTGGACTGCCATCAAAAGTATTTGTTTTATTTTATTCTTATTTTTTTGAAAAAAAATATTTTTTTAATATGAAATTTATTGTCAAATTGGTTTCCATACAACACCCAGTGCTCATCCCAACAGGTGCCCTCCTCAATGCCCATCACCCACTTTCCCCTCCTTCCCCACCCCCATCAACCCTCAGTTTATTCTCAGTTTTTAAGAGTCTCTTATGGTTGGCTCCTTCCCTCTGTAACAGTCAGAGTGGCTAAAATGAACAAATCAGGAGGTCATAGATGCTGGCGAGGATGTGGAGAAACGGGAACCCTCTTGCACTGTTGGTGGGAATGCAAACTGGTGAAGCCGCTCTGGAAAACAGTGTGGAGGCTCCTCAAAAAATTAAGACTAAGAGTATTCATTTTAAAATGCAAATCTAACCATGTTCCTCCCCACACTACATCTTCTCAGTGGCACCTCATCCTGTCCTTACCTTTCATTTTCCCACACTTGTATTTTCTCATGTGACAATATTAAAATGTTGCAAACACCTGAGTTCTCTTCCCTTCCCCCCTAACATTTTCCTTCCGTCATTGCCCTCACCACTCAGTCAACACAGCCAAGGATGTTCCCATGCTCACCACATTCACTGTGCTTTCTTCACAATAAAGCTCTACCTTCGCTGTTCTCGCTGCCTCAAATGCTCATCTTCCACATTACCTTTTGTAGTGTGCTATCATTTGCTGTTCTCGCTGCCTCAAATGCTCATCTTCCACATTACCTTTTGTAGTGTGCTATCATTTGTTATTCTTTAAAGCTCAAATAGACATCTCAGTATCAGAATATTGTGCTTGATATACTACATGTGATTAAATGCCTGTCTTTTATTTCAAGACTTATTTATTTTTAAGTTTATTATTATTATTTTATTTTATTTTATTTTATTTTATTTTATTTTGGGGGAGTGAGAGTGTGTGAACAAGCAGGGAATGGTCAGAGAAAGAAGGAGACAGAAAATCCCTAGCAGGCTCCGTGCTGTCAGTGCAGAGCCCATTATGGGGCTCCATGTCACAAATCATGATATCATGACCCCAGTCAAAACCAAGAGTCGGGCACTTAACCAACTGATCCACCCAGGTGCTCCAAGATCTATTTCTATCTTTGATATTCTATAGTTTGGAAAGAGTATGCCTAGATATAATTTTTTGGCATTTAACCTGCTGCTGAGCTTTGTGGATCTGTGGTCTGCTGCCTGACATTGACTTGGTAAAAATTTAGTCTGTTCCTTTCTCTTTGTCTTCTTTTCTGGTATTCCCATTACCTATATGCCACACTTTTTGGAGTAATCCCACAGTTTTGGATATCCTGTCCCACTTTTTTTTTAAGTGTTTTTTTTTTCTTGTTGATTTTCAGTTTTAGAAGTTACAACTGACATATAAAGCTCAGAGATTTTTTGTTATGTCAGTCTGCTAAAGAGCCCATGAAAGGCATTCTTCATTTCTATTATAAGTTTCTTAATCTCTAGCATTTCTCACTTATTCTTTCTTAAAGTGTCCATCTTTCTGTTTACATCACTCATCTGTTATTTCATGTTGTCTATTTTTTCCACTAGAAAAGTTAGCATGTTTATCATAATTATTTTAAACTGCCAGTCTGATAATTTCAATATTCATACCGTATCTAATTCTGGCTTTGACACTTGCTCTCTTTCTTTAAAATGGTTTTATCTTTTAGTATGCCTTGAATTTTTTGTTGAAAGCCAGTTGTGATAAACGCGGTAAAAGTATCACAATGCTGTTTCCCATGGGGGTTTTCTGCTTGTGGGTCTCTACTCTGGTAAGTTGTGATTCTCTGCATCTACTTATGTCTTCAATTTGGGTGGCAGCAATTTGTCCTGTAACCTCAATTCTCTGAAAGACTTAAGAAGACTTGTTGATTTTCAATTTGCTCAGTTGTTTATATTTTGGTGGGGGTCGGGGGGGGGGGGCGGGCAGAGTGATGATTTCAGAATTCCTTTCATTCTAGACCAGAAACTAAAAGTGACAGCTTTTTTGGTGTCTGTTCTATCTCAATAAATGCATTTCTGTGATCACGTTCCTTAGAAAGCTGTATGTTACTCTAAAAGTTGTCTATATCAATTTTTAGTACAATTGTGTGTTTATTGTTATTTTCTTCCTACTGAATAGCATGTAAGTATTTTGACAGTGGCTATTACATGGCTATTCAACTTCCCAACACTACAGAATAACAATGGTTGAGTGTTAAATGGTTTTGGAAGTGGATTACAAATAAGTGATAATTATAATAAAATATTATTTGTATATGTTTATTAAGCTTAATTGAGGCTTAGATATTTGTTAATTTATCTGATACTTTTTTATAAATAGGTCTTATTCAGTCAAGACAGGTTAATTTACATTACAGAATCAAGAAATCCCTAAACCTCAATACCTTCAACCAGTTAAGTTCATTTCTTGTTTACATTCATTGATGATTGTCTGAAGGCTTTGATATATTTGGGTTTTGCTGAGACCTCAACAGAGGGGTGACAGAATCAAATATCTGGAGTATCACTGATGAATAATGCACCAGCTTATAAGGTTTCTTCCTAGAACTAGCACACTTGATAGTTACTCATATTTCCTTGGCCAAAGAAGTCACATGACCATACTTAACTATGAAAGGAGCAAGAATTTGTCAACCCACCATGTGTTGGGAAGGAAAAATATACCTTTGCTTTTTCCTGTTTTTAAAATTTATGTATTAGTATGTATCTTCTAAACAGGCTCTTCATAATAACTTGGCCCTAGGCTTTGCTATTAAATGTGAACATCAAGACTCATTTCTTTCAAACATTTTCAGACATTTCTTATTACTGGTTATTTTTTTTTATTTTAAATATTTTTCTCTTTATTGTATGATGGTAAGAAATATTGAAAAAAATCTTAAATTGCCTTTTGAGTACGTACTGTTTTTAGCCTAAGTCTGATAAAATAACTGCTGTCTCCAATAATTTAATTAAAAGTAGTTTCAAAATAATTGTTAGGACATAGAGGTAATATGCTATCATGGAAAAGAAGACTGCAAAAGAAGTCAGTAATGGATTGCAGCTTTGCACCTAATAATGGAGGGCCCTTGGGCACGTTATTTAACCTTTTAGGATGTCATAGTGTGGTCTTTATAGTAAGACGGTTGAATTAAATGATATCTATGATTCCTTGCTGTAAAATTCTGATTTATGAGAATTGGTAATGAAGACATATTATATGGTTGCAACTTCCTCCTACCTGCTCTGTTTATAAATTGTCCAGACATTGAATTCTCAGTATTCCTAAGCCTGCTGTCTAACTTTTAACTTTATTTTGACTAACTGGGAAGATGAAACTAAAATGGATTAGCCCAATAGTGCATTTTCCTCATCTACATTTGCCAAGAAACACAGTATCAGGAAATATTAACTTTTCAAATATTATTATTACAAATTCACTGATTAGGAGTACATGCATTGAGTAGTTATTTTAGAAATGTGATTCAACAAGTATTTTTAAAATAATTCCCACTAATTTTAGGTGGTTTTAAGTTTTTGCTTGTATTAAGAATTCAGGGCGCCTGGGTGGCTCAGTCGGTTAAGCGGCCAACTTCGGCTCAGGTCACGATCTCGCGGTCCGTGAGTTCGAGCCCCGCGTCCGGCTCTGTGCTGACAGCTCAGAGCCTGGAGCCTGTTTCAGATTCTGTGTCTCCCTCTCTCTCTGCCCCTCCCCTGTTCATGCTCTGTCTCTCTCTGTCTCAAAAATAAATAAACGTTAAAAAAAAATTAAAAAAAAATACTTCATTCTACTAAATGTGAGTTTGATATTCATGAAATGTGTATGCACACAAATTTTTTCAAAAATTTTACATTTCAAACTTATATCAATAAAAAATTAAAGGAACCTGAAGACTGATTTGGGCACCAAAAGTTAGAGGAAGTAATTGAAAAGTGTATTTTATTTTTTTCTTAGGTAATACAATAAGCTTAATTAAGCAAAAGCAAATTGAGGGTTATATTATTATTATCACTTATGACTCAAATGTGAAAAACATATACCAAAATTTAATTTAAGATATTCTTCACAATTTCTATATTAAAGATGCATTTTTAAGTATTATTGTTTTAGAATCAATTCCCAAATCAATGTTTTTTGTTATCTTGCCTTATTTATATATCTTTACATTATTCATATTATATTAAATACAATCATATTTTAAAAAATCTTATATTCACTTTATTCATCAATGTTCATAAGCCTATGTATGTGGGAATTTCATATTTTCCTAGATAACTTCCTCTCATATTTGCTACATTAAGAATTTAACTAGTTTTCCTTCCAGAGGTTCCATCTGTTCTGTTAATTTTTCTTCCTTTGCTTCCATATCCTCTATATTTTATCTTGTTCAAAGATCACCAATTTAAAAAAAATAATATGACCTGGTAGTATGTGTTTAAATCTATGACTCAATATTTAATACAGTGTCTTGATTAGTTTGCCTGTTTTCTTTGTAGGATTACTCATGTTATTGCCTTGCTAAAAGCCACCATTTAATATTGAAAATAAACTTTAAATGATATTTTGATACAGATTGAGTTCTGAAATCATATTACACTGGAGATATTGTGTAATTTCTAGTCTGGAGGACTGGAGTAAATATTTCTTCTTTGTATTCCCAATGTAGCTTTTTAGTCACTTAGAATTTAAGTGTATATTATTTGACTTTCTATTATGGAAAAGTTCTTTTAGGCCTATAATATTCATCAAATCTCAGTAAAAAATAACCAATTTAAATGCTGGAAGGGCCGGGAAGGTAAGAATTATAATAATTGTGGCATTTTCATTTTCAGACTGTGTATTATGGGAGATTATGTTGATTATTGAATACATTTAAACATAGTGGGCAATAGAAGAATTAAACATGTAAATAATATTAAAAATATAGAGGAAAATTATGAAAAAATAAAGGACTATTATAATGATATTAAAATATTGAATGTATTTATTAATTAAAGATATTCAGTAGTAAAGTGTGCTTAGATACAAACAAGAGTTCTTGTAATGCACCTACATATTTATTTTGTTGCCTGATGTTATGTTAACTCTTCTGTTCTCTGTTACATTATAGTCTACAGGGACTTTATTTACTTATTTTTTATATTCTGCAGAACATCATTCTGGTTTACTGTAGTGACAATACCAGACTAATTGACTTGGTAGTCAGGAATCTAAAAGTTGCTCTACGTATTTTGGAAGATGCGTGCTGGAAAGAGGGCAGGACAGAAACCATACGAACATTCTGGTATCTACCATATTAAAAATTTTGAAGCTTTTAAAGATTTAGTGATCTGGCATATGTTGGAACACCCTCTCTACGATAGAGAATAAGTAGTGGCAACTTCACCCCTACAGCTGAGGAAGAGGCAAAGTCCTTGTTGAGCCATTTGACTTGGAATGTTCACATGTTGCTTTAGGTAACTGCTCCATCCCATTCTTGAAGCTGCAAGTTTCCATCTGGACGCAGAGCAGGGGAAGTCTTTAGGACAAGTCTAAGCTGTGAAGCGTGTAGTAATCTGCCATAAATCTTTGGTTATATGCCTCACTAGATCCACTGATAATAGACTCATAATAAAAATGTCATGTGGAGTCTTTGGTGACACCAACAGGAGGGCTATCGAATT
Source organism: Neofelis nebulosa (assembly GCF_028018385.1). Lineage (NCBI taxonomy): Eukaryota > Metazoa > Chordata > Mammalia > Carnivora > Felidae > Neofelis > Neofelis nebulosa. The sequence continues at coordinate 93,180,523 of NC_080784.1, read as the reverse complement.
CCCACCTTGATTAAGTGTATCTCACAGAAATTAAACTTGCTTTTTGGAGTATAAAATGTTTTTAGTAAATCATTGCTGCCACTCTCCTGTTTGTCTGAGGTACACTCCTTTCTGCCATATATTGGCCCAAACCTAGATGACTTTTCCTTTTGGCTTTGCAGCACAACTGAGGGGAAGGTGGAAGTTCTTGAAGAAACTCTACCAGAATAAAAAAAAAAAAATGAGTACAGGGGCACCTGGGTGGCTCAGTCGGTTGAGCGTCTGACTTCAGCTCGGGTCACGATCTCATGGTCCATGAGTTCGAGCCCCGCGTTGGGCTCTGGGCTGATGGCTCAGAGCCTGGAGCCTGCGTCCGATTCTGTGTCTCCCTCTCTGCCCCTGCCCCGTTCATGCTCTGTCTCTTTCTGTCTCAAAAATAAATAAACGTTAAAAAAAAAAAATGAATACCAAAGTGGAAAGAAACAAAAAAGTAACATGTATTTCCTGGTCTACAAGCTGTTTGCTGTTTTACTTCATTAAATAACTGTCATAGCAATAATCTTTGTTAAATTCTGGCCCAAGAATCTAAAACCTCTCTGGAAGCCATAGATATAGTATCCTAGATCCAGTTTCCAATGTGAGTGTAAATCTCTTCTCTAGGTGACTGGCATCATCTAGGAGATAACCAACACTAGTATAAAACTCACATACCTGTGCGCTGGCAGCCTAAGTATGTGAGCTTATTAAACTACGAGCGGGGCGCCTGGGTGGCTCAGTCGGCTAAGCGTCCGACTTCAGCTCAGGTCACGATCTCACAGTTTGTGGGTTCGAGCCTCGCGTCGGGCTCTGTGCTGACAGCTCAGAGCCTGGAGCCTGTTTCAGATTCTGTGTCTCCCTCTCTCTCTGACCCTCCCCCGTTCATGCTCTATCTCTCTCTGTCTCAAAAATAAATAAACGTTAAAAAAAAAAATTTAAACTACGAGCTAGTAAGCCCAGCAGTCATACCATATACAGTACTAAAAAGTATCATAGACGGGGACTGGGGTGGCTCAATAGGTTAGGAATTTGACTTGTGCTCAGGTCATGATCTCGCGGTTCATGAGTTTGAGCCCCACATCAGGCTCTGTGCTGACAGCTCAGAGCCTGGAGCCTGCTTCAAATTCTGTGTCTCCCTCTCTCTCTGCCCTTCCCTCACTTGTGCTCTGTCTCTCTGTCTCTCTCAAAATAAACATAAAATTAAACAAACAAAAAAAAGTACCATAGAGGTGATTCTATTGTAGGACCCAGATACCTGCTGATTTTAGTTCAACATTTGTGCCTGAATTAAAATATTTGTTTCATTCATTTTATATTTCCCTTGAGTCATCTATAACTTTTACCCACAAAAAACAACATGATGTGATTTTAAAAGATGGTTTTAATGATTCTCTTGTGGATAAATCACCCTGTAAACATTATATCTATAGTCAACATGAGTCTGTTGATATACTGCAGAAAAATAGCTCAAATGTTTTTGTTGATATACTGCAGAAAAAATATCTCAAATGTTTTCATTGTAATTTTGACGATAAAAGGCCTATGACCCTAATTAGTCAGAAAGCCATTTTAGTCCACTCTTATAGTTATTAACAGTTCATGAGAGCCTACAATGTTCCAGGCTTTATGCTAGGTATTTTAAACACATTATTAAATTTAATCCTCATTTTGTAATGTGAGTATTATGCCCAATTACACACAAAAAAAGGAATTGGAGGTTAGGAAAGTGAAGCAAGCTGTATACATTTATGTACCTGAAAAATATTAGGGGTGGTTAAGTCTATGCAGTTGGAATAAACAGTTTTACAATTTTTATTCTCTCATGGGAATTTTTTTGTTTCCTGTCTAGAGATAATATAATCCTACTATAATTTGGTATGTGTTGAACAATAAAAAAATCCAAACAAATTTAATATTTTTTGCTTAAACTATCAGCTTTTCTGATACAAAATTGATATTCAATTTCACTCCTTTTAAAATTTTTATTCTTGGAAAACTATTATTAAAATCTGCTAATTTGTTTGAAGAAAATAAGATTCTTACAGTGATAGATGTCCTTTTCATTTATTTTTTAAACTTGTCTAAGTTAAAAGCAAGCCTGTTTCCTGAGAAAAATAAATTCAATAACATGTGTACTGAAAATAATAGATACATAACTGATATTTCATCTAAGAATTTTGTGATTAAAACCAGAATACTTATGGTCATTTGGAAAAGAAAAAAAAATGGTATGTTGAAAAGGTCTTTGAAACTGTTTCCAATTACTAATCAAGGATTATAGGATGATTGTCATATTCCTTTAAGGTAGTAAACTTAGTATATAAATACACAATTTCCTATGTAATCATTTTAAGTTAAGAAGTATTCAAGTCACCATTCATAACTTTTATTAATACATTTATGAAAGCTGTGTAGAAATAGGCTAAATAACGGTCAGTATCAATCAGTGGTTCTCTACATTTCATTCTTTTATTTATTTGTTAAACTATTGATTTATTATTTTTCCCTTCATTTATTTCTTTCACTATATTTTAGGATCAGATAACTTAATGACAAGAATTTTTCAGAAAGCACCTCTCCAAATATACGTCCACAGCCATATCAAGAAGTCAATAATTTGGAGATGCTGAATACCTATTGATAAAATATAATCAGTTAGATGAGCTAGACCAAAGAAGTTTTATAATACCCAAGTGTTTTGATGGAAATGGTATAACACAATCCGATATTCACTGAAACAAAATTTGTGTTAAATTTCATATTCATACACGCATTCATTCAGCAATAAATTCTAGCACTGCATATACTTGAGATGATTAAGAGCATAGGTCTATCCTTAAAGAATAATGTCCTTTTCAGACCCAGGCATAGGAGTGGTGATTGAACCTCTTGACTTCCACAATAAGAGAAGAGTTTCTTTGTCAAGTTATGCCTTGGGCGATTTACAAATAGCATTACATAGAAATAGTAAGTGATTGATATCTTTGTGCTTCTTGACATTGTTAAAACACAGATCCAACATCTTAAGTTTAAGGGTTACCTATAACAAATGTTATGAGAAACAGTCATATTCATCATCATGTGCGGGTTTACACTCAAGAATCAGTAGACAACTCTTTGTTGAGTTTAAGTGAATAGCCTCTTGACTCTGCAGAAATAGTTCTTAAGCTGAAAATCTCAATGCAGTGTAATACTTTACTCAAACCATCAGAGAAATGATTTGGAAATGACTGTTTGGAGTAAGGAAAAACATAACATCCATTTAGTATTCTAAACTATGCTTCAAATCCTAGCTGTGAGTTTAGAGGAGGGAATAATAAATTGTATGTAACTTATGTGGTACAAAGTAGGGCAAACAGCATAGAAATAGTGACCCATGAAATTGGGATTGGAAATTCTCTTTTTAATTTGTATCTGAATGTGGATGGCAGCATACTTGTGCTTGTTTCCTGTGAATCTCACGATCAAACCACTGTTATCATATTATAGCACAATTTACATTTATATATTAATGCCTACATAAAAGCACTAGAAAATATTCAGCGGTTACCACAATTATAAGGTGAAGACACAATCTAAATTTCTTTGTATAAATAATTACTTTCAGACAATCAATCTTTGATAGACTGATGTTGTGTTTACTAAGTTAATATAATAAAAAAGAGTAGTTATTAATAATGTAAAATAATAATAAATGCCTTAGCTTTGAAACATGATTCCTCTATCTTATATGCAAGCAACTCCATGTGACTAATTTTCTTAATTACAAAATTAAAAAAAAGTCATCATCATCATGATCTAACGAGATTATACTTAGCATTAACTATTATTCTATGTAAAAGACTTTGTAGTCAACTAATAAAGCTATTCTTACTATCTTTGCCAAATAGCCCCTTTATTAAATACACCTCCTTTCTTTTCTGACTGAACTCCTCCATAGTGCTTGACTTTGGTGAGAATGAAGTTTGTGAATAACAGTTACTTCTTGACTGTTAAATTTATGTTTAACTTCTATGCTATTATAAGGAATGTTAACCAAGTTTCTTTTCAGAAAAAAACATAGGAATTTGTGTTTTATACTGGAGCAAGTTATTTTATTGAAAGGGTATGACTTGTTGCTGGGAGGTATGGATTTAGACATTGCGTAACTTTTAGTTATGTGACAGTGGACAAATCATTTATTGTTCTGACTTTTAGTCTCATCATATAAAGTTCTGGGGTTTAATATAAAATATTATGTTATAATAACATGAACTGTGTCCGTTAATTCTGGTCTTCGGTCTATTGAATTCTCTAATATGTCTCTTACTAAAATGAATCGTTCTTATGAAACATCTACCTGTACATACTTATCTACAAAGGAACAGTGTTTCTCTCTAAAACCTATTTTGCTATTAATCAGTCTGGACTAACATTACAGATATTCCTAAACATAAGTAATCTATTACACTAATCATAAAGGAACAGTATTAGTCTTTATATTATACTAGTAATTATATTAGGAGCTATTTTTCCTAGTAGCTTAGATTAGTTGTTATTCCTTTGTGCCTTTGGCAAATAATTCATTTACAACAAAACATATTTTAGTTCACAACAAATGTAAAACTTATTTCCCTCAAATTTAGTCATTAAGGAAATTTTACATATACATATTACTACCATATCATAGAAGATAATATCACAGCATATTGTTTGTTTCTCATACACACTTTTTTTTTCCCAGATATGTTTCTGGTGACTAACATGTCTACAAAATATCATACAGGAATAAATATCATGATTCTATAAGGCAAGTAGCAATACATTCCCCAGTTTATCTTTTCTGGTTCTGAAATTAAAAATGACTGATGCTTCCTTTTAGAAATGTATATACATTGGGGTGCTGGGTGGCTCAGTTGGTTAAGCATCTATCAGCTCAGTTCATAATCTCATGGTTTGTGAGTTTGAGCCCCACCTTGGGCTCTGTGCCTGGAGCCTTCTTCGGATTCTATTTCCCTCTCTCTGACACTTCCCCACTCATACTTTGTCTCTCTCTCTCTCTCTCTCTCTGTCTCTCTCTCTCTCTCTCTCTCAAAAAAATGAATAAACGTTACAAAATTTAGAAATGTATATACATTAATTCCCCAAATATAATAGTTGTAAGTGAAACAGAAGTAGAGGAGTATATTTGGGTCTGGTAGATTATCAAGAAGCAGAACATCTTTTTTGAGTACACTCTCTTTTTATGTGAGTAATTTGAATTATCTGCCTGGATTTTTCATTAAAAGACACAAGAGAAAGCATGACAACATTAAGATACTTAAAATGCACCTAAATAAGGACCCTTCTTTCTGCCCTTTGGAGCATAGCTCTTAGAGTTCCCATACTGTTTTCTATCTATTACAGTAAAATTTTCTCTTTATTTATATTGAAACTGCTTCTGTTCCATAGAAACCAATTTAGTACCAATAATGCTAACTGTAAGTCTGAAATAAAAAAAAAAAAATGTCTAAAATCAAAAATCTGTTTAACTCATTTGGCCATAGATTCTGGCAAAATCTGTTAGCTCAAACTAATATAGGCGACTTACAGACTTCATTACTCCCTTTGGAATGCACATTCATATATTCTACTAAGAAATAATAATATACAGCTGCCCAGACTCCAGTAAGGTTAGTAGATAACACAAAATGTAAAATTCTGAAATACATTAATTTTCAAGATTTTTTTTTACATTTATATGCTTATTTAAATAATTTCCATACTTATTGCTGGTTTTGACTTCTTATATCCATTGCCAAAATAGTTTGATTTGAAAGACTTCATTCCATTGTAATATTAAATTAAGCTTTTTAAAAAGCACACAAAAGCAAATATTTGTCACCACATTTCCTTCATTTTTATTTAATAAATAATCAGGGATACCATTCTAAGCCATGACTTATTCTTCAATTCATTTCAATGCAACATAAATATTTAAAAGTGTACTAGAGGTTCTGCAATATTTGGTACAGTTACATACACACAAAAATATTATTTCCTAAGTGCCTAGTTGTACATTTACCAAAGCAATCAAGAAACAATTCATGAATATTATATGATATATTGCTAAATTGTGTACAATGAAGTTCTAAAAGCTATTGGGCAAAGAATATGAATTATGCAATAGATTTTGGTATCACTAGTAAATGTACACTGAAACAGAACTGTCTTACCCTTCTGACATAAGAATGAGTTTTATGAGATGCCATCCAGGTAGTATATTGTGACATACTTAAAATTCATGAACTGTTCCTTCCATCTCATCCAAGTTGATATCAGAAGGATATGACAATCCAACACATGGGACATAAAATTCTTCATAAAACATTACAACGTGATGTAGAAGGTTTCAGTCTGTTTCCTTACTCTGCTTAGAGTCATTAGAATATTTCGATTTTATTTGAAGCCACAAGTGGTCTTAATGCATAATATTTAAATGTTTTCTTCTACAAACTGTGCATTGTCTTTATCTCAACTTTCAAGTGTTCAGACACGACTTTGTAAACAAAACATAAAGAAATTTTATTTACAGAACTTGTGAATTGTTAGGTGAATCATATGAATCCAAAAATTAGCAAAGGTTCAATAATATAGACAGTATGAGGAATTTTAGTCTGGATATAGTGCTTAAAGCCTTTTTAGGAAGCTAAGTTGAGCTAAACTATCTGCACACAACTGAATTTTAAAGAAAATGCATAAATACATATTTATCGGCGTTGCTTTGATAACATACGTACAAACACAAAAGAAAAAAAAAACATAAGGTGGCTTTGAAAAAAGTAAAAGAGTTTTCAGATTCTACTAAATAGCCACTTCCTGGAATCATGTACACAAATGGGTATACATGTAGTAGATTTTCTACACAAATAGAATTTTATGGTATTTATTTTAGAAAACATTTCAGGGAATAACACCAATGAATAAGCAGTTGAAACTGACAAAACGGCAAGTTCTAAAGCAAAAAGTGACTAGTGTTTGCTCTCCAAAGTGAAATTGAATAACTTGCATCCTTAGGTTCCTTCTTCATTCCTGTTTTTCTCATCATGGTTGGCTGATGCATTGCTACCCACTGGGGCAATGCCACTAATGCTGTTGCTGCAATTGCTGCTGCAATGGCATCAAAAGACTTCTTCAGGCTATTATGCCAGGTATAAAAGCAAGACACAAGTTCAATCTGGACCCCTGAAGAGACTGTCTCCACGGTCTTGTCAGCTGTAATCTCTCTGAAAGCTCCTGTTCATCAGGTCGAGCCTAGAGCAAATAGCAAATCCCAATAGGTAGTCTGTTCAAGAGAATAGAAAAATCAGTGGAATTAGAAGGTTTTATGGCCAGTCAATCAAAGAACGAGGCAATTTTCCCATTTTTATCTAGTTTCTAAACATTTTCCTTGGCTAGTTTGTAGGCACAGCCTCTGAAAATTTTTTGAAGTCAGTGCTTATATGCTTTACCACTTACTTTTTTTTGTACTGTACTTAGAAATTACTGTCTTTAAATAGCACCGAACTTCTGAAGACAAGGGAAATACATTTTAACCAATGAAATCAAATCTATAATGTATACTTTAGTACAAATAAACAAATTCCACTTGGATTATATATGTTTCCTATAATAAAGAAAAGTGTTTCTTATTTTGTTGCCGTATTATAAAATCTATTGCCTATAACGTATATTGGCATATTATTGCCTTGTCGATATATATGACAAAGATCGACCCAAAAATCTATTGACAACCTATTTCAACCGAATCAATTTAATTTAGTCCTACAGATATACTTTGAAAGAAAACAATTATTTTCAAGCACATGTTAATAAATGCATCATTTATGTTGAAATAGATTTATCTCTCATATTTTAGTGGTCTAACACAATATTGTTAGTTTATAATTATTACTATTAGTAAGATAATAGTAATAATAATACTGATAATATTTTGGGCCACAAATTTATGAGATGAAATCTAATTAAATATAAAAATATATTTATTAACATGCTTTTTGACAATTACTTTTGGAAACTCTTTGATTTCTTTTTTTTTTTTAATTTTTTTTTTCAACGTTTTTTATTTATTTTTGGGACAGAGAGAGACAGAGCATGAACGGGGGAGGGGCAGAGAGAGGGAGACACAGAATCGGAAACAGGCTCCAGGCTCCGAGCCATCAGCCCAGAGCCTGACGCGGGGCTCGAACTCACGGACCGCGAGATCGTGACCTGGCTGAAGTCGCACGCTTAACCGACTGCGCCACCCAGGCGCCCAAGAAACTCTTTGATTTCTAAGCTTAAAAGGTAAAAATAACCTCTAAGTAAGAGAAAAAATACTACCAGTGTTCACATCTTCTCAATATCTCTTTATTGTTTAGGGTTTGTAATAACCAGTAAGTGTAACTACTAACCTTTAACAACCTTCACCATTGTTTTCACTTGGAAAGACAACCCTTTTTTTAAGCAGGAAGGGGTCACACAAAATTCTAGATGTCCAAGAAGAAACTCACAATAACTTCCCATAAAAATCGCCATCATTGGAATGGCCCGTGTTGTGGATGAATAGTAGAAGCACACCCTCATCATTTGATGGACTGTTTTTCAGTTCTAAATTTTGTAAGCAGTTAAAAATGTGAATCTAAGTATTTCAAATATTATGACACAAATTCATATGCATATGTTATGAAACAAATTCAAATTTTTATATCATTAAATAAAATTATTTTTATAGTATATTGTTTTCTAACCCTATAGTTTTTTTTTTTATTTTTATCTCTTTTCTCCTTTTTAAATACATATTTATTGTATAAATGCACAAGTGCACTATTTGGCCATGTTATAGACTGGGTTTGCACGTAGAATTTGTGTGACTTATTAGTGATTTGAATAAAAACAAGTGTTATCCCTAATGAAACAAAGCCATATAACATTTGTAATTGTCTTAGCAATCGAACTAGCTAATTATTTGGGAAAAAAAGTTCTTAGGCACAACTGGTAACTTCCTAGCTACCAGGAAGTAAAATGTACTTCCTGGTAGCTAGGAAGTAAACTGTACTGGAAAGTAAACTGGAAAAATACATTTTAATATGTAGATTCATAAATACGACAATTTCTCTCTGAAAGAAAAGTGCAGGTTACTTCTTTTTGTTAGTATCTTGTGTGGAGAATGTATAAATTACCTCTTCTAACACCTGTTTTGTATAATGAAAAATGTAAGTTAATTAGATATGTTAGATTATGATATTCAATAAGTACACCATGAGAATCTGAAATTCTTGATTCTTTCATAAATAGTAATTTTAAAAAGTTTAATGAGAAAACATTTATGATCATTGAATTCATTAACTTTGATTTACAATAGTTTAATTCTATTACTCTTAATAATTAAATTATTTTATAATTTTCCAAAGATACTAGAATATTCCTTTATTAAATGTGAGAATAAAATTGCCAAGTCTTATCTTTGATTCAAAAAAAAGATAAATTATCTGATGTTATTTTGTACTTTTTTCACCAAAAACCGTAATAGACCTCAATTCTAAATTTAAATTCAGGACATTGTGGAACCATAACTTTCTGCTTATTTAAGTCCTTTGAAAGTTTTAGGAAAACTACATCTCATAAAAATTTTAGTTCTCTTTTTTCCCTTCTTAGATATGTTATATTATGTCATAAAATAATCTGTAATATACTGACACGTATTATTGATATTAATAAGAAATAGGAGAAAGATAGTTTCCAAGTAATATAAAACAAAATTTGAAGACAACAGCAATCCAAAATTATCTTCTTTATATCTATGCTAAGAATGATTGTGCATCACTATACTGAACCTGAAATGTGTCGATATGGGCTCAGAAAGTTTTAAAATATAACAATTATAATTTTAAAGATTGATTAGATCATGAAGAAAGTATTTAGAACTGTTATATAAAGTACTCCCTCAACCACTGAAGCATTAAACATTACTCAATATGGCTTTGTCATTTACAAAAGAGAATTAAAATGTGGTTCTTTCATGCTTTTTTTTGGTTCTTTCATGCTTTTATTAGTATTGTCTCAGCCAAAAACTTGTCAAATTTTTACTCTGTATAGCAGACAAGATATCTGGAATAACTACACTAGAATAAAAAAACAATCTTAAATGTGACATCAAAACTCTAACCATAAAAAACTAAGTACAATTTGGATATTTTAAATTTAAAAAAAAATTGTTGAGGGGGCCCTGGGTGGCTCAGTCAGTTGAGCATCCGACTTTGGCTCAGGTCATGATCTCACAGTCTGTGAGTTCGAGCCCTGGGCAGGGTTCTGTGCTGACAACTCAGAGTCTGGAGACTGCTTTGGATTCTGTGGCCCCCCCTCCCCTCCCTGCCCCTCCCCCACTCATGCTTTGTCTTGCTCTGTCTTTCAGAAATAAATAAATGTTAAAAATTTTAAAAAATTGTTGAGGAGTAAGGGGCAGAGAGAGGAAAAGAAAGGGATTGAAAAAGAGAAAGAGATACTAGACAAAGTATACAATAACATTTATTTATTTATTTAGTTAGTTAGTTAGTTAGAGGTGGAGAGAAAGGGAGGAAAAGAATCCCAAGCAGGCTCTGTACTGTCAGCCTGGAGCTTGAGTCGGGTCTCAACTCTACTAACCATGAGATCATGACCTAAGCTGAAGGCAATAGACAGTTAACTGACTGAGCTACCCAGGTACCCCTAAATTAATGTATTTTAGATGCATGGTTGATGTGGTTGGGAAAAAAAAAATATTAAATATGGAAAGTGACAGGAAAACTGAAAATGACTAAGCCAAAGGAAAGAGTGAGTTCAGAGTCTGATAAATGTCATCTGTCAATGTTTATTAATCTAGATATTTGGTTTTATTGGTGATAGGTCAGAAAGAGATTGCCACATAAAGCCCCCCACTCTTGAAAGTTTAATCTTCAATGTATAATTAGGAAAAATGAAACACAGAAAAACCAAACTTTAAAGGGAAATAATATGAATAGAAATGTTTCATTTTCTTGGCCTTGACTCTGTGTGATGGTGGAAAGGAAAAAAGCATAAGCTGAGAATTTGTGACATAATCATAATTCCATTTTCAGTTGGTTTGAGGGTGGGTTTTGCATAACTGTTGCATAACTGTATTGCTGAGGGTGAAAGGCACAAATAATAACAAAATATTTGTTTTAAAGTCATTTAAAGGTCTTGTTGCTCACAGAAAACTAGCAGAAACAAGAAAAAGTAATCTCTAAAATATATACCATCATAAAACACCTTACAGAATTCCAAGACCGTGGAGCACTTGGGTGGCTCAGTTGGTTAAGCATACAGCTCTTGGTATCATCTCAGGTCATAATCTTACATTTTGTGAGTTCAAGCCTCACGTCGGGCTCCACTCTGACAACATGGATCTTGCTTGGGAATTCTCTCTCCCGGTCTCTCTGCTCTTCCCTAGCTTGTTCTCTCTCTCACTCAAAAAAATAAACATATTTTTTTTTTAAAAATCCAAAACTTAATATACCATCAAACATGAGTAAATACAACAAGAAGGAAAAAAAAATGCCATGAGCAACAGCAACAGCAATACATTTTGACAGTACAGTCTAGAAAATGCTTTCCTACATGTTCTGATTAACAATGTAGGTGTCATTGCAGTGCTGCGAGTGGAGAAAAAAAATGGCCTTTCTAATAGATACTCAAGCAGTTGGGAAAAATAAACTTTGGCTTATTTCTTTCACCATGCATAAAAATCAATTCCAGATTGAATGAGCCTTAAATGTAAAAAAGTAAAAGAATATATATTTTTAGAAGGTAATATAGGAAAAAATTCTCTTTACATGAAATTAGGAAACAATTTCTTAAATGTGACACAAAAGTGTCTAAGCCTAAAAAATGTGGACAATTTGGACATTATTAAAAGTTTCAAAAATCTGTTTGGAGAGAAGAGGCAGAGAAGTGGAAGGGAGAGAAAGATAAATGAGAAAGAGATAGAGAAGGAAAACTGAAATACAAATATAGGGGCACCTGGGTGGCTCGTTGGTTAAGTGTGTGATTTCAGCTCAGGTCATGTATCATGGTTCACAATTTAAAGCCCTACATGGGGCTCTGTGCTAACATCTCAGAACCTGGAGCCTGCTTCAGATTATGTGTCTCCCTCTCTTTCTGTCCCTCCCCTGCTCACAGTGTCTCTCTGTCTCTGTCTCTGTCTCACTCTCAAAAACACATAAACATTTAAAAATATTTAAAAAAAGGAGTACAAATATAAAATCACATTGAGATAATACTACAGATCCAACGAATTTGCTTATATATAACAAAATGATTGTCTAAGATAATTTTTAAATGGAAAAGATATAATCTATTCATTAATATTCCTCTCATCAGATATGTTTCCTGTAAATAGGAGAACAAGGTAATTTTTCTGATAAGTATCCACCCCAAGACTATACACCATGAATAATTCCTGACAGAAATGCTACCAGTATTTTCAACAGCTCAGGATACATTTTTGAAATAAGTTACAATTTCACTTAATATATATTAGCACTATCTCCACAGACTTTATAATATTGTATGCAGGCTTCTATTGCTGGGATTAGCTACCAATAAAAGAAATATATATAATGAAGAGTAGTTCTTTTGATACTGAAAAAATAAAAAATTGGTCAACAGGTATAGGTAATACTCCAAAAAAACTGAAATGATAACTTGTCTAGCTCCTACCAAAACATTAAAGGTTATCAGTGATAACTGAATAGCTAAAGAATAATATTTCAAGGATAAAAAGTGTGCCTGGAGGGGTAAACTCAAAAAAAGAACTAATAGAATTGATAGATTCCTAAATATATGCTTAGATTTAAATAAAAAGTATGAAGTGCTGTGTACCAGATCTTCATGCTTCCTTAAATAATCTATCCTTTTCTAATGTATCCCAACCTCCTGTTCAACTGTGCACCCTCTACTTGAATACAAATGCCAATGCTCAGCTTTTTTTTTTTTTTTTGTACTTGATTCACAATTTTAGCTTGACTTTTAAGCTCAGATATACCTCCTACTAGGCTAAATTTTAAACTATGCATCCTACTCATTATGTCCACATTTTTTAACGAAAAAAAAAAAAGAAAATGTGTTAACATTTTGATCTAAAGTACCGAGAAAAACCACCAGTGTAAAACCATAGTAAGCAAAGCATGCCCTGCTGAGGAACTGAGGAACAGAGCAATCCACATCAGGATGCAGAATAACATGTGAGGAAGAAGGAGAAGCTGATGAGGCCATAGTGGCCACTCTAAGGCTATTATTCTTCAACTCAAAGATAAATGGGAGTATATTGCTGTGATTTTCATCGGAAAGGGATGAAATGGAATTTTCCGATTTGTAATTTGATAAAACCATATTTGCTGCAGTGTGGTTGTCAGTTGGAGGAAAGCTGGGACAGAAGAAAGAAATTAAGTTAGAAGGTTACTGCAGTATGCAAAGCTGAAGGTTAATTTGAAAAGAGTAGCCTGATGAAAATCTTGAGTAGAAAGAGAGCAACTTAACTGATAGAATTAAAACCAAGAGGGCTGTGTTTCAATTTAAAATAGTGAGAGTAGGAGACATTAAAGCAAAGTCTTATATTTTAACTTACCTAACAGAATGAAGGTGATGCCATTTATCAAGAGAGGCAAAACAGATGGACAATTGCTGGGTTTGGAAAAGATCATTAGATTAAAACTTTGAATACATTCATTATATTTGAGGGATTTTTGAACTAGGAATATGAGGATTCGTAGACGGAACTGGATTCTTCAGTCTGAAGGTAAGACAGTCACTGAAAAAAATGCTCATTGTTTTTAGCAGAATGGAAGCCTTTTAAGCCATTAACAAGAGTTGATTCAAGGAAATGTCAACACAAAACCCAGATTATGTTGTTCTAAGAAGTGAAAGGAAAGGGAGAAAATGGAGCGGGTATATGAACAAACCTTTATAGGAGGGAAGCACTATGAGGGACTACTGGGATTACATTATTGGAGTTATTGTCTAGATGCAGATTAAATTGTTATAATGGGGAGATGGCATTTCAATACAAAAAACAAAAGGAATAATGACTTCAGAAGGTTTCCTATGACTGAAATAGGAAAGAGTTGGAACTGAAAATTCAATACAACTTTTAACTTCACCATACATAGAAAAGAATTTACACTGTAAGAACACGACACATGACACAAAAAATCTTCACTGTGTATGTCCACCCTCCATCCACATGACTCTAACCCAGACGTCTTATTTCTCATTTTCTGTCTCTTTCTTTTCCAAGCAGCTGGTCAGCAGGTTCAGGTCATTTGCCACCTAGAAGCAGCCTTGTAAACATTTTAAATATATTCACTAATTTAAGGATCACTGAAACCTTATAATGTAGGCATTAGTATTATTTACTCTTTTGTAATAATGAGGGGAAAGTGTTGTTTGCCCAGTCACACTGTAAGTGGTAGAGCCAGGAACTGAACCCCGGCAGTATAATTCCCGTGACCCCATGCTTATGAGCTTTAGGCAGATTTAGCTTTCCATAGTCAAGAAATCTGGACCCTTGTATGTTGGACCCTTGCCAGGTTATTCATTCCACCCTTATGGTGCAAGAATCCAGGAGGGTTTAAGGAAAACAAACAAGTGTGGAGAAAAATCCCTTATCTCAAAATTTCATTTGCTGTTCCCAGTTGAGTTTAACTGTTCTCTGATTAGCTAATAGACTTCTTCTATTAGATACGGCTGAAAGTTATTATTAGGCATGTTTGATAGAGCCAGCCTATATGGCCTCAAAATAACATGGATAAAAGCAATTTTGACCCTGGTTCTTGTGATACAGAATTCAGAGGCAAAGTAAATGAGTTCTTAAATTCCTCTAGTCCAATTCTGTCACAAGACTGTGATGGAATTGCATTTTCAAGTGAAAAGGATTTTACATGTAATTATTACTCATTCTTATTCATGACCAACTTGGCCCATCATGATTAATTTGCAAATAAATGATACACAATTAAATTGATGTACAGTGTTCTAATTGCTGAGTGCATTTGCCTATAAATAAAGTGTTTTTCCAGAGTGTTTATTTCCTTTTCTTCTTCTGAAACCTATGCATTAAAAATTGTGACCTTAACATTTCTTAATCTCAATGTAATATTGGAGTGAATTAGAAGAGGTGATCTTTTCCCACACATCTTTCAGCTCAAAGAACATATATGTTCAGTGTCTGAATCCATATTCATAGAAACTATTGAGAATTTATATACTATATTATCACAATCTAAGGAATTGGATTCATTTGATTAAGTATTCCATTTCTTTGGCTTTTATTTTCTTATTTTCCTAATAAGTACAGAAAAAAAATGCATGGAGAAATAAACCTAAGGTAAAATTAAAGAAGAGTCTACATATCTTTTCTTTTTTCTGAAACATGTATCAGTTGGAGGCCATATCTATTAGCTATCTTTAGGAATTATGCTTCAGTTTTTGTGTTTTTGGAGAAATTTTGTGATAATAAGGAAGTTTTTCATATACACAAAAAGCTTAGAGTTAACAAATACTTAGAGTTAAGCTGATCCAATTTAGGTTCTCTGGTGGATTATACTTTCACTGAGTGGCATTCTAATCTGATTTAACAAACAGTGGCATGACTGGTTCTAGTAGGAATTGGAATTTGAAAATTTTATGGCTATGATCTTCTGTTTGCAAAGAAAGATACTACAAAATATAAAGTGATAGTCTCAGAATGCGATTCTGATGTGCTATTCACACTTGCAAAAGGGGAAAAGTACATTGAATGATTATGCTAAGTTTTATGGAGGACGATACATTTTACTTTACATTTTACTTAACCTGTACTTCCTAAAATCTTCAAAATGCATGCTGAGGCCTTCAAATTAAGACAATAGACCAAGCAAAGTTACAGATATGTCAAAGTGGGGAAAAATACATAAAAAGCACAGATGAAGTTAGCTCGATTAAAGGAAAATGCATAAAATGGGATGTGTCTTCATTCTGATTCTTCAGTTTCTCACCCTATTTTGTTTCTAAAATATTACTCTTGTCCAGTCACCTGCTACTATTTCCTGTCCAATGATCAGCTCTAAGCCCACATATTTGGCAGCAGTAACAACTTCTGACTCAATCATTCTCTTCCTTAAGCACCATGTTCATTTGGCTTCTGTGGTATCATAATTCTCCATGCCTATCTACTCCACTGGCATTTCTGTCTCAGCCTTCTGATATGTATTATTCTCATTCCTGAACTCCAACTATGGTCATGGCTGGTGTTTGTCCAAGGGCCTTCTCTTTATCGCTCTCCCTGCTAAGTGATATCATCTGGTGCCATGTTTTCAATTACTATCTTTACACTGATAACTCCAATTTGTATTACCAATTCAATCATCCTATCCAAATTACATACTTGAATGATTTCTTAAATATTAAATAGGCAGCACAAAATTAACATGCCCATCTCCAAATTTGAATCTCACTCCCCTGACTTTTTCTGTTTTTGTTTTTGTTTTTTTTTTTGCTCAGGATTTTAAAAAATATCCATTTCCCTTTTTTCCCCACATCAAATATTTGTTAACAAACACTTTTGAAATATCTAAAATCCAACATATTTGAGACTTTCTCTACACTTCTCTAGTTCAAGTTATCATTTTCTACTAGTTGTCCTGTTTCAATAACCCCATTGCAATCTATTCTCTACACAAAAAACTATAATACTTGTGGAATTAAAGTCTGGGTTACTAGTTTCTTTATGGAGGAGTAACATTGATTCTCTTGAAGATAGAAATTATAATTAGTAGACGAATACAGATAAAAACCAAAATAAATAGAAACTACCAGAAGGCTTTGGAGAGTGAACAAAATAGGCAGATTTCAGAGAGGAGATGATGCGTGGAGAGAGCAAATAGCATAGGGTGAGTGTCTGATTTTCCTGGCTCTGCCACCTCACAGACTTCCTGGACTCTGGCTTAACATATCACAGGAATGAGTCAACACTACCAGGGCTCCTAGACAGGCTTGAAGAAGTTCATGGAAAGGAGAGAGGCAGAGGAAGGTAACCACAAAATGTTTGTATAAACTCTACCCAGGTCTCAGGCTGTCTACGTGTCTACCAAGGTCTCCGGGTGACATCTGAACCAGGCATTTGAATAGTACACTAAACTAAGATTTGAGCTTCTACTCACTGTAGCCAAAAGAGACTTTGCACCTTGAGTGTAGTAATGTTAATTGCCTTGTAAAATAGATATATCAACAGTCTTCAAAGGAATATAGTAGAAATAATAATCCACGTGGCAATACATTTGTATTGTCCATTGTATAGTTCAAAATTACTCAACATACAAAGAAACATGAAAATGTGCTCAAAGGAAAAGACGATCAATATAGTTTACCCTGTGATGATGCAGATATTAGAATTATAAAACAAAGACTTATTAAATTTTATTTAAATCCAAGTTAGCTAACATATAGTGTATCAATGTTGTCAGAAATAGAATTTAGTGATTCATCACTTTATATAAAATACCCAGTGGTCATCCCAAGAAGTGTCCTTCTTAGTGCCCGTCACCTATTTAGCCCTTTAAAGCAGCTATTATAAATTTGGTCAATAAGGTAAGCATTTACTCTTGGTGTAAATAAAAAGATAGAAAATTTGAGAAATAGAAATTATTGAAAAGGACCAAATGGAAATTATAAAATTATAAAATAAATCTATTTTTTAATGTTTATTTATTTTGTGAGAGAGAGACAGGGTGAGCAGAGAAGAGGATAAGGGAGAGAGAAAAGGAAACACAGAATCTGAAGCAGGCTCTGGGCTCTGAGCTGTCAGCACAGAGCTTGATGTGGGGCTCGAACTCAGACCTCAAGATTATGACCTGAGCCAAAGTCAGATGCTTAACCCACTGAGGCATCCAGATGCCCCGACAAAGTCAAACAGCCTTATTGCTGATGTGGAGAAAATCTGAGTGGTCTGGATAGAAGATCAGACCAGCCACAGCATTCCCTTAAACCAAAGCCTAATCCAGAGCAAGGCCCTAGAAGCAAGTTCTCCAGAAGTTCTAGCTAATATCATTAATGAAGGTGGCTACAGTCAACAACAGATTTGTAATATAGATAGAACAGCCTTGTATTGGAAGAAGATGTCATTTAGGACTTTCATAGCTAGAAAGAAGTCAATGGCTGGCTTCAAGGCTTCAAAGGACATACTGACTTTCTTGTTAGGGGGTAAGGAAACTGATGTCTTGAAGTTTAACCCAGTGCTTATTTACATTTTTTTTCTTTTATTTTTTTAGTATAAAATAAAATTGGTTTCCATACAACACCCAGTGCTCATCCCAACAGGTGCCCTCCTCAATGCCCATCACCCACTTTCCCCTCCCTCCTACCCCCATCAACCCTCAGTTTATTCTCAGTTTTTAAGAGTGTCTTATGTTTTGGCTCCCTCCCTCTCTAACTTTTTTTTCCCCTTCCCCTCCTTCTGTAGTCTTCTGTTAAGTTTCTCAGGATCAACATAAGAGTGAAAACATATGATATCTGTCTTTCTCTGAGTGACTTATTTCACTTAGCATAACACTCTCCAGTTCCATCCATGCTACTACAAAAGGCCAGATTTCATCTTAAATGGAAAAAGGAAAATCTCTTGGATGAAGTGGCAGAGGAAGTTAAATGAGAAGAGTCAATGACCTTGAAAATAGATGAATGAAAATGATCTATGGAAATTCATCGATGAAAATGGTTGAATAAAAATAACATACAAGGGTGCCTGGGTGGCTCAGTTGGTTAAGCAGCCGACTCTTGATTTCAATTTAAGTCATGATCTCATGGTTAGTGAGTTTGGGGGTGGGGCGGGGAGTGGTGGTGGAGAGCTCTGCACTGACAACACTGAGTCTACTTGGGATTTTTTCTCTTCCCCTCTCCCTACCTCTCCCTGCTCAAGCTCATGGTCTCTTTCTCAAATAAATAAATAAATAATCTTTGAATTTTTTTTCAAATTAAAAAAATAAGATAGAAAAAATGAACAAATAATGAACAAATATCCATGGTTCTGGAGGCCAGTAGAGAAGGTGTATCATGTGAGTAACTGAATCCCTCAAAGAAAAAAGAAAGAAAATGAGGTGAAAAAATAATAGTTGAAAATCACTTTCAAATACTGGAAGACATACATTTATAAATTCAAGAATTTCAGCAGAACTCACATGAGTTAAATTTGAAGAATACAACTCCTGGCCACAACTTAATCAAACTACTAAGAACCAAATATCAAGATAAAGTTTTGTAAGCACTTTTTACTTCCTAGTAGCATATAACATAGAGGCATCACAATGTGATGGTTAAGCACCCTGACACTAAAATAAGACTGCATATGCTTAAGTTTTGTCTCTACCCCTTGACCAGTCTGGCTATGGCCAAAAATATATGTGTTATTTTTCAGGCCAAACATTAGACAAAAGCTTTACCTAACAGGCCTTGCGGCAGAGGTTGGAGTAGGACTGACTCCATTTCCCACCCCCTCCTCTTCCATTCAATACATTGCTAGTGCAGTGCCCCCTCTGGAGGGAGTTGCCATCAAGGACTCAAGCCCTATGGCCAAGGATGCTCTTCATTTTGCATTCTGGGCACCTTCATACTTAGATTCCTTTATCTTAAGGATTTCAGCCAAGATCTTCTTCATGCACCTTGGGGAGGTCTCTTTATGTGTTATTGGAATGGGAAGGGGAGGGAATCTTAAGACACTTTCCCCCAAATCTCTGTACCCAGTATTTTTCCACTTCTAGTTCTCTTTTTCTTCCTGCTGGCTCCTGAGTCCATAACAATGCAGAAACCTTTTGTTAAGGGCTCCCTTGGCAATGGCTTTCAGGTCTGTGTTGATTCACCCGATTCTCTACTGGCACTCTGTTCCATGTAGGAAAATGGAACAGAAGGAGTTGGTGCTTTCTCTCATTTAGCTTCTTGTTTACACTATAACAGAATGGAAGCCTTGATGCTTCTATTTTGACATGTTTCATTAATCAGCTACTCTGACACCTGGCAGATTGACTGTCTAGCTCAAAGGAGTTCCTGACAAGTTGGTTCAGTGAGCAGGGTAGTTGATTAAGCACAAAGTCATTGGGAGGAGCAAACAGCTTTAACATCCTGTGGAGCACTTCTGTGATTCTACTGGAGCCCACATGGGTGCTACTTGATCATTTGTAGAGTCTGAGGGTTCCTCATGCCCTTTACCAATGTGTCTCAGAAAGTACCAGAGTAGCCATGGGCACTTTGCCAGCCATGTCATTTAGTCACAAGGAGTGCAACAGCAGCACAGCATTCTTGGAGTATGCTAGCATATTGTTGATAAAAGTGGGTTTTTTTTCTTTTTGTTTCCAAAGAGGATGTCTTTCTGTCCAGACCTCTAACTTCCAGAAATAAATCTGACTAGAGGTTAAGCTCCTGTCCCTTTGTCCACAGGAAGAACCGGAGACCCTGTGCCAAGATTACAGTTAAATAGGGAGATGAAATAAAATTTTATTTCTTGGATCTTTTAGATCATTGTGTACAGGTGACAAAATAAGGGCAAAAAAAATAACACTTTCTGGTTTGGGGGCTAAAACCACCACCACCTGAACCTTAGCCAAGCCTGACTGTGGGTGAGTCTCCTTGTGTTCCTGCAAACCTCTACGTGCATGGCCCTCGTTGCTGAATGTATCATTGCTGTTGATGTGTCCATGTATACCTCTGATAGCATTTACCCCTACATTTTTCTTCTGGTAACTGTAAAGAAATGGACACATTATATTGAAGATCATTAATGCTATGACTTCTAAAGAAAAACA
This sequence comes from Neofelis nebulosa, assembly GCF_028018385.1. NCBI lineage: Eukaryota > Metazoa > Chordata > Mammalia > Carnivora > Felidae > Neofelis > Neofelis nebulosa. The sequence continues at coordinate 93,159,689 of NC_080784.1, read as the reverse complement.
ATTAGAATTACATTTGAAATTTGAAATCAGGATACTTTAAGATTAATATTGCTTTGCGATAATCATTCATGTTATGTCCACACAGTATTTGCTTCTTCAATAACTCAACATATACTTATTGATCACCTATGATGTTTTAAGCATGGTAGTGCAGACTCCATCTCTCCTGTCATACAGATTAATTTTGAAAATGAACATCAAGAAAAGAAGCTCCAAATAAATAAGTAAAATTTGAAAGATGTCAGAAAGAAACACTGGGGATAACAAGATACGTTATATCCGAGAGCTTAATCTACTTGGTTACTACTTAATCAATTTATTCATAAAACCAAGGTAGGACAATTAGATTCCACTCACTTTGATAGATATTATGGTTAAAATAGTGAACAGATCCAATATATAGCTGCTTACTGAGCTTAGCATATTACATTTAGCAACCAGACAAAAAACCAAAATGTGTAGTAAATGCTAAGAACTTCTCGTGATGTTATGAGTATAAAATAAGTGTATGAAAAAATAGGGGAAAGAGAGAATATATGGTGAGGAAAGGATGAGAAAGTGGAGGTTTAAATAAATGCAAGCATGTTCTAAGTCAAGTGGAGGTAAAACAAATAGAAAGAGTCTGAGTTGGTGACTGATGTATCAAGGGTAAGGTGAGTCATGTGACAGAGCAGAGAAGCCAGGGAGAAGACAGGGAGGAATCAGCAGAGAAAAAGGCTGATAGAATTAGTTAAAGCTCAGATGTATAAGTCCTTTTAGTTCATGTTCCAGATTTTAATCTTTATTCTCGGAGTAATGTGAAGCCATTGGTATGTCTGGCACCCAAAATGAAAGATTTGATTTTGTGTTTGGAAAACTGCACACTGGTTTCCATGTAGAAGACTGTTTGGAGAAGGACCATGGTAGTGTCAGATGGTTAACCGGGAATCCAAGTGTGAGTCTTTAGAAAAGGTCTGCATCTAGCCTGGACATGTAAATATTTAAGTCTTCTGTACTACAGATGGCAAGTAAAGCCGGGTGCATTTATCGTATTGTCTATGGTGGAACTATAGAATAAGAATAAAATAAAGTAAATCTATCACCAAACCTTCAAGGACAAATGCCGTATGCATGTATGTGAATGTGCGGCAATAGCATGCATGTATATGTGGGGCTGTGTATTCAAGCGGCAAAAAGAAACTCAGAAAAACATGGATAATCATTAAACTTTGAAATCTATGGCCGAAATAACTCTGCCTTATAGACGGGAAGATTTTTTTTTCCCCCTAACTACAACTAATATGGGGCTCCTGAACCCAAACAAGAACAACAACCATAAAATTGGCACTAGGCAGATTTTGACTTCTGAAAATACCAGTAGTAACACACATAGTGGTTTAGACAAGATTTTGAATCAATTGCACCGCTCCGGTTTCAAAAACACGATTTCTGTCCCAGCAAATCAGGCAGTCATTATTTCTATGGGCAGTGCAAGCTGCGTTATGAGGCTAAAGTCATTTCCATCCACACTTCCATTGCTGACCAATCTCTAACTCCACTTCTGCTTTAAAAATTAGTTTAAATCTTCAATTAGTTTTGTAAGGTTGTGACTCAAAGATGAGTATCAGTGGCCCACTGAGACCAGGGATAGTAGCACATCATTGGGGCAAGAAAAATGCCTAGTACACTGAATAATGGGCTCTACAGTTTTTAATGCATCACTTCTAGTAAATGTAAAAATAAACACTGCCTGAAATTAACAAAAGACAAATCTTCTCCTCATGGTTAAATACATTTGACAGTGGGAAAGCATGTTTTCAGGCTAGAAAGTGGGATCACCCCAGATAAATGCCTAGGAGATGCCAACATTTGATCAAAGAGTTTTTATACCTCTTTACAATTAGTTTAAAGTCTAAAGCAGAAAGCTCATCCCTAGCCATGTGTGACATGAGAAGTTCAAAGAGAAAACATAAACTACATATTGGCAAATAAGCCTATAAAAATCTTAGCAAGTTAAAGATGAGTTAGCATACACACATGCATAAAACATTGCAGGATTAATGAAAAAATAAAACGTTTTACTTCAGAAAAGAAGTGGACACATTCTGTGAAGAATCTAAATAAGAAATATTATGAAATTATTTATTAGAGAACACTAAAAACAGCTTAAAGTTTCTGTTTATATATTATTAACCAAATATAAGAAAATAAATATGAATTAGAGGTTGAGAAGTTAAAGGAGGCATATAGTCATAAAATAAATGAAAGTGTTATAAATCTGTAAAAAAAAAAAGGTAAGAAGTGGCAAAAACTCAAAAGTTATTCAAGAAAAAGCAGATACACTAAATTTTAAAAATAATTTGAAACCCTGCTCTTCAAATATTGAGGATTCTCTCATTGCCATTCGTATTCCAGAGTCTGACTACAATATGATTATGAAATGCATAATGTAATGAGAAAATCACTGCCAATAAAGAATGTTTCAGTGAAACTCTTTTTAAAGAATAAGGTTAAATTAAAAATATTTCCAGGAAATGTAATCTGATAGAGTTTACCACAAACACATCTGCTCTAAATGATATTCGTAAGGAAGTATTCTAGTAAGAAGAAAAATCATCCCAGAAGAAAGTCTGAGTAGCAAAAGAGTATGGTCATCAAAAAAAAAAAAACAAAACAAAACAAAACAAAAAAAAACACATTTTAGAAAACACCTATAATTCTATACATGAATATAAGCAGACACACACCATATAAGATGATACATATAATGTAGAAATCATTTGATAAAAAAGAGAGGAAGCTTAAATATCAGAAAATGTAATGTCAGTCAATAGGGAAGTAATCAGAGTTATTATGTTTTAATCACTTAAAAACAGTAATAGACTGAATAATTTCTAAATAAGTGGAAAATAAAAAATGAACTGAACAAAATATAGCAAGCCAAATGAAGGCAAAAGGAAAGATAAACAAGGAGAATCTGGAAATATAAGTACATAAATTCAATTGACAAAATCAGAGTTTAAAAAACCATAATTATTTGGAAATTACTTCTAAATAAGTCATGCATCAAAAAATCATAAAAGTCTGAAAAATTTTAGAGCTAAACAATTATAAGCTATTCCATATTTAACTGGAAAGAATGAAACTAAAATACTACTTAGAAATATTTAGTATTGAATGGCTATATCCCAAAAGAGGAGAAGCTAATATTTACTTAAGTCTACCATTCGGGTGTTAAAAAAAAAAAAAACATAAAAACAAACAACAAATAGAAAAAAAAAAAAGAAACTAATGAATAAGAGTACAAGACAGTAGATTAATTCATTTGAATTTAAGAATATAATGAAGAGACCATCAAAGCCAATACATTTTCTTTGAAGTAGGCCATAAAAATCAGTAAATATCTGGCAAATTTGATCTAAATATGAGAAAAGGCACAAATAAACAATATTAGTTGGGAGGTAAAAATTTCTAGAATATGCAACTTGTAAAAACCCCAGAGAAAATTAACACCTGCACTATTCTATAGTTATTAAAAATAATTAACCAATAGTTTAAAAGTTTCCCAGGTTTAACAGAAAGATTGAAAATATTTATAAAAATTCTGAAGAAACAGATTGCAGGCATACCTCAGCAATATGTAGATTCACTTCGAGACCACTGCAATAATGTGAATATCTCAGTAAGCAAATCAAAAGCATTTTTGGTTTCCTAGTATATATCAAAGTTATATTTATACTGTATTATAAATTAGTAGCCCACTATTATTATTAGCCTATTAAGTGTGCAATTGCATTATGCCAAAAAAACCCAAAATGAATGTACATACCTTAGCTAAAATACATTCATTGTTAAAGAAAAATCCAACAATCATCTGAGTTTTTGTTGTGGAAAGTCTTGCCTCGATGCTGATGGCTGCTGACTGATGAGGGGGGTGCTTGCTGGAGGTTGGGGTGACTGGAAACTTCTTAAAATAAGACAACAGTGAAGTTTGCCATATCAATTGATTCTTCACAATTGATTTCTCTGTAGCATGCTGTCCTATTTCATAGCCCTTTATTTATAGTAGAACTTCTTTCAAAATTGGAGTCCATCATCTCAAATCCTGCCTCTGCTTATCAACTAAGATTATGTAATATTCCATATCCTTTGTTACCATTTCAATAACCTTCATAGCATCTTCACCAGTTTCCATCACCAGTTTCTTTGCTCATCCATAAGAAGCAACCCTCATCTATTACATTTTTATCATAACATTGCAGATCCTAAAGTTATATCTTTAGGATCGGCTTCTAATTTCAGTTCTCTTGCCCGTTCTACCACATCTGTAGTTACTTCCTCCACTGAGGTCTTGAACCCCTCAAAGTCTCCCATGAGGATTTAAATCAGCTTCTTCCAACCCCCTGTGAATATTAATATTTTGACTTCTTTTCATGAATCACAAATGTTCTTAATGACATCTAAAATAGTTGAATCTGGGGCCCTTGGGTGACTCAGTGGTTAAGCATCCAACTCTTGACTTCGGTTCAAGTCATGATCTCATGGTTCAAAGGTTCAAGCCCCTCATCAGGCTTCATGCTGATAGTGTGGAGACTGGTTTGGATTCTCTCTCTCCTCTATCTGTGCGCCCCCCCCACAAATAAATAAATAAATAAATAAATAAACAAACAAACTTAAAAATAAATAAAATACTTGAATCTTTTCCAGAAGTCTTTAAATTTACTTTACTCACATCCATTACAGGAACTACTATGGCATCTGTATTATAGCTATATATGAAACGTGTTTCTGTTTTATATAATTTTATATAATATTTCTGTTTCTTAAATAATAAGACTTAAAAGTCCAAAACGATCCATGGGCTGCAGAATGAAGTTTGTATTCATAGGTATAAACAACATTTACATTGTTGTACATTTCCATCAGAGATCTTGGGTGACCATGAGCATTGGCAATGAACAGTATTATTCTCAAGGATTTTTGTTTTGTTTTTTGAGCATTAGGTCTTAAGAATGGACTTAAAATATTCAGTAAACCATGTTGTAAACATATGTGCTGTCATCCAGGTATCGTTGTGCCACTTGGAAAGCATAGGCAGATTAGATTTAGCATAAATCTTAAGGGCTGTAGCATTTTCAGAATGGTAAATGAGTATTGACTTCAACTTAAAGTCACCAGCGGCAATGGCTCCTAACAAGAGAATCGGCCTATCCTATGAAGCTCTGAAGTGAGGCATTGACATCTTTGCTCCAGCTAGGAGAGTCCTAGATCATGCATCCTTCCAATAGAAGGCTTTTTTTTTAGGGGGGGGGTCTACATTGAAAGTCTGTTCATTGTAGCCACCTTCATCAATGATCTTAGCTAGATCTTCTGGAGAACTTGCTGCAACTTCTACATCCGCACTTGCTGCTTCGCTTTGCACATTGATATCATAGAGATGGGTTCTTTTCTTACACTTCATGAACCAACGTCTAGGAGCTTCAAAGTTATCTTCTGGAGCTTCCTCACTGATTTCAGTCTTCAAAGATTTGAAGACACTTTGAGCCTTGGTTGGACTAGGTTATGGCATACGGGAACATTGTGACTAGTTTAAAGTTCTATCCAGACCACTAAAACTTTCTCCATGTCAGCAATAAGGCTGCTTTGTTTTCTTATTCTTGTGTTTGCTGGGTTAGCACTTTTTTATTTCCCTCAAAGAAATTTTTTCTTTATATTCACAACTTGGCAATTTAGCACAATGTCCTAGCGTTTGGCTTATCTTGGCTTTTGACATGCTTTCTTCACTAAGCTTAATCATTTCTAGCTTTTGGTTTAAAGTCAGGGACATGTGCTCTTTCTTTCAATTGAACACTTAAGGCTATTGAAAGGTTATTAATTGTCAGAATTTTAATATTACTGTATCCTAGAGAATAAGAAGACCTGGGAGAGGGAAAGAAATGGGGAACAGCAAGTTGGTGGAACAGTAGCAATATGCACAATATCAATTAAGTTTGCTGTCTTATATGGGCACGGCTTATGGTGCCCCTCCCTCAAAATTATAACGGTAACATCAAAACTTACTGATCTTTGATTACTGATCACAGATCACCATAACAAATATAATAGTAATGTAAAAGTTTGAAATAATACTGTGAGAATAACCAAATATGACACAGAAACAAGAAGAGAACAAATACTATTGGAAAAACAACACCATTAGCCTAATAGCCTTGTTCAACACAGGGTCACTACAGTCTTCAATTTGTAAAAAAAATAAAAAAAAACAACAAAAAACAAAAAACAAACAGCAACATCTGCAAAGTGCAATAAAACAAATGCAATCAAGCACATTATGTTTATGTATAGTTTTTACAAAATTCCCCTTAAAGAATTTTTTAAGTGACATCTTCCATAGTGATTATCAGTTATGAGCCTAATTCCAAAACCCAATAAAGATTAAAAAAAAGGAAGGAAAATTGTAGGCCAATCTCTCATGTATAAATATGAATATAAAAATCTGTAATAAAATACTAGAAAACTGAATTCATCAGTGTATATTAAAAAATAATGCCTGTTAGCCAAGAATGTGTATCCTGCAGTAGCATAAGCAAGATTTTTCAAAGAGAAGGTGATGTGGAAAATTCCTGTGTCCTGGAAAGTTTTAGTCCTGCTGGAGGTGCTCCTGAATGTCAGGAAGTGAATGTCAAGGGGGAATGTCTGTTCCCAGGCCCAGAGCATAGGCAGTGGCATTGCCTGCTTGAGGCAGGATTGGGACGTTAGCTAACAACCCAAAGCACATTTCCACAAGTTCCCATGACCTTTGGTCACATTGCTGCTAGGCCTTGCCCCTTTTTGGGTTTCTTCTCCAGAACTAATCATTAAGTTCCAGTCCTGAAACAGATCCAAACTTTTGAAACTTTCTTTTTCTTCTACTCACTGACTTCAATTCATTACAGGGGAAACCCATCCTTTCCTCACTTTATCCACCCCAAAGTCTCTCTTTTTTTTTCTGTCCCTTCATCAACCCCAACATTGTGTTTTTTTCACCATTCTCCAAAATGTCTCAAAACTTAAATGATTAGCCATGACAATTTTAAGTAGAACGTTTCTCCAAAGCAAGAAGTTTATTTTTTTAATTTTTTTTAATGTTTATTTATTTTTGAGAGAGAGAGAGAGAGACCACAAGAAGGGGAGGAACAGAGAGAGAAGGAGACATAGAATCTGAAACAGGCTCCAGGCTCAGAGCTGTCAGCACAGAGTCTGACGCGGGGCTGGAACTCACAGACTATGAGATCATGACCTGAGCGGAAGTTGAATGCCCAACCTACTGAGCCACCCAGGCGCCCCACAAGAAATTTAATTTTAATTGGAAAACCTTCCCAGAAGATAAAAAGGTATACATTGGGATGTCATTCTTTTAATATAAAAATATGAAAAAGTGAGTTTCCGTATTAAAAGAAAAGCTAAATCCTTTGCCATGCCTTGTAAACACGGTTTCATGCACATTAATTTCTTATAATATATACAGTTTGAAACAACTTCTTGCCATTTGAATAAAGCATCTTTTCTCTACAACATGAGTCACGTTATGTTTAGAAAATGTAAGGTTCTAATCTGTTACTACCCAATAAACATTTCCTAGTGACAATTTATTTCCAGACAGATGAGTACACAATATAAAACTAGCTCTTTTTTTTTTTTTAAGATAATTGTGTATCTACAAACACACAGAAAGTAGAGCGATTTCCACAAAATAATAGAGGAGTTTTTAATCTGAATTGCCATGGAAAACCAAAGAGCAAGTGTTTATTTTATTCACCACCAGGAACACTTAAATAAACCCAAAGCCTCTTCTATGAGGCCTATGTTGTCTGATTCAAGAGTTTTAAAAGTTTGGGGATATTTCATGCTATGATTTGACTGAATTATTCAATTAATATACTATTATAAAATGTGAAAATGAAATATTTCTAATAATGTATGGAAATAAAGTATTCAGACTGCCTAGTATTTAATTTCCTAAATTCCAAATAAATTATTAATTAAGATCTAGATGCTGTCTGAATATATATGTGCAATTATTTATTAAAGCTATAAACTTGTTTTCAAGATAGTGGGTACTGAGTCTTTATTTAGAGAATTACTTCTTTCTTATTTTGGTTATATGTACAATATCTCCTTTATTAAAGTAACTCTGTAACATAGTTCTCTATATACACCTATGGAATTTTTGGTTAGCCATGTTTAGCTAAATGTATAGTGTTTAGATAATAGAAATCTAATGTTTTAAAAAATAAGGTTTCATTTTTAGAGGAATGTGTGTGTGTGTGTGTGTGTGTATGTATACCTATATATATGTGAGTGTACCTATATATAGGTGTATATATATATACACCTATTGCTTCACTGAACTCCTTTACCTCAGGAAGAAAATGGTAGGGTAGGTAGTAATGTTTTGCACATAGTTTCTAAGGAATAAAAGAATAGCTTTTAAAATTCATCGACTCTTTCCCCATAGGCATAACCTTTACTAAAATATTTAAAACATCTTTTAGAAAATACTTATATAACCATTAGTTTTAACTTACACATACTTGCTGTTATTTTAATTTTAATATATTAAAATTCATTTCCCCCCAAAACAGAGTTATATCGTTATCATTTTAGTCATATTAAGTGAAAATATTTAAATTTAGGTTCAAAAAATGAAAAATGAGATATTTTCCCACCAAGAATAGATTCCACAGAATTGTAAGAAAAAGAGTTAGACAGGTACAGATAAAAAGCAAAACTGCTAAAGGCGTTTTGCTTCAAGTAGACAGAGCAGAGAGATCTTGACGGCGGCTATCCATGAATTTTAAAGGAAGTGAACAAGAAAACCAGTGAACCTTTAACTGACATTTTTTAAAGTTCACTAGACTTGGGAGAGATTCTAGAGGATTTGAAAGCAGCAAACATGACTATGTTATTTCAAAAGGGTCAAGATAGAAGCAAAAAAAAATATTATGAGAGCAGCAAGTTGAGAAAGTCGAACTAAAGCTGCGTGCTGAAAGAATATTTGAAAAAATATTTTTATTTAAGATAATCAGCACAAATACACTCAATGGATAATGGGCTTAAGTAATATAAATAGCACACATAAGAAAATATAGGTTTAAATTTGAAGTCAATGTTGATATTGAAACAAACCTTGCATAATCACAAGCACAGAAGAAAAGGAAAGTAAACTGTTCTAGTATTTGAAATGTTTTGAGGGGGGATAAAAAGAACATGCTTTAAATTTAGAGAACATTGATTTAGGATAGCACCTAATCTAGAAACAATTAAATTGCAAAGTGCAAAATCTCACTCAAATGGGTTAGCATAAAGGAGAATGTATATGAATGTACCAGAGGATCTCGTAGGACCTAATTTTAGGAACATCTTCACACAGCCATGTACAATGACTGTCTGGGTCTATTTTCTCTATTAAACCATCCTCTCCCTTCTCTCTCTGCCCTCTCCCTTCTGCCTGTCAGCTCTTGATCTTTAAGGTATTTGGGTTTATTCTCTTACAGAGCAAAGTATATTTGGTTATCACAGCCCAGTTCTGGCCATGACTCATCATGAATTTCTCTTAAATCCAAGGGCTGCCACTATCTATCTTAGCCACAGGCTTCTTAATTTACATTTTAGAGAAAATCAGTTGGCTTAGGTTGGTTGAAGTGCCCACACCTAAGTCAGTAAGCTATGCTCAGAAAATTCCAGATTACCTGGTCTACTAGCACCATATCTTAATCAGAGCCTGCTGTAGTATGCTTCCAATAAAGGGTTCGAATTTTCTGGATCATCAGTTTAGAAGAAATTGTTCAAAGATTTTAGAGATTTTGTTCAAGATGCAGATTATAAGGATATAAGTCCTATACATTGTGTTAGAGAGTAGGAGTATCTCTAGGGTTCTTATTCTGGTTTTCATTTTTGTCCAATAAGGAAGAAGTAGATATTGACAAATTTATAGAAAGACAATGATTAACACAATGAGATTGGTATTTCAGAAAGTTTTCTGTTATTAATATTGATATCTTTCAAAATGAACATAATAGATGCTTTAGAAAAGGAGGACAAGACAGTTATAAGTTTTTCTGCATTCTAGTTGCAATATTACTAGGTTCTTAAGTAGGAAATGGGCAACTGGGGTGGCAAGGAGACATTGGTCATGAAAGAGGTGTAGGACTTAGGGAATTAATGGGACTTGGCAAAAAATTGAGGTAGAGAGGGAAGTGTAGGATAGCACTCATATTTCTAACATGGGTGACTGGGGTGAAATTGCAAATCACTACCATCCTGAAAGACTGAAGAAGTAGAATATTCAGTGCGTGACTACCTAGGGAGGGAGGCTGGGGGGAGGCAGTCATCGGAGTTTTGTGTCCATACAGGGGACAGATGAAACAAAGTAAAGCCAGAGCAGTGTGTGCTGAACACCACACACACCGAACACAGTAGCTGCTCAGCCAAGGAGAAAACAAGATATGATGAAAACACCATACCCTGAAAACAGCAGAAGAGTTTTTCCTCGAGATGAAATGCTTAGATTACCGAAGAATGTTGAGCCCACCCTTACCCCTTACCTCCCCCTGTGCCATCTTCCTGAGTTTGCTGACGTATATGCATAAGCGGTCACATAGAGTCATGGTATATTTCCCATGATTTATGAACTTATTTTTCTGCTTTCGTTTCCACATGCTATTGTTCACTACCCAACAATACAAGAGAACTACCCAGGTGGGGGCTGCACCCGGCCCTTTCTTGCTTACAGGAGCTTTTCTTGGTGCAGTCACTCCGGGCCTCCTGTTCTAAACCACTTGGACCCTGAGTAATCCTTTCAGTCTTGCATCCCACCGAGCAGCATGGTGGAGTTTTGTTCAAACAATGGAAGCTGTCATTTTTAAAGAAAAAGTTGAAATTATTGGAATATTAGGTCAAGATCAATGAGGTCTACAGAACTAGGCTCAGAAAATTGGCAGAAGCCTTGAAATCTCAGACAGTGAGAGTGCCATGAAGGGCCCTACGCGAGAATGTACCACTGTGGGCATGCCTACTGGTAGCCTCCGGTACCATCACAGCCTCCTGCACCATTAACAATTTCCAATTTTTAACCTGAAAGTCCCTGATGTTCCCTACGGAGCCACGTCTCAGATGAGAGGTAACTAACCAACAAACCTTACATCACCTGTTGTAGTGTAGCAGGAATCTCGCGCAAAGGGTCCTGACACCAAGGCTTTTCGTTCCAGGAAGCAACTTTATTTGTGCCAGTGTGGCTCAGTTGGCACCCCAAGAACTGAGCCCCAAATGCCACATGGGGTAGTTTGTTATACATTTTCTACTTCTTTGTCTCCCGTATATGTAACACACAAACAGTCTGATTAGGTGGTCTCATGTTACAAGGTCCTGAGAGATGTTACCTATGCCTATTAGCCAGGGTGTCTTGAGGTTTGTTTTCTTTCTTTCTTTCTTTCTTTCTTTCTTTCTTTCTTTCTTTCTTTCTTTCTTTCTTTCTTTCTTTCTTTCTTTCTTTCTTTCTTTCTTTTCTTTCTTTCTTTCATTTCTTAGGGAGAGGACCCTACCACACTAGTTTAAGAGCAGTGATGAAGAGGTTTATGTTTTCCTTCCTAGACAACAAAATCCTGCCCTATCGCCTGCAAAAACATTTAGGATATAATAAAAAGTACTTTCAGATGTTAGCTGGCTGAAGATAAAATAATAAATAAAATGGCAAATGTCCTCAATGGAGAGTCAATGAGGTGAGAAACCTCTGTGGGAGATTCCACTTACAAAGTTGCTTATGTGATTTTGGAGCCTCAGATAGAGATTCAGGTTGTTTTTTTTGTTTGTTTGTTTGTTTGGTTTGGTCTGGTTTGGTTTTTTGCTTTTTCTTTTCAGCATATGGTTAACTGTCAAAACTGTTGCAATAGTTGTGATCATTTAGGAAGTAAATCTAGAGTAAGAAGAGGAAAGCTTGCAGAATATTAAGGATGGGTGATATTTAAACATAAGAAAAGACACTGTAGCCGACAAAACAGAATGCAAATAGTCAACAAAACAGGAAAATAACTTAGAATGAGGAGCATTCACAACATTTTAAAAGAAATAAGTTTCAGAGGAGATATTACACAACCATGTTAAAAGCTACTGCAGTGGAGTAACGTATCAACCAGTAACGGAAGTTAATATTAAGAGCTCCTTGGGGCGCCTGGGTGGCGCAGTCGGTTAAGCGTCCGACTTCAGCCAGGTCACGATCTCGCGGTCCGTGAGTTCGAGCCCCGCGTCAGGCTCTGGGCCGATGGCTGGGAGCCTGGAGGCTGTTTCCAATTCTGTGTCTCCCTCTCTCTCTGCCCCTCCCCCGTTCATGCTCTGTCTCTCTCTGTCCCAAAAATAAAAAAAAAAAATAAAAAACGTTGAAGAGCTCCTTGATGGCTGTTAATTCCATGAAAGCTCAAAACAGAAGCCAATAATTTTGGATTAAAAGACTAAGAGAAAAGAATGAATTAAAGTCATTCAGTATGGAAAATATATTCAAAAATATTTTACTGTTAGAAAAAAAGAGAGAAGAATGGTGGATGGGTTTTGCTATGTTCTTCCTTGAATGTTTAGTTGTGAGTGACATTAACATAATGAAGGGTTAATAGTAAGGAGGTTGAAGGTCTGGGGGTTGAAGCATTGGAAGAGAGGGAATTTTGGAAGAACTCCAGAACTGGCACTTAATAATGAAAAATTGTCATTACTTAAATCATTTGATCTCTTTTGGTTTCTCTCCTCAACTTGAAATATTCACACAAACACACGCAAAGAAGAACAAGAGGGGGAGGAGGAAAGAAAGACAAGTAGGAAAGGTACAATACAACAAAAATGAAAAATTAATAAGAAAAAAAGAAGAAAAAGTCTTAAAAAGTAAATCACTGCAGAGAAGCACAGACAGAAGGTATAAAGTATTCTGCACAGCTATCTACTTTTTTTTTTTTCTTTTCTGGAAAAGACAAGTCCTTTTTTTTAGACAGGCTAAATATTTTGTAATAATGCCTTTAGATAAGGAATCCACTGATGTCTTCTCAGGCAGAAATTTCTATATAAAGCATAGGTAATTAGGGCCTCTGGTTATGTATGAGCATCTAATGGCCCAATTAGTCCTTCAGGGAAGCCAGTTTTATTGTTCTATTGTTTCCTCTGTAGTGTTTCCAATTTTAATGTAGATTCCCTATTTAGAAAACTTGCTTTGTACTTTAACTCCACTTGAGAATTAAGGAACTTTTGGTCTAATATATATATATGTGTATATATATATATATATATATATACACATATATATATGTATATATATGTGTGTATATGTATATATATATATATATACATACACACACGCGCACACACACACACACACATATATACATATATATAATTTATATGTACATAAAAGAGTATCTTTCTCTCTCTTGCTTTCTCTGCTTCTCTCTCTCTCCTCATAAACTCAAACAAAGTCAGCATAGTTGACCTCTGACAAAGACTCTGTCTAAACAGTCAGACTCCTCTGAACCTCTTCTCAATTAGGCCCCCCCTTGCCAGGCTATGAAAATCAGGCACAGTTTAGCTTTAGTAAGAACCCTGCTAAGTCAGTTTAGAGCAAATCTCCTACCCTTGACATTTGGTTATTCTTGATATCTAATCAAATTCTGCCTCTTCCTCCATCCACCCAGCTGATGTTTCATCCCCTGACCCATCTACAGCAAGAATTTTGTTTGGCCAATCTAGAAAGAATTCCTTCAACCTTTGGTGTGTCATCTTAGTAATTTCCCATTCACCAACCCTCCAACCCTGTTCCCTGGTTGTAAATTCCCACTTTCCCTCATCACTCAGAATGGACCCCAGTTCTATAACAAGGTCTCTTTCCCTATTGCAATAGTTCTTGAATAAAATCTGTTTTTGCTTCTTTAACTACTGTCCAGCTCTAGTTTTCTTTAACACTTCTTTCAGTTCTAACATAAAGTGAGGCTTATTCATACACTAAATAAATGCTCATATAGGCCTATTGTTTTAGCAATAAAGTAATTTTGAATATAATTTAAATTCTCCCAACTTTCACTTAATAATTATTATGCTATTCAATAAATTTTATTCAGCCATGTTATAAATTTCCAAAATATATATCCCTTGCTCTGATCTTTTTATTTGCAATGACCCTCTACCCCTTTAATGGATATTATATGATTGATTTTGACCTTAGATATTTCCCTCTTTGGTAAGATTTGAAAATTAAAACATTCTTGATTATATTTCATAAAAATATAGTCATTTGGGGCCACTCCTTCTCATCAGATTAAAAAAATCTGTTTTATAATATGTGCATTTTCTATTGATAAAGGAGGTAATATAGAGTAGTTTTAGAATGCTTATTAAATTGTCATGATAATTATAGGGGTGTTATTTTCTATATTATCTATATTATCTATATTTCTATTTTATATATTATCATCATTCTCTTTACATTCCATAGTTTGAAATGCCCTGAAATGCATTCATATTTATTTGAACTAAAATGCAAAGAAATGAATGAGCATTTTTACCATCTTGAGTGTGTTTTGTTACTAAGTGCTATCCAAACATCTAACATGGTAACTAAAATTGTAAATGACCTACAACATGTATCCTCAATGTCAAATCTTCCTTTCTCCAATCTAATTCCATACAAATTAGGTAAATTACAATGAATCTGTTCTTTTTCTTGGTAAGTTACTTTATAACAAATATGTTGCCGTATGATATAAAGAACCCACATATCCTTTGGACTTCTCTACTTGTTTTGTATTCTAGAAATATATCCAGACTGATCTATCTTCTATTCTCGATCATTCTTTGCATGTTTCTTGTGGCAGTATCTTTCCATGAGTCAAAGGTGCTCTATTCCATTTCTGTTTAGACCAATACTGCTGCCCTCTTTTAGATCGGGTTCATTTCATTCAAATGATTACTAGAGTTAAAAGGGAATTGCCAATTCAGTAATCTCCTACTCTGCCCACTCCCTGCCAGTTTCCCCCAGGTCAGCCTTTGATTGGATGAGAAATTTATGCATTTTTGCACAAGTCTAATCAGAATGCATGCAGAAAAACTCCACCACACAATGGAGATGACTGCAAAAGCCCCAGAGTTTATGTAAATAAGGGGGTGTTTGAGGCAGCCAATCTAGGCCTCAAAAAGCTTGATTTGAGTGTGCCCAAGAATAGCTATAGCAAAGCGTTCCTAGTTTGCATTTTAGCAGATGAGTTCTCCTTGCCGAATTTTGCAGCAAAGTTAGTTCAGCTCTTTAAAGGAAAACAAAAGCATTACAGAATACACCTTTTTTTTTTTTTTCAAAGCACAACCAAGGACTGCCAGCTAATTAAATTAATTAACACTTTTTAAACATTTTTTAAAAGCTTTATCATTACATATAGAAAATGAACGTAAGTTCATTCTTTATCAAGAGTCAGTTCAATAATCATTAAAGTCACTCAAAAGAGGGGCCCCTGGACGGCTCGGTTGGTGAAGCATTGGATTCTTGGTTTCAGCTCAGGTTATGACCTCACTATTAGTAGGTTCAAGCACTACATCTGGCTCTGTGCTGACAGTGCATAGCCTTCTTGGGATTCTCTCTCTCTCTTTCTCTCTCTCTCTCTCTGCCCTTCCCCTGAACATGCTCTCACTTTCTTTCTCTCTCTCACAATAAATAAATAAACTTAAAAAAAAGTCATTCAAAATAATTCACTTCTTATCCACTCCTTCCTCTGATATATTTTAGTCAATTGTATTAGATGTGAATATATACAATCTCACTTCTGTTTATTTTGTAATATTTCTATATAAAACATTAGGTGAAGTAAGAAAAGTGGTTTTCTCAGTTCTTATTTTGCCTCAACCAAAACCAACTAAAACTGCTTGCATTTCAAAGGGAACTTTTGAAAATTTTCTCAAAACCATCATATTATTCTAAATTATTTGGTACTTTGGATACACTCAATATTAATTTTGTTATAGCATAAAAACATTTGCTTGTCAAAGCTCTCCCAAACCTCTCCCCCCACCCCCAAGGAGTGGTCCTATTTGAGGACATATATGTCATCATAATTGCAGCTCTGTAAGAGGATCATCATTTAGAGCTGGCTCTCTCCTTTTGCTTCCATATCAATAATGGTAAACAGCCTGTGGTAAGTTGAAAAATACCACACACACATACCCCAAAGATATGTCTGTGCCCTACTCCCCGAACCCCTCAATGTGACTTCATTTGAAAAAAAAAAGATCTTTCAGATATGTTTAAGTTAAGGATCTTGAGATGAGAAAATCATCCTAGATTATCAGGGTAATCCTTGGCTGCGATCACAAGTGTCCTTATTAAAAGAGAGAGAGAAATCAGACACACACACAAAGGAGAAGGTGATGTGAAGACAAAGCCGTGACTGGAGTGATGAGGCCACCAGCCGAGGGATGCCAAGGGGAGGCTAGCAGCCATTGGAAGCTAGAAGTGGCAAGGAATGGATTCTCTCCCAGAGCCTCCAGAGATAGCACAGCCCTTCGACAACTTGATTTTGGAATCCCAGCTTCTGGCACCTTGAAGGAAAAAATTCTGTTGTTTTAAGCCACCAAGGTTTTGGTCATTTGTTACAGCAACACTAGGAAACTCAGCCTCATCCCTAGGCTGTTTTCCTTTGGCAAAGGCCTGGACATCTCTCTTCTTCTCTTACATGTTCTTTTGAGTGTCAAATGTCCAGAACCATGATGTTCAGGCTTGTTGACATGTTACAGCTCTTCCAACTGTTTCCTTATTTTCCCTACCTTGAAGAGCTCTGAGAGTAAACGTGAGACTTGAGTTGTCCTGAGTAGGAAATATGGAGCAAAGTGTCCAAAATAAAGCTTTTGGTTTGAGTTATTCAGAGCAATTTTAGGAAAACAGGATTCCACATATTACACTATCAGTTACCATATTGATCTGAATTGGAGTCTGAGACAAATGCATCATCTAATAACATATGTATCATGGAATTACTACCTTTATTCATCACGTATTTCCCATAGTATCTTATAAGTTGAGGTGATTAGTCCAACGCTATATTTAGAAATTGTTTTATTGTCTGGTCAATTATTAAATAAGAATATTGAATCATAAGTAAGTAAAATTTGTTACTATTTCATAATAAAATTTTGAAATTGGAATTTATAGTAAATTATTCATTTATAATAAATTATTATTATAATTTCTGTAAGTATTATTATTCTAGACGGGGAAGATATGTTTTTTTGTTTCTGGTTTTGTTTTTCAAAATTCTACTAGTAATCTAGCTTGTCAGTTTAAACTAGGAAATAAAAAAAAAAACAGACAAAAAGCCTATTTCAAAAGAAATGGTGTGTGATCTCAGGTATGTGATAAAACATTATTTTATGTGCCACCAACATTGTATATTATAAAGGTAAAGCAAACTCTTAAAGAACCAGTGCCAGAGCAAAAACATGAAAGAAAGAGAGAGAGACAGAGACAGAGAGAGAGAGAGAGAGATCTTAGACGCATACCTAGCAAGTCAGCCTACTGATATATCTAAGCGCCCTGAAGTAGTTAGTACTTGATTCAAGGCAGAAGTAAAGTTTTCTGCTCTTCATCTTCAAGTAAAGACGAATGGGCTTTCATAATGGACCTTGCTCTGACAATGGGAATAAATGACTCTGATATCTGAGCACTCTCAAGGAGACCCAGAGATTCAATATGCAAAGTCTTTCAGTTTATCATTGAAAGTGCAGCCTTGGATTATTACTGACAGCCAAGATGCAGTTAAAGTAAAGGTCATGCAGACTATTGACAATAATAAATTTTAAGATTTGGTATCTTTTTTCTGAGACCTTCTTCAAGTCGTTTATCAAAAAAAAAAAAAAGATAAAAGGAATAAAAAAGAAATAAGTTCTTTGCCTTAGTGCAGTTTAAAACAACCTATGTATTTTCCAGAGTATTATGAATAAATACCAAAACTGTAGTTTCTAACATTGTGTTAATAAAAACTATTCTCTAAATTCCTAAGTAAGAATATCAAATCCTATAAAGATCGGTAGCATGATGTAACTGAGGTTATTGTAGCTCCATATTTTGATAAAGTTTCACGATAAATAATAGAAAGTTTTTATATTATATCCACCTGAGATTAATAAACCCTCATTTTTAAAAAAAATAATTGCCTATTTTAATTATTTAAAATTTATCTTGAACTGCCTCAAAACAAAGACGAAAATATACCTTTAAACAAACTAATGGGATGCCTGGTGGACTTAGTCCGTTAAGTGACCATCTCTTGATTTCAGCTCAGGTCATGTTCTCACCATTTATAGGTTTGTGCCCTACACTTGGCTCTACACTGACAGCACAGTTTCCCTTGCTCCCTGCCCCTCCCCCACTCGTTCTTACATGGGTGCCTGTGGTTGTTCTCTCTCTCTCTCAAAGTAAATAAACTTCAATAAACACATAAATAAACAAACACACTATTAAACTGTAGTCGAGGTATTCATACTTAAACTGTATGGAGAAGTAGAAAATTATTTATTTTCTGTTTTATAAAAGTTTGTATTCCTACAGTAACATATCTCTGTTAAAAATTATTTATATCTACAATTATAATTCGAGATAAATTTCACTTTTGAACTTTACTTTTATGGATAAAAACTTTCTCCCTCATTTAGATTGCCCTTGACTTTTCCTTTTTAATTTACCGGTTCCCTATATTCTCCATTCCTACAATGTATATATTTTCTGATTCGCCGCAATGTTAGACAAGTCCACTTGGTTAAGGCTTAATCATTTATTTGAAAGCATATGTTGGAGAAACTAAAACTTTCTGATTATATATGCAGTGAATATAACAAATGACAACACTTTATTAAAACTTTCCAATTGTATAAACAGGGCCTAAATCATGTGGAAATACTTGATTCAAAATGTGTATAATCCCTCCTTTAAAATAGCTGACTATTTATTATCACATAATGGGATCAACATAAGGGATGACAGAGAAAATCATAGACATAACCAAAATTAGAGATAAAGTGCTCTTAACAACCGATATCTAAAAACGTAATTGAAAATGGGTACCGTCAACTCAGCCCAGGGGTCTTCTGATTGCACGAGTTCCTCCAATGCACAATTATTGGCACACGCACAGGAAAAATTATCAGAATGGCTGCTTATCCGTGGACTCTGAGTTGTGACCATGAGGATTACATAGCAGGACCAGGAGGCAGAGAGCCTTACCCATCTCATTGTTTCCTATTTCTTATTCCTTTAGCCCAGCCACAATTGAGGAACATAGAGGAAAACTTTCCAAGAAGAAGTCCACTCCTCGCAGGGACACAAGTTAGCAAGGATAATCTCTGCTCCTTACTTTGGCAAAGGCCTTTCAGTGGAGGAGGAATAGATCCAAATGCATCTTTACTGTATAAATTACAAATTCACAGAGCAGCTAGGTAATGTTTCCTGGAAGCATAGCTCTTCAGACCTCAGGCTTCAAGTGTGATATGCCATGGGAACCAACATGTGCATTTTAGTAATCCATTGCCATTTAGATTTAGACAGTGACAGAAAAGAGTTTCAGATCTCACTGTAATTTAACAAACATATATTAATCCCCTATAGGGTAGCTGCACAGTGTGGTTTACTTGGGTGGCATCAGATGTGGAAGGAATAGTCTTCCAAGCAATGATCGCAAAAAAGACATACACCTAGACCTCTTCAACTTTACAGTATGCTTATATTATGGATATATGCATTTTATATATTTCTTTATAAAAGCATATTACAGCAATGGAAATTTTAAAATCTTGTATATTAATAATTAGGGCTAATATTTTTCATTTTTTTAATGTTTGTTCATTTCTGAGAGAGAGAGAGGCAGGGGAGAAGGAGGGGCAGAGAGAGAGGGAGACCCAGAATCCGAAGCAGGCTCCAGGCTCGGAGCTTTCGGCACAGAGCCCAACACGGGGTTTAAACTCACAGACTGTGAGATCATGACCTGAGCCAAAGTCAGACACTTCACCGACTAAGCCACCCAGGCACCTCAGTTATGGCTAATGTTAAAAAGCAAAAGACTGCACTGATAAAAAAATCTTCCTACTAAAAGCTGTATTATAGGGGCACCTGGGTGGCTCAGTCAGTTGTGTCTGATTTTGGCTCAGGTCTTGCTCTCACGGTAAATGAGTCTGAGCCCCACATCAGACTCTGCCGTTAGCGCCCAGTCAGATCCTCTCTCTCTCTCTCCCTCTCTCTCTCTCTCTCTTTCTCTCTCTGTCTCTCTGTCCCTTTCCCACTGTGCACTCTCTCTCTCTCCCTCTCTCTCTCTCAAAATAAATAAGTAAACTTTTTTTAATAAAAAGCTATATAATAGATCTTGGTACCTGGTGTAATTCCAAACTAGTGATTGACTAGCTTAATTTAGTGACTTCATAAAAAAAATTCCACAAATACAGAAAAATGTAATACAGACAATAAAAAGGTATTTTCTTAATAGTAATATTAATAATAAACCTGTTTTGAGCACTTCTCATATACCAGACAGTGTCTCAGCTCTTTACATGATGTAAATTATTTAACCATTTCAATAACCTAGGCACTAACTGACCATTAATTTCAACCTTAAATAAGAAAAATTAGAAGCACACGGGTAAAGCTGGTCAAATTTACAGAGATGTGAGGGGCAGAGCTAAGATTCGTAACATGGCAATTTGAATCCTGGGCTATGGCACTTAGATTTACCTGTAAATTTGTTGAAATGTCTTGGGAGTTTAGAAACTTAACTCTTGAGTACAATGTCACTTCATCAATTAAAGCATGGTATTTAAGTTGAAAAATTGACATTTCAAAATGACTGATGAGTAGAATATTGATGATGCTGTTGAATGCACGCAGAATCAAAGCTGAAACAGTGTTTGGAACCAAATTTTAGGTGTCTTTGCCTTCCAACCTACTCTATAATTTTGGTGAAGTCAGCCCCTGTAAGCGTGCATTTCCTCAATACTGCAGTGACAAGGTAAATACCTCCTCATAGCCTTGTTATGAGGATTAAACTTCACGCAGTTCCTGGTAACTAACTTTTCTGTAAATATGATAGTTATTTTTATTAATGTAAAATTTGCAGATTAAAGTTGAAATAACTTATTATTTATGGGCCATATGAACATCTTTCCTAAAATACAACTCATGGGGCTGCAAACCTTGACAACTTAGCATTATAATTCATATTTCATTCTACTATAAACTTCCTTGCATTGTTGCACTTTCCACTTAAAGGACTTTGTCCCTATTTAAGAGCTGAAGCTTTCTTTAGGTTATGTACATTACATAAGTCAGGCTCACACTCTTTGGTTATCAAATATAGATGTATCAAACTCCAGTGAATCAAGTGGATCCCTCTTTTCCCGATGACAATACTACTAGTACAATTAATTAGTTAGAAAAATACACACACACACACACACACACACACACACACACACCTCTTTTGATGTATAACAGCCTGGCACACCAGAATGTTCTAGTTCCAGATGTCCAACTTTAAAAATAAATGTTCATGCAGTGATTCATTTTGCATGCCCATGTCGAGTATTCAGAAAAATTCTATTTGATTTATTCAATAATCATATATTGAATACTGAGAATATAACAGACTTTGGCTCCTCTTTTTTTCTTAACTTTTAATGTTTATTTTTGAGAGAGAGAGAGAGAGCAAGCAGGGGTGGGGGGGGGCACAGAGAGAGCGAGACACAGAATCCAAAGCAGGTTCCAGGCTCTGAGCTGTCAGCACAGAACCAGACAGGGGCTCAAACCCATGAGACGTGAGATCATGATCTGAGCTGAAGTCGGAAGCCTAACTTACTGAGCCACCCAGGTGCCCTTGGTTCTTCTCGATAGAGTGTTCACCCTTTTCCACTGTTTGAATAATGAGCAATTTTGTCTGCTCTCTCTGTGCTGAGCCCTGATGAGGATAATTGTGGAGAATGATTGTATGTCCATAAGAACTGGGTTTTTTTGTTTGTTTGTTTTTTATAGTCTGTGGGTCTCCTGGACACCAGCCCTGATGATTTCCAAATGTAGGTGTTTTGGAAACCAGTGCCTCCACTGAGAATGTTAAAAGTTGGGATGCTACATGTGGGGTCCAAACTCTCTGCTCCTTCTGGAGAAGCTCAGAGTTAAGGGTTCCCTCTAAACTGTATGGCATTGTGTGGGGTAGAGTTAATCTTTCCTATCCATTTTGATGTGGATGTTTTCTATTTGTAGGAGTCACTCAACAAGTGTCTGGATCTCTTGCAGCGGAAACTGACCCA
This sequence comes from Neofelis nebulosa, assembly GCF_028018385.1. Lineage (NCBI taxonomy): Eukaryota > Metazoa > Chordata > Mammalia > Carnivora > Felidae > Neofelis > Neofelis nebulosa. The sequence goes on along the minus strand of NC_080784.1, from coordinate 93,137,375 downwards.
CATGTAGCTATCTAGCTGTGCGTTGGTGGGAGGAAGGGATTCAGGAATCTTCTATGTCACCATCTTCATCAAATCCCCCCTCCCAGGATCATACATTTGAATGATAACTGAAGCAGAAATATTATCTTCCAATTACCACGTATATTTATATTTTTACATAATGTTGGGAATTTGTGTATTTGATTATCTTTTTACAGTTACATTCTTTTTGGGAAAGTGAAGTTGAAATTGAAAATTTAGGAACTCCTTCTAATGTTGTTTACTTACAAAATGACCACGATGATAAATGTTTTTCCTTCAAAGTGGTAGAGGAGAAGTGCTGTAACAAAACAGCTGGCAGCGGATGATTCCTGCCATTGGGTAGCTGCCGCTCCATATTTTTTAATCTAATAATTGCATACTCAGAGTTTTAAATATGAGGAAATAATTTTCTAGTTCCTTGGAAACACAGGAGGCAATTATGTTATTCTATGCCCAGCTGTATTTCTGGAGACAAGAAAAAAAAAAAAAAAGGAAAGAAAAAAGGAAGAAGAAGAAGAAGAAGAAAAAATAAAGAAAAAAAACATCCGTTCATTAATTCTCCAAACATCTGACTGTGTTGATATTTTGTTCAGTAAAATACCTCTAGCATTATTTTCCCCCAAAAGTCAGCAGTTTAATCACTTTTACCAAGCTACAGAAAATTCATTATCATTTTCAAATGTTACTAAACGTGGAACAAATGCATCCTAAATTATTGACTGAAAGATGTGATGTGAGACATACCTTTTCTAATTATAAGGAAACTGAACAGACACAAAGTGCTTCTGGGAAGCAGGTCTAGAATCCGTCTCCTGCTTCACAATCCATATTGAGAATACATGATGCTTCAGAATTCCTAAATTTACAGTGTAACCAAAAAAGTAGGATCATATTGTTCCATGACTTGCCTGTTGTTGAGATGTTGATGCTTCATACCTCTGCCAACAGGAATAAATCTTGTTTATTGGCTCTCGGCTGTTGGTTGGTAGGTTGATCAGCTTGCTGTTATTTTGTTGTTTGTGTTGTTGTTGTTGTAGGTATTTTCCATATTCATGACTGTCTTCATAGTTTTTAAATGCTTAATTAATTTTGAGAGGCAGAGAGAGACAGAGCGTGCGTGAGCGGCGGAGAGGCAGAGAGAGAGACACACACACAAACAGAATCCGAGGCAGGCTCTCGGCTCTGAGCTGTGAGCACAGAGCCCAAAGCAGGGCTCAAACTCACGAGCCGTGAGATCATGACCTGAGCTGCAGTCGGACACATAACCAACTGAGCCACCCAGGTGCCCTGACTGTTTTCATATTTTGAATATTCTTTTTAATATTTAGAGGTATTCCTACACAGTGAAATCTTACATGCTCTTTACACAGAAAAGTCAGAACCAAGTACCCATTTTCCTATATAATGAGATCATTTGTATGTGACTTCATTCCTGAGAGGACACCCATGCAAGATTTTAATTCAGAAGTGAACACCATGGTGAAACAGACTTTTGCAGACATTCAGTTTTACTGGTATGGTGAAGAGCAAAATATCAGCCCTCAATGGTAGCAGACATCATTGTAGTGACCATAAGTTCTCCAACTTCTCAGTGACAGCAAATCTGATTCCAGTAGAGGGACTCCGTTAATGCTACAGCATATAGCAGGTGTAGCAAAGCATTGATTTTTCCTAACTTCTGAGCAGTTCTGAAACCTATCTAATACTTTAATAAATCAATTTACTGCTTAAACTACCTACATTCGATTTGTGGATTTTAACAGTTTTTCTAAGAAGCCTGGTGACTTTTTCATATGTACGCTTGCTTTTAAAAATAAGAGAAATTGAGTTGAATATTTTCTGAGAGGTATGTATAGGACTGTCAATATACATGAAAATTAAATTTCTAGGATATAATGTATAGAGGACATGATTGTCTACTCTCAAAATTTTGCCAGCATTAATTACTTTGCTTTCAGCATTTTGATTGTCCCTAGTTGATAAAGACATGCGCCAGCAAAAATGTAAGCAGGAAGTATATCTTATCATTTGCACTCTCATCAATTTTGCTGTTGAGTACAGTATAACTTTCAACTTACATACTTGCACATGTTTTGTATATGAGCAAAATTTTCAGATTTCTTTCAAGAACATTTCTCATTTTTACACTGGATCTCTATTTTCTGTCCTCAGGTATATATTGTTCTTTCCATGTTTTTTTTTTTTTTTTCTTTCATCTCTTTGTATCTTTTCTCTTCATTCTAGTGAAGAATCCCAAATTGGTTACCAGCATTATGGATGTGTTTTTCCACATCATAACATCATACTGCAGCCATATCTAATATAAACGTATTTCTGCTGATCGAAATAGGACATAACATGCTTACGTTTTCATATTTCTTGATGTACCTTACTACTAATATACATTCCATCTTCTACTGAAGTATTTATATTAATTGAAATAATAAGATCTCTCAGCTGCGAGCATACGATGTTTCATACAATTAGAGCATACAGATGATACAGTATGTCTGACTCAAAACAATCATTTAAGACAAACATACTGAAAATAAAATCATCCAGAGCATGAGTCTTAACAGACAAAGGCACTAAACAGTTTTGTTAGAAGTTCTTTAATGATCTTGAGGACTTGCCTTCTCTGTACAAAAAGCCCATCAGGATCCAGCAAGAGGTCCTGAACTGTGTGCATTCCGAAGATCCATCAGAAGCGTCGAAATCAGTGTCACTGATTCAGAGACATAAGACCAGTCATATACTTTCAGATGCGTCTGCATGAAGTAACTTGCATTAGGATCAAATTTTGAAGGAGGAGAATTATCTTATACTATTTCCCCCACACTCCAATGTCTTTATGAACGGCCTTCTATTTTAAAGCCTGCACGACATTAGCACCTAAATAAATCATTTGGTCGTAGTTAGAAAACACAGAAAGAAATCCCAGAAAATGCTGAAATGTGTAAGTTTACTTCATGATCCAAGGCTTTGCAGGAGATGCTTACACATGTCAATGCATCTGTCTTTCTGTCATTCTGTTCCCCTCATTCTCCTTTTAACTTATGATTTTGGCTTTTAACCTGGTTTTCTAGGCTTCCCATTCCCATTTCATAGATGTCAGTACTTTTCTATCTGACTACACATGGGTGCTAAACTGTCTAAAATACTGTCTTCTATTCTTACAGTAGATCATATCATTGAGGCTCTTACTCTAAATTTTCAGACCTCATTCATTCTCTTTCACTATTTTATTTAGTAAATATTTGACAAACACTTATTATGTCTTAGGCACTTCAGTGATTGAAGAATATAGAACAGTGGACAAAACGTAGAAGAATCCTGCTCTCACTGAGCATATAATCTAGTCAGCAAAGCCACCACTAGCAGAGAGATAAAGAAGTCATAGTTTAGAGGTAACAGGCACTATGAAGAAGATAATACAGGATAATAGGAACTGGAAGGATTCAGTGTGTGTGTGTGTGTGTGTGTGTGTGTGTGTGTGAGTGTGGAGGGGAGGGATGACTTACATTTCCATCAGCATTAATATTGTTGTTTATGTTTACCTATTATTGAAAGGAGGAGGGTATCCACATCCAGTTACCTTTGTCAGATAATTGCATAAAGTTACAGATCATAGTATGCATATTTCCTAACCCAGTTTCCAATGTTTATCTACGATTTATCTACCGAGTGTTTTCACGCATTGACGTGGGTCCTCTCTTATCTACATTAAACTTGTAGAACACTCATAACGGATGGAGAATAAATATAGAGAAAAGCCTTATTAGAGCTTCTTCTTGTTTCCCCTCCTCAATTAGTGCTCTACTCATACGATTCATTCTCAGCTTTCAAGTCATTTCCAGTCGTTCTTTTCCTTCCCTTATCCCAATTTTTTATTTGTGTGTATATCGTTTTTTTTTTTTAATTATCATATTTTAAGTGACTAAAGAATAAGAGAGTATTAGGGGTCAGGGTGGGGGGCATGGGAAACTGTAACACAGCCTAAAATTTAGCATGCAGTGAGTGGAAGGATGGCTATTCAGTTTTCTGCTCGGTTGAGATTTTGTTTCTGATCCAGGGATTAAAGAGAGAGGGACGAAATAAAGGTCTTTCTATCTACTTTCTGGCAGGCAGACGCACTAGAAGCATCATACTGATTGTATATTTAATCCACTCTCCTTGGCCTTGTAGTTAATGGAAATTCCTCTCATATTCTGACAATAAGTTGACAGTGAATCCCCGTTCACAGTGTTGTGCAATTTCATCTTTTTAAAGTCTCTTCCTAGCAAGTTTAGAGAAAAGGTGGAGGAGGCTATTTCAAGGACTGCTAGCCAGATGACATTTTCAACTGGAAATGAAAGTATAGGTTTGTGAGTCTCCAACAGGTCTGTGAATTCCGTATAAGAAATAATTTGTTCAACAACGAAACAGATGTGCTACATACTGACCTCATAGACAAAGTAGGAGAGTTAAAACTAAATAAATAGGATATGTAGTTTACTAAATTTCCACTGTGATCTCCAATACTTTTTTTTTCTTTGACATCTGTATCATTTGTCAACTATTTTTCATTCGCTCTTGAAATCAAGTACATGTAAAAAATACAGAAAAGTTATTGAATAAAAGAGCAGTTACTTGACATCTTCAATATGATTGTATTTTTCCAGAAAATGATAGACTGGAAGAATTAGATCTTTGTATGAAATTAAAATGTGAAAATCAGACACAAATCATTTATTTTGTTTCCTATGTTCACAAAGACCTTTTCTTGAAATGTTTTTAATCCAGTTATGGATATGAATGGATATTAGTGGAGAACCAACTGCTTCTCTGCAGAGGAATACAAAAAATGGATAAATATTCCCTATGTGGAACTTACCTTATTCCCTTTTGGATGCCTTTGCTAAATGTTCATGCATCCTTCAAGTTTTGTGTCCAATGCTAGTTTTCCTGAACTGTCTCCTAGTTCATACTTACAAGCTCTTTGAACATGGAAACCATTTTGATATCCCCTTAAAGTTCACAATCTAGTTATTAAATATGTGCTTAATGAATAAAAATGCATTTAACTACATAGATATGACTTTCACAGAAAATGGCATTCTTGAATGTCCTTATATTTACCCCTCAGGAAAAGTTCCTCTTTCTATAACATTTGTTTAAAATAACTAATTATAGGGGCGCCTGGGTGGCGCAGTCGGTTAAGCGTCCGACTTCAGCCAGGTCACGATCTCACGGTCCGTGAGTTCGAGCCCCGCGTCAGGCTCTGGGCTGATGGCTCCGAGCCTGGAGCCTGTTTCCGATTCTGTGTCTCCCTCTCTCTCTGCCCCTCCCCCGTTCATGCTCTGTCTCTTTCTGTCCCAAAAATAAATAAAAAACGTTGAAAAAAAAAATTAAAAAAAAAAATAATAAAAAAAAAAAAATAACTAATTATAATTAGTAGATAAGAAATATCTGTATCTCAAGTTATTTATTATTATTGGATATTAGATTTTCATAAATGCAGTTTAAAACATTGCAAAACTTTGTCAAGTGATATTATGAATGAATTTATGAATTCTAATGAATCTGAGAACTAGATGAATCATTCATGAGTATACTCAAAACACACATACACTCATACACACCCACACACACACACCCCTCATCTTCAAATTAGCTGATGAGAATAACAGTGTCCAAAACAAATGGTTAAGTCTGTGGAACTTATAAACTTATGGAACTCAGTACCATGTTAATATAAAAAGGGAGAAAGATGCTAAAAGAAAGAATCAACAACATTATATGAGTCTTGGAACTTTATTTCACATTTTTAAAATTAAATTACAGAGGAAGCCGTTATGAATAATTGGTTATATATTTCCATAATGCCTCAATTTCAATGTGTGAGGATTAGCCTTTTCTTTTTAGCAACTTTTTCTTGCTTTCTTTGTTTCTTTCTTTCCTTTTTTTTTTTTTTTTTTTGTTAAATGAAGAAGTTTGTTTTTATTTTTGTTCTGAGGCACAGATGTATGGTCAAACTCTACAGAGAAACTTGGGCTCAATTACTAAACCAGGTTTGCTTTATTTTATTTTATTATTTCTTTTCCTTTTATCTTGACTAGGTGTCTTCACTGTTCTATTTTATGCATTTTATTTATTTTTGATTTTTTTAATGTTTATTTATTTTTGGGAGAGAGAGAGGCAGACTGCAAGCAGAGGGATGGGCAGAGAGAGAGGGAGACACAGAATCAGAAGCAGGCTCCAGGCTCTGAGTTGTCAGCACAGAACCCGACACGGGACTCGAACCCACAAACCGTGAGATCATGGCCTGAGGCAAAGTCAGTCGCTTAACTGACTGAGCCATCCAGGCGTCCCATATCCATTTTTTTTAAGTTTATTAATTTATTTTGAAAGAGAGGGAAAAGGACAGGGGCAAAGACAGAATCCCAAGCAGGCTGTGTGCTGACAGCAGACATGGGGCTTGAAGCCATGAATCTTGAGACCATGAACTGAGCCAAAATCAAGAGTCCGATGTTTAACAGACTGAGCCACCCAGTCACCCCTGTATTTTATGCATTTTTAAAGCTGTCTTCTATCCACTTAGGAAGAAGGCAAGATTTCAGTCATTAAATAAACAGGAAAAACATAAAATATGAAATTCAGGTAATCATTTTCAAATTAACTGATACTTTACAAAAATACATTACTTGACAAGGGTAGAGTTAATTCCCCAAAAGTGTTCAGAGTTAAATACAGAAACAATTATATCACTAACTCATACCTGTCCATATAACTAAAAAGATAAAAATAATTAATTAGTTTTAGGTTTGTATTAAACAGAAACATTGAAGTAATACTCTTAGTTGTAAATCTCAAATTTGATGAATTTCCAAAGTAAAAATTAATACCTATCCCTGTGTACATTTAACTGAATTTGCTAGAGTAATATCTGATACGACAGTAATATCATACTGAATAAAAGTTTCTTCTGATAGCAGAATTTGCTTGGCTATAAATACTATAATTTAAGGATTATATTATTATAATTAAATTTAAAAAGAAAAGGATAAAAAGATGTCCCAAGAGGAGTCCTGAAAACAGCATTATCAGTTCTGTTAAGTTAGGGAATAGTCCCAATGGGACACTATACTGACAGTATAAGTAAAAGTACTTACTATAATATGCATAAGCATGAGAAGGTACTCGGGTAAAGGCAAATAGTAGAGCTTGGTAGCTGAAGCTACGGTGGCAAGGATGGATGAAGCAGTGAATCAGTGATATAGAAGACAAAATTATGGAGAATAATGAAGCAGAAAAAGTTTTGGTTTGTGGGTTCGAGCCCCTTGTCAGGCTCTGTGTTTACAGTTCAGAGCCTGGAGCCTGCTTTGGATTATGTGTCTCCCTCTCTCTGCCTCTCCCCCACTCATGATCTGCCTCTCTCTCTCTCAAAAATAAATAAATGATAAATGTCATGATAACATGACAGCCCCAAACCTGTGGGATGCAGCAAAGGCAGACATAAGAGGGAAGTATATAGCAAGACAGGCCTTCCTTAAGAAGGAAGAATGGTCTAAGATATGCAACTTAACCATACACCTTAAAGACTGGAAAAAGAACAGCCAGTAAAACCCAAAAACAGCAGAAGACGGTAAGTAATAAAGGATACAGGGAAAATCAACACTATCAAAAAAAAAAAAAAAAGTAGAACTGGGGCACCTGGATGGCTAAATTGGTTGAGCATCCAACTTTGGCTTAGGTCATGATCTCACAGTTTATGAGTTCAAGCCCCACATCAGGCTCTGTGCTGACAGCTCAGAGCCTGGAAACTTCTTGAGATTCTGTGTCTCCCTCTTCCTCTGCCCCTCCCGTGCTCTCACTCTGTCTGTCTTAAAAATAAATAAACATTACAAAAATTTAAAACAATAATTGAACAGATCAATGAAATCAGGAGCTGGTTCTTTGAAATAATTAACTAAATTGATAACCCGTAGCCAGTTTGATGAAAAAGAAAAAGAAAAAGAAAAGGACCCAAATAAATAAAATAAAAATGAAAGAGGAAAGATCACAACCAACACAGAAAAAATACAAACAATAACAAGAGACTATTATGAGCAATTATATGCCAATAAGTTGGGCAATCTGGAAGAAATGGATAAATTCCTAGAAACATATAAACTACCAAAAATGAAATAGGAAGAAATAGAGAATTTGAACAGAACCATAAAGAGTAAATAAATTAAATTAGTAATAAAAAATCTCACCAAAAACAAGAATACAGAGACAGATGGTTTTCCAGGGGAATTCTATGAAACAATTTTTGTAAATAACTAAAAAAATTTTTTCAATGTCTATTTATTTTTGAAAGAGAGAGACAGAGCATGGGTGGGAGGGGCAGAGAGAGAAGGAGACACAGAATCTGAAGCAGGCTCCAGGCTCTGAGCTGTCAGCCCAGAGCCTGATAATGGTCTCAAACTCACAAACCATGATATCATGACCTGAGCCAAAGTCGGACGCTCAACCAACTGAGCCATGCAGGCGCCCCAAATTCTACCAAACATTTAAGAAAGAGTTAACACCTGTTATCTTGAAGGTGTTCCCAAAAAAAAGAAATGGAAAGAAACCTTCCAAACTCATTCTATGATGCCAGCATTACCTTGATCCCAAAACCAGAAAAGGATCCTGCTAAAAAGGAGACCTATAGACGAATTTCCTGATGAACATGGATGCAAAAATTCTCAACAAGTTACTAGCCAATAGAATCCAACAATGCATTAAAAAAATTATTCACCATGATCAAGTGGGATTTATACCTAGGATGCAAGACTGATTCATAATCCGCAAATCAATTAATGTGATATATCACATTAATAAAAGAAAGAAAAAGAACCACGTGATCCTCTCAATGGATGCAGAGAAAGCATTTGATCAAATACAACATTTTATCTTGATAAAAAACCCTAAATAAATCAGGAATAGAAGGATCATACCTCAAGATCATAAAAACTGTATACAAAAGACCCACTACTAATATCATCCACAATGGGGAAAAACAAAACTCTCCCCCTAAGGTCAGGAACATGACAGGAATGTCTGATCTTAGCACTGTTATCCAATGTAATATTGGAAGTCCTAGCCTCAGCAATCAGACAACACAAAAAATAAAATGCATCCAAATCGGCAAGGAGGAAGTTAATCTTCCACTCTTTTCAGATGACATGATATTCTGTATGGAAAACCCAAAAGATACCACCAAAAAAACTGCTAGAACTGATTTGTTAATTCAGCAAAGTCGCAGGATATGAAATCAATGCACAGAAATCAGTTGCATTTCTATACACCAATAATGAAGCAGGAGAAAGGCAAATCAAGGAATCTGTCCCATTTACAATTCCACCAAAACCCATAAAATACCTAGGAATAAACCTAACCGAAGAGTTGAAAAACCTATACACTGAAAACTATAGAAAGCTTATGAAAGAAATTGAAGACACACCCGTGCACACCCCACACCCACACACACACAGGAAAAATGTTCCATGGATTGGAAGAACAAATATTTTTAAAATGTTGCTAATCCCCAAAGCAATCTACATATTCAGTGCAATCCCTATCAAAATAACACCAGCATTCTTTACAGAGCTGGAATGAGCAATCCTAAAATTTATATGGCACTAGAAAAGACCCTGAATAGCCAAAACAATCCTGAAAAAGAAAAACAAAGCTGGAGACATCACAATTCCAGACTTCAAGATCTACTACAAAGCTGTAATCATCAAGACAGCATGGTACAGGCACAAAACAAACACTTGGGGCGATGGAACAGAATAGAGAGCCCAAAAATGGACCCACAAATGTATGCCCAACTAATCTTTGACAAAACAGAAAAGAATGGGAAAAAAAAAAAACCAGTCTCTTCACCAAATGGTGTTGGGAAAACAGGACAGCAACGTGCAGAAAAATAAACCTGGACCACTTTTTTACACCATACACAAAAATAAACTCAAAATGGATTAAAGACTTAAATATAAGACAGAAAGCAATCAAAATCCTCAAGGAGAAAGCAGGCAGAACTTCTTTGACCTCGGGCAGAGAAACTTCTTACTCAACATGTCTCCAGTGGCAAGGAAAATAAAAGCAAAAATGAACTAGTGGGACTTCATCAAAATAAAAAAATTCTGTACAGTGAAGGAAACAGTGAAGGCAACCGACAGAATGGGAGAAGATATTTGCAAATGACATATCAGATAAAGGCCTAATATCCAAAATCCATAAAGAATTTATCAAACTCAACACCCATAAAACAAATAATCCACTGAAGAAATGGGCAAAAGACATGACTAGACACTTTTCTAAAGAAGGCATCCAGATGGCTAACAGACACATGAAAAAAAAAATGCTTAACATCACTCATCATCAGAGAAATAGAAATTAAATCCACAATGAGATACCACCTCACACCTGTCAGAATGGCTAACATTAACAACTCCGCCACAACAGATGTTGGCAAGGATGTGGAGAAAGAGGAATTCTCTTACACTCTTGGTGGGAATGCAAGTTGGGGCAGCCACTCTGAAAACAGTATGGAGGTTCCTCATATAATTAAAAATAGAACTACCCCTATATCCCAGCAATTGCACTACTAGGAATTTATCCAAGGGATACAGGTATGCTGTTTAGAAAGAGCACATGCACCCCCATGTTTATAGCAGCACTATCAACAATAGCCAAAGTATGGAAAGAGCCCAAATGTCCATCGATGGATGAATGGATAAAGAAGTGGTATATACATACAATAGAGTATTACGTGGCAATGAAAACGAATGAAATCTTGCCACTTGCAACATGGATGGAATGAAAGGGAATAACGCTAAGTGAGATTAGTCAGTCAGAGCAAGAAAAATATCATATGACTTCACTCATATGTGGAATATAAGATATACAACAGATGATCATAAAGGAAGAGAAGTAAAAATAATATAAAACCAAAAAGGAGAATAAAACATAAGATACTCTTAAATATAGAGAACAAACTGAGGATTGCTGGAGGGTTTGTGGGTTGGGGAATGTGCTAAATGGGCAAGAGGCATTAAGGAGGACACTTGTTGGGATGAGCACTGGGTGTTATATGTAGAGGATGAATTACTAGATCTACTCCTGAAGTCATTATTGCACTATATATGCTAACTAACTTGGATGCAAATTAAAAATAAATAAAAAGTGCAGCGTCAAAAGGATTGATTTTATGTGTTGTACATTTTACCACAATTTTAAAAATCTGCTGCAATTTTCTTTGAAAATGTATTAAGCCTACAGATTTTTAGAAAAAACTGACATATTTATAAAACTGAAAAAAAGATAATGAAACTCATGAAACAGAAGATACACTAGTAGTTGCCATAGGCTGAGGCAAGGGACATGGAGAAGGAGTTCCATGGTTATAAACTTTCATTTACAGTAGATGAATAAGTTCTAGAGATCTGCTATAAAACACAGTCCCTATAGCTAACAACATAGTATTATGAGCTACAAAAACCTGTCAAAAGGCTAGATATTATGTTAAATGTTTTTACCACAAAACAAAAGAAAGGATACAGGCCACTTTGGGAGGTGTTGGGTATGTCTATCATTTTGATTGTGGTGATGGTATCATGAGTGTTGGCAAAGTCGAGATTCATCAAATTGCAGGCATTAAATCTGTGCAGTTCTTTTTATATAAGTTGTATCTCAGTGAAGCTGTTAAAAATAAAAATAAAAAAAATAAATAAAAGGTACCAGACAAAAAAGACAAATATTCTAAAAATTCATGATGATTAGATGATAGTGGCCCTTTTTTTAAATAACAATAAGAAGAAAGCTGAATGGAATATTTTAATCCATATACTTAAGGAGTTCATGTAATAATTCAGAATTAACTTTTATACAAGAGTTTTGGATAAGTTTTGTTTGGTTTTTGTTTCCATAAAGATAGACAGAATATCTTTCTTCTCAAAATTCATAGAAGTATCATATAAAAATTATTATCATATATGAGTCTTAAAAAATAGCTGAAACCCCACAAAATGAAAAATAAAAAGCAAAGCCTCCAGAATAAACAGGAAGTTCAAAAGAAACAGGAGCCAAAGTTATAAAGGGGGCTATGTACCAGCCTTGCTTGGTCAAGAATAGGCTGGCCTTCCAACAGTGGCTTGGGAGGAGAGCAGGCTTTGAGGCCTCACAAATTGGGAAGTGGAACCGAGAGTCACCATATCCAGCTTGACTCTTGAAGAGTGTAAAAAATAAAGAAAAATCTGGCCGCCTTCGGGAAGATACAAATATTCAAAGAACCCTTTAAAAACAGATTTAAAAATTCTAAGACAGTCATAGATTATGAGAAATTATTGTGTTGTTCAATAGTGTACAACTAAACAAAGTTGAAAAGATCAAATATCAAAACTTATAGAACAAAGATTAGGCTGTATTTGAAATTATCCTTTATGTTGTAATGCTTTTTTAAAAAAAATTTTTTTTGAGACAGCATAAGTGGGGGAGGGGCAGAGAGAGGGGGACAGAGGATCCCAAACAAGCGCTGCACTGACAAGCCCAACATGGGGCTTGAACCTGTGAACTGTGAGATCATGACCTGAGCCAAAGTCAGATGTTCAACCAACTGAGCCACCCAGGTATCCCTATGTTATAATACTTTTAAGAACATCAATGATATAAGTATGTCAAGCAAGAAACTAGGATAAAGTAAAACTGAGTAAAGTGGAAAGTATAAAATAATTAAGAGAAGAAAAATTTGCAAAACAAAAATTTAAAAATAATCTAACATAGGCGTCAAGGAAAGATAAAAAGTGTTGTATAATTTTAAAGAACAGTAGAAAAGAAAAGTGTATGCCAGTAAATTTTGTAACATTGATATCAATTTCAAATAAAATTATGTACAATTTAGTCAAGAACATATGAAAAACTTATCTGAACTGAAACCATGGAATTAATAGTCAAAAAAAAAATCTTCATTGAAAGACACCAGAACAAGGTGGTTTAAGAAACATTTTTACCAAAACCTCATGGAACATAAAACTTCTACTTTATTTGAGTGTTTTAGAAGCGGGCGGGTGGGGGGGGGCGGGGAAGAAGCATTTATCTACTTCATTTTCATGAGACATCAAAATTACTACCAAATTACCACCAAAAGTACGTACCTGGTGCAGCTTAAATAAACACATATAATCTTATTTGCAAATGTATACATAAATATCCACTAAACAAACTATATAACACCAGATGTAGAATCCTATAATAAACATATCAATGTAATATAATCTATCAGATTATTATTATTTTTTCAACGTTTTTTATTTATTTTTGGGACAGAGAGAGACAGAGCATGAACGGGGGAGGGGCAGAGAGAGAGGGAGACACAGAATCGGAAACAGGCTCCAGGCTCTGAGCCATCAGCCCAGAGCCTGACGCGGGGCTCGAACTCACGGACCGCGAGATCGTGACCTGGCTGAAGTCGGACGCTTAACCGACTACGCCACCCAGGCGCCCCTATCAGATTATTTTTAAGAAGCTATATAATCAGGTAAATGGATTCAGAAAAATAATTTATACAGATTAACACTCATGCATGGTATAAACTCTTTGTAAACTGGGAAGAAAAAGCTTAGTAAATGGGAAGACCTGCTTTACCACCATGTAGTGCAGGGCATACATCTTTCCTAAAGGAAAACTTTAGAAACACCTTAATTGGATAAAGGAAAAGGTACTAAGTATCACTGCCATTATTTCATACATTACTGGCCCTAGATAATATAAGAAAGCAATAAAAGTAAATGAAATAGAACAGTTGTAATGTTAGTCATTTGAAGATGATATGATTGTGAACATATATAATCTAATGAAATCCAGAAGCAATAAGAACTGATCAGAAATTTCAGCAAGGTGCCAGATACAAGATCAGGATCCAGAAATCAATGCCATTTCTATACACTAGCAGCAACCAATTTTAAAATATAATAATGAAAATATCTTATTCTGCAATAACAGCAAAAATTGTAAGTTACCTAGTAGTAAATTTAATAAAATATATTTAAGATATTTATAGAGTAAATTATGAAATGCTACTGGAGGATATGAAATAAGAGCTAAACAAACAGAAAAGTAACCCTTCCCTAGGTGGAAATCGTCTGTAGTTCATAGATGTTGTCCTCTGATAGCTTATTTATAAATTCAGAGAAATTTTGATAAAAACAAATTTTTAGGTGGAACTTACCAAGTTCATGTAAGATCAAATGGCTTAGAATTGTCAAAATTATGAGGAATAATGAAATGGGAAGTTAAAAAACAATACAAAGATTTGTTATGAATTGAGTAATTTGGGTAGTGTGCAATTTTGTAGATAATATACCAAAGGGATGTAAAGAGAACCCAGAGTAGATCATGTATGTATTGAAACTTAGTATTTAAGAAGATACATTAACAAATCAGCATATAAAAGTATGTAATTTCAAAAATCATTGTAGGACAACTATCACTGTAGAAAGTAAAATGTAATTCTACCTTATTTTAAAAAAATACATAAATTTAAGTTTCACACATATCAAGGACCAGAACTGAAAGCAAATTCTTTACAGTTGCATTAAAAATGTGGAGAAAACTGTATAATCTTAATTTTAAAAAGGATTTCTCAAGAAAAATACAGAAGTACAAACCACAAAATGAAAATTGTATAAATTGGACTACCATGCAATGAATATTTCTGTCCATCAAAAGATACTCTAAGAAAAATAATTAATACAAGCCACAGATTTAGAGATAATTATTGTAAGGCAGAGTCAAAAGATTTCTAATCAGATTACAAAAAGAGTGATAAAATAATAGCACAGATAACCCCATTTTTTTTAAATGGGAGAAAGTATTAAAAGGAACTTTCACATAAGTAGAAATATGCGTATAACAAATGTGAATAGGTGCTTAAACTCAGGAATAATCGGGAAAAAATGTGAAACAATATTATTCCATTTCGTATCCATCACATTCAAACTTGACATGTACCATAATTGGCAAGGATAATAAACATGGGATCTCTCATTTACTGCTGACGCGACTGTACATTATTATGTCCAATTTGGGGAGAAACTTGGCACCAACTAGTATAGTTGGAGATGATCAAACAAAGTTGACATTTCTACTTGTGAGTATATATCTTTTAGTAAAACATTTGTACTTGTACACAAGGAGTTCTATACAGAAATTTTCATTGCATCGTTATTTGTGATAAAAACTTATTGGAAATATGTTATCAACAAGAGAATGGATAGCTATGGGCATTTTCATGAATAACACATTTGTATGTGTGTTTTCCTTTGTATTCAGGCAATAAAACCAAGCTAATTATATCACTTCATGCTACTATCAGCAGTAAGCAGTATATGAGTAGTTTTTTGTTCAACTTGATTGTATATGATATTTCCCTTGTTTCTGATCTTCATTTTTACTATCCGTGATTGTCAGCTTCAAAGATGGCACCTAATGATATCTGCCAACTGTGTGTAGTCTCCTGTCACCTGTACCAGCATCGGTCTGTGTGATCTGTAGAATATTGCAGGAGTGATGTTATGTCACCTTCTGAGACTGATAAACCTTGCAGTTTATATCTTGCTCATTCTCTTTCCCTCTGATTACACTTGCACTGGGGACAGCCAGATGCTATGTCTTAAGGACATTCAGGCCAGCCCAGTGAGGAGGTCCACGTGGCAAGGAACGGATGCCACCAGCCAGCTGCCTTGTATTATCCAAGTCATTCTTGGAAGGTGGCCCTCCAAACCCCATTAAACCTTTAGACACTTTTGGGCTGACCCACATTTTGACTGCAATCTCAAGAGAAACCCACCCCACTAAGCCATTCTTAGATTCCTGACCCTTAGAAACTGATGTAAAACTGGTTATTGCTTTTAGCTGCTGAGTGTTAGAATATTTTGGTATGCAGCAATGTATTACTAATACTCCCCTTTTCACTTTAGACACCCATGCTAATGTGTCGGATATTGATCTTCTGTAAGAATGCATTCTTGAATGATAGGTAATGCTGCTTTTTGTAAATGTATTTTCAATTTACAAAACTGCGGTTGTGCTAGAGATGCCATTCTGTTTTGTTTTCACATGTACTTTTTTTAATGTTTATTTATTTTTGAGACAGAGAGAGACACAGCATGAATGGGGGAGGATCAGAGAGAGAGGGAGAGACAGAATCTGAAACAGGCTTCGGGCTGAGCTGTCAGCACAGAGCCTGACACGGGGCTCGAACTCACAGACCGGGAGATCATGGCCTGAGCCAAAATCAGAAGCTCAACCGACTGAACCACCCAGGCGCCCCTGTTTTAACATGTTTTTAATACCAATTTTTCTGAATGTTTAACTGGTAATGTTTTCTCTAAATGTAAAAGAGCATCCCATTATACTCATTCGTTTTTCTTTTTTTTAATTTTTTTTTTTAACGTTTATTTATTTTTGGGAAAGAGAGAGACAGAGCATGAACTGGGGAGGGGCAGAGAGAGAGGGAGACACAGAATTGGAAGCAGGCTCCAGGTTCTGAGCCATCAGCCCAGAGCCTGACGCGGGGCTCGAACTCACGGACCGTGAGATCGTGACCTGAGCTGAAGTCGGACGCTTAACGGACTGAGCCACCCAGGCGCCCCTACTCATTCGTTTTAAATCATCATCCTGTATATCCTCTTTGAGACCTGTGACTAGTTTTCTGTGAAATATATACCCTGAAAAGGATTGTTGGGCCACAGAATATACCTTTCATTTGCTTTTTGAAGACTGGCTTCATTGCCTTTTATCTCTTCCGTATCCTTATAAAATATTTTATTTAATTTACTGCTTTATTGAGTAATATATTGATATAAGACAACATTTAAAATATTTTAAAAATTTAAGTCTCCACTGTGGCTATTTCCTTCAGTCTCCCATTTCTTCTTCTCAGAAGGAAGATAATTCAATTAGCTCCTTGAAAATCCTTAGAATTGGGGCGCCTGGGTGGCGCAGTCGGTTGGGCGTCCGACTTCAGCCAGGTCACGATCTCACGGTCCGTGAGTTCGAGCCCCGCGTCAGGCTCTGGGCTGATGGCTCGGAGCCTGGAGCCTGTTTCCGATTCTGTGTCTCCCTCTCTCTCTGCCCCTCCCCCATTCATGCTCTGTCTCTCTCTGTCCCAAAAATAAAAATAAAAAACGTTGAAAAAAAAATTAAAAAAAAAAAAAAAAAAAAAGAAAATCCTTAGAATCATTTATAGTATATACCAGCAAATTCAGATTCTTTACATTTTTACCCAAATAATAGCATATTAAACACATTGTTCTACACTGTACAATTTTTTACTATCTAACTTATCTTCAAGAAACATACTTTGGAACATAAATGACTTATTTTTCTATATAAATATATAGTATACTAACATTTGATTTTACAATAATTGTTTAATTATGTCTTTAGAGATAGTCAAATTAAGTAAATTCCCATCTTTTGAAACTTTCAAATAATCCTGCGAAGAATACCTTAAACAGATAAAAATCATGTGTACCGTTTATGAATAAAATATATGTTTAGAAATATATTTCTGAGTCAGAAAGTGAGAGTATTTATAATTAAAACAGATATAAATATTTAAGTAGATATTTCCCTATAGCAGATAAGGATAGTTATAAGAAGCTGTTCAATTAACAAATTTATATCAAATATTCAATATTTGAGATTGCAAATACCATATTATCTTCCCTTTCAGTTGTGCATTCAAACTTTTTAAGTGTGTTTTGTTTGTTTCGTGTGTTTATATAATGCAAATACTGAAACACACATGTTATTGAAAGGCTCATATGCACATATTCAAAATTTAGAAGGCACAAAAGGCAAATGAAAAAAGTAAGTTTAGCCCATGTAATTTTACCCATTCACACAATAATTTTCTCCTGTGGCAGCCATACTTACAGCCACAACACATATACATTTGGGCATAGAGATGAATTCCTCTCATTTGGACATATTTGTACTTCCTTTTGCATTGCAAGGTCTGGAAAGAGAAAGTTCTTGCCAAGGGCTGTTTAAAAAAGAGGCACCAAATTTTTGTGTAACCATTTATACTAGGAATACATGCCTTTCCTGTCTCAACATTCGGCTTCCAGCATACACCATCATCTATGGATCTTAACAAAGTGATACTTTTTTTGTATTTTCTACCTACTCAGAAAAGCCGTGGATAAGGGGATCTACACTATTGCTGGCGATCATATTTGAGCCTGATCCAATCCAGGCAGCGGGGGTCTGCTACACAGAACTCAATCTGGAAATATCCCCTAGGGCCTTCCTATCATCTCTGTCCAGTCAAAGGAAGGGAAAACAAGAAATGCTCACAGGTTTCTTAAATGCGTTGTCCCAGAATTTGCGAACATAACCATTGCTTGCTTTTTGCTGAAGAAAATTTAGTTGCATGGTGACACCTAATTTCAATGGTGTCTGAAACATACAATTTAGTTCTGAATATATATTTATTTATTTTACGTCCGTATTTGAGCCATAATTTTTGTCGTTTATTGCTTCATTGTTTTCAAGTTGTTTTACTATGAAAAGGGAGAACAGATTGAGGAGCAGACATAATCTTCGTCACGTTTTATAGTTTTAGCTTTCACATTTATATCTATAAGCCACACAGAATGCACATCTAAATATGGTGAGATGATATTTATCTTCATTTTCTTTTACCTATAGGAATGAGTTTTCTTAACTTAATACTACTCTTATTGGCATACCCATTTCCATATATGTGTGGGAACATTTCTTCATATTTCTAATCTGTTCCTTTGGGTTTTTCTAAAATCCCTGTGCTACTACTATACTATATCATTTTTTTACATATTTCTTAGAGAAATTTTGTCAATATGATTCTTCTTTTAATTTTATTTTACTCATTCATAATAGCTTTGAAGTTAGATTTCCAAATTTCACAAACACAGACACTCACACCTCCCTATTAGAATCCCTTCAGGCAGTACTGATTATTAAGTGTTGATCATCATGATATAGACACATCCCATTCATAAATATGACATGCCTAACCATTTACACATAATCTTCTTTAATTTATTTCAGTAAAATTTTTAAAATTTCCCATGATTTTTATATGCTCTATTAACAGTTTAATACTTCATATCATTTTGTGATATTATTAGCAGTGTCTGTTTCCAGGATGCATTCTAATAATTTGCTAACATTTGCTATTTAAAACACTTTATTAAGTTTTATTTATTTATTTTCAGAGAGACATAGACAGTGTGAGCTGGGGAAGGGGAGAGACAGAGGGAGAGAGAGAATCCCAAGCAGGCTCTGTGCTGCCTGACGTGGGGCTTGAACTCATGAAACCATGAGATCTTGATCTGAGCTCAGACTGAGATTCAGACGCTTAACCAACTGAGCCACCCACACACCCCAAACATTTGCTATTTTAAAGGAATGAAAATAATACAACGTATTATTAAATTATGTTATATTAAATAGTATGTTCAAGATGTATAAATACCAATTTCAGAATAAAGTAATGTTATCTTTGGAAGAAAGGAAATTGGTGTTAGGAAAGTTTATGAAAGAATTTCCAACTATGGTTTGTCTTATGTCTTTATAAAATTAAAGATTTTTACTCAAATACTATATTCATTAATCATCCGTATGTTACTGTTTGTTTCATGTATGTTTTATAATTTTTTAAAAACTTGAGCAATAGTTTATTATAAGGATTTAAAGGTGTATAACATAATACTAATTTAGAATGAGATGAATTATTATGTCCTCTGAAATTTTATGTATGCTTTCTAGTAGGTTTTGAAGGGTATAAAGAAGATGACTTATGTGTTTGCAGTGTCATGCATATGAGAGCTATTGTTGAATGCGATCTAACCGTAAAATGAAACTACCAGGTTCTAGATTTGATTTTATAGTTGTTCCATAAACTATGCTTAATTTCTTTAATTCTCCAAGGCTTGACTTAGCATATTAGAGATAGTAGCATGTGTGCCCCATTTCAGTGGGTTTACCTAACAATGATATGGTGCAACATATACAATTTCTGTGTGTATTATAATATGTTGTACAAAGTAAAATTGATGTACTCTTTGTCGTTTACAGAGTTCAGTTCAGTGAACAGTTATTGAGTACATGCTATGTCCCAGGTACAGAATCTGGGATAACAAATAAAAACAAAACAAACAAAAACTATTTATAAAAGAGGTAAAAGACGTTTTGACGTTTTAAGAAGTTTACATTCTAATCCTCCTAAACGATTTGGGTTGAGTGTTCCACTAAGTACTCTATTTGTGGTTTCTGGGACTTTAATATTACATTCCTTCTCAATGATGATAAATGATTGTGTGGGTCTATTAGCATGTGAAAGTCTTACTAAATTTTTTTTAAAGGCTTGGAGACCAATGTTGTAGAAGATATTGTTATTTCTAAAAATAGATGTGAAGCACTTGGTTGATTAACTCATCAATTATGTAAAACAAATTTTATCAGATGGTGGGAAAAGTATAAAATACTAATCATTTAACTCATGTCTTATACCATTTTTTCCCCTCCTTGGTTGAGTGCTCTTTTTCTACCCAGGATATTTATATAATAGTATTCAACTAGAGAGTCGACTAAAGAATGAATGGGTCAACCAGGCAATTGGAGAAGAAATTTAAAAAATATATGGAGACAGATGAAAATGAAAATACAACAATCCAAACGCTTTGGGATGCAGCGAAGGCAGTCCTGAGAGGAAAATACATTGCAATCCAGGCCTATCTCAAGAATCAACTAGAGAGTCAAATAGTAAAGACCTGACTATCTTCACATAGTCTCTAAGTTATTTTCATAATCGTAATAATTTTTCATAAGTTATGATTCTAAATCTTTAATTTTAATTGACAAGATCATTTTTATATATATAATAACTTCCATATTGCTACATAATAGTGAACTCTGTGCTTCAAATTTCAGAAATGATTACTTAACTAAAAACCTGATATAACCTTATATGTCCCATTAACAACTCCAATATTTACATGTCCAAAGTCTAAAGTCATTTTAATTCTTCTTGAAAAATATTTCACGTTCAGTGTTCCTTACCATCACCCTCGAGGCACTGAATCAGAACCTTGATAGTCCTAAGACCACCTCTCTTTCCTTTGACTCCAAACAGTTTGATGCTCCATGGGTGCTCCATTCTAAATACTTTTCTTCAAGCATTTCTATTTATTTCATCACTACTACCACTGGCCTACTAATAACCCCCACTTGATTTCACCTGTAATATTAATATCTTAATGGTTTCTCTGCTACTCTCCTACAACACTTCACTTAACTTTTAGCATTGCTGTTAAAATGAAGGTTCCTGTGTGCATTTGCTCTTGTGTCAACCTGTTGTGATCTTTCAGGCATCCCAGGAGATATAAAAACTTGGTGGTTGAGTCTGGCAAACTTATCCACAGTCATCTTACTGTCCTTACCTATACAAACTATATCAGGGCCAGAATAAAGTGACTGCACATATGATGATCCAAACACGGTTTCCTTTACCTGGATCACCCCGGCCTTTTCTCTCTTAAAAAGTTCCACAGGGGCGCCTGGGTGGCGCAGTCGGTTAAGCGTCCGACTTCAGCCAGGTCACGATCTCGCGGTCCGTGAGTTTGAGCCCCGCGTTAGGCTCTGGGCTGATGGCTAGTGAGCCTGGAGCCTGTTTCCAATTCTGTGTCTCCCTCTCTCTCTGCCCCTCCCCCGTTCATGCTCTGTCTCTCTCTGTCCCAAAAAAAAACAACACAAAGTTCCACAAACCACTGGATCCTGAGAAACTTAACAGAAGTCCATGGGGGAGGGAAAAAAAAAAAAAAGAGGTTAGAGAGGGAGAGAGCCAAAGCATAAGAGACTTAAAAACTGAGAACAAACTGAGGGTTGATGGGGGGGTGGGAGGGAGGGCAGGGTGGGTGATGGGTATTGAGGAGGGCACCTTTTGGGATGAGCACTGGGTGTTGTATGGAAACCAATTTGACAATAAGTTTCATATTAAAAAAAAAAAAAGTTCCACAAAGCCTTTTACCATTTCTTAAAGTAGATTCTCTGTACTCTACCTCAATAATACTTTGCTAACACCCTAAAAGAGCACCGACAGGATTCCATTTGACTCCTAGAGGATGAGTCTGTCTCCAAGGATTTATCTTCTTTAGTTCCTTGCACAATGCTTTGAGCATCTAGATGTTTGCTAATTGTATACATTATTGAATCTATATTATTTTTTATTGAATCTTATGATTTTTAATCGTATTAAAAATCTCTCTCTCTCTCTGTTTGTAGGTGTGAGTACGTGCTTACATAAGTAACCAGTAATTCATTATGCATAGAAGTAAATTAGGTTACTATAATGTAAATCTCATTTAGATCCCATTTTAGGATAAACTTTAGAAAGCAAGCAAACAACAGATATAATACATAGACCCATGGGTTTCTAAGTTTCTTAAGATACATTGTGAGTTCTACAAATATGGCAGGTAAACCAAGCATTCAGAACATCCAGCCTCACTCTCATATCATAGACAGTTGCTATAATACATGCAAACAAACAGCAACCTGGGGTGTAGCGCACTCATTTTCTGTGCATTCTTTCTGCACAAATGCAAGTCTGGCTCATGTTTATACTTCAGTGATTTTTGAAAGAAGATTAATGACATGAATATTTACAAAGAAAATGTCTATGTGACCAACATTTGTGCGCTCTTGAATATCAGTGTCACAGTGCTTTGCAACGGCTGCCTTTTTGCCACACAACCCTATTTTATGGAGGTGACAGGCTGTCACATGTAAGGTTTATTTCTATTACTTCTTTTGCTGCTTTAATTCACAGTCTATTTTCAGTGTCTTTTCCTTTCCTTTTCATATGTTAATTGTGAGTTGAACCAATTAACACATCTAACAAATCCTGGAATTAATTTTTCAGTTCAGATTGAGGCTTCTATTCTGCAGAAATATATTAGCCCTTGCTAATAGTTCAGCTTCCAGTGTGTATCTACATTTTGGAATGAGGTTATGCCTATAGTTACTTATTTTGCTGCTGATTCTCTGGTTTCATTCAATGTGCAAATTTAAGAACTGGGCGTTAATGATTATAATTGTAAAAAAGTCTTGTTAAACTCTGTATGTGAAGGCAATATCTAATATTTCCTGAAGACTCAGATTTTTGTAGAAATGCTTTTGTGAGCTCAGACGGGATAATCTTCTGTCAGGTCATGAAACTGGGAATGTGGGAAAGGAATTTAGGGCTAGAAAATATGGTGACATTTTTTTAAATGATGGTATATGAGATGTCAGGGCTGGCAGGAATAAATAATTACATTTATGCCTTACATAATGTAAACATCACTTCATAACATTATGATAAACAACAGCACACATACCAAAATCATTTAGTTTTGTAGAAAACATTTTATGTTCATTTGGAAATATCAAGGGATTTTCTATTTACCTTTCAGAGATATTTTCTTCTTTTTTTTAAACTTTATTTGTTTTGAGAGAGACAGAGAGAAAGAGAGCAAGTCAGGGGCAGAGAGAGAGAGGGAGAGAGAGAGAATCCCAAGCAGGCACCACATGCTCAGCATGGAGCCTGACGTGGGCCTTGAACTCACCAACCATGGGATCATGACCTGAGCCTAAATCAAGAGTCAGATGCTTAACCAACTGAGCCATGCAGGCACCTCGAGATATTTTCTTTTTTTCAAAATTGCAGTATAGCCTTAAGACAAAATAAGTCAAAATCTGCAGGTTATGAATTTTCCTTGCAGCTGACAGTTTTTAGATCAGCATGCATTTACCCATTCTATATCTTACCCCGTTGTGATTTTATTCAGATGTGAATGAAAAAGAATGCTTGTAGACTGAAATTTTAATTATATCTCAAACAATTTAAAGATCCACAAATCTAAAAATTTCAGTAAATGAAAGCATACGAGACTGTTCACCACCCAGATTTTCATTTTATCAGGTAAAATGTGGTTAATTTCAGATAACAGAGACTCCAACTCACTCTGAGAAATGACAAAGGAGATTCAGGTTCTTACCCCACATCCACACAAAGAATAGGGTACACAGAGATCTCTTTTCCATCTCACAACTAACTAAAAAGCCCAGGTTAATTTAGCTTCAGTGACTCTCAGTATCACTGAAAAGTTCTCAAGTCTATTATTCTCTTGCAGTTGTCACCTTCATCCACAGGTTGGGCTATCTTGCAGTAGTAAAATTGATTCTGCATCTTGAGATCTATTTCTTTCCCACACTGTCCAGAAGAGAAAACTTCATTTCTTTCAACCACTACCTAACATTCTGGTCTTGATTCCATTTAGAACAATTTAAGTCCAGATTTTAAAGCAAAAACTTTGCAAGAAGGAATGCCAATCATGGGCCCTTCTTGGAGGTCAGAGATCAATTCAAACCACTCATACTACAGACTGAAAAACGATGGTGTAGGAATGGATGACAGAGACAGACAACAATGTCCATTGTGTTCCCATGATATAGAAACATTTTATTTAATGGTAAGTCATTGCAAAAGTCTGAAATCATGGCCAAATATGTTACTGTATATTATTCTCAAACTACAAAAACAATAAATGGCCATTGCCAAAAAAAACAAACCACGTACATGCAGACAAGTAATCTGCTTATTTCCTTCAGTGCAAACTATCAAGTCAAACAATATTTCAAAACAACCTTCACACCAGAGACATAGGACTAAAAATTATATCCCATTAAGTGTATAATATACACCCATTTTTGTGAAAATAAAGACAAGTACCCTCTCGTTTCTTTTTGTAAATTTAGTCTATTATTTGCTGTGGATCTTCTAATGACAAGTAAAATCACATAGAGAAAATTGGATAAAATATAAGAGTCCTGTGTAACAAATTATTTAAAAACATATCCTCCAAAGAAAAAACATCCTCCCAATACAATATCGCCTAAGATAAGAAATAGAGTATTTTGATACCCCTGAAGCATTCTACTTTTTTCCACCAAATAATTCCATTACTTTCCCTAAAGAAAACCACTAACTAGGCTTAAAGTAATAATACCTTTGTGTATAAGAATTCCACCTGAATATGCATCTCTCTACATTTGTTTGTTCCTGCTTTCAGATTTTTGATAAATGAATTTTGCAGTAGGCATACTTTTGTATTTCCATTCTGTAACATGTATATTTATGAGATCCGTTGAAGACATATATTGCCATAGTTCATTTGTTTTACATGCTGCATAGCATTCTATTGAAAGGCAGCTGTATCTCATTTATCCATTTAATTATTGGTAGACATTTGATCTATTGTCAGTTTGGGGTTATTAAGAATCATGCCGATTTTCATATAGTTGAATGTGTCAGTAAAGTCGTGTAAATATTTCTGTTAGATATATGTCAGGAACAAAATGGGATGGACATCTTTCTAGTTTTGCTTTGAACTAATTATGTATCTAAGCAATCTTTTTAGCGGGGCATATTTTTCTATCAGGAATTTTTACTGTACGGAAACCTGGTCTTATGAGCTATAACTGTGCCGGAGAATAAAAGCATCATGTATCTTTAATTATGTATCTTCTCTGCTTTGATTAGCAATACATGAAAAGTAGAAACTACAGGACGAAGTCATTTCCCATGCTAATGTCTACCAGGAATAGTTGGTGCTTCCATCTGTGAACCCAAAAGATGTCTTGTGGACGAAAGTGATTTTAGGAACCTACCTATGACAAATTTAGGGCCCCATGATTATTGATTGATGGTAACCACATGATTGTAGTTCTCCTTTAGTGTACTTTGCTAATTATGAGTAAAGCTCAGAGCTGAATTAAGCTTGCGTACAATATGAGTCTACAAATGTAGCCCTCTGTGATGGGTCCAAAATGGTAATATTGATAGTGGTTTTACGTGAGGTAAGTTTTCTAATAACTATAACCACACCAGAGTTTAGGGATACTATCATCTCTGTTTTTTGAATAACTTAACCAATGCCACATCGCAATTATGGACTTAGCTCCAAAGTCTGTGTTTTTAGCATTATATTACCGTTAGAATGCCTTGCATTTTGTGGCTATCCTGTGTAAGAGATAATAACCTCTGGAAATATAATTGGTGGAAGAAGTCACAACACTGACCCTCTACCAGATTTCTGTTTCCAGTTGGCAGGGGCTCTTCAGATGGGGTGGGTTGGGTGGGAAAAGCTGTGTTAATTGGAATCATGATATACATTGATATTATTTTAGTTCATCGAGTAAACTGAATATATAAATACATCATCACAAAATTTCTATTTATACTGTGCCTGGAATTAAAATTAATTTGTACAGACTCTAGTGGTTCATAAAATAGGTCAAGATGCAAATGACTATTTTTCATTGTTATTTTAACTTTTCACTCAAAGTGTAATACCATACAATTTGTTCTACTGCACATGGAAGCTCTAGGATTATGAACAAACAAGAATATATTTAAAGATTATCTAGGACTAAGCTTATTCTTCATTATTCTTCTGTCTTTCTTCTTATATTTTATTTATGCGTATAGTCAGTAATTTTAATGAAAACAATTACTTCGTCTTTCTTTAGACTTAATTTACCACTTGTCTCATTCTCAATAATACCCTAACGACTTTTCTGCTCTAGAGGCATCTAGAAGATCGCCTTGCCATCATTTCCATTTCTACTTGATCTTAGTCAGTCTCGTGCTCTTTTAATTTGTCCACATCTTTGTTCTCTCTTTTTTAAGACGTCTGACAAATGGTCTTATCTATATCGCGTCCTTTATCCACAACAGAGTCCCAAATAGTTTTAGAGTCCCCAAAGCACATATTTCAAAGACAGTCTTAAAAGTGTTCATGCAGTAACTCACCCAATATTTTATTCAGATTTCTCAATTAATTAAAAAAATATATGATTTCAACCAAGATTGGCTCTTGTATCAGTTAGGGTTCTGGCAGGAAACAAATCACAGTTGTAATAGAGAAAGGGTAGTTTACTAAACAAATCATTTAGAAGTTATAAACAAGATATAAGACTACCAGGGTGACTGGGTGGCTCAGTCAGTGAAAATCTGATTCTTGGTTTTGGTTCAGGTGGTGATCTCATGGTTTAGGAGTTAGAGACCTTCGTTGGGCTCCACCCTGACACCGTGGACCCTGCTCAGGATTCTCTGTCTCCCTCCCTCTGCCCCCCTCCCCTGCTCACTCTCTCTGTTCCTCTCTCAAAATTAATACACTTAAAAAAAAAAGTAGCACCAATAAGATATCCTAGGGCTAAGAAAAATAGGGAATTTTACCTTCCTTAGCGAGAAAAGACAGGGCAGGGATTCTTTCTTCCCACCCTCTCATCTCATTCTGGAGCTTTTCTATTTTCCAAAACACAAACATAAACCAAAGGATAATGGATTTCCTTGATGCCATCCAAACAGAACATTTTTCTAAGTCACAGACATAATGGTGGTGAGTAGACAGAGGAGTAACAGAAACTTGCAGAAGATATGCAACAGAGTTCTCTTGACATACACTTTGAAAATGTGTGTGGATGCAGTAAGTGCCCATCCTTTTCAGTTTGCACGTTATTGTGAAGAATGATCCATATTTAAAATAGGAACCACTCCAGACATCATGCTACTTTGAATATCTGTTTACCTTATGGAATATTTGTACTTTAAAAGACAGAATCATTGCCAGCAGATGAACAATTTCTAAACATTTCCAAATTAGCACAAAGTTGTGTCACGGGGTGACCCATTTCTAATAATTATTGAAGATATTATTACATCACTACACCAATGTAAATCTCTAGTGTTAAAATTTAGAGAATATAAGTAATTCTCGATTGTGCTATGTTTCTAATAATCCTTTTATTGATAGGAAAAAATCTTCAGGACTCCCTTCTGTGCATGTCAGTGTCAGCCCCAGCTTTTGAAAGTCTTTTTTGTTTGTTTGGTTGGTTTTGGGGCGTTTTATTGGTAACTGACATCATCTTTGTGAGAAATTGATACTCCTCAAGGATTTTGCTTTCGTTTTGGGTTATTTTTAAATGCTCAGAGCATTTAATACCTTAACTGTAGGCATGAGAATGATAAATATTTACCTTATGGTTACTGAGAAATCAGTCCCCATTGCTAAACTTTAATATCAATATGTTTTTGTGAGATGTTTTTCTTATTTTGAAGCTATTTAATCTCTTCCCAAGAAATCTACATCATCATCATCATCATCATCATCATGCTAATCATCATGTTAATAACTACTTGATATTAAGCATTCATGATGGTATAAGCGTTATATTAAATGCTTTATGTGTATTTGATATTTATAATAGTTCTACAACTCAGTCCATTATGTAGGCACTAGCCACATGTGACTATTTAAATTTAAATTAGTTAAAATTAAGCAAAATTAACATTTAATCTTACTGGTCACATATAAAGTGCTCAATATTAGTGGACATAACAGATTTAGAACATTTCTTCATCATATAAAATTCTATTTGGCTGTTTAATGAGATAGACATAGTAAGTAACCTGAAACTTTAACCACAGGGTATCTTACTTCAGAGCTACAGCCATAAATTTCATGTTATACTGTACATTTCATGACAATAGAAGCCGTCTCTATTATTAATAGCTTATCATTTTTTTAACAGAGTACCTAGGTATAGTAAACCACTCATGTCTTAATGATAGAAGGAATGGCTAAGTGAATAAAAAAAAGATAAATGACTTAAAGCTAATTACATACCTAGCATTTATATAAAAGGTATCTAATTTAGTTTATCTAATTTAGTATATGAGTATAAATATACTCATACATACTCATATACTAAATATGAGTATATTTAGTAAATATAGATATTTAGTAAATATCTAATTTAGTATATGAGCTCGTGTGGATTCTCAATACAAAGATAATGATACCATATGTGTTTTGTGCTTTTCTCATAATTTGAAAGTTGGTATAGTACTCTATATCACCAAATTAATTTCCACATTAAAGATACTAGATTCTTATTATACATTTTGCACATTGGTCAAAATTATAAGCTTTAATTCATCAAAATAGCAATCAACTTAATCTGAATACTACTTGTCTTCTGAGTAGGACAAACACAAAAATGAAGTCAATTTTTCATCACTATTCCCATTGGATTTTACTCAGGTATTTCCAATACCCATTTATTGTTATGACATTATTTTATCAATTTACAAGTATGTAGACTTCTTACTATGTTCCCCTGACTATTCATTGTATCATCCAAATTTGAATTATGCAAACTTTTTTTTTCTACTGTGTCTCTGTTGTACACTAAAAACTGCATAAATCTTTTATTTCTGTTCAATTCCCCTGGAGATTCAGGTACTTTAATTCATTGGATGTTGTTCAGAGAACAGTTGTGAATATTGGGAACTCTTCCTCCTTCAGAGCTTGTATTGAGTTCATTTGATAACTAATATGCATCTGGGATTTTTTTTTTTAACTTGTATATATTCTTCACCTTGGTAGGCAGCTTTCAACAGCTGTCAGAGAACACTTTTCTGAAACACTCGGGAATGCTTTATTCAGATTTGTAAAGATTAACTAAGAACAACAAAACGTTTATAAATTATTTTAATGTGTGGTAATAAACTCCCTTTCTAGGAGCAAAACTTTTATAAAATTCTATATAATATTTCTAGCTTGTGGTCATTGAAAATTCTAACCAATACTAGGGCCCAATAATCTGCTAATCTCTGAACAAAGTTAATATTAATGAGAATAAACTCAGTTTATATATATGGATTTTATTTTTTGAGAGAGAGAGAGAGAGAGAGAGAGAGGTGGGGAGCAGAGAGAGAGGGAGAGAGAGAATCCCAGGCTGGACCAGCACCATCAGCACAGAGCCCAACATGGTGTTTGATCTCACCATGATATCATGACCTAAGGCTAAATCAAGAGTCAGTCACTTAACCAGCTGAACCACCCAGATACCCCATGTGTGGCATAAAGGCTTTTAATTAAGGTCAACATTATGTGCTTCCATGGCATTTAGTAAAATTGGGATGGCCTCAAAATGGCCTAACTAACTGCAATCAGGCCTCCCCACTCTGCTTCCACTGATAAGGTCCCCTTGCCAAACACGTTCTGTTTTCTAAGGGTCAGATACAATTCCCGCTCATCCGTGAGTAATAAGCTTCTCTGACAGCCTATGGAATTATTCAGACAAGCGAATTACATCCTTCCATGGGAAATCAGAGCATACCACCATTTTGACACTACAAAGCCTGGCACCTCCCTCAGATGCTGGCTTACTCTATTCCCAATTACAACCCCATATGGCCCTGCATAACATACAGTTTCCTCTTTCCCTGAGCTGTGAGAATATATGACTAATCTTCTGTCAGTTTCATCTGCCTAGTGTTATGTGTCATGTGTCAGCCAATCCTCAGAGCCCAGGGTGGAAATCCCTCCCTTAACATGGGAATGAAGAGAAAATAATTAAAACAGTTTGATGTTTTGTCGAGTGCCATATGAAATAATATTTGCATAGTCAGAAACAGAAGCATCATTAACTCCACCAAGTAACATGTGGGTAAATATTGCAATCGCTTTTTATAGCTAATTTCTTTAACATTGCATTTATCACTGGGTCACCAAAATAATAAACAAGTGCTATGTTCTGGAACATAGTACGCATTCAGCATAGTTTTCAGAAATGAAGACGAAGAAGGATCCTAGTCAAATCAGGAGTAATGAAAAAGACTCCTTCAAGGAACAACTATCAGATACCAAAAGGAAACTCACAAACGCAAGCCCAAATAGCAGTCTTGAGCTGACACCATGATAGCCCAAGAAACAGGTTTTAAGAATAAAGATAGGAGTGTGACCACATTCATGTTTAGAAGATATGTGACCTTGATCTTCTACTCAGTGAAGAACCAGATTAGGCTAAAGAGCCTCTCAGTAAACATGAAAAGTAAGTTGATTTAGCTGGTAATTAGGTAAGTATAAAATAACACAATGTTGAGACACAAGCCCATATCCATAATATTCATATAATTCAAAATGTCTGGGTATTTTGAATAATGTAGGGGTGTAAGGCAAGGTGAATTCTCATATATTATTGGTTGTCTCTAATCTATACTGGTAAGAGTAAATGTGAAGTAAAATATCTTGAGAAAGGGGAACATCTATAGAGCGGTGGTAAGTGTCCTATTTCTTTTTTCATTTATCACAGTAAATCACATCATTAAAATTTCATGTGTCTCTAGTACAAAGTATACTTAGATTACATTTGGTAGGTTTAGCTAAATTAAGACTCAAAAAGATAAACAGTCTAAGATTTTTTTTTCCAAAAGTAATACTAATAACATAAGATCAAAGTACAATGTTAACATGATTAGACATGTTAACTGTTTTATTTATTATTTATTTATTTATTTATTTATTTATTTAATTTTTTTTAACGTTTATTTATTTTTGAGACAGAGAGACAGAGCATGAACGGGGGAGGGTCAGAGAGAGGGAGACACAGAATCTGAAGCAGGCTCCAGGCTCTGAGCTGTCAGCACAGAGCCCGACTCGGGGCTCGAACTCACGGACCGCGAGATCATGACCTGAGCCTAAGTCGGCCGCTTAACCGACTGAGCCACCCAGGCGCCCCGTTAACTGTCTTATTTAATCAGCTCTGACATGATCAGCCAAAAAGTGAATTATCAAGATTATTTTAAAAATAAATATAGGGGCGCCTGGGTGGCGCAGTCGGTTAAGCGTCCGGCTTCAGCCAGGTCACGATCTCGCGGTCCGTGAGTTCGAGCCCCGCGTCAGGCTCTGGGCTGATGGCTCGGAGCCTGGAGCCTGTTTCCCATTCTGTGTCTCCCTCTCTCTCTGCCCCTCCCCCGTTCATGCTCTGTCTCTCTCTGTCCCAAAAATAAAAAAAAAAAAAAAAAAAAAAAAAAAAAAAACGTTGAAAAAAAAAATAAATAAAATAAAAATAAATATAGCCCTGTGATCTTTATTGGTGGACCATACCCTATGTGTATATTTTTACTTGTCCAATTGGGAAGCATACAAATCAGTAAAAATAGAAAAATCTTAGTAACGTTTTTCTTTTCTATTACTTATTTTATGTTGATGTGAATATTTTATAATGCATATATTCTTTTAGTATGGGAGAAGAAAAGAAATGCTTAAGTGTTTTGGCTGGATAGTCATTAAAATAATGAATTTTGTTATCTAAATTCAATAGGGAATCACCTGGAGATAAGAAAATAACTGAGTGGACCAGTGGGGAGAAAAATTGAAGTGCCAATGGATTGGAGTAGTTTTTGCTCTAGTTCCCCAGGCCTGACTCTTGGTATAATAGAGTAGGGAGCAAGGGCATAAGAAGAATTTAGGATTTAGAAGTTATATCTGTTCTTGCTCCCAATATTATTTTAACAGTTATTTATTTCTTTTTGAATTTCTGTTCTAACGATTTCTACCTTTGGCCTATAGGGAAATGAATACAATAAATAATGGCACAGTGTTTTCATTATTCCCGACCACTAGAGATGCAAACCTAAAATTTAATATTATTTGTTTTACTGAAACATAGAACCATCTTTAAGAACTATCTGGAGAGTATGATCCATGGACAATGAACTCATATGAAAAAAAAAAAAAACATGATAGAAGCTTGAAAATGTTGGGGCAGAGAAGGGAGAGAAGGAAGGAATGGAATAGAGACAGTAGAGAAAAATAGAGAGATAGAGAGAGAGAAAAAATAGCAGCCTTTTATATCAGGTGGAGGGCATAATGCTTAATATAAGCATACAGAAATACCATTTGAATTTGACCAAATATATGGCTAACTCAGACTACGTTCTCCATAGTATTTCCATTTTCAACACATGACCCACACTTCTGGCTTTTCCCAGTGTTGAGATAGTGTAATGTCAATTCAAACCTTTTTTTTTTATGTTTATTTTATTTATTTTGAGAGAGAGAGTATGAGCAAGGGAGGAGCAGAGAGAGAGAGAGAGAGAGAGAGAGAATCCCAAGCAGGCGTCACACCATCAGCACAGAGCCTGTTGCAGGGCTTGAACTGGTGAACTGTGAGATCATGACCTGAGCCGAAGTCGGATGCTTAACCTACTGAGCCACAAGTGCCCAGATTTTTTTTTTTTTAAGAATGGTATAGGAAATAAAGCAAGAAGAAACAGACAACAACATGTCATCACAGAGAGGGAACTAATAAAAAAATTAGAAGACTTCTCGTTTTTTATTCAATCAATATTTACTCTCTAATACTAACTGTGTTTTATCCTTGTCTGGTTTAAATGGCAAAAAGAGAACAAAACACAATGAAGTGCTGATACTAGAAAAAATTCTATTAAGGGACAGATCTGATACAATTTTGGTACCATTTTAAGTTCTAAAGTTGTCCTAGGGGTGTTTGGGTGGCTCAGTTGGTTAAGCATCTCTCATTTTTGGCCTAGGTCATGATCTCATGGTTGGTGGGTTCAAGCCCTACATCAGGCTTTGCACTGGCAGCATGGGGACTGCTTGGGATTCTCTCTCTCCCTCTCTCTCCACCCCACATCCACTCTGCTTCTCTGTCCCTCTCAAAATAAATAAATAAACTTAAAAAATAGAAAAAACAATAAAAAAATAATGTTGTCCTAATCTTGTATGACTACATCTTATCCTCCTTGTACGTAGCTGTCTCCTAAAATACACATTTTATTTGACTAAGTATTTTTCTCAGCACCCTTATCAACCCCCTGACAGGACTATGTCTATACTTCCTCAGAGGTGCTTACTTTGAGGAATATTCTTTAGGTAGTGGTTGAGTCTGGTTCTTTCCTTCAGTAAAAAATAATAACCCCATCATGATTTCTTTTTAATTTTTTTTAATGTTTATTTATTTTGGGGAGATAGACAGAGTGGGGGAGGGACAGAGAGAGAGGGGCACACAGAATCTGAAGCAGGCCCCAGGCTCTGATCCATCAGCACAGAGCCCAATGTGGTACTCGAACCCACGAACCGTGGGATCATGATCTGGGCTGAAGTCTCACACTCAGCCGACTGAGCCACCCAGGCGCCCCATGATTTTTCTTTTTTTTTTTTTTTTTGTAATTGGGCATTTTATTTTGAGATAATTGTAGATTCACATGCAGTTGTAAGAAATCACACAAAGAGGTCGTGTGTACTTTTTACTTGGCTTTCTATAGAAGTAACATCTTAGAAAACTATAGTACAATATAACAACCAGGACAGCAACATCTATACACTCAACCTAAAGAATGAGTCCATCACCACAAGAATTTTCCATAGTACCCTTGTATGGACATGCCCACTGCCCTTCCTTCCCCTACCATCTTCTCAGCCTCTGGCAACCACTAATCTGTTCCCCATTTCCATAATTTTGCCATTTCAAAAATGGTAGAATGATTATAACCATGCTGTACATTATCTGTTGGGATTGGCTTTTTTTCTCTCAGCATAATTCGGCGGAGACTGAGTCACTTATTGTGTCAGTAGTTCATTTCTTTGAATTGCTGAGTAGTAACCAATGATCTGGATGTGCCACAGTTTATTAACTATTTTGAAGGATGGCTTTCTAGGTTTTGGTTATTACAGATAAGGCTCATATAAATGTGTTTATATACATCTTCTGTGTGAACATGTTTTCAGCTTTTGTGTCTAATGCCCATGAGTGAAGTTTCTCGATCATGTGGTAGTTGTAGGATGTCGGTTTTTGCTTTTGTTTTTGTTTTAAGAAACAGACAAACTATCTTATAGTGACTGTGTGATGTCATATTCCAAACAGCAAAGTATAAGTGGCCTAGTTTTTATGCAACCTTATCGGCATTTAATTTTGTTCCTATTTTTTTTTAAATTTAGACTTTTTTTTTCTTGCAAATGACATATCAGACAAAGGGTTAGTATCCAAAATCTATAAAGAACTCACCCAACTCCACACCTGAAAAACAAATAATCCAGTGAAGAAATGGGCAGAAGACATGAATAGACACTTTTCTTAAGAAGACATCCAGATGGCCAACAGACACATGAAAAGATGCTCAACGTCACTCCTCATCAGGGAAATACAAATCAAAACCACACTGAGATACCACCTCACACTGGTCAGAGTGGCTAAAATGAATGAATCAGGAGACTATAGATGCTGGAGAAGATGTGGAGAAATGGGAACCCTCTTGCACTGTTGGTGGGAATGCAAACTGGTGCAGCCGCTCTGGAAAACAGTGTGGAGGTTCCTCAAAAAATTAAAAATACATCTACCCTATGACCCAGCAATAGCACTGCTAGGAATTTACCCAAGGGATACAGGAGTGCTGATACATAGGGGCACATGTACCCCAGTGTTTATAGCAGCACTTTCAACAATAGCCAAATTATGGAAAGAGCATAAATATCCATCAACTGACAAATAGGTAAAGAAGATGTGGTTTATATACACAATGGAATACTACTTGGCAATGAGACAGAATGAAATATGGCCATTTGCAGCAACATGGATGGAACTGGAGGGTATTATGCTAAGGAAATAAGTCAGGCAGAGAAAGACAAATACCATATGTTTTCACTCATATGTGGATCCTGAGAAACTTAACAGAAGACCATGGGGGAGGGGAAGGGGAAAAAAAAGTTACAGAGGGAGGGAGGCAAACCATAAGAGACTCTTATATACTGAGAACAAACTGAATGAAGGTTGATGGGGGGTCGGGGAGAGGGGAAAGTGGGTTATGGTCATTGAGGAGGGTATCTGTAGGGATGAGCACTGGGCGTTGTATGGAAACCAATTTGACAATAAATTATATTTAATATTAAAAAAACCTCAATTATCTGTTCTACTTCTTTTGCCTTTCAATATAGATTATAATTATATAAGCTATGTTCAGTTAAATCATAATCTTATATTTAAATTATAATGAAAATTTAAGAAATGTATAAATATTGATGAGATTTTGATGGAAATAATGTTAAATCTCTATATCACTTTTGGAAAATTGACATCTTTACTCTCCTGACTCTTTCAGTCCAAGAATATAGCATGCCTCTCCATTTATCTACATTTTCTGTGATTACTACAGTGCTGTATAGTTTGCTATATTCAAGTCTTATATATGTTTTATTAGATTTATACAAGTATTTTCCTTTTTGATGGATTGCAAATATTATACTTTAATTTTTGCATTCGTTGCTAGTATACAGAAATACAATTGATATTTTTATATCTTTCTTGTATCTTGCCTCTCTTTAGGCCTTTTATTTCCTTTCTTGACTTCTTCCACCAGATATAACCCAGCATCATATTAAATGAGTGGTAAATGTTCTTAATACAACATTCTTTCTTTGTTTCCAAAAGTAGTCAATCTTTTAACGTTAAGTATAATGTTAACTCTAGGTTTTTTGTAGAGCTGAAATCAAGAGTCAGACACTTAACCCACTGAGCCACCCAGGCGCCCCTATAATTTTTTTGAACTGTTCTTGTGTGGCTTGGCTTCATAAAATAAATTGGGAGTTCTTCCTCCTCTTTGACTTTTTAGAAAATATTGTGGAGACAGTGTAATTCTTCTGTAGAGGTGTGTCTAGTGGAACTACCTAGGTCTAGAAAATATTATGGGCAGAGTGGAGTTTTTTTAATTATAAATTCAATTTTCTTAATGTTATAGAATTCTTCAAACTAATTTATGTTGGGTAAGTGGTGATCATTCGTGTTTATTTAGAAATCCATTTCATTTAAATTGTCAATGTATATACAGTTGTTCATAGTAATTTCTTTCTTTAAAAAATGTTTAATGTTTATCATTTTTGACAGAGAGAGAGAGACAGAGCACAAGCAGGGAGGGGCAGAGAGAGAGGGAGACACAGAATCTGAAGCAGGCTCCAGGCTCTGAACTGACAGCACAGAGCCCAATGTGAGGCTCGAACTCACAAACCATGAGATCATGACCTGAGCCAAAGTGATATACTCAAACAACCAGCCACCCACCCAGGCGCCCCCATAGTATTTTCTTAATGTTTTTTTGATATCTGTCAGGTCTGTAGCAATATCATTTATTTATTTATTTATTTATTTATTTATTTATTTATTTTTGTAATATTGTTAATTTGTGTCCTTTCAATTTGTTCTTGCCAGAGATTTGTCAAATTTATTGATTTTTTTCAAATAACCAACTGTTTCATTGATTTTACCTTATTTTTATTTTTATTTTATTTTAGGGAGAGAGGGTAAGAGGAACAGAGGGAGAGAGAGAGAATCTTAAGCAGGCTCTAAGCTCAGCATGGAGACTGATACGGGGCTCAATTCCATGATCCTGGGATCATGACCTGAAACAAAATCAAGAGTTGGACATTCAACCCACTGAGCCAGCACAGCATCCTTCTTACTTTTCTGTTTTTAATTTCATTGATTTCTAGTTTTATTTTTATTATTTTCTTCAGTGCCCTTCCTTTTAGTTTATTTTACTCTTATTTTAATAAGTTATTAGAATGAAAACTAATACTATTGATTTTAGACCTTTCCCATTTTCAATGTATACATTTGGTGCTAAACATTTCCTTTTTAGCACTGATCTACTTGTCCCCCAGCATTTTGAATATATTGTATTTATTTCAATTCAGCTAAGTCTATGATCTTTCATTTCCTTGAGTCTTCTTCTTTAGCCCATAGATTATTTAGAAGTGTGCTGTGTAGTCTCTAAGTACTTGGAGGTTTTCCTGTTTTCTTTCTGTTATTTATTTTTTAATTTAATTTAATTACATTTTGGTTAAAGAACACACATAGTGCGTGACTAATTTTATAATTAGAAGTTTGTACCTTTTGACCCCCTTCACCCATTTTCCCCAGACCCTACCCTTGCCTCTGGCAACCACCAATCTGTTTTGTTGATTAATGATTTCTTATTGAAATTTGGACAGTTGAGATACTATGCTATGAGAACGGATCTTATTTAAACTTTCTGTTTCAGCTGGTTTCCTCTGAAATGCTCTTGTAGTAGGAATCTGGATTCCTCCCTTTGCCTTTTTGACACCCAGTGAAGGGTAATCT
Source organism: Neofelis nebulosa (assembly GCF_028018385.1). NCBI lineage: Eukaryota > Metazoa > Chordata > Mammalia > Carnivora > Felidae > Neofelis > Neofelis nebulosa. The sequence goes on along the minus strand of NC_080784.1, from coordinate 93,099,272 downwards.
TTATTGTTGCTGGATAGGAGTGGTCATTCTGGCTCCTCATAGACCTCCAGTGGTACCTCACTAACTGGGAGGGACATGTATATCTCATTTTTGCTCTTCATGTGGTCTCCAGTGACACCACAGACAAGGGGGTAAGCAATCGTTTAACTGCTGGTCTACAGTGTCAATCCTTATTACTCCTGAGGACAGATCTGATACTACTCCAGCGGAGAGGGCAGAGGGTCTCTCTGCTGCAGGTTGGGGTGGAAATCTGGCTGGCTATCCAGTCTCTACTGAAATCATAAGATGTGGCATCATTAATGCCTGGTGAGGAAAAAAACCTGTAGGTCCCAAATCTGCCTGCTCTGATACCAGTCCTGGGTTTGACATGGAGTGTTTTGTTACAAGCTTAGCAAGCATGGAAATATAGGCTCCCCATTCAGTCTTTGTTGATGTGGGGAGGATCTGACTCAGTCTTTTCTGTGATATTTGTTTGAAGTGGAGAGGTATTTCTCTAAAAGTTTTTTTGTCCGGCTAGCCTGCCCTTTACATGGTCCTTTGGCTAGAAAGAACAGAATTTTAGGGGACCATTTTTACCAACTGCCGTTAATGGTACAGGGGTTGTTGACTTCTCCAAGTCTGGAATATATGATGCAAAAAAGAAAACCAGGGAATTTACTGCTATGTTGTTCCTTAGATAACAATGTCCTTAGCTCATCTGCCACCATCAATCCACCATTAGAAATGCTGAGAGCTTTTAGTTTTAATTAGAGTGAGATAAAAGGAAAGTATGTACACCCTATTTCCCCAGAAGCAGAAGTCCTCTGATTTTAAATAAATATCTGTTAGGGTCAAAGGTATTATACTTCCTTAGACATTCACGAAAAGAACAAAATAAATCTGTTTCTTTGATTTTTTTAATGTCAAAAAAATCTTAAATCTTCAGATTTAAGACCTAATTTCTAGGCTTCACATTAATAGCATTTTTTTTAGTTGAATTAGTCCACCCAGCTCTTCATTTTTAGTTTAGAAATTACCTAAAACCTAAATAGCCCAATGGTTCCAGACTATATTTTATCAGTTCTAACATGTCATTGATTGTAAGATAATTGTAACTACAATTAAATGGAAATGAGTTATATATCAACTTAATGATATATCCCAATTCCAATAATAATATAAATGGAGGGTGATCTAACTTGGGATAAAAAGAAAGATATACGCTATTTTCCTTTACAAATTTTTAATTTCCAACAATGCATGCAGGGTGCCTTTTAAATCAGTAAGCCATCAGAAAAGCAGCAATGTAGAACAATAGATACTTTTGTGATGTACCAGGATACAATCATTAACACTTTGATTCCAAAAAAAATATTTAATAACACAGAGAAATACTCAAATTTGTTAACACAATAACATAAAACAAAACCGATAGATAAACTAAGTATGTTACTATATATTCTCCCTTTTCCAGGGCCCTGATTTTTTGTACAATGTTGTTTCTCACTTTCACGTAAGCAATAGCTCTGAACCCATATATTATGAAAATGTAGAATTTTAAATATAGCTGAAGATACACAGAGTATATCATTTGTATTATCTATATAATACAATTTAGGAAATTATATATTCAACTAAACAATTGGTTTGTGAAACATTAGTAAAGGTAGGTAGTCCAGCCATTGAAAGCATTTGGGGTTCTTGGTCTCTGTCTTCCTAGAGGAGTCAAGGTAAAACCTAAATTTAGGTAATTAAATTGTCTTTCCACAGGTTTTGAATTTTTTACATAATGAAGCAAAGGTGTAATAAAACATTACAATTTTTTCCATGCTAGCACTGGTATCTGAATATTTGAATACTTTTGATCCTGATTTTTATGTTTTTGTTCTCTTTCTAATTATAACAATTGAACCTGGAAACTTACAGATTTTCAGATAGCTTTAAAGAGGCTTCCCCCCCCCCATTCTTAATCAGATCTGGTTATTATTATTGCCTACTATGAAAAAAAAATCCCAACTGATATTTGCAAAAACGTAGGTGAACTTACAAGTTATTAGGAAACAACTTACCACAATTACACCACAGTAGAGCAAATGGAGACTTGATTTAATGATATTAGTAACAATTTTTAGTTTGTGTCCTGTTTGTTTCTCCCTGTCATCAAGAAAATAAGCAAAACTTTACGACATTGTTTTTATGATCAACAAAGTCATTTTAAGAGTAAATAATGCAGAATATAGATCAGTAAGAATTAGAAATTCAACCATTGGAAGAACAAATTTGTTTTGTAGTAGCACAGCTCTCTGTCCACATGTTTGTTTATGCAACTGTTGGTAACAAAATGGATGTGGAAAACATTGCATAAAGGTTGTATCATCATGTATGACAAGCTTTGATGAAATAGCATTTATAATTAATTTCTCAATTCATATAGTCATTCTTTCCCCCAAAAGAAAGTTCAAATAAAGAAAACTACCTATAACATTGTTCTTTCCTCCCTTCCTCTTTCTCTTTTCTCTCTAATGATGAAAGAGCTGAATCAGTTTTGATGTTAATTGTATCAGGATCCCAAATCCTGGTTCCATCAGGGTCTTTCTTTGAAACTCATGACATTTCTGCCTTTGCAATTACAACTTTAACAGACACCTGTGTGATTAAGGATGTCACACCATGTCCAGAGCCCAAATTTATGTGGGCCACTTTTATCTAAAAAAATGTCTATGAGATTAAGGATAAAAGAAGTGTTGAATCTTAAATACTGCTTTATTATTTTAATCAAAGAAAATGCATTTTGTAAGTACTTTCTTATCTGATTTTGAACTATTTGGGGAAGGGATTTAAGGACGCTTTAACATATTTTATATATAACCAATTACTTTTATAAAAACCATAACTCAAAGGGCTATTCACAAGAAGCTATTCACTATATCTTTGGTGTTATACTTTAGAGTAGAATTGAACCTCAGATTCAGCTTCAAATACACATAATATATTATTTTCTATTATCCATTATCTTAGTGAACTCAAAAATATTTAAATTAGTACCCTTTGCAACTATATAATATTCTTGTTAATTCAAGCTTCTTAAGCAAATTTGTCAGTAAATAAAATATCAGAAGAACAGACAAATTAAAAATGTGTGAATCTGAGATATTTTTTGGTCATAATATATATACTTTACACCAGAATGATCATAAATAAATAACATATTTAATAATTTAAATCATTATGAATTTAACTGAATTTTATACTTATAATTTTAATGAAGAAATTAAAACACAGAAAAATGTAGTTTTTTAAGAAAAGTGCCTCTTTAGTTAATACATTTTTCATATAACATTATTTGAGTGTTTATGTCCATATGGTAGAAACTACAGAATGAATGGACAAAGAATATTATTTACTTGATGGGAAAAGTACTGTGCATACAAATACTAGTCTTATAATAATTGTGCATTATCCTAAAAGCTCATTGATTATTTAGATAGCAATGGTGTTTATTAAAGCAATTGTTTAATTACAATTGGATTATTTATTGTTGCTATATGCTGTTAAAGAGAAATAGCCTCAGTTCATAGGGAACATTTTTCAATATCTCATATTTCACATATTTAATCTCAAGGGTAGTAAATCCAGGTTTTGATGTGTAATTACAGTAAATTATATTAAGAATGTTATATAATAAAAACAATGTTGAAGATGGCCAATAACCTAAAAAGCTGTATTTATCTGAACTCTAATTAATGAAAGTAAAAAGAGTACTGAAAAACACAACATACCCATTTCCTCTCTTAAAATATTTCTAAATCAGATGGGAAATTACTTCAAAATGCATTCTCTTCTATTAAAATAATCTCAACATCTAATTAGAACAGATTTCTTTTGTAAAATGTGCTCTCTCTCTCTCTTTCTCTATTATATAAACAATTGTTTTAACCCTTAAGTGTTTTAGAAAATTATGAGTAACACACAGTGTGTTAATTTTGCACATTATTCTTCTTTGGCTAAGGAAGAAACTGTCACAGATAAATACTATCTTTAAGAAAGACCTTGGTATTAGGGCTCCTGGGTGGCTCGGTGGGTGAAACATCCGACTCTTGATTTCGGTTCAGGTTGTGATCTCGCGGTTGGTGAGTTCAAGTCCCTTGTTGGGCTCCATGTTGGTAGTGCGGGGCCTGCTTGGGATTCTCTCTCCCCCCACCCCCGCCTGCCTCTCTCCCACTTTCTCTCTTTCAAAATAAATAAATAAACATTAAAAAAAATAAAAAGAGATATATACTAAGAAGAAGAACGGGCTTGGGTTTAAGACATTTCTTGTAAGTTACTCAAATTAATGGTAGCTCTATTTACTCATCTACAAAGTGGATACAGCATACCTACTTCACAAGATAATTTGGAGGATACAATACAAAATGTACAGACGTACTTTTAAAATATCAACAGTGTGTATAAGAGAAAAAGTCACTAAACACACCTAGAGACAATATATGTATACACTTACAGACATTACACAAATACTAGAGGTATAGACATAAGCCTCTGTTTTGCACACACAGAATATCTGTGGCCATATAACAAAACTATGTCAGTTTTGTGCTAAACTTATACTTTTTTTTTTTCTGTTGTTCATTTATACCAGTTAGATCCACAAGCTTAATGATCAGCTAATTTAATTATATTCTATGACAGGTTTTTATTTTTTCCCAGCCAAAGTTCTGAAGTCTTCTTAACAACTAGGAATGAACAGAAATATAAATAAGAGATAACAAACTACTTTGGGTGTATTTTAGTTTGCAAAAAGGAAATCAAAATTTACCATGGCATCACATATTTAATCTGAACAGGAAGAAAATGCACCTATTTTTTTAGCCGATGTTTAACACTAGGTTGACTTAAAACCGATGAAGCATAAGTAGTCAAAAGTGCTCAGAATTTTGTTTGTTGGATTTACAATGAGGACACAATTCCAAAGCTGCTGTTCGAGAGGACATCTTCAGTCTGTCAGAAGAGAGCAATGGACAATCCTGAGATCATCCAGCATTCACACTACAAGTGGAAACTTAATTGGATGCCACTTGTGTTAACAAAAGATCTGCCAATTTTGAGGCAAGCTGTTTGGAGAGTTTCTGCCAAATTGCGTATTTTTATTATAGATTTCTACAGAATAAGGAAGCTATTGTCACATCTGTTTGTCATTTAGAGAAGATAATCGTGGTAAACCATAGGATGAACGTGATACAGGTGAGCTTCCCAAAGGTATGAGTTGGAAGGAAACGAGGACATGAAAGGTCCGGCTGCATAGAGAATACCTGGATCCAAGACGACAGTAACAATAGAAAATATGATATCACTGTGTTTCTGAGATCAAATCGCTCTCAAAATCTATGTGCCCTGCCTCAACATTAGCATCATTTACACAATATAATCCCTGGAAATTGAGAATCTATGCCATAATTAAAGCTCCTTATCACGGTAAATGTTTGATTTGTTTTTACTTTTTTAATACTCAGGCTCCATAGTTAGCCGTATTTTTCTTTTTCGTTGTAACTTTTCTTGTCACTGTGTACTGTAGTTAAAATCTGTAGGAGAATTTAAAATCTCCAAAATGAATGTTTCTTAGCTCTTTAGATATGGCTATCATCTCAAAGAAGATTTGTAACTAGTTTACCAAAATGTCTGAACATGCAGTTGAACCTCCAAAGGCTTCTGTGTATTTTGTTTGTGGTACGCTTTTATAAATTGCATTAGAAACAGTAACTGATTTTTCTGGATGAAAAACCCTTGTGTCAGGTACATGCAGACCCCGTTCCCTTGTTTTGCATTTTGAGTTTAAGGAGACCTGCATGGATAGAGGACACGCATCCATTTGGAGATTTCATGTGTGGTAGACACATGTAATGACAATGCCTATGTGCAGTTAATGCCCACTCTTCATTGATTTCAATACACAAAAAGTATTTCACCTTTATAAGATTAGCACAAAATCTAATCAGGTAGAGAAAACAAGATGGTGAGGTATTGATATCATGATTCTGGCTGCATTACCTGTCTTTTTGGTACACAATTTCACTGCTAACCCATTTCTGCATTTCCTTTAATAGTGGCCATATGCAAACTGAGACACACATGTTTTTTCTAAAAATATTGGGTAAACAGGCACATACTTAGTTAAAACTGACAAGAGCAAGACAATTGCCTCGATTTTCCACAAAGCATGGGCTCTGGAGATACTGCCTATGGGTTCAAATGAGGAGTGCTTTAAAATTGTCATCGAGCAGCTTAGTCCCTGCCTTGCAAGGGTCCCTAAGTGGTTGTACATTTGAGGAAGGTGGATGAGGTTGTCTTTTTAGTTTTTGCTCTATCCATGTTAGAGTCTTCTTTTCTACGATTGCTTCACTTTTATCCTACCTTCTCTTTTTACGTAGCATTGAACCTACATTTGCTGCATTGTGTGAAAGTCTAAGAAAATCACTCATCCTTTATAATGATGCTTCTATTGCAGCTCTGAACTTGGACATAGGGTGGCTTGAGTACAGATGCAATTCCCATGAATGCACCCATCACTTAGTTTTGAGTACCACCACCACATTAAACGGTTTTATGCATATAGAAAGACGTTCAAAATCATTAGTAATCTAAAAGTGCGTATGAAAATGACAATGAGATATATTTCGTAACTATTAGAAGGAGAACAATGTGAGACTACCAGGGTTGATGGGAAAGCTGAATACTGGGAACTCTCACTTACTACTGCTGTGAGTATAAATGAGCATAAGCACTTTGTGGAGAGAGTGGGAATTGCCTCATTGTTAAACATGTGAATAGCTTATCATCCAATTCCATGGTTAGGGGTATCCAGCTAGAGAAATTCTTACATACGTGTGTGGATAGTAATGCTTGAAAATATTCCTAATAACTTACAAAAAAAAGTGAAGATTCCGTAAGGATTTGGAAACATCTCCATTTTTTTTTTGTTGTTGTTGTTCTTTTTTTACAGAGGGAATTAAACATTAAAAAGTGTTAATAATATAAGTTTCCTAAGTACATATCAGAAAAGTCAGAAAGAAAACAGAATGTTTTCCATAAGTTAGAAACTGCTGGAAGCCGCTAACAACCCTAAGGGTAGGGGGGAAGAAATGGAAAAGATTGAAAGTATTAAAACACAAAGGTTTGGGGAGAAAGCCCTGCAGAGCTGAAAAGTAGCCAAGACCTTTAAGAAAGAAGTGGTGGGCTTGCAAACAAACCTCTAGGTAAGAGGCATCAGTTAGAGTCTTCTTATCCAGTGCTGGTGTCTCTGGTAAGGGCACAATAAGATTTTGTGAATTTGCGCGAAACTACAAAGCGGATCAAAATGTTGCTATAGGTAGGAACTCATATTGCTGAGATGAAATGTTTGCTGGAATGATTCTCAAAGGAAGCTGACAGAAGCAACAGGAGGCAGGTAGGAAGAAGCCTCCTTCTTTCTCTCCTTCCTTTCTTTTCTCCTGGTTTCACAGTCTCCTTAGAACACCCCACACTGATGAAACCTAACCAGGAATCAGCTCACAAAGTGGAAATGTGATTTGCAGAAGGTCTAGCCCAGAATCACAAAGGAAGGTAGAGAATGATGTTCGGGGTTAAGGATCAATAATAGCCTAATAACCGCCCAAACTTGAAATAACCTCAATGTCTATGGTTGAGTTAACGACTACAAAACTACAGTATGTTAATTAATAAGCTATACTTCTGAATCAGTTAACTATTCTACACAACAGCGTTCTCAGTGGAAGACAATGAAAAGGTATTCTTTCTCACAGGTCAGCAGGAGAGCTCTTTATCTAAGCGAGGGCTAGGAGTTGGTTGACCCAGGCTTCACTGAGGTGACCCTCCTTCAGTGTCCAAGTCTAGCTGTGTCGGGTCTGTGTTCGAGTCCAGACTGCAGGAACAGCAGCAATATTAGTGATGGCAGAAGCACATAAGGACAAGCTGGAAAAAGTTTCGTTAAGTTCAAATTCCTTTAAGACCTAGGCGTGGAATTGCACTTTCGCTCCCACCGCATCTCATTTGCCCAAGCAAATCACACAACCGAGTCCAAAGACGAGGGGTCAGAAAGTACACCCCACCAACTCCTCTTTCCTGAGGTAATGTCAAGCCTGTGGGTGCCATGGGTAGAACAGATCGTGGCTGTTAGTTCAATTTGCTATAGTATTCTCTCTTGGCCACAATTATTCATAATCCTCCCACTGGCAGATAGCACTCACCCTCATTTTAGGACCTTGTAAGCCTCCTTTGATTCGGACACTGAGATTTCTTTAAATACGTGAGGCCCTCGGGTTTGATTGAAGTTACTTTTGGTCCAGAGCCCTGTGAACTAAAAACTTATCTGCTCTGCGCACAACCAACCTTAAATCATCAAACAGTGACAGTCTGACAAGAAAACCACAATAAACACTCCTGTTAAAAAGGGAAGGATGGGAAGGCTGTGGTAGCCTTTAGTGCATAGAGATTCTGAATTTCCATGGAGAAAATGTTGATAAGTATTCTACTTAGCTGATGAAAAGTACCTTGTTTAGGCTCCCATTCTACAAACTGGGAGTGTCTCTTCTAACCTTGGTGCTGTGCTGTTTGCACATCCTGCTCCAGCTTGGCCTGTAGAGAGCTGGGGGTTCAGATGTCTTATATCATGGACTCTCACTCCCTTTCGGTTTAGGCTGTCAATGCTTTTGCCAATATGGTTGTCTCTAAAAATATTTTATTTTAATCAAGTTAGTGTGCCAAAAGTCACACACACAAAGATTTTTAAAGAAGTGCCTCTCTTTCTAGCATCAAGTAGAGATATTTTGAACACATCAAGCTTCTGTAGGTCTATTTTCTTACCTTTGTTGAAGTCCATTTCTAGTTGAAACGATAACAGGTTGTCACCACAACTCTTGTAAAGTTCTTAACAAAAAGTCGTGACGGTTTCGGCTTGACCATTTCTGCAAAGTCAGTGCCACCTATTTTACAATTATGTCCAATATGAGGCCAAAACATGTCAGCATGCCATGGTCTGGCCCAAATTCAATGGATAGGAAAATATACTTGTCCACGATAAGGCCTTAGCAAGAATATGGATATGGGAAGCAGTAAAGAATCGGGGCTAATCCTTAAACCAAACACCAGCGACAAGAAAGCAACCCCAGCTACAAACATTGATATAATTGCATTACAACATGTTAGAGTAACTGAAAGAAACAAATCACAGAATATACACCATATGTCTACATTTAAATAAAATTTAAAACCTGCAAAATTGAACAATGGAGATTTTAAGGAAACATGCATAGATGATAAAAATATTTTGAAAAGAATGTCAAGGAACTGCTCACCACCTTTAGGATAGTTTTGAACCCTACGGGTGGTAGAAATTGGATGAGATAAGGGAAGACAGCGCAAGGGGTTCTACACTAGTAGTAGCATTTGGGGTTTTTAAATTGGTATAAAGATTTTCATTTATGACTATTTTTGTTTTAGCTGTTTCTCTAAGTTGTACAAACAGATTTTGTGTGTAATGGATATACTATACCTATATCACAGAGAGATAAGTTTTAGTCGACTTAGCTCTGAGAACATGAACATCAAGGAAGTACAGGGGCACCTGGGTGGCTCAGTTGGTTGGACATCCAATGTTGGCTCAGATCAGGATCTCGCAGTTTTGTGAGTTCGAGCCCCGCGTCGGGCTCTCTGCTGACAGCTCAGAGCCTGGAGCCTGCTTGGGATTCTGTGTCTCCCTCTCTCTCTATGCCCATCTTCTGCTCAAGCTCTGTCTCTCTCTGTCTCTGAAAAATGAATAAACGTTAAAGAAAAAAAAATTTAAAAAAAAAGACAAGAAAATCAAGGAAGTACATAGTGAGAGAAGTGGTTAGTCTTACTGATCCCTCGAGGAGAGAAGGGTGGAGAACATGAACAGGGGCAGGTAGAATGGAGGGTAAAGCCAAAAAGTATGGCCAAAGTGCATCAAATTCAAAGTTCCCTTCATCATTTTTTTTCAATGCTCCACAACACAAACTGGGGTAATTTCTGTTCTCATTACAGGCATAAACATTAAAAGATTAGTACCACTGTGTAATTAAGTGATATCCACATGGAAGCCAAAGAAAAATTGATCGCCCAATTCAGTGTTGAAAAAAGAAAGATAATCAGGTTTATGAACCATCATGAAAAATTAAATCTACAAGCTCACAAATTTCCTTCAGTCTATTCAATGATATATTACCCAAAGCTAAGTAGTAATTTAATAATACTTTGGAACAATTGAAAGAAAGATTTAAGAAACTGGCTTTGAAAAGACATAAAAGCTTTTATTTTTTTTAAGTCATCTCATAAAGATTAGAAAGAATCATATTAGCTGAAAGTAATATGCCAACAGGATGCTTATCATAATTCATAATAATTCAGAAATACACTGGTGTTGAATTTTTATGTATCAATCAAATAGGTCATTCATTGGTGCATGGTAGGTATTTGAGATTAAATACCTTAGACTCTAAAGTTTTTATTGCATTATCAGCAGAGATCTTTTTTATAGATTTTAAATATGTTTTGAATATATGCATACGTTCTGTACCTGTTTAATCCACGTTTTAAATAAATTTAAATCATGACGTTAAGTCCTAATTGTATGCAGAATCACAAAGAACAATTACCTTTTGTAAAAAGTAATTAAATTCAACAATATCAAGGGGATGTATTTTTCCTTGTAAAGCACCAGCAATAGCCAATCAAAGGACTTGCTGCCAGTTTCTGGGACGTGTATTTGATTACCAGTGACTCAGCCTTGGTATTACGCCTGTATTTTTAGTGCACAAAGGTTTAATTATTAATGTACTATTCAAAATGAGTATGTTAAGATAAAGGTGACCATTCACACTCTCTGTTCATTTTCAACAGAGTCTTGACAGAAAACCTGTTGTCTCTGTTTCCAGTTAACCCCTGGTTATTGGGTATATCTTAGAATCAGTTAAAGAAGTGTCGATAACCAGCTTCTAATCAGACTTTTGCTGGATCATTCATTAAATTAATTTGTGTCTTTACCCACTCCTTTCTGAAGTCCTATTGAATCAAATGAACTTATTTAAAAAATCATGTAGGATTTCACTGTTCAAATCACAAGGCTTTTTCTCATTACTGATACCTTGAAAAACAAAGTGAAATTCATATTGTCAGGAAACTCTTCTTTGATTCTATTATTAGAAATTAAAAAAAAAACACTTTTAAGGATATTTTTTGAAAGCAATTTTTCCTAAGTGAAGGAAACTATTTTAAGAATACAATTTCTATAGGGGCGCCTGGGTGGCGCAGTCGGTTAAGCGTCCGACTTCAGCCAGGTCACGATCTCGCGGTCCGTGAGTTCGAGCCCCGCGTCAGGCTCTGGGCTGATGGCTCGGAGCCTGGAGCCTGTTTCCGATTCTGTGTCTCCCTCTTTCTCTGCCCCTCCCCCGTTCATGCTCTGTCTCTCTCTGTCCCAAAAATAAATAAAAAAACGTTGAAAAAAAATTAAAAAAAAAAAAAAAGAATACAATTTCTATAGGTGTCGTTTATGTAATCAACTTATTTTCTCTTAAATGAGTTATACTTTGGAGGGATAAGTATTGAAGGAACCATATGGAAAGACACCGTGGCCACCATGACAAGAAAAAAAGAGGGAACGGGTGGCGATGGAGGTTAAAGTCCACCTGTGTTTCTCCTCTTCATTTAGACTACTTTCTTCCTTCTCTCCCATCTCTCTCCTTGCCTTCTTGTTCATCCTACAAAAAGCCAGGTTATACAGAGACACCTAACCAACAGCCACGATTCTCAAAAAATAAATGTTTAAAATTTAGAAAAAATTCTACTAATCCAAACAAATATCCTTTTGATGGAATGAGGTGAGAACTTTGAGAAAGCAATAACTAACAACATTTAAATAAATTTAAGAGGGAGCAAAATAATGAGAATCAACATAGTAGCCATATATCATCCACTCCTTAGTTCTTCACTTTTGCAATCCACTCTGAACCACTGTAGTGTAATAAAATGATGGTCTCGGGCGCCGGAGTGGCTCAGTCAGTTAAGCGTCAAACTTCAGCTCAGGTCATGATCTCATGGTTCATAGGTTCAAACCCTCATCGAGTCTGCACTGACATTGCCGAACCTACTTGGGATTCTCTCTCTCTCTCTCTCTCTCTCTCTCTCTCTCTCTCTCTGCCTCTCCCCCCTCTCTTTCTCAAAATAAATTAAATAAACTTAAAAAAAATAGTAGTCTTCATTTTAAGAGCATGTAAGGTCATCTAGTAGTAAGCCAAAACATTTAAAAGTGCTAGTCATTAGTGTTTGAATCTGAAGGGTACTATGCCTTTTGGAACATGAACCAGCATCTAGTGAAATATCTAACTAGTATTCTGGAGGTATATATGCACTACAATTAGTCTAACTGGTAAAGGAATTTAAATTGCCAATTTAGGTATAGCTTCTGCTAGATAGAATCATTTGGAGAGGTGTCAGGATAAATTTTTGTTATACTCTTATAGACACATCACTGCATTTCAATATTTTCATGAAAGTTACTTAGGCTTCATTCTTGAATACGTTTGTTAATTCATTCAACAAATTCTTACCTGAGAACCTACTTTAACACTGAGCTACTCTAACACTGAGCGCTAACAGAGTATATAGTAATCAGCAAGTCAGACTCAATCCCAAGTTTGCAGAGTTTACTATCTAACAGGTGAGTAAATAAACTAATAAACAAAAGAAAAATATGTCATTAGATATTATGGTAATAACAATGAAAGAAAAAGCCCCAATCACAGAACATTATGGAGTGTCTTTATTTAGTGAATACTGTGGAAAAGCCCTTTGGAGGAACTGACATTTTAGATAAGACCTGATAATACAAAGAAGCCAGACATGTGAATATTTGAGGGAATTATTTCCAGGGAGAGTGCACTATAAATACTAAAGATCAACCCCCAAAAAAGAGCTTACTTATTTTGAGAATTAAAAGAGGAAGAGGGGTGCTTGAATGTCTCAGTCAGTTAAGCGTCCAACTTTTGATTTCAGGTTATGATCTCATGGTTTGTGAGATCAAGCCCCACATTGGGCTCTATGGTGACAGTGCAGAGCCTGCTTCGGATTTTCTCTCTTTCTCTCTGTCTCTCTCTGTGTCTCTTTCTGTGCCTCCCCTACTTGAACTTTCTGTCTGTCTCAAAATAAATAAATAAACTTTAAAAAATGAATAATATGGTGGTTCCTTTCTGGCTCAGTCAGTGGAGCATTCAACTCTTGATCTCAAGGTTGTTAAGTTCGAGCCCCACATTGGGTGTGGAGATTACTTAAAAAAATAAAATATTTTATGAAAAAAAAAAAAAAGAAGAGGAATAATGTGTTTAGAGTGTGTTGCAGGATATGGTTGTTTTAAAATGAAATAGGAGACAGACGCTATAGATCATGTCTTCTAGGGCTTGTAAGCTGTATTTAAAAGTTTAGATAGTCTTACAAGGGCAACGAGAACACTGTTGAAGCAGTTTCACAAACACGTTTGCAGTTCACACCAGCTAGAAGGTTATATCGGTGCTCTTGTGAGAACAAGATACCTTGGTCTCTTGAGTAGCAGTTGCAATGAAAACAAGTGAATGACTATGAGAAATGAGGTGAGACAATTATGGAATTTGGATATGGAAGTAATTAAGACATGAAGGAGCAGACAGTGGTAAGAATGACCTCCAAACTTCCTTTTAAGGTGAATGCTAATAATATCTGAGCAGGTGAGGAAAACAGAGGGAGCAATTAATTTGAATGGAAAGGAAATTAAGATCTCAATTTTGGATGTGTTTAAGTAAAAAATTCTTGAAAGACATTCCACTCTAGATGTAAATTAGAAAGGCGGATGTAAGAATAGGGCACTCAAAGCAGTGATCTGCTCTGCGATACACATGTAGTGTTCAGCCTTATAAAGACATCATTTAAATAATCTTACAAGAGAATGTGGAGAGAGAAGAGATCTTGGAACAGAGCTGTGAAAACTTTGCTATTTAAAGGTTGATGGGAAAAAGAGGATCTAGCCAAGGAGACTAAGTAAGAGTTACTGGAAGGTCAAGAAATGTAACATAGGTCAAGGGCAATACCCCCGAGATAAGCACAGCAGCGAACTGCTGACACTCTAACAACTGGGCAGAGGATAGTACAAGAAGATGTAGCTGGGGTACAAGGAGCCAGGATCTGTGAAAGCATCAAAGAATCTGGTTATAACTCCGGGACTCTGGCCAAGTATAGAGAAATGATGATAAATAATATGATGCAGGAGTACAGGCTTCAAAGTCAGGGATTAAGACTTAGAAAACATGATGAGAACCTGTTTAGAATGTGGGGAGGTCACGATATAGCACCATTTTTCTCTATCTATATTCAGTATTAAGTAAGACAGAAGAAAAGAGTCAAGCAGATTACTTTATTTCTGAGTTAACCTGGAATGGATGTTAGGCCTACGGTAGCATCTTACTACTGAAACTCCAAAATTAGAGAGTCTTCTTTATTTAATCACAAGAGTTATTATAGGCTTTCTGCACAGGGCACTAATTCATAGAAGGCGTATAGCATGATAGACTAGAGCAGAAAATGTGACTTCTTTGGACTTCAAGCTTCCAAACCCAAAAGTTACTCCAACTTCCTTTGTGAGGTAGAGTATGTGGAAATGGGGCTAGAGGCTAGAAGTGCTTAGAGAAACCTCACTTCGTGGAAACCAGAGGAGAGCCCCTGGAAAAAACCACCTTATCCACACCCTTGCAGACATGCTGATTGGTAGTATTATTGTAATCAAGTCCCTGGTCCAGAAACAAAGAAAGGAGGGAGCTAATAGAGTTGGAGTACAGGTCAGAGAGAATTTCTTCTCCAGGACATCGTGAGGCTGGTGCAGCTCATCTTCACACAGCTACTGGCCAACAGTGCTTGCCATCAGTAGTCATGGGATTGAACCTGGAGACTGAAAAACATTTGATTTACAGGGGGCCTAAAGTGACCCCGGCCATGAACAGAAGGAGTTTTGGCCATGAATACAAATAGACCACAGCTGAGAAGTCACTGTGGCAACCAGGTAACTAACAAGAAGTTTCTCTCCCAGGAGAATGAAAGAAGAAGCCTATCCTCCACATGGCATAAAGGGAATTTTGTGATGCCAAGAAAATGAGGAATATGTTTCTAGATGTAAGAAAAAGACGTAGGTGATTCTGATTTTGATTCTATATAGGTTTACCACAAGCTACTCAACAATTGATTTTCATAGATCAAGGAATATATGGCAATTTTTTTTAAAGTACAAGGTAAGCAGTATATCAATCAGAATGCTTGCATTGAAAATGGCAAAATCCTAGCTCAAACTAGTGTCAGATATGAGAACATTTTAAAAAGAAATGAATTGTTATAACTGGAAGTCCATGTGTGGTATGGGTCTCACAGCCAAGAGGGACACAAAATATAAGTTCAGATTTCTACTCTCACTCTCTCTCTTTCTCTCTCTCTCTCTGTAATCTTTTCTTGCTCTGTGTTGTCACTGATATTTCCTTCTCACTCTATATAGACCCGATAGAAAACTTTGTTTTCTGTATAAAATCCAAGATTTGATTCTGTATAAAATCCAAGGAAATGGACAGAGGTAACTAGAAGGACGCCTGCCACTGATGGGCCTATATGGAACTTGTGTGTGTGTGTGTGTGTGTGTGTGTGTGTGTGTGTGTGTGTTGTGTGTGTGTGAAATGGAAAATGTATCTGGGTAGGTAAACTAATTATCAAAACATGTTTCTCCAAAATAGACCTAGCCATATGGGGTGTATCATCATCCATCATAGCAAAGCGTGCCTTTCTCTGGTGGAATCAGCCCCGTGTCAAGACTTGTGGCTAAGTTTGACATCCCACCTGTTTGTGCATTTGGGAAGTAAGCAGGAGTCCCTCGGGCCGGGCTTACATTATTCTACTGAACAAACCCAAGGAAATAGAAAAATCCCTCTCACAACCCACACATATAACCACCCCCAACGCCACCATAGCAACAACAACAACAAAGACTAATTACCTGGATCAATGTGGTCATGAATTAGGATGCTTTGATTAGTCAGGCGCCATTGGAAACGTGACAAAAGAGGTGGCCATTCTGCCAACAGTGCAGGGTATTGTTACCCTAAAAAACGAAAGAAGTGCTGTGGAGTAAACCAAAGAAATGTTCCCTACCTCCCAAACCTATCACACACACACACACACACACACACACACACACACACACACCCCAAAACAAAAACTCTCTTGACCGAATGTTATCCTCCAGCTATGCAATCACTATTCTTGTCCTCTTCTCTTTCACATGCAGATTTCTGAAAATGTCTCCTAAAATTGCTGCCTCCATTGCTTTCTCTTTCACTTTTTCTTTAGCCCAGTCCATGCTTTCTCAAATCATTCACTGAAACAGTTCTTGCGAAGTCCACACATAATTTTCTCGTTGTTAAATCAAAGAAACATTTTTTCCCGTTTTCCTCCAACTTGACATCTTAGCAGAATTTGACTTCACCAATCACTCCTCTCCCTGCTTGAGGAAGTTTTCTTCTCTTGCTAAAAGTGACTGACTCCACACCACCTTGATGTTCCTAACGTCTCTGGACAATTTGTTCTCAACAGTGTTTCTTGAGGTTCATCTTCCTTATTCCAGCTATTAAATGTTGAAGCATCACGAATTTACGTGCTGATCCTGCTTAGTTTTCACTTCGCATTCCCTCCCTAAGCCATCTCATCCATGGTTATGTATCAAAATGCACATATACAGAGATGACTGAAACTCTGTACCTCCAGCTGAGGTGTCCCCTCCAAGCCACGCATCTTCTATCAAACTGCTATGTTAAAAATTTCTTTTGCCTCTCTTAG
This sequence comes from Neofelis nebulosa, assembly GCF_028018385.1. Taxonomy (NCBI): domain Eukaryota; kingdom Metazoa; phylum Chordata; class Mammalia; order Carnivora; family Felidae; genus Neofelis; species Neofelis nebulosa. The sequence continues at coordinate 93,082,391 of NC_080784.1, read as the reverse complement.
GGGCACATTTCATTAAACAGGCCCTAGTTACAAGCACGCTATTTTCTCTAGTTCCTTCATCAAGCATGCACACACATGCTTCCAGTGCCCTCTTCTAATGGCACTATGTCAGTGTTAACATCACCATCCAGCACCACCCAGGGACTGCTCTCCCCATCCCTTGCCAGCCATACTCAGTGTACTTTTACCTCCTGTAAATGTAACAATTTAAGACTATCCTGAATTTGTCACTATCATTTCATCTTGATTTTTAGTATACAAGTCAATTCTACATCATCTCACTGCTGGAATCCCACATTAGCTGGTCAGTAAGTTCTTACCATCTGTGCTCCAATGTCTTCTGACCAATGCAGTCAGAGCAGTCTTCTGACACTCCAGTAATACCACTCATCACATAAAATGTTACACATGACCTAAAATGTCCCACACTATCTTCTCCTTCCCCTTCTCTCATTTAATTTTGTGCCACCTGCTATCACCTTGTCTTTTTTTTTTCAAAAACGCGAATGTGTCTCCTTACCGCCCAGGAACAAATGCCTGAATGTCAGAATATGCATTTTAACAAACTCAGTATCACTGATGACATAATAATTCTATTCTGATTGGGACAGATTAAAACAAATGAACAAACTTTAATCACCAGTGAAGAACTTAAACTATACAGTGCTTATCAGTGTTACTGAACACTCACTTTTCTGATAATGAAATTAATTCTTAGTCAGATGTAATAGATGCTCTGATACACCACATGGGTCTCCCTGTTCCATACTCCATAATCTTAGGCCCAAGGCTAAAGTACTCATTTTTCTAAATGCAGGGAGTGTTGTCCCTCAAGAACTCTCAGATGAATCCGTTTCTGGGAATTGCTTTGGATGAATAAAGCCTCAGGCCATTCTCCTCCCTCCTTATTAGAGCAATTCATATCAAGAGATTGGATGATACAAAGATACAAATATCTAGACCTGGAGTTCCAATTTAAGACAACTCTGAAAAGAATTATTCATTTTCTAAGGCCGCTGTATCAAAACACTACAAACTGGGCACTTCGCAACAGAAATGTATTGTCTGATTGTTCTGGAGGCTAGAAGTCTGAAACCAAGATGGCAGCAGGGTAGAGTGGTTTATTTCTGAGGACCATGAGAGACAGAGCTGTTCTAGGCCTCTCTCCTGGCTTCAGGTGGTTGACTTGAAGTTTTTGGTGTCCCTTGACTTTTCCTTCATCATCCTGACCTCTAACTTCTGATAGCATTTTCCCGATGTGTTTTCGATATCTAAATTTCCACTTTTTGTAAGGACATGAGTCATAATAGATTAGGGGTTCACCCTATCCAGTCTGGCCCATCTTAATTACTTACATCTGAAATGATTCCATTTCTAAATAAGGTCAGATTCTGAGGTGATGTGGGTCTGGACTTCAGTATGAATTGGGGGAGGAACACAGTTCAATCCATATTATCAATCCAGCGCCAGAGCTCCCATAGGAACAGTGAGGTATCTGTTACCACGGTTTAAATTGTATTTTCTCCGCAATCCTATTTCTTTATTCTCCCACAGATACTGGTTCCCCAAACTCTTCTGAGTAACTTTTGTAAACCCAAATATCTAGCTAAACTTATGCATTTGCAGTATCTGACTTGTAGTATTTTTCACTGGAAAAGGTCTGAGACAGTAAACCATAAACCAGGATTTTGATTGCTTATCAGCTGGCTTAAAGTAGCACATTATAGGTGAAGAATAATAGGTGCATATAGATAGTCCTGGCATCCACTAGTGTTACAGTTGTGAACATTTTCACCAGAGGTGAGCCAGGTTGGCAAAACAGTGGATGGACCTGTGGGTAGAGTATATCAGGAATTTATTAAATATGGAGCAATAATAATTATAAGGAATATGAAGTGTAATGCTCGTATGGGAACAATTGATGATTTGGAAAATGACCAAAAAATGCTGAGGAGGATTAGTTACTAATAAAAACTTAAGTATGACAGCTAAATAATTCTTTGGAATCATATAAATAGAATTTTATCACCTGAATCTCAAGGGCAGACAAATATGATGACCAGGCCCTGGACTTATATAAATGAGTAACAGAACTCCAGACAAGGATGAATTCTTGATCTCATGAGAATTTCAAATCTCTCTATGAGATCGGGGGTAGGAACATTTGGGCCAACACATTTGGAAATTTTCAGTTCCAAGATTTACCTAAAACCTCTGCACATTCAGAATTGTTCCACTCTTCCCTGTTAAAACTACCTTTTACCTGAATATGACAAAGAGGACTCTGCCTTACAATACAACAGTATATCCCATTAAGATATACCTGCACTTCCCTCCTGGTTACTCTATCAATAACTAGCAATGTCAGAAGATAATTCCATTGAATAGAAGTTGGATTTTTTAAGAGAAAAAAAGAGACAGAGACTATGTCTCAAAGTAGCCACAGAACCTAGATAGCATATAATAACAGTGGTTAGGAGAGTAGATACAGGGGAACCTGGATGGTTCAGTCTGTTGAGTGCCGACTTTGGCTCAGGTCATGATCTTTCAGGTCTGTGAGTTTGAGCCCAGGTTCAGGCTCTGTGCTGACAGCTCAGAGCCTGGAGTCTGGTTTGGATCCCATGTCTGTTTTTCTCTGCCCTTCCCCACTTGTGTTCAGTCTCTAAACAGATGGATAGATGATAGATAGATAGATATCTAGATAGATATCTAGATAGATATCTAGATAGATAGACAGATAGTAAATACATGGCTAAATCCTGCAAGGAAGCAGATCAAGGGGAGTAGAATATGAAGTTGAACAGGAGAGAATTCAGCAATCTGAGAACATGCTCTATGTTCTTTTATATATAATTAACTAAAGATATAAAATCTCTGTAAGTAAATGAAGAGATCTGGCATGTTCGTGGGTAGGAAAAAATTAGCCATAAAGATTCATCCACTGATCCAACAGCTATTTGTTAAATGCCAACTAAATGTTACGTCCCCTTCCAAAGAATTGAGATATCTCAGTGAGCAAAACAGAACAAAACTTTCTAATTCTAATTCTTCACATATTATTTGATAAGTTTATAACAATTCTAATACAAATTATAGCAGGACTGGGGCGCCTGGGTGGCTCAGTTGGTTAGGCAACTGACTTCGACTCAGGTCATGATCTCACAGTTCATGAGTTCGAGCCCCATGTTAGGCTCTGTGCTGACAGCTCAGAGCCTGGAGCCTACTACAGATTCTGTGTCTTCTCTCTACCTCTCCCCTACTCACACTCTGTGTCTCTCTGTCTCTCAATAATAAATAAAAATGCTAATTTTTTTTTCAAATTATAGCGGGATTGTTTACCTGAAAAACTTGAAAAGCTAATACTAAAATTTAAATGGAAAAGCCAAAGACCAAATATAGTCACTATAGCGGAAAATTAAAAAAGAAAAAAAAAAAAAAGTAGAAGGTGACTAGTAGGAAGAACAAGAACCTATGACATGATCAGAATCACCATCCTGCTCTCAATCACAACACCCCAGTCCTGGAACAGGGCCATTTTGGTAGATACAGAAACTAGAGCTACTTTGCAATAAGACTGTGCACCCCATTGCCTCAGCTGCCCGTATTAGTTCCATGCAGACATGGTCATAGCACCTTGATATTTCTGGAAATTTTTAACTGAGCACACAAGGAAATCCTCTTACAATTGGCAGATAAAAAGAATGCTATTGAGAATATTGCTTTTGCTTGGCAAAGAGATCAAATATTGTTAGTAGAGATGAAGCCTAATATGACACTCTATATGGATTTTCTTGAAAAAAAAAACGTTTAAAAAAAGTTTTTCAGTTTATTAAATACTAAAGCTGGTATGAGTTTGTACGGTTCACTTGAACTTGTAAAACCATAGTTGTTTTTTTTTTTCTCTCCTGAAAACCAAGATGTTTAAACTAAATGATCCCTAAGCTTTATTTCCATTATAAATTACCATGATTCCCATTTTCTTCAAGTGTTATTATGTATCTATTTTTTTGCTTTACTTTGGGTTAGAAACAGAATATTTTTGTTTTTTTCCTATATTGATTATCATCTCTTTTTGATAATCTTCATATTTTACTAGCTACATATGTTACTGTTGTTACCTTCTTTTCCCCCTTCCTCTTGGAATTGTGAGATATTTACAAATATCTATCTTTTATCCTTTGTCCTTCAATCCTTAGTCCCTACCCACCAAGATGTCTTACATTTAGTAAGCAAACGGCATTTGTGTTTAAAAATTGATAAATTATTTTATAGGAAATGGAGTCAAGTCTTTTAAAATGTCAATCCCAGAGCCAAACCCTTAAGACTAATGGACCAATATCTATTTGTAAGTAGTTTTAAAAATAGCATCCTGGGGCGCCTGGGTGGCGCAGTCGGTTAAGCGTCCAACTTCAACCAGGTCACGATCTTGCGGTCTGTGAGTTCGAGCCCCGCGTCAGGCTCTGGGCTGATGGCTCGGAGCCTGGAGCCTGTTTCCGAGTCTGTGTCTCCCTCTCTCTCTGCCCCTCCCCCGTTCATGCTATGTGTCTCTCTGTCCCAAAAATAAATAAAAATCGTTGAAAAAAAAATTTTAAAAAAATAAAAATAGCATCCTGAGGGCACCTGGGTGGTTCAGTCTGTTAAGCATCTGACTTCAGCTCAGGTCATGATCTCGCTGCCTGTGAGGTTGAGCCCCACGTCCGGCTTTGTGCTGACAACTCAGAGCCTGGAACCTGCTTCAGGTTCTGTGTCTCCCTCTCTCTCTGCCCCTCCCCTGCTTGTGCTCTGTCTCTCTGTCTCTCAAAAATAAATAAAAACATTAAAAGAAATTTAAATAGCAGCCTTTGCATGTAGAGCTAATTGGCTTCTCTCTGTATAACAAAGATACTGTCTCTGAACCAAACCATTGACTGAAACTTGTATACTGTTGGAGAAATATTGGAGTACGTTTATTCCTTTTTTTTTTTTTTTTTTTCTAAATATAAGCTATTGTGTTTTTGGACCTGAAATGTCATTGTACAACCAAATTTCCAATTACTGGTAAAATGCTAAAATATGATGATTCCTTGATTTAGAAACTCTTTTGTATAGTTGTTGATTTTATTAACCAGAGTCTTCCTTCTTTCTCTAGTGGGAATGAAAATGAACATGTACCAGATATCTGCTAAAGCTCAGAAAACATGTTAGGATGCCAATACACCAAGAGTTGACTCAGGTGTTGGATATATATCTACAGGAAGCCTCTGACCAGCTAAATGTAGCCTCTGTCTTACCCAGTAGCTACATTGCCTGAGTATTTGGTCACCCCAGTTTTTCTGAGGTACTGAAATGCCCTGAGAGAATTATGAAAATAGGATATTCCTTCTTTTTATATTAAACAAATTCTAAGGAGTTCACAGGATATCTGGGGGACTTGTCACTCAATTGTCTACTCTTATGAAATATCTTATTAATTTTGGAAAACATAATCATCCTAGATATATAGCTAACTTCCAAATACCCTTTGATGTATTTATTTAATCTGTACATAGCCCTTCTGCTGTTCTCACCTCATTAAAAATAACCAAGAATAGTAACCAATGTTATCAAGATCCACGATGTTGTGCTGTAAAAGCAATTTATGTGTTGGTGGGTTTATTACTAAAATACTTTTAAGCAACCCTCAATTAGACTTTACAAGATTTAAGACTGATCCATACAAATTATACCTTTGGATCAATTAGGAAGGAAATATGTTCAAAGTTAAATATAAATTTATCCTTGATATTGATTGACAGTATATGTGGTTTCAATATTCTTGAACTGAAATAATAATACATGGAAAATAATTATATTGAAAAACTGGATGTGCTAAGTGAAAATTGCATTACTAAGGTAATTCTGTATCAGATTTTACCACTAAGTAGTTATTTAGCAGAATCAGCAGTTTAGCCTAATAGGAAAAAAAAATTGTCTTTTAATTATAATAACTTGGTCTGTTGAATATTTGACTCATTGTTACTTCTAAATTGCAATGGCTCTGGACCGATTACTTTTAACATAATTTGAGTCTGGAAAATACTTAATTATAGAGGCAAAAATACATGTGTTGTTTTGATATTTAAACTTCACAACTGAACACTAATTTAATGTGATAGAGAAGATGAAATTCAAATGCATTTCTTTCAAATTGGTGTCTTTCATCAATTTCCCGTGACTGCATGTTAGTTTCATTACACTGAAATAGTAATAACATCAGCTCTTTGGATATTAAAAAGAAAGAAAATAAGAAATATTATATTTTTGCTATGTAATTATTATCTTCAATTCCAAACAATTAAAAATAATTATAATTCAATCAATATACAATATATTATGTGCACATTTATGTGTATTGAATACATGACTAAATAGAGACATAAAATTCATGAACATGATTTATGGCTTCTTCAACATCAAAGATGCTAATACTATTGAGGAAATTAATGCTGTTTTGTTATCAAAACTTAATGATAAAATAGAAACTCCTTCATTTCTGAACAAATTTTCCCACAACAATAAAATAGAAAGGAAAAATACATTTTTAAGATGTTAACATATTTTTTAAGTAAATTGAGGAAATAAAAATAGTCAATTTTCTTCATTCCTTTACATGAATTTATTCATATACCTTTGGCCACCTAACGTCATATGTGTTACAGTATTAAAAGCAAAGAATCTACTCCTGATAACCTTAACCTTTAGTAAGCAAGTGATCAATAATAGCAAAATCATGTTTAAATCTTTCAACAATTCTGCGATAGTCCAGGACAAACTTTATGCCTAAGGAAAGTTAAGAAATAATTGCTTACTTGAAATCTAATTAAACCCCTAATATATTTAAGGTGTAATTGTTTGTTCTACAATGGCTGAATATGCAAAATAATCACATTTCTTGTGTAAGAAATGTAGTGTCCATTTTAGAGGAAGTGTTTGTCTTAGTCAGTTGGACAGCTATAACAAATTACCACAGACTTGGTGGCTTAAAGAACAGCAATTTATTTCTTACAGTTCTGGAGGTTGGAAAGTTTAAGATCAAGCTCCTAACAAACCAGTGTGGGCTGACAAGCCTCTTCTGGGCTTGCAGATGTTCATTTTCTTCTTGTATCCTCACAACTCTGGGAGAGAGAACAGAAGTTCTCATGACTCTTCTTATAAAGAGAATTAATTCCATTCATGACAGTGCCACTCTCATGACTTAATTATCTCCCAAATGCCCCTCCTCTAATACGAACACATTCGGAGTTAAGATTTTGGCATATGAGGGGCGCCTGGGTGGTGCAGTCGGGTAAGCGTCCGACTTCAGCCAGGTCACGATCTCGCGGTCCGTGAGTTCGAGTCCCGCGTCAGGCTCTGGGCTGATGGCTCGGAGCCTGTTTCCGATTCTGTGTCTCCCTCTCTCTCTGCCCCTCCCCAGTTCATGCTCTGTCTCTCTCTGTCCCAAAAATAAATAAAAAACGTTGAAAAAAATTAAAAAAAAAAAAAGATTTTGGTATATGAGTTTTTCTATGGACCCAAACATTCAGTCCATTACAGTGCTTAATATAGAACAAAGAGACATTTCAAATATTTATTTTGTTAATTATGAATATTTTGGAGGACAAAATATAACTCTTAAGCTCCCACCCTCTTTTTATTTTTCCCCTAAAAGTCACCAGCTAGCAAAATAATTGCTGTTTTATTTAATGGTAAATTTGTAATTGTTGTTTCATGCAGCAAAATTAGTTCTGTAATTTCAAGTACATGTAAAAATAATCTCTGTGAAGTAATTTGTAGCTTTTAGAACTCCACAAGCATGCAATACTTTGTTCAAACTCTTACTTCACACATAATCAAGACTTTTTTTATAATATAAATTACTCATGTACATTGACACAGATTTTATTCCTGGAGTTATATATATATATATATATGGACATTTTACACTATAGCCCACTCAACCTGATCCCTAACACTCTCTTTGTGATGCTATATAAACTAATAGACTCACCATCTTGTCCCATGTTTTATATATATATTCCAGAGTGCTTTCTTATATCGTTATAAGTGTATTTTCCCACACGTTTCAGAGCAAAGAAAACTTTCCCTATTCAAAAAAAATTAGTCGTATTGCTTGAATAAAAGACGAAGTTTTATTTTTTTTGTATGTCAAATTTCAAACTTAATTTTTAGAATAAAATGTCTTTTTGTTCAAATTCGAAAAGGTCCATGAATTAGAGTCACATGAGTGTATGTTTGAACTCGAGCTACATTTCTTGGTTGAGTGACCTTGAGTGAGAGGCTTAGTTCCTTTAAGATTCGGCTTCTTTACCAACTTCCTCAATATATAGGTAATATCATCTACATGCAAGATTGTATGCATAGTGTCTTGTACCTAGTTTATGCTCAGTAGAATTTGGTCCACTGAAATGAATTAGGACCAGATTTGAATCAATCCAGACCTTTGAGTCTTAAAGGTCATAAGATTGTAATATTATTCCCTTCAAAAGTATAATTACTGTAATGATGATAGTTGTTTTTTATTAGTAATGATGTATTTTATGAATTTCCCTAAAAATTAACAAATGTATACTTGCTTAGATAACTATAAAATGCTTTTGAAATATGTATTCGTATCTATGTATATCTATATCGCTGAAATACTAACCATATGAACACCATTCATAAAAAATATCTTTTTTATAATCGTTCACATAGAAAACCTACAAAGGAATTGTTATAAGTAAACTACATATTTCATTTAATGCTTAAAATTCTGACCTGCTGAAAGTGAAATATTAGGCAAAGATTTCACACCTTAATGCTTTAAAAATATGCCTCAACATGCCATATTTTTACCCAACCCAATACTTATAATCTCTAGATATGTAAAAGAATATTTGTCTTTGTAATTTATCTGTGAAAGATAGTGACTGACTTTAAAAATAATATATAACCATTTGTTAAATTAAAACATTAAATTTTGGGAGAAAGCATCATATTACAGTAATGAAAGCATCTTTTATAGTAATGAAAGACAGGCAACACTAGAATTGGGATGAGATGCAAAACTTTTTTTAAATGCAGCCTTAATTTTAATTGTCTACTTTTCATGAATAGATATCTTCATGAATAAAATTTGTTAGAAGCAATGACTTAGAGAAGTGATGTAAATTTTAAAAAGCATTTTTCACTTTAAGTACAAATGAATGTTTATCAATAGATAGACATTATTTATGATCTAATATAATTATATGCCATGATTTATACAGGCAGAACAGATTGTAACAAGAGCACAGATATTTACTTTCTCCCCACAATCTATGAAAGTCAGGATATTAGCGATTCATTGAAATACTGTTTTCAGGGCAGCTTCTCAGATTACATTGGTCTAGAAGGCATGACTCAAGATTTTCTTTCATTTCTTTGAGGAAAATAGGATCATGTAAATGATCCATTGTTTTGTATGGCTTTGGAATTCTAACATTTAGCACAGATTTTGTTTCAATACCCCTAGGGACATTAACAATTTTGTGAAAAGGATGGCAAGGTTAGAGACATATTACTCAAACTCCTCTGTCTTGCAACAGAAATTGCAAACATCCATAATAACCAAAATGGGGTTCAAGAAGTCAAAAGGTTTCAAGGGACTTGTAGAACAAATTTAGGGCTAGAGAATTCAATGGGACAGAATATGTCGCTCTGTCTAGTATATGAAGAATTAAGAAAAGAAAATAGAATAATGACCACCTTTAGCAGAAAGGATTAAGGTATCTCCCCCTACTTTTGTAAGAGGAAATGCTTATTGATACAGTTATGGCTTTTAAAACAAAAACAAATGAGGGGCGCCTGGGTGGCGCAGTCGGTTGAGCGTCCGACTTCAGCCAGGTCACGATCTCGCGGTCCGTGAGTTCGAGCCCCGCGTCAGGCTCTGGCCTGATGGCTCCGAGCCTGGAGCCTGTTTCCGATTCTATGTCTCCCTCTCTCTCTGCCCCTCCCCCGTTCATGCTCTGTCTCTCTCTGTCCCAAAAATAAATTAAAAACGTTGAAAAAAAAATTTAAAAAAAAAAAAAAAAAAAAAATGAGCAGACTAACAAAACTTGAAATAAATGGACTCTGTCATAATGGACCATGACATCTCAGAAGATGGAATTATGCATGCATATCTGAGAGAAGCCTGGAAATTGACTGAAAGAAAAGTTTTGCAGAGATCACCAATGATTATTACACCTACAGTCTCCTACAAGGGTGGGGAAACGTCAGGTCTGAAGCATAAAGAACATATATAACAGGGTAAAAGAGAAGGCAAGCTTCATTCAGTAGTGTCTACTTTATTAGAAAGCTTGCTTCATATTCACTCAGAGATGAGGTTCGATGATGATATGGAGATTGGACTACAGGTAGGTAAAAACGTGATTCTGGTATAAGAAATTTCTGCAGTTACAACTCCAAACAGACCTATGCTTAGACAGAAAATTACAGGGACTAAAATACAGCTAATTTCCATATTTGTAAGAAAATGTTTTAAAGATATAATTTTTCCAAGACTAAAGGAAAGAAAAAGAGGAACTCAGCAAGAACTGAGATTTTTTTTTTTTTGGTTTTAAGAAGAGTTTTATTGATAAGGTAACAGGTATAGTTTCTATTACCATGATTTTAAAAGAGTAGGCAGAAGACTAAATTGCCAAGTTAGCAAAACTTCTTGAGGCAAAAGTCTTTAGAGTTTTTTTGTTTTTCTTTTTTGGTCACATGTGCCTCTCCCTGTTCTAATAAATTATTTTTAAATCACAAAACATTGAATGTATAATATTCATATTTTCGACACAATGCATCTCAATAATTTTTCATCATGAGTGAACTATATTATATTACTTGCACTTCAAATTCCCTAACTCCTAATTACTTTTTCCAAAGCTATAGCAGTACAAGTGGCCTGATTTTAGATGAATAATGTCAAGCTCAGAAAAAATTATTAAACTCTGGTATCTGTAGAATAATCTGGCACCTGTTTTAGATTGTACACATCACGAGAACACTCAAAGGAAAATAAAGTCTAATATAATCATTATTAAATGTTTATTAGTCACAGCTCAAAATCTCATTTATTGTATTGCTGCAAAGAAACACCTATTTCCCAAGCACAAACATCTTTAAGTTTTGATAATTAAAACTTTGGATGTCAATATTCTTCTAGCTCAAGGTAGGCGGTATTATGGTGCTTATCTAGTAATGAAAGCTTATTACTTACTATTCAGTTTTTCTATTTAAAACTAAACCACATTATTTTGTAGCTTTCCTTTCAAAAATATCCAACCTAATACTTTCAAAGTGTTGCTTTGTCACTGACATAGCAAAATATGGAGAAAGAATAAAACAGAAGATAAATAAACTAAGTAAAATGAAATACTTTGCTGGCTTACCATTATAAATTATGAAAAAGAACTATTTTGGGCATTTAGAACTTAGAAATTATGTTTGTACTTTTTCTCCCTATCCATGATAAATGCTTAATGAGAATGAAAAAAAATAACTTAGGGAACCAAACAACATTTTTTTTTTTCTTGTCAAGTTTTATTTAAATTCCAATTAGCAGGGATGCCTGGGTGGCTCAGTCAGCTGAGTGTCCTTCCAACCCTTGATTTCAGCTCAGGTCGTGATCCCAGGGTTATGGAATCAGACTCTGTGTCAGGCTCCGTGCTCAGCATGGAGCCTGCTTAAGATTCTCTCTCTCTCTCTCTCTCTCTCTCTCTCTCTCTCTCTCTCTTTCAGGCCACACTCTCTCTGTCTCTCTCTAAATAATAATAATAATAATAATAATAATAATAAATAGATAAAGCCCAGTTAGTTAACATGCAGTGTAATTAATATTAGTTTCAGTTTTAGAACTTAGCAATTCATCACCTACATACAACACCCAGTGCTCATCACCACAAGTGTCATTCTTAATGCCCCTTTATCCATTTAATCCATTCTTCCTGGACCTCCCCTCTAGCAACCCTGTTGTTCTCTATAGCTAAGAGTCTGTTTTATGGCTTGCCTCTTTTCTTTTTCCCTGATGTTCATTTGTTTTGTGCCTTATATTTCACATACAAGTGAATCATATAGTATTTGTCTTTTTCTGACTGACTTATTTTGCTTAGTATAATGCTCTCTGAAGCTCCACCCACATCATTGCAAATAGAAAGATTATATTTTTATGGCTGAGTACTATTCCATTGTATATATACATCATTTCTTCTTTATCCAGTCATCAGTTGATGGACATTTGGGCTTTTTCCATAACTTTGCTATTATTGATAATGCTATTATGAATATTAGGGTGCATGTATTCCTTTGCATGAGTATTATTGTATCCTTTGGGTAAATACCTAGTAGTGCAATTGCTAGATCATAGAGTAGTTCTAGTTTTAACTTTTTGAGGAGACTCCATACCGTTTTCCACAGTGGCTGCACCTGTGGCATTCTTGCCAACAGTGTAAGAGCATTTCCCTTTCTTTTTTTTTTTTAAATTTTTTTTTTTTCAACATTTTTTATTTATTTTTGGGACAGAGAGAGACAGAGCATGAACGGGGGAGGGGCAGAGAGAGAGGGAGACACAGAATCAGAAACAGGCTCCAGGCTCCGAGCCATCAGCCCAGAGCCTGACGCGGGGCTCGAACTCACGGACCGCGAGATCGTGACCTGGCTGAAGTCGGACGCCTAACCGACTGCGCCACCCAGGCGCCCCAGAGCATTTCCCTTTCTATGCATCCTCGCCAACAACTGTTGGTACCTGTGTTGTTAACTTTAGCCATTCTGACAAGTGTGAGGTGATATTTCGTTGTGGTTTTGATTTGTATTTCTCTGGTGATGAGTAATATTGAGAATATTTTCATGTATCTGTTATCCATCAGTATGTCTTCTTTGGAATAAGTCTTTTTGTGACTTCTGCCCATTTCTTAACTGGATTATTTGTTTTAGGGTGTTTAATAAGTTCTTTATATATTTTGGATACTAATCCTTTAACAGATATGTCATTTGCAAATATCTTCTCCATTCCAAAGGTTTCCTTTCAATTTGCTGATTGTCTCCTTCTCTGTGAAGAAGCTTTTTATCTTGATGAAATCTCAATTGTTCATTTTTGCTTTTGTTTCCCTTGCCTCCAGAGGTGTGTCTAGTAAGAAGTTGCTATGGCTGGGGTAAAAGAGGTTGATGCCTGTGTTATCCCCTAGGGTTTTGATGGTTTCCTGTCTCACATTTAGGTCCTTCATCCATTTTGAATTTATTTTTATGTGTGGTGTAAGAAAGTGGTCTAGTTTTATTTTATTTTATTTAAAAAAAATTTTTTTTTCAACATTTATTTATTTTTGGGACAGAGAGAGATAGAGCATGAACGGGGGAGGGGCAGAGAGAGGGAGACACAGAATCGGAAACAGGCTCCAGGCTCTGAGCCATCAGCCCAGAGTCTGACGTGGGGCTCGAACTCACGGACTGCGAGATCGTGACCTGGCTGAAGTCGGATGCCCAACCGACTGCGCCACCCAGGCGCCCCGAAAGTGGTCTAGTTTTATTCTTTTGCATGTTACTGTCCAGTTTTCTCAACACCATTTGTTGAGGATACTGTCTTTTTTCCATTGCATTTTTTCCCCTGCTTTGTCAAAGATTAGTTGACCAAATAGTTTTGGGTTCATTTCTGAGTTTTTATTTTGGTCCATTGATCCATGTGTCTATTTTTGTGCCAGAATCAAACTGTCTTAATGACTACAGTTTTGTAATATGGCTTGAAATCCAGAATTGTGATGCTTCTGGCTTTGCTTTCCTTTTCAAGATTGTTTTGGCTATTCGTATCTTTTGTGGTTCCATACAAATTTTGGGATTTTTTTGTTCTAGCTCTGTGAAGAATTCTGGTGGCATTTTGATAGGGATTGCATTAAGTGTGTAAATTGCGTTGGGTAGTATAGATGGATTAAAATGTTTGTTCTTCTAATTCATGAACATAAAATATTTCTTCATTTCTTTGGGTCATCTTCAATTTCTTTCATAAGTATTTTATGGTTTTCAAAGTACAGATCTCTAACGTTTTTGGTTAGGTTTATTCCTAGGTATCTTATGGGTTTTGGTGTAATTGTAAATAGGATTAATTCTTTGATTTCTCTTATCACTTCATTATTTGTGTATAAAAATGTAACATATTCCTGTATCTTCATTTTGTGTCCTGAAACTTCCTGAATTCATGTGTCAGTTCTACCAATTTTTTGGTGGAGTCTTCTAGATTTTCTTTCTAAGTAAAGTATGTATCATCTGCAAATAATGAAAGTTTGATTTCTTCCTTGCTGATTTGGATGCTTTTTGTTTCTTTTGTCTGATTGCTGAGGCTAACACTTCCAGGACTATTAAATGACAGAGGTAAGAGTAGACATCCCTGTCTTGTTCCTAACTGTAGAAAAAAAGCTCACAGTTTTTCCCCATTGAAGATAATGTTAGCCGTGAGTTTTTCCTATGACCTTTATGATGTTGAGGTATGTTCAATCTATCCTTACTTTGTTGAGGGTTTTTATCAAGCATCGATGCTGTACTTTGCCAAATGCTTTTTCTGCATCTATTGAGAGGATCACACAGTCCTTTTTTAAATTAATGTGGTGTATCATGTTGATTGATTTGTGAACATCGAATCACCCTTGCAACCCAGAAATGAATCCTACTTGATTGTGGTGAATGATTCTTCTCAAGTACTGTTGGATTCAATTTGCTAGTATTTTGTTGAGAAATTTTGTGTCCATGTTCATGAGGGACATTGGCCTGTATTTCTCTTTTTTAGTGGAGTCTTTGTCTGGTTTTGGAATCAGAGTAATGCTGGCCTCATAGAATAAGTTTGGAAGTCTTCCTTCCGTATCTAGTTTTTGGAATAATTTCAGAAAAATAGGTATTAAATCTTCTTTAAATGTTCTGTGAAGCCATCTGAATCTGACCCTAGCCTTTTGTTTGTTGACAGAGTTTTGATTACTGATTCAATTTATTTACTGGCTATCAATCTGTTCAAATTTTCTACTCCTGCCTGTGTCAGGTTTGGTAGTTTATATGTTTCTAGAAATTTAACCATTTCTTCCAAATTGCCTGATTTGTTGGCATATAATTTTTCATACTATTCTCATATAATTGTTTGTATTTCTGTGTTAACTGTGATTTCTTCTCTCTCAGTTGTGATTTTATTTTCTTTGAGTCCTTTCTCTCTCTCTCTCTCTTTGGATAAGTCTGGCTAGGAGTATATCAATTGTATTTTTTTTTTTCCTGAAGAACCAGCTCCTGGTTTCATCGATATGTTCTATTGTTTTTGTTTCTTTTTGTTGTTGTTGTTGTCATTGTTGTTGTTTTTAGTTTTTATACAGTTTATGTCTGTTTATTGTTTATTATGTCTCTTCTTCTGCTGGCCTTAGACTTCATTTGTTGTTCTTTTCTCCTCTTGAGAATAATGACTTCATCAAAAAGAGGTCATATAATATCCAGGGCCTGGCACATCTAGAAGGGTCTCTGTTGTGCTGTATGCACTCTGCTGCTGTGTTTTGGCCACTCTATCCCTTAGGTCAGGCCTCTGCAATTTCTTCTTGGCTGCAGTGGGCAATATTTGGGTCTTACCAGAGTGTGGTGAGTTTTAACTAGATGTGCTCTGGTCTGCTTGTGAAAGAACTGAACTTTACAGAACATTGGTCAGTAGGTATGCTGTGTGTGGGAGTTTGTGCTGGTCTTCTGGAGAAGGGGCCCACTGCACTGGTCCTCAGTCACAGTTACCCAGGAAAAGCAAAATCAGCGGAGCACTGGTGGCCGGCACTTGGTATAAGCATATTAGGCAGCCAGTGTCAGGGCTGTGATGTTTACTAAAGTTGGTTAATGCTGAGGAGCAGAGGAGGGAAATGGTGTCCACTGATTGCTTTGTCCCCAGAGGCAATACTATCTCCTAAAGATGCACTCCAAAAAGTATAAACACTGTGAACCTCTAGAAATCCAGTCTTTGAGCTCTCCTGGCTGCAAAAATACAAAATTCAGCTGGTTTCATTTTCCCAGCCAATGGCTTTGGGGAAATATTCTTGCGCATATCCCTGTGTGCCCCTCCCTATGTTCACCTCTCTCTGTGACCTGGGCTCCCTCCCCTCCACAGCACCTGTGACCTGTTTCTCCCTCCAGCCAAGTCTCTGCACTTCCTATCTTCCTCAAATTGGCCTCTTCTCTCCCTCTAGTTGTGCAGTTTGTTCTGTCAGTCCTCAGGTCAGTTTCTTTAGTATTCAGAATGATTTGATAGTTATCTAGCTGTGTTTGAGGGATGAAGCAAATCGACTATCCTCATATGATACCACCATCTTAGCTCCCCCTCCCCCCATAAAAAATTATCAGGACTGGGGCGCCTGGGTGGCTCAGTCGGTTGAGTGTCCCACTTCAGCTCTGGTCACGATCTCGCAGTCCGTGGGTTCGAGCCCCGCGTCGGGCTCTGGGCTGATGGCTCAGAGCCTGGAGCCTGCTTCCGATTCTGTGTCTCCCTCTCTCTCTGCCCCTCCCCCGTTCATGCTCTGTCTCTCTCTGTCTCAAAAATAAATAAATGTTAAAAAAAAAATTAAAAAAATTATCAGGACTATTTATTTAATACCCCCTCATAATTCTTTTTAAGCTTATATTTGACAAATAAAATTATAAGATATTTAGAGTGTAAATTGTGATATACTATACATATACATTATGCAACGATTCCTACCATTTATAAATTAACCATCACTTCACATATTTTTCTTTTTGTATGGGTGAAAACATTTACGTTCTACTCTCTGAACAAATCTCACTCTTACAATGCAGACTTATCAGCTATAGTCACCATGTTATACATTAGATTATCAGACATTATTCTTCCCATAGCTGAAAGTCTGTGCCCTTTTACCAACCTCTCCCTATTTCCCCCACACCCCAGTAACCATTTTTCTACTCTCTGTTTCTATGAGTTTAAGTATTTATTTAGATTCTACATATAAATGATATCATGGCAGTATTTGTCTTTCTTTGTCTACCAATTTCACTTAGCATAATGCCCTCAAGGTTCATCTATGTTGTGAACAACAGGTTTTCCAACTTTCTTATGGCTGAATGGTACTCCATCATACCATTTATTTTCCATTCATCCATTGACAGTTACGTTGTTTCTTAGCTATTGTGAATAATGATGCAATAAACATGGAAATGCAGACATAGCTCTGATATCATGTTTTCATTTACTTTGGATATATACCAGAAGTGAGATTGCTGGATCATATTGTATTCCTATTTTTAATTTTTTTAGAGAATGTTCATACTCTTTTCCAAAGTGGCTGCACCAATTTACAATAGTGCACAAAGGTTCCCTTTTTCCACATCCTTGCCAACACTTGTTATCTCCCATCTTTTTGAAGATAGCCAATCTGACAGGTGCAAAGTGACATTTCACTGTGGTTTTGATTTGATTTCTTTAATGATTAGAGATTTTATTTTGAGCACCTCTTCATGTACCTATTGGTCATCTGTCTTCTTTGGGAAAATGTTTAGTCAGATCCTCTGCCATTTTTTAACTGAATTGTTCATTTGTTTCTATTGAGTTTGTTATTTATTTATATATTTTGTATACCAATCACTTATCAGATATATGATTTCCAATATTTTCTCCCATTCCATGTGTTGCTTGCTTGCCTTTTCTTTTCGTCAAGTTTCTTTTTTTGCTGTGCACAAGTTTTTTAGCTTCATGTAATCCTATTTATTTGTTCTTGTTTTTTTGTGCTTTTGTTTTTAGTGTCTAATTCAAAACACATTGCTAAGACTGATGAAAAGTTCCTTACGTCTTATTTTCTTCTATGTGTTTTATAGTTTCAGGCCTTCAATTTTAAGTCTTTAATCCATGTAGAGGTTTACTGTGTATGATGTAATATGGTTCAGTTTCAGTGTTTTGCATGTGGCTGTCCAGTTTTCTCAGCAAAACATATTAAATAGACTGTCTTTTCCCCATTGTATATTCTTACCTCCATTGCCATAGATTGACCATATATGCATGGGCTTATTTCTGGGTTATCTGTTCCATTGCTATATATGTCTGTTTTGATGCTGGTAGCATTCTGTTTTGTTTACTATAGGTCTGCGATATGGTAAAATAATTACACATGTTGCCTCTGGCTTTGTTCTCAGGATTGCTTTGGCTCTTTAGGATCTTTGGCAGTTCTGTGAATTTTAGGATTGTTTGTAATATTTCTATGTAAAATGTTGTTGGAATTTTCATAGAGATTGCTTTAAATCCGTAGATTTGAGAAAAAATTTACATTTTAAACAATATTAATTCTTCCAACCCATGACAATAGAATATCTTTCCATTTATTGTGTCTTCTTCAATTTCTTTCATTAATATTTTATAGTTTTCAGTAAAAAATCTTTCACCTCCTTGTTTAACTTTATTCCTAGGTATTTTATTCTTCTTGATGCAATTATAAATGTGTTTGTTATTTTAATTTCTCTTTCTGCCAGTTTATTATTAATGTACAGAAATGCAACTAATTTGTGTATATGGGTTTTGTATCCTGAAACTTTACTGAATTCATTTATTAGTTCTAAGAATTTTCTTGTGGGAGTATCCAGAATTTCTGTATATAATATAATGTCATCTGAAATTACAGACAATTTTATTTCTCCTTTTCCAATTTAAATTCTTTTGTTGTTGTTGTTGTTGTTGTTGTTGTTGTTGTTATTGAATTGCTATGGCTAGTACTATGTTGAATAAAAGTGATGAAAGTGAGCATAGCTTCTTGTTCCTGAAATTAGAAGAAAAGTTTTCAGCTTTTCACCATTGAGTACAATGTTAACTGTGGACTTTTCATATATGGTCTTTATTATCTTGATGTATGTTTCCTCTATATTCAGTTTTTTGAGAGTTTTTATCATGAATGGATGTTGAATCCTGTCAAGTGTTTTTGTTTTCTGTATCTGTTGAGATGATCATATTATTTTTATCCTTGATTTTGTTAAGGTAGAATATTACATTGATTGATTTGCTGATGTTAACCATCTTCGAATTTCTGAAACAAACTCCCCTTGAATATGGTGCATGATCCTTTTAATTCATTGAATTAGTTCATTGATTCATTGAATCCTATTGAATTCAACTTGCTAATATTTTGTTTAGAAATTTCATATCTTTATTTATCAGAGATATTACTCTGTAATTTTCTTGTGGTTTCTTTTTCTAGTTTTGGGATCAGGGTAGTGCTGGCTTCATAAAACTTAAAAGTGTTCCTTTCTCTTCTATTTGTTTTTTTTTTTTTTTGTTTTTTTGTTTTTTTTTTTTTTTGGCACAGTTAGAGAAGGATTGCCATTAATTCTTCTTTCAATGTTGGTCCATCTAGTGCTGAAACTTTTCTCTTTTGAGAGGCTTCTGATTACTGATTCAGTCACCTTAACGTAATTAGTCTTCTCAATTTTCTATTTCTTCATGATTTGGTTTTGGTTGTATGTTTCCAGGAATGTATCCATTTCTTACGGGATGTTGATTTGTGGGCATATAATTGTTCATAGCAGTCTCTTATGATGCTTTGTATTTCTGTGGTATCAATTGCAATGGTTGCTCTCTCATTTCTAATTTTATTTACAAGACTTCTATCTTCTGGTAAATCTAGCTACACATTTGTTTATTTTGTTTATCTTTTTTTAAACCCAGGTCTTAGTTTTATTGATCTTTGGTATTGTCTTTGAGTCTCTATTTCATTTATTTCCACTCTGATCTGACTTATTGCCTTCCTTCTACTAACCTTGGACTTCCCTTGTTTTTCTTTTTTCCAGTTCCTTGAAGTGTAAAGTTAGGTTATTTTTTGAGATTTTCCTTGTTTCTTAATATAGGCATTTATCCTATGAACATGGCTTTTAGAACTGTTTTTGCTAAATCTCATAAGTCTTGGTATGTTTTATTTCCATTTTCATTTGTCTCAAGAAGTAATAAATTTTTCAGGACTGTATATTTGATATTCCTTTATAAATCATTTTGTGATAGTATCAACTTTGGTCAGAATACTGGATTCTTGATGATGTTCCACCATGAAAAGTAGTCTGGTCTATAACTTTGAGGAATAGTTTTGTTCTTGTTTGTTTCTGAATTTATTTTTTTTATTATTTTTTTTAATATTTTTTCAACGTTTTTTATTTATTTTTGGGACAGAGAGAGACAGAGCATGAACGGGGGAGGGGCAGAGAGAGAGGGAGACACAGAATCGGAAACAGGCTCCAGGCTCCGAGCCATCAGCCCAGAGCCCGACGCGGGGCTCGAACTCACGGACCGCGAGATCGTGACCTGGCTGAAGTCGGACGCTTAACCGACTGCGCCACCCAGGCGCCCCCTGAATTTATTTTTTAACAAAGGAAAACACCAATGTAGCTTATGTTACATTGTTCTGTTACTTATTATGATGACTCAAATTAATCCACTGCTGAGAAGGTATGTCACATAAATGCTAAGCCTAATGAAAAGATGCCATGCTCATCCAGAAAATCTAAAGTTTTCCATAGATGAAATAAATGAATATTTCAAACGCAGCTCAAGAGTACAAATAGCCATTTTGGCATCTGCAACATCTGGGAGCAGCCGGTTCCTTATCTAAGGAAATTCCAAACTCTTCACAGACAAGAAATTTTCCACCTTAAGAAAGTAGGCTGACACTACCTTTCTATGCTATCCTTCATAAACCAATTTGTGAATGAGTAATCATATGATTCATATCAATTCACTCTTCAAAAGAATACTTTTACTCTATCAATGAATCAAATATAAAAAAATACATAAGCCTACTACCAGGATTGCCAATCAACAGACGTCTGGTGGATTGTTTTTTTTTTTTTTAATTTTTAATGTTTATTCATTTTTGACAGAGAGAGACTGAGTGTGAGCAGGGAAGGGGCAGAGAGAGAGGGAAACACAGAATCTGAAGCAGACTCAGCACAAAGCCTGACGCGGGGCTCGAATCCACCAACTATGAGATCATGACCTGAGACAAAGTTGGACTCTTTAACCGACTGAGCCATGCAGGTGGCTGTAAATATTTTTTTATAGTTAAAGATAAATTATTTAACGTATTAATTATGTTAACTATGTTTTGTTTCAAAGTCTTTCGATGTCCTAAGGTTATAATTAAGTCCCTTATTTTCATCATAATGTTAGAGATGCCATTCCTAAGGTCATAATAATGCCGTACTATGTTTTTTACAGAATATGAAATATAATTTTCATATTTAATTCATTAATCTAGTAAAACTTTTTTTAACAGCATGAGCTAACATCAACATATTTTTCACAAACAATTAAATACCCCAGAATTACTTGTTATTTATTCAATTCTATACCCAATGATTTGTCATGTTATATCTGTGATATATCATGGGTTCAAGTAAAAGTATACTTTAAAAAAAATGATTTTAGTGCTTATTTATTGTTAAGAGAAAGAGAGAGAGCGCAAGCAGGGGAGGGGCAGAGAGAGAGAGGGAGACACAGAATCCAAAGCAGGCTCCAGGCTCTGTGCTGTCAGCACAGAGTCCAATGCAAGGCTCAAACCCACAAACCTGAGCCGAAGTGGCATGCTTAACCGAATGAGCCACCCAAGCTCCCCACGTATCATTCTTTTATCGCTGTTTGACTCATTATTTTGTCTACAATTGCATATATCAAAATCTCTCAAATACTACAATTTACAATAATGTTGCTATCTGAAGAGACATTCTCATTTTTAAATTTTTTTTAATGTTTATTTATTTTTGAGAGAGAGAGAGAGAGAGTGTGGGGGAGCAGGAGTGTGGGGGAGGAAGCAGACAGAGGGAGACACAGAATCCAAAGCAGGTTCCAGGCTCTGAGCTGTCAGCACAGAGCCTGATACAGGGGTCAAACCCAGGAACCTGGAGATCATGACCTGAACTGAAGTCAGACATTTAACTGACCAAGCCACTCAGGCGCCCCTGTAATGGTCTTGAATATTCTTAATACATTAGTCTAGAAAAGAAATTATTGCTTTTTTAAGAACATAAGGGGTTGCAAATATAGAAACCTTTTTTATTTACTTTTTGTTCTTTGCAATTTTTTAACGACACTGGCTCTATAATTTTGAATACCATACAAATGATCTTTGGCCTATGTTCAAGGAAGAGAAATATGATTATATTTTTTCTACCTAGTGTTGGTATGAAGTTGGACATTTTATGTTGGGATCACTCTTTCCATAAATAGATTTACTTTTTTGCTCACCCTATAACTGAACATAAATTACATCCTAGTTTTACCTGGGTGTTTTAAGTTCTATTTTTCCACAATTGCTTGGGTAAACATTTCCTTCTAATACCATCTGTTATCTTTATTTTTATAGTTTCTATGCCTCTATGTTTTTCACTTCAAGCAAATTTTGTTTCTATCATTGAGTATAATAATAATAGCTGAATTATTATTAACTATTCCTTATATATCACTAACCACTGTCATTGAAGAATTAGTATCAACCAATTTTATTTTGTTTTGTTCCATTTTTGTCTTGAGAATAATTCATTTTTTCCCCCGTTTCTTCATATGTTTAATAATCTGGAATACATTCAGGATAGTAGGGTATTATTTATTTTGACAATCTGGATGATGTTATATTGCTTGAAAGAATATTGGGCATTTATTAAATTGCTTCCTTTGTTCTTTTTTTAATGTTTGTTTATTTTTGAGAAAGAGCGAGAGAGAGACAGAGATAGAGCATGAGAGTGGGAGGGGCAGAGAGAGAGGGAGACACAGAAACGGAAGTAGGCTCCAGGCTCTGAGTTGTCAGCACAGATCCCCATTCTGGGCTCGACCTCACAGACAACAAGATCATGATCTGAGCTAATGTCGGATGCATAACCAACTGAGCCATCCAGTTGTCCTGCTTCTTTTGTTCTATGGGGCAGTTAATTTGGTTGTCTCAAGCTATAATCTCTATATTTTGAGCGACAGGTCAAACCTAGGTTCACTTATTTTATTCTTAGCTGCGCTGCTTGGAATCTGCCCAATCCATACATATTTTACTGGCCAGTGAGAGATTTTGGTCAGAATCTTCTTGATTCTTTCCTTTATGTGTCCCCTACATGATCCAACGAGCCTGGTTACCCCCACTTTGAGTGTCGTTCTTTAGGTCACAAAAATAGTGGGCTATCTCTCAGAGATTTAGCCAGTCCCACATTGCTGACCATGGTTAACAACCCTAAAAATTTATCCCAAACCATTTTCTATTTCGAAGTACCTGCTTTTTGTTGCTCTCCGATGCTTTCAGGTGTTTTGTTTTATTTTGTTTTGTTTTCTTCTTCTTTTTTTATTTTTTATTTTTCTGGGGGCAGAGGGAAGGGGGGAAGGGGAATGGAGTTTGTTTGTCCAAAATTGGTAGCTGTTACCAGCAGGAGGGTCTGTCCAACAGGAACTTACATACCCATATCAGAAGCAAAGTCTATTGTCATCAACCCTAATGCTAACACTGGTATTTGACTCCAACACGGCCCTCACTTTGATTTAATGTTTCCTTCTGTTGTTTTTGTCACTGTTGTTGTTGATTGGGTGATGGCCTTGTTCGTTTTCTAGTTTTGGCAAACTCATGAATAACATAACTGAAATAATTTATATTTCCTGTTCTAAGTAAATTTCTTCAGCAGATTTACAAATGCCTCATCTATTATGATACTGAGCAAGAGAAGGCATCGTTCATCATCCACGTTAGCATGTACATGCCTTTAATTTTAAGATCTAATATCTTAATATATCTATTTATATCTTTTATTTATATAAATATGTCTATCTATATCCCCTACTTACGTTTTTAATGTAAGCATTCTACAATGAAAAAAAATTCTAACAAGAGTACAAGGAATAAAGAGCTAGTTCTTAATGTTTTTCATGCAAATCATAAACACATTTGGTTGTTTGTGGAAGAAGAATTCAATTTTCAATTCCTTTGCTGGGAAAAACTAGTTACATTTCCATTTACAAATCTCCTCAGGGATGAAGGAAAAATATTATGTAAATAAAAAAGCAAAATGTTTGGATGAATTTTAAAAAAAACATTGAACTTGATATTTTCCTTAATACGAAGTAACATATATACATTTTTAAGTTTTAGCGCAATAAAAAAAAAAATCTTTTTCTCTAAATTGGCTTGGAAGTTATCTGAAAAAGCACAAATCAATGATGCATCTGTTCTTCATCATGCTTATTTCCATGAAGATTTGTGAGTCTCTATGTGGAAATATTTACAGGAAATATAAAATTCTTAAAAAAGGAGGCACAACAAGAACCCAGGTTATCTGATGAAAGCACTGCTCAGTGACAGAGCTGAAAATTGTTCTCACTTCCCTAAGGAATTAATGGAATTTGCATGACAATATTTGAAGACATCCTAAAAATAATAAAATAGGAGTGAGAAGAGCTTGTTGTCAAACTCGTAACTTGAACTTTGAGTTGATTATTCTAGCTCTTTGTTTTCAGTGCTCACTATGAACAGCATAAAGCCATTTAGGTTAAACGGATAACAAGTGGTATGTAAGTTGTTTGAATTTAGTTCCCATTGGAGTTCAAGCAGAGCCATGGGTAGAGTAGAAAAAAAAAAAAAAAAGCCTATGGTGAAGAAACAAAATTCATAGCCTTTGCACTTACAGTTATATTTCCGTTTTTTACTATGCACATGTCAGTTAATCTCTCTAAACCATCATTTCATTTTAAAAATTAGGACTAACAACACCTGTTCTGCCAAACACACAGAATGTTTAGGAGACTCTAATGAGGAAGCACATGTAAAATTACTGAAATTTGCGAAGAAATTAATAAAGAGAAAGACTTGAAATATGTCTTGGGAGCAGATCTGAAGTTAAAATTAAATTTCTTTGTAGTTTTCAGATACTTAAACAGTATTAAGTACATTACAGTTAATCATTTATTAAGTGAGCAAATCAAACACCATCACACTTAACTAAATTCTTTTGTTAAAAGGAATTCTTCAAACAATTATACTTATATGTATTTTTAAATTTATTTTTCAACAAATATTTTAAGATGTTACTATAAGCAAACTCTATACTAAATACAGCGAAAATGGAAATAAATAACTTGATGCTCTCAGTGAGCTCACAGATTAGTAGAAATAAACACATACAACTTACTCTGACCCATCATATTACGTGTCATAAGTGCACAGTATGAGTGCTACGAAAAAATAGATGAGAAAAGTAAATTTTTCACAGAATGTTGTAAAATAATTAACAGAAAAGATAACACTTGACCTAGTTCTAAGTGGAAAGCCAAGGAGAGGAAAGACAGCAATAGCCACCATTTCAAAATAATAGCCAGCAGTTACATGACACTTACTTTATACCATTTAAAATGCTTTGCATTTGTAGAGTGACTTCATTCTCACAACATACAATATCAGACAAAATCCTACTAATAAAGGTTAGGTGACTCTCCCAACAGCACATACCAAATTAGGAGGAGACCTAGGATTCAAGCTCCAGCAGTCTCTGGCTACCATGCACATACTTAATCTCTGTCTTCTATTGCCACGG
This sequence comes from Neofelis nebulosa, assembly GCF_028018385.1. Lineage (NCBI taxonomy): Eukaryota > Metazoa > Chordata > Mammalia > Carnivora > Felidae > Neofelis > Neofelis nebulosa. The sequence continues at coordinate 93,056,831 of NC_080784.1, read as the reverse complement.
TTGATCATGTCCACAATTTTCACAAGTTACAAATGGAAGTAAGCATCCACACAAAAGAAACATGTGGAAACGTACCGGCCAGTTAGAGCAGAAGGAGGGACACACTGGGAGGGCAATCTCTACTATGTGCACAGAAAGGACCACATGTTTAAACCAATATGACCACTTTATTGTGCTATATAGTCCATCAGATAATACTAAGCTTAATTACCCTCAATCACCTGCTTTGAGAGAGAACCTATTGTCAGATAACTTATCCATTGCGCAGGATAGCAGATAGTTAGTTACTTTCTGCATGAATAGAAATAACTATATCTGGAAAACTACTTAGCATCCTCTCATGAGAATGAAAGGAGTTGGGATTAATACTATTGTGATAAGTTCAGGATTGTCAGTGTGAACCTTCTGTTAGTAAAGGCAAAGAAAATTCTCAGACAACAAGTGCAAACAATAGCATAATGTTTATAAGTAAAGGAAAATCATAGTAACATAGATATATATTTTCTATGAAATGACTCTATTTAAAACTAATATCGTGCTACTTAGTTCTTACATGGTAAAAGGATATCCATAAATTACAAGTCACATCTATAGTAACTAACATACTTTCACACTAGCTTTACAGAGTTTTATAAAAACAGATGAAGAATACAGGATTATAGGAACTCAGTAGTTTCCATGGTTTCAGAGTAAAACTAATGATTCCAGGATCAAGTGAATAGGTATGAAATTTCACACATTCTTGAAAAATACAATGACAATGAGATATTGATTAAACATATGCATCTGGCTGGAAACTGCATTTCAGAATTCAAGATAATAAAATATTGGTGTTCCAGTAAATCTTCAAAGATTACCGCTACTCTTTACAGTGAAGCTTCTAAGGATTATAAAAATGTTTTCTTTTTTAAATATGTATTGCCTAGTCATTTGAAAACTTCAAGCAATACTCGAATTTGGTAAATATTGAAACATCCCTAAAGACTACAAACTCATACATTCTTTCATTGTATCCTGAAGGTAATTTTAAGGTATTCATAATTCACTTAATTTAATATAAAATGTCATATTAATGTATACATAGAATTCAAGTTATCATTCCTAACAACACTAGTAGGCTCAGATAAATCTTCAGAGAAAAATTTTTAGATGTTCAGGCATGAATTAATAACCCGAAACTTTCAATTACATATTTTCCTTAAATATAGTTTAGTTATGTACCTTTAAAGGGTTCCGTAAGAGTGATAATATCAATTTACATTTATTTATTACTTTATTACTTTAAAATTGGCTAATGAGTTCTAACTACTTGACCTTTTTGAATAATCACGATGTGTGAGGCAGGCAATTAAACAATAAGAGTAATAGAGGTCCAGAGAGGATGATACATTGAAAAAGTTAAGCAGCTGAAATGAGAGTATGGCTTCCTTGATTCTAAAAGCAATTATTTTTTCCTTATACATTGTATCTTCTTCCAGGTACAGCTTGTTTAATCAAAGCATCTATGGAAAAGGAGGGGAGTCTATTATCTTTGATACATCTCTATCAAATATATAGCAGCCTGCAAAAACTATGCAAGAACATTATGGACCTTTAGTCAGGTCATCCTAAATAATTATCACACTGTATCAGTGATACTTGTTGCATTAAGGCTTACTGTTGCCTTTCAGTGTTACCTTCTCTGCTCATGGTAAACTCTTCAAGGTTAAAATGAAAGGGGAAAAAGGCCTCATTAACAGCAGAAAGATTACACCAGATGGGTTCCAGTAAGGCTCAGCAAAGTCTCTGTGGTGTCCTGAATGAATAGGAGGAAGAACTAATTAATTCAAGGCCTACAATGTCTATGTTCTTATCCCTATTAAAAGATTTGGATGTTTCTCCAAAGTAGTGGAGAACACTACTCAACACCTGATGCCTTCTCCATTTTTTTTTCTCGTTAGCATTTACCTTCCATCCTACTCTATATTTTATAGTTTATTCTGTTTATTATGTATTATCCCTACCTGAATATAAGCAATCCAAATGCCAGGCATTTTATCTCTTACCTGATTGCATTCCTTGTACTTACAACAGTTTCTGAATCAAAGTAGGTATTTCCAAGCATTTATTTATGATTAATATTATATTATCTGTAATTATTATTTTATGGTTAATATTTTAAATATTCATAAATATAAAAAAATAATTGAATGAATAATTCAATGAATTATCTTTTACAAATCTCACCCAATTTTATTTTTGTTTAATAATCTATTAACTTATGAAACATTCCTATTGGTTGCCTATCATGTGCCTGGAATAGTACTGCAACAATGTGTATGGTGAGCCATGGCCTGTCTTCAGGGAGCATATAATTTTATGGGGAAAAACATATGTTAAACCAACTATTGTGTTTTTAACTATTACTGTTCATATAACAGATTGGCACATTTTATTTCTCCTGGGGGCATAGAGAAGGCCCCACAGAGAAAGTAAAATTTATTCTGAAACTTCAAGGATTATTAATATTAAAAGAATTATTAATGTTAATGTTAATGTCAAGGGTTGAAGTTGTGACCAGGCATAGAAAACATCATGTGTGAAATTCTTGAAGCAGAAATAAGCTAGGTGTGATCAAAAATAAAAGAAGTTTCATGAGATTCTAGTCTAGTGATCTGGGAACAAATACCAGAAAATATGGCTTGACCTGGAACCTGTCATGTAAGACCTTGTACATCATGAAGGGTATTTTTATCTTTATACTAAATACAATGAAAAATAATGGAGTATTTTAAGGAAGAGATGTGATTAAGATCAACAAGATGGGTTTTTTTAGCAAAGTGGAGATGAAAAATGGATTAGTACAAGACAAAAGTAGATGCAAAGAAATATTTAGGTTTATTTTAATAATTCAATTAAAAAAAAACAAAGATGTGTTACCTTTGCTGCTAGCAGTGGGGATAGGGTTAAGTGGATTCACTCATTCATTCATTCATTCATTCAGAAAGTTGGTTTTCAAGTATCTACTATTTTTCTTTCACTCTAGATACTGAGCTATTAGAGGTAACAGGACCCACATGGGGCTTGTAGTTTATAAGGCAAATCAAACATTTAAATATACCAGTTGTTGAGAGATGATGGCAAAAGGAACCTGCTTTCACTTAGGTGGTGAAAGTTGGCTTCTCAAAGACAGTGACCTGCCACCTGAAAACCTATATGATTCAATCCAAGCAAACAGAGGACAGAAAGCACTGGCTAGAGATGAAAACGTGGGTAAGGGAAAATCCTTGCTTAAGGACACAAAGTTTGAGGAATTGAAACTAAGTAGAAATATAGCAAACAACTGGAAAGAAGAGAATGGGATGGAAAAAAAAAAAAAGTTCTATTTTGCAGGCTTTCAATAGGTATGAATTATTTTTAGGTCATTGAGACTAATATATGAAAAATGGATTATAGTTGAAGAAGAGTGAAACAGTTTTTTTCTTCACACTATAAAAGATATGTACTAATTAAATTGTGTTAAAATTTCTTAATTTTAATGTAATTTAATTTATGACATTTCCTTTATGGTTACTGCTTTTTATGGTTGACTATCATTGTTCTTATTTATGCATTTATTTGTAATCAAATCATATGCAAATACACTATCAAATGAATGAAAAAATGATTCTAGTACAATACTCTTACTAATCTGGTTAATGACACATATAATAGCTAAAAATGTAGGCAGTAACGAAAACATCAAGTCTCTTCCAATCTTTCCAGAGGATATACTTCCCCATTTGTATGCTACCCGGGTTTTTTCTGCCTTTCTCAGTTCTCATAAAGGAAGCATGGGCGGCCCAGTATCTCCTGGCTTTTCACCGCTTACAGTCAGGATGCATTCAGGTACACATTTCCTTTAATTTAATATTTCATTTCAGTATTTAAAGGTATTTAACTTTTGAGGGGTAGGAAGAATTTTAGGAAGGATATGTTTATGATATTTGGGAAGTTGCACATTTAACCAACTTGGATGTTCCTATAACACATTGTCTGAATACTTAGTCATAAAGCTGATAGTTTACTCTTCATCTCCCTGAATTTCTCAATTGTTTCAAAATTCAGAAGTGAGAAGAAATTGCACTCATTAGTGCTTTCAGATTCGCAAAGTGTGATCTTCTGCTAACACGGGAAAGGCAATCCAAAGATGTCAAATGATGCAAGTAGTGAATACTGCCAAATTTATGGTATGCAATCAATGGAAATATATCACTAACTCAATTATGAATAGATAAAATTTGGTTTAGATGAACTAAATGCACAAAAATATACAAATGACATAAAGGATAGTACTTTGGAATACATGAATAATAGAACACATTTTTTTAGGTTTCTCCCCACCACTAAAAATGAAACAAGACAGAATTATGACTGAGAAAATAATGCCTTTGTGAGAATATTATATGCAATAGAGGAAAGACTAAACATCAGATATGAAGCATTCATTTCTAATTTCATATTATTTGATTTCACATTTATTTACTCCACTTCGTTCTTAAATCATATAACATTAACTACTTAGTTTTATTTTTCCATTTAATATGTAGGTTAAAATGAGATAAATATTGTGTTTATAATAAAATGTAATTAGTTTAAAAATAAATAAGTGACATTTGTGTGGTTTAGAAATAGTTTCTCATGCATTAAATACTTACGGTATTATTCCTTATACTAATCTTAGTGTTGATTACTAATTACCAATCACCTCCTTGCCAAGTACTGTGCTAAGTGTTTTTCATGTATTATTTCAACCATTGAGCACAATTCTAAGGTTGTTCTTATCATAGATTTCAAACAAGCAGGCTGATATTTAATAAGGGTAAATAGCTTTCCCAATGTAACAGATTCAGCATGAGGAGTAGCTCAATTTCACCCGAAGAAATCTAACTCAGAGCCTCTTACTCTAATTCACATTCTATCCCAAACTATAGATCTTGTCTTATGAAAAAATGATATGAACTTTATAACATTTACTCAGAAATATACAAGGCCAAAATGAAAATATATGTAAATAGGTATATTAACTGTGCTTGTTAATGAATTCACTAAATATTTTTATTTTTATTTTTTTATTCTCAAGTTCATTAACATACAGTGTAGTCTTGGCTTCAGGAGTAAAGCCCAGTGATTCATCTCTTACATGTGGCACCCAGTGCTCATCCGGAAGACTGCCCTCCTTACTGCCTGTCACCCATTTGACCCACCCCCACCCCCAGACCCCCATCAACCCTCAGTTTATTCTCTGAACTAAAATATTTTTAAAAGAGAATAAATACGTATATACTGAAACTATTTTTTTACATTCTACAATTAATAGGAAAAAGACATAAATTAATTGTTAATGAAAAACCATCTTTGTTAGGTCATATTTTAAAAGAGAAATGGTTCCAAAACGTTGACAGCAAAAACATCGTAAGTTTTACCTGAAAGGTGTGAATATAATGAAATCTGCTCTTCAGTTACAATTCTGATCACCACGTTCGAAGGATTATATAAAGTTGTCCAAATTTGCCATGTGGTTCTCCCCTTTTAACCAGAAACAGCTCTTATAAACTTGACTCAAGAGTGGTGACAAGTTATTTTCATTTCAAATAAAATTGTGCTACGTAGAAACAAGTTTTGGGGCACCTACTTGGCTCAGTCAGTTAAGCGTCCCGACTTCAGCTCAGGTCATGATCTCCTGGTTTGTGAGTTTGAGCCCCGCATCAGGCTCTGTGCTGACAGCTGGGAGCCTGGATCATGCTTTGGATTCTGTGTCTCCCTCTTTCTCTGCCTCACCCTGCTTGTGCTTTCTCTGTATCTCAAAAATGAATATTAAAAAAATAAATAAATAAACAAGTTTTAAAGCTATGCATGTATGGCATTTAAAATCACGTTTCCAAAACAATTTTGACAATTTGTTTTTCAATCAAATATTTGACCTTTTCAAAACATAATATAATTGACGGTTTCTTGGAACATTCAACACTCTGTCTGAGCCAATGTGGATGGACTAAAGAGGTCTCAACACAGATTTGCCCACTGTGGAAACCATGATTGTGGTTTTGGTAGGTGTACGTAATGAACAATAATGTGTTTCAAAAAAGTGAGCCTATAAGGAACTATAAAGGAAAATAAAATAACAATGGATGTGAAAAATGAAATCAAGAGATTGTAATGAATCTGTACAAATGCACACATTTTTTTAACTAGAGAAATTCAAAGGCAAATAAATTTAAAACTCAGACGAATATTTTCAATGAGTTATTTTTTTGCTTGTTTTTATTTTTTTATTTTATTTTATTTTTTAATTTTATTTTTTTATTTTTTAAAATTTACATCCAAATTAGTTAGCATGTAGTGCAACAGGAATAGATTCCTTAATGCCCCTCACCCATTTAGCCCATCCCCCGTCCCACAACCCCTCCAGTAACCCTCGGTTTGTTCTCCATATTTTATGAGTTTTTTTTTTTTTTAATTTTTATTTATTTTTGAGAGAGAGAAAGAAAGAGAGCGAGCAAGGGAGGGGCAGAGAGAGAGGGAGACACAGAATCTGAAGCAGGCTCCAGGCTGTCAGCACAGAACCCGAGGCGGGGTTTGAACTTACAAACTGTCCTGACCTGAGCAGAAGTCAGACGCTTAACCGGCTGAGCACCCAGGCGCCCCTAGGCACCCCAAGTTATTAATGTTCCTTGGTCAAGCACATATTTGAACATCTTCTCTAACGTTTCCACATTGTACTTTTTTTTTTTTTTTTTTTTTTTTTTTTTTTACTTATTTGTGGACTATACATACCAGACCATGAATGTATTTAACACAGTGACAGCAGTACCTCCTATGGGTACCCACTCACACTATATTCTCAGCCAATAATTGTTGTTATTGAAGTTGAATATATTGACTACTACTTCTGAATAAATTTCAATAGATATTTGATCAGCACTTATTCACTGTTCTGTAAGTTCTAGCCTTTCACCTTGACAGCTTGCAAAAGAAACCGCTACTAGGTTTAATTACTTTTTTCCCATCATGCAGAACGTTCTTCAGGCACATCAACCATTAAACATTTATAATCTTTCCGAGGAAACGCATTGAACTGGTAGAGTCTGAGATGCCATAAGCACATTTCTATCTTTATCTGGAGGTTATGTTGAAGTCTGTAAAGAATCTTGAGTTTTTAAAATTATTTTGTCCAACAGAGGGAATTGTATGGGGGGAGGCTAAACATGTATGTATATTAATTGTTCCATGCTAATTTCAGGGAGGACAGTTCCACATTGAAAAGGATATTTAAGCTAAGTTTGATCTTAATTCTTTTTATAGATTCTCATTGATCTGGTTCTGAAGCAATTACTTGACAAGGACATAGAAAATCATAAAGGAGAAACTCAGCTAATGACAGTATAAAGACACTTCTGATAAGTGGTCAGAAATATGATCAAGGGCGATTTGAGTTGCTTTAATCACTTGGTATGGGTTTCTGAATTGCATTAATGATGGTCACATTTGTGTGTTATTAAGCCTTATTTTATACAGGCAAGTGCATGCCAAGAATGTAATAACATTTAAGCCAAAATATTAAAAGTATAATGGTTACACTTTCTACTTTTATTTCCTATTACTTGTAATTGGCAACCAGCTTTAAAATTCTCTAAAATTTATATTTTTAATGCTTTTAGGAACTTCCTTGGACATTTGAAATCTAAGAAACAAAACTCATATAAATTAATTATACATATAAATTAATACTGCTTTTCTTTTAAGTTGATCAATCAAAATAGAATAAATTGAAACTTATGGCATTATTAAATATCTGGCACCATTATTTTGAACATCCTTACCCAGAAAACCTTTCTATATGATTGCATACTTTATAAGCAGGATAATAATTCCTAATGGCTAGGAACAGCCACAAAATCTTAGCGAATGAATATAATAGAAGTCTACCTCTCATATACATTATAGTCCGTCACAATTAAGGTGTGCTTACAGTACTGCTGTCCTCCAAGAAGGATCCAGATACCCAAGCTACGTGTATCTTGTGGCTCCATCATCCCCATCTAAGGTCTGCCTCAGAATCATTCCACTGGATCCTCTGCATACAGTTGGCCAATGAGCAATGGGAATCTTTGATAGATAGTCTCCTGAATGGCTCAGGCAGCTAAGCAGCTGACAGGATTTCGGCTACGGTCATGATCTTACAGTTTGTGAGATCAGGCCCCATGTCAGGCTCTGTGCTAACAGCATGGAGCCTTCTTGGGATCTCTCTCTATCCCCTCTCTCTGCACCTTACCCACCCTTGTGCACGTGCACTCTCTCTTGCTCGTGATATCTCTCTCTCTCTCTCTCTCTCTCTCAAAAATAAGTAAGTAAAAAAATAAATAACCATAAACAAAAGAAAGCCTATGATAGAAACAATCCGTTGTGGCCAAACCTCTGAGTGTGTAAATACCTCCTACTCACAGTCCTTTGGCAAGTCACATAGGAAGAAAGGAACCACAGTAGAACTGCAGTTCTGGGAAGTATTGTCTCCCATATGTCCAGGAGGAAGACACAGGATTTGAGAGAAATAATCCAGTCTTTGTCACACATATTATCTATTTAGGCATCCCGTCACCCTCTTTTTTAACTAGGAAATGGATGAAAGCCTATTTATTAACCCAACAAATATAAATATCACAAGAAATTACAGTTCTAAGCAATATGTTAGGTGCTAAAAATACAACTGAATAACATCAAAAAGGTCTCTTGTCCTCCTGAGGGTTGTATTTCCGTGAGACACCAAACATGGGGCAAACGAAAAGTTAAATAACGAGAGTTACATTAGCGGCCTGAAAATAGTAGCTGGGATAATATTTTCAAGATTCTATGGGAGATCTTTTAGATGAGGGAATCTCCAAGATAATATTTGTCAGTTGAAATCTGAACCACAAACATTTGCTATGAAAGGAAACCAGGGAAAACATACCATGCAGAGGGAACAGAAAAATACAAAACAGCATAGTGGCAGGAAAATAATACTTTAGTTGTATGACATTCGTCAAGTTTTGCCTTGGATATCAAGGGAAAACAATAGGTTTTTCTATATTCCAAAATATTGTAAACTTCTTTTACCCTGGCAATATTTCAAAAAGTGTATTTATCATAATATGAATAATATTCAAAACTGCTTCTATTTTTTAGAAACCAAATCACCTCATTTAAATGTTTTCCTTTTATAATAGAAAATATATTACTGTATGCTTTCCATGGGAAGGTTATACTGAACTTTCAGACTATCTGAAATCACATAGTGTTTTCCATATGTAACAAGCCATTTCACATCATGTTAGTTGAAGAGAAATATCCTATTCATCTCTTTCTAAAATTTAAGTTACACACTTACATATATAATAGATACATATATACTTTTGGAGTACTGTATCCCTTTATAATGTTGAGTTTTGGAAATTTCACACTACATCTGGAATTATTTTTCCCACTTTATTGAGATATACTTGACATAAAACATTGTGTAAGTTGAAGGTGTACAAAGTGTTGATTTAATATACTTACATACTGCAAAATGATTGCCCCCATTACATTAGGTAACATTTGGTACACATCACCTAACTACTTTTTTTTTTTTTTTTTTTTTTTTTTTTTTTTGGTAAGAACATTTAAGATCTACTTTCTTGGCAGCTTTGAAGTATGTCGAACAATATTATTAACTATGATCACCATGCTGTACATTATTTATTATTCATTGTTCAACTAGAAGTTTGTACTCTTTGACCTACTCATTTCTCCCACCCCTCAGCCCCTGGTAACCACCATTCTATTCCCTATTTCTGAATTCAGCTTTTTTAAGATTCCACATGTAAATGATACTATACAGTGTTGGTCTTTGTTTGACTCTCTTCACTTAGCATAATGCCCTCAAGTCCCATCCATGTTGCAAAAGGCAGGAGTTTCTTCTTTCTCGTGGCTGAATAATATTCCACTCATCCGCTGACTAATACTTAGGTGGTTTCCATATCCTGGCTATTGTCAATAATGTTGCAGTGATATGGAAGTGCAGATATCTCTTCCATATACTGTTGTCATTTCCTTTACATAAATACTCAGACATGGAATTGCTAGAACATATGGTAGTTCTAGTTTCAATTTTTTGAGGAAATTTAATACTTTTTTATACTTCCATCGTGGCTGCCCAAATTTACATTCCCACCAACAATGAGCAAGGGTTCTCTTTTCTCCACATTCTCACCAACACTTGTTATCTCCTACCTTTTTGCTGATAGCCATTCTAATAGGTGTGAGGTGATATCTTATTGTAGTTTCAATTTGCATTTCCCTAATGATTAATGATGTTAAGCACCTTTTTCTGTACCTGTTTATTTGCACATCTTCTTTGGAAAAATGTCTATTCAGTACTTTTCATGTTTTAATCAGATTGGGGTTTTTTGCTAATGAGTTATATAAGTTCTTTATATATTTTGGATATTAATCCCTTATCATATATATGATATGCATATAATAGTAGGCATACAGAAATCAACATGTATATGCAGAATATGACTCAAGCTTAAAGAACAGTATATGTTGAAGTACCTGGCTGGCTTAATCAGTCAAGCGTCCAACTCTTGATCTTAGCTCAGGTTATGATGTCACAGTTCAGGAGTTTGAGCCCACATAAAGCTTTTAGCTGATGGTTTGGAGCCTGCTTGAGATTCTGTCTCTCCTTCTCTCAGACCGTCCCAACTTGTGAGTGCTCTCTCTCTCTCACTCTCAAAATAAATAAATTTAAAAAAGAGTAATATATGTTTGTTACATATGAAAACTAAATTTAGACATATTTTTCTATTTATTGTGACAAAAATCTATTCTTTCAGATACAAAATAATGTATTCCTTTGAATAGTTCTTCAACTTTAAATTTTAATGAGCTTTATATATTTTGTTTTAATGTGTTATTTATCCTTGATTTAAATTTCAACTCACTTTATGACCATAATGAGATCCATAGAAAAAGCACCATTAATTCATATTAGAAATTCCCCAAATCCCTTTATACTGATTCCCAAAATAAGTAGCATCAGCCTCTCAGAGACATAATGTTAATTTTTATTGATGGCTACCATCAGGAAATTAGCAAACAATGCATTCTAAGTTTCATTGTGAAAATCATAGAAAGTAAAATTATGAGCTTGCTGATGTTATATTGTTATATTATGCTAAGAAGTTCCAAGAATATTTTATTGGAACATTTTGTAAATACCAATCATTTTCAAATCAAAGGCAGAAAAAGAGTAACAAATTATTTGTAGAGAAAAATCATCTTAATGTTCATTGTTTCTTAAATTCCATATATATTTAATACATAAGTAACAATCAGAATATGTGGTGTTTTCTTAACATAAGGATATCATTAAACTTATATTTTTCATAATTATTATTATAGTTATTTTACTATTACCTTTCCTTTAAATATCCATATACACTTTGTTAAATATCTGTGCATGTATTCTTTTTGAAGAGTTTATCTTTCATTTTTGTTAAGTTATTCTATTAGAATTATTCAAAGAACATAAATTACAGTTATTGAAATTTCATTTATAATACTTTTTCAGTGGTGATCATATAAAATGTTTTTTAATTTCCAGAAAATATAAATTAAAATATATCTACTTATTAATTGATTTTTATGAATAAAAAAGGGAAACTGAATGAAACAATAGATGGTTTGAATTTATTCTTAAAGTAGCTCTAGTTTGAATTCTCAGTGAATTCTGTGTAAATGACTAGATGAAGGGCAGTCTCTTTCAATATTTTATAAAATGTTTGAACCTATACTGACATATTTTTTGTGTTACTTCTCTTCCAAGTGTGATTTGTTGCTGGTGGTATAAAGAAATGTAATCACTTGGGTTGAAAATGATTTGATTTGAATAGTATGCATAAATGATTTGAATGCAAGTATCCTTTCACTGAAAGAACATTTAAATAAAAATTAGAGAAATATGGCTGGGGGATAATTATTGTCATATGAATGAAATTGAATACAGAATAAGAGAAAGAATCTATTTGTAAGCCTAACTCATAATTTTAATACTGGGCATTAGCATTCATTGGACTTGAGTTACTAAATAATCGAGAGATGAATTGCAAGCATTTATATTTTGGAAAATAATATCAGTAAAATGACAACACACAATAAATACATAAATTAAATATCTGAATTCCATAAAATATGTTGGTTCTTCTTTTTGGGTTCAGATATCAGAAAATGTACAAATGCCTCTCCATAACCTCTGGCGTATTTGTTTGAAAAGATCAGTGAACTGGTTTCTACCAAGTAGTTATCTGAAATGAGATATTTAATCTGGAGAATTGAATTAGAAAAAAAAAAAAAACCTACTAGAGCTCTACAGCAAAAAAATAGGCGTTTAAATGACAACTTGTATCTATAAGTCAAAACAGAAAAGAAATATGTGATTTGTTCATAGTTTTATTTAAAAAAGCATACTAATAATTACAAACAATGTGAAATAATAAAGTTTATCACTAAGGAATAAATTACAGGTTTTTCAGTCTGGGTTACATGATAGTAATAGACCAGAATCTTAGCAATTTTAAACAAAAAATATTAATTTTTCAACCAATCTACATGTTTATCACAGATTATCAGATCTTTAGGGGTTTTCTGCTTATCATAGTCACTCAGGACTCAAGGTTGATGAAATAGCCACTCTGGCTGCCATTTTCTAGACATGAGTATAAAAAGCTGAAAGATCTCACACTTGCAAATAAGTGTTTGACGTATATATAACAAACAACCAGAACTAATTTTGTGCCTTCCTCCCAACCTACCCATCTAACAAGTACTGAGAGTATATACATCCAATCCGCTATGTGCCCTTGAGGTTAAGATCTGAAATAGTGCTTGATTCAGGACTAGCTACTATCACAACAGGCTCCAAACTACATAGCCTTCAATGCCAAACCAACCTGTTCTTCTATTATAATGCCATGTTAATACCAGTGCATAAATATGCCATTCAGCACTCTTTATCTATGAGAGTAAATAGACTATAACGGACAAATACTAAGTGAAAATTTTGTTCTAGAATTTAAAGAGAGACCAAAGGAAAAAAAAATCAGGTAAATGTACACATTTGTAAAAATAAGTATATAAATTAAGAACTACTTAGAATATTGCTGTCCTATTACCTCTCTTATTGATGTATTTAATAAATTGTATAATTGCAATATCATATTTCATTATCAGTCATTTCTAACAAATTAGTTTTGATACATAAGGACCCACAAGTTTTGATACATAAAACAAAACAAAACAAGTCATAAGCTTGTTCTTTTGGGAAGCTGAACTGTAGATGCACCAGTTGTGGCAGCCCATGTCTTATTGTCCCCCCCCCCCATAGAACATGGCACAGAATTGTCTCCTGAGGGATAAATGAAGTGAAAATGTACCCACCAAATCTCATTCATCATTGGTCGAAAGTCACCCTGTGAAGTGTTAATACCTTATACTTTCAGATTTGCACATGCCTGGGTAGTTAAACAGGCTCTCATAGTCTATCAGAGCAGTCCCACGACATAATGTAGAACATAAGGTAACATTTTTGAGGAGATCTTCAGTCAAGTTACAACTATTCCAACCTGGTATTCCCAAAAACGATTCATATAGGAGACGGTCAGAGATAATTTGAAGTAAGACACAAGATGTATCCACAGAGAAAAACAAAATCATATGACTTCACTCATATGTGGAATTCAAGAAATAAAACAGATAAACATATGGGAAGGGGGGTAAGAGAAGAGAGAAAAGCAAACCACAAGAGATTCTACTGATAGAAGACAAACTATGGGTACTATGGGTTGATGGAGGCAGGTAGGTGGGGCGATGGGCTACATGGGTGATGGGTACTAAGATGGGCACTTGATGTGATGAGCACTGGATGTTGTATGTGAGTAATGAATCAATTAATCCTATTCCTGAAACCAATATTGCACTGTATGTTAACTAAACTTAAAAAAAAGAGAGAGATCTATCCAGTTAAGGACCATTATTAGTGTTAGCTATTCAACTCCTTAGCTGCTCCTTTAATTTTCCTAACGTGAGTTTCTTCCAGTATATATTTTAAAATGAGGTACCATACCACATTAATTTTGAATCTCCTATTTAGATATTTCTTCTATTTTGTGTGTGTGTTTCTTTTCTACTCCTTTTTTTTTCTGCCTTTCCCTTCATTAATGCTATTCTTGGAACTCCTGGACACAATTTTCCATTAGATGTTGCTTCCTTAGTGGAAGTAAGAAAGTAAGTTGACATAGAATAAACTGGACTTTCCTCACCTTCTCTGTGTTTATTTTCCACAACACTGACAGGCAATTGTATCAAATTTAACTGAGGGATTTGAGATAATTGAAACAAAACAACAAAAACAACTGCAATATAGAAGCAGAAATTTCATAACTATATGTTAAATATAACATTTTGCAAGTCTAGGGAAAATAGGTTACCATTGCCAGGTTACCACTGGTGCTAACCAGGCTTCCTTAACCTAGGTCTCTATCTTTCCCATACTTTACTTATTCTAATCACTACTTTTCTAATTTGCACCTATCAGTAGGGATACTAATAATTGCTCCAAGATCCAACTTCCTAATATATACAATCTTCATATATTCAATACACAAATGACTTAATTAGCATATATCCCTAAATTTGATACATTTAGCTTTGAGTAGCATCCCAAATAACTTCAGTGATGGACAAGGAGATACCAGATATTTTTAAGACACATAGAGCCTCAAAGTATGAAGTCTTTGTAGATCATTTTGAGTAATTATGAGAAAACACACACACACACACAAAAGCGCGCACACACACACACACACACCCATATTCAGGCATTGAGAGTGCTGTTGGCACTGTATAGTCTAAATTCATAGAAGACAGATATTTTCCCAACTGGCTTACAATTTACAAGGATCTAATATATGAGATTATCAAGTTCCACTATAGCTATATTGTTCTCCAGTTCTCTTTGTTAAGTATCTTCCTAGTTTGTTTATGTGTTTCCTGTTTGAACAAATATCACAACCACAGATGAGCTGTGATGTTGGTATTCCCCACATATTTGTTGCTGAATTGAGAGTTTTCTTTTTTTTTTTTTTAACATCCCCCTTGAACATGGGAATTTAGCATGCACTGCTCCAAATCAAGTCAGCCTCAGATGCAAAACTTCTGGTTTTCATGACTTGCCCTGCCTTCCTAAAATTTCCATGCTGATGTAGCTGGAAGGGGTGGGGGGCTAGCTTGAAATAAAACACTGCATGCTGTAGCTGTTTTTACCTGAGCTTTGTCATTTTCCTTGAACGATTACTTCGCAATTTGTTCTATACCTTGGGTTCATTTCCAAAATCCTGATAAGACTGTTTTTCACACTGTTGTCTAATTTCAGCATTGATTTTATTTTTTTTAATTTTTTTAAGTTTATTCATTTATTTTGAGAGAGAGAGAGAGAGCAGAGGAGAGGCAGAGAGAGAGGGAGATAGAGAATCCCAAGCAGACTCTGCACCATCAGGGGGGCTCAGATTCACAAACGGTATGATCATGACTTGAACTGACACCAAGTGCTAGATAGTTACCAACTGAGCCACCCAGGCACCTGCAGCATTGATGTTTAGAGGAAGAGGATTTGCTGAACTCCTTACTCTATAGTTTCAGAAGTCCTGCTTCACTTTAGCTACTGAAAATATTCTCTAGGTAATTCTGCCATAGCAACTACTGTTACACGATCTTCTATTGATTCCCTTTCCCTGGAGAACCCTAATATGAGAACTACAAAAAGAGAAAAATTTATTTAATAAACACTGTTAAATACATACAGCTAACTTTCAGAGATGGCTTGGTGGAAAACAACAATAGAACACCTTTTGCCTAGCTATTTTTAACATTATTTAATTTTAAATTAATATACTTTCGTATTTATTTTAGAAACCAATGCATTCCCTTCCCCTGACCTTCTTGTGAGACATAAATTCCTATCAGAAATTTCAAACAAATAAACAAATCTAAAAACACCTGACGTGTAGGCTTTTATATTTCACTACACTGATAATAAGCAAGAATAAGTTGTGCAAAAAAAAAAAAAAAATCTATAATGCTTAGATAATGCCAAAGCAAGATCTTTCAAGTACTGGTTTCTCAGAAAGCAGCTAGCACCAGGCCTACCTGTTCTCAGCCTAACCAACTGTAAGATAAAAGAGATTCTGGACATGGGGCACCTGGGTGGCTCAGTCGGTTGAGCGCCCGACTTCGGCTCAGGTCACGATCTCACGGTCTGTGAGTTCAAGCTCCGCATCGGGCTCTGTGCTGACAGCTCAGAGCCTGGACCCCATTTCAGATTATGTGTCTCCCTCTCTCTGACCCTCCCCCGTTCATGCTCTGTCTCTCTCTGTCTCAAAAATAAGTAAAACATTAAAAAAAATTTTAAAAAAAAGAGATTCTGGACAGAGAATGCAAGATAAACACAAGGAGATGCCACCACTTGTCAGGTTGACGGACCACTAAATGGCAGCATAACAGGCCTGTTTCAGCTGCCAATAAAATGGATGAGAGAAAAAAATGGGAGAAATATCAAGAAGAAAGAGACAGCATCCAAATTTTGCTTCTTACTTCTCCATCTCATACTAAAAGTTTAATCCAAAAGCAGAAAACAAAAAGAAAATAAAGAATGAGCACATGGGGGGGGGGGCACCTGGGTGGCTCAGTTGGTTAAGGGCCAACTTCGGCTCAGGTCATGATCTCATGGTCCGTGAGTCTGAGCCCCGCGTTGGGCTCTGTGCTGACGGCTCAGAACCTGAATCTGCTTCAGATTCTGTGTCTCCCTCTCTCTCTGCGCCTCCCCCACTCATGCTCTGTCTCTCTCTCAAAAATAAATAAACATTAAAAATTAAAAAAAAAATAGTGAGCATGTGGGCCAACTTCTTGTCCACAGAAACAACAAATAAGTTCATTTCTGCATCCCGTATCACATGGGGGAAAAAATCTCAAGAAACAAATCCCAAAGAGAAAAACAGACCACATTGCAAAGGCTATAGTACAGTAAAATACCTTGTTTTTGCATGAATGTGTAAGAAGGGATTAAAGAAAAATAGAAAAAAAAAAAAACTTTGAGATTCTTCAGGAGGCTCTCAACATACATACACACACACACACACACACGCGCGCGCGCGCGCGCACACAACAAGATCCTTAAATCTCCCAATTAAAAATCATCTGAATCAGCATGCCTCATATTTATGAAATATTTACTAATTTTTAAGCACACAAAAACACACTAATCTGAACATTTTCTGTGCTGTTACATATAATTATTTAAAAGGCAATGTGATATTTCAGAATAATAATAATAATGTAAGGCAACATTTCCCACACTGTATTCTAATATTTTCTATCATAATAATAGTTTCCTATGGTAAAAGAAGAAAAAGGAGGAGGAGGAGGAAAAAATGAAGGATGAGGGGTAAGAGGTAAGGAGAAGGAGACAAAGCAGAAAGAGGAGGAAGAGGAAGAAGAAATGATTATGTTCTTAAATATATTCTTAAACTGCATAAAATGTTGAAGGAGATATTCATTTTTCCATTCAGTAAATACGTGCCAATACAATGCACCAGCATGGTTATAAAGAACATAAAATACCTGAAGAACATAAAATACTGAAAAACAATTATTTCTATTTTGGTAAAAAAAATGGTTTCCCTCCTATCACAAAGTGGCTTCTATGTCCATCAGCCATAACTGGGCTGGCTTTGTGACTTGCTAGACCAATAGAATAAAGCAAAAGTGGCAATATCTGCTTCAAGGTTGAGACAGTTTATGACTTAATGCTCTTAGAAACCAGCTGCCATTTAAGAAAGCCCACTGCTCTGTTGGAGAGCAAAGCCAGGTGACTACAGAAAGACCCTGGAAAATAAAATAAGAGAGTATGAGGAGAGGCAAGAGGTCCAACCAGCCCCAACCATTCTACCCACCCCAGCTAAGACAGATATGTGAATGTAACCATCTTGGATCCTCTCATCCTGGTAAAGTTCCCTGAGCCAATGCAAACTAATCCCAGACAAGATGGAAGAAGTATCAGAATGAATTTCCCACAACATTGAAATGTAAGTATAATATCAGGACCAAGTTAGTCACATTTTGCCATATTAAAATAAAATAGGGGCGCCTGGGTGGCGCAGTCGGTTAAGCGTCCGACTTCAGCCAGGTCACGATCTCGCGGTCCGTGAGTTCAAGCCCCGCGTCAGGCTCTGGGCTGATGGCTCGGAGCCTGGAGCCTGTTTCCGATTCTGTGTCTCCCTCTCTCTCTGCCCCTCCCCTGTTCATGCTCTGTCTCTCTCTGTCCCAAAAATAAATAAAAAACGTTGAAAAAAAAATTAAAAAAAATAAAATAAAATAAAATAAAATAAATAGCCTGAAAATTGTGTAAGCACAATAGTAAGCTAAAAAGAGGCTAAAAAGAATATAAAAGGCAGATGAATAATTCCCATTGGAAGAGAATATTTTCCAAAAGGCTGAAATTGATTTCCCTAGTGTTTTGAAGAATTTACTAATTCCATTATGCATAGGATCAAAAAGGAGATGATAAAATAATGGAATAAGAGAGCTGAACTAGGGAAATAAATTGAGAACAATCTATTGAACCACCATTCACTTGCTAAATAAACTTGAAAAATAACAATAATACCTAATATATATTGAGTAACTACTATATGCCAAGAACTCTTGCGTGTGTTACCACTGTTAGTCCTCACAGTAATACTTCAAAATACTAGTCTTTCCATTTTAAAGATTACGAAACATAAGGCACAAGTTGGCTACACAACTTTCCTAAGTTTTCCTTAGGATAGTGCATTATAAAGGAAGCATACAAATCTTTGTTGTATGTCTCCAGAGATACTGCTTTTAACAAAGTACCACCATGGTACACTGCCTCTAAAGAATAAATCAAAATCAATGTCATGCATGGAATAATGCAGAGGCAGGAAAAAGACAAGATGATTAAAATCATAGATAAGGAGAACAGATAGCACTAGTTCAATACAAAGTTAATTTGTGACAAGTGATAAAAAATCAATAAACAAAATAGAAAATTCAAATACATAATAGCAAGTTTTTTTTATGAAATGAAGGAATAAATGAATACTTTGATTGAATTTAAATTATAAGGGGATAATTTGATTCAAAATTGCCAGCCTCAAAGCACATTCAAGTTATATTATTATTCAACTATAAAGATATTTTCTTCTGCCACCCAGATAAGAAAAACATAAGCCTCTAGACACGAACATTAACATGAGAAAACAAATGCAAACCAGCCATGAAATACTGAGGAAAAATCTAGAGTATTATATAATCGGGCAATTTGCCCCTGCTCTGTAAAGACATAAGGCAGAAATTCTCAACCATCAATGAGTCAAGGAAATGCAACCTCCATGAGAGCTTCTTCTATAAACTAAACAATGAAGGGTAACAAAAAAGAGATGAGTTGAAATAATGACTCTGAGTTATAGGCAACAGGATAATAGTGCTGGTTCAAAACAATGAGTTTGTTTTACTTTAAAACTAGAGACAAAAAAGCGACAGGACTTTTGATTGAAGATCGATACATAAAGACACTAGCCAGTCAACACTCGATGAACATTTGGGCTCTTTCCATAATCTGGCTCTTGGGGATAATGCTCCTATAAACATCGGGGGAGAGGGGATGTATCCTTGGAAATAGTATTTTTGTATCCCTCGGGTAAAGATCTAGAAGTGCAGTTCATGGATTGTAGGGTAGTTCTATTTTGATATTTTTAAGGAACCTCCACACTTGTTTTCCAGAGTGGCTGCACCAGTTTGCATTCCTACCAACTGAGTAAGAGGGTTCCCCTTTCTCTGCATCCTCAGCAACATCTGTTGTTTCTTGTGTTGTTCATTTTAGCCATTCTGACTGACATACTGAGGTGGTATCTCACTGTAAGTATGATTTGTATTTCTCTGATGATGAGTGATATTAAACATCTTTTCATACGTCTGTTAGCCAACTATGTATCTTCCTTGAAAAAATATCTATTCTTGTCTTCTGCCCACTTTTTTAACTGGACTATTTGTTTTTTTTGGTGCTGAGTTTGATACATTCTGTATAGAATTTAGATACTAACCCATTTTCAGATATGTAATTTGCAAATATCTTCTCCCATTCTGAAGGTTGCCTTTTAGCTTTGATTGTTTGTTAGCCTTTGATTGTTTCCAACTCTGTGCAGAGCTTTTTATCTTGCTGAAGTCCCAGTAGTTCATTTTTGTTTTTGATTCCCTTGCCTCTAGAGATGTGTCTAAAAAGAAGTTGCTATGGCTGATGTCAGAGAGGTCACTGACTGTGTTCTCCTCTAAGATTGCTGATGGTTTCCTGTCTCCATTTTGAATTTATTTTTGTGTAAGATGTAAGAAAATGGTTCAGTTTCATTTATTTGCACGTTGCTGTCCAGTTTTTCCAATGCCTTTTGTTGAAGAGACTTTTTTCCATTGCATAGTGTTTCCTGCTTTGTCAAAGATTAGTTAACCGTATAGTTGTGTGTCCATTTCTGGGTTTTCTATTCTGTTCCATTGATCTATGGATCTGTTTCTGTGCAGGTACCATAATGTTTTGATGACTATAGCTATGGAATATAACTTGAAGTCTAGTTTGTGAGGTCTTCAACTTTCCTCTCCTTTTTCAAGATTTCTTTGGCTATTCAGGGTCTTTTGTGGTTCCATACAAATTTTAGGATTGTTTGTTCCAGCTCTGTGAAGAATGCTGGTGGTACTTTGATAGGGATTGCGCTCCATGTGTAGGTTACTTTGGATAAGTGTACACATTTTAACACTATCTGTTCTTCCAATCCATTAACATGATTTTTTTTTCCATTTCTTTGTGTCATCTTCAATTTCTTTCAATAGTGTTTTATAGTTTCAGAGTACAGATCTTTTTCCTCTTTGGTTTGGTTTATTCCTAAGTATCTTATGGTTTTGTGTAATTGTAAATGGGATTAATTCTTTGATTTTTTTTTTCTATTGCTTCATCATTGGTGTATACAAATGCCACAGATTCCTGTGGGTTGATTTGTATCCTGCAAGTTTGCTGAATTCATGTATCAGATCTACCAATTTGTTGGTGGAATCTTTTGGATTATCTTTAAAGAATAGCATCTGCAAATAATGAAAGTTTGACTTCTTCCTTGCTGATTTGAATGCCGTTTTTTTTTCTTTCCATTGTCTGATTGCTGAGGCTAACACTTCCAGTTCTGTTAAATCACAGTGGTGAAAGATGGCATCCCTGTGGTATTCCTGACTATAGAAGAAAAGCTCTCAGTTTTCCCCCAACAAATATGATATTAGCTGTGGGCCTTTAATATATAACCTTTATAATGTTGAGGTATGTTCCATCTATCCTTACTTTGTTGAGGGTTTTTATCAAGAGTCAATGTTGTACTTTGTCAAATGCTTTTTCTGCATCTATTGAGAGAATCAAATGGTTCTTATCCTTTTGCTATTAATGTGGTGTATCACATTGATTGATTTGCAAATATTGAACCATTACCCATGCAACACAGGAATAAATACCACTTCATTGCGGTGAATGATTCTTTCAAGGTACTGTTGGGTTCAGTTTGCCAGTATTTTGTTGAGAATTTCTGCATCCATATTCATCAAGGATATTGGCCTATATTTCTCTTCTTTAGTGGAGTCTTCATCTGGTTTTGGAATCAGAGTAATGCTAGCTTCATAGAATGAGTTTTGAAGTTTTCCTTTCATTTCTATTTTTTTTAATAATTTGAGAATAAGTATTAACTCTTCCTTAAATATTTGGTAGAATTCTCCTATGAAGACATCTGGCTCTGGCCTTTTGTTTGTTGAGAGAATTTTGATTATCAATTTGAGAATTGATATCAATTGATTTGATATCAATTTGAATTGATATCAAATCGAGAATTTGATATCAATTTCTTTTCTTATTATTAGTCTGTTCAAGTTTTCTGTTTTATTTCCTGTGTCAGTTTTGGTAGTTTATATGTTTCTAGAATTTAACCATTTCTTCCAGATTGCCAGATTTGTTGGCATATAATTTTTCATAAAACTCTCTTATAATTGTTTCTATTTCTGTGGTGTTGGTTGTGATTTATCCTCCTTATTTGTGATTTTATTCATTTTGGTCCTTCTTTTTTATGTACTTTTTGTAGAGCACTTGTCATCGTTGAACATGACACTTTTTTGTGCAATTATTTAGCAGTATGCCCCTACCCTCAACAGACTGTAAACTCCTTAGAGTAGGAACAATATTCGCATGGGAGGGAGAATATGAAAATTAACAAGCTGATTTTTCAATGGAGTAGTAATAACATTTATGCAAACTCTTGTTAGCACTCTTTGTACAGACATGTACATTTAGCTGTTTGTCTCACTTAAAACAACTCTGTAGGTTGTTGTTATTTATTTATTTATGGAGAGAGAGAGAGAGAGAGAGAGAGAGAGAGAGAATCCCAAGCAGGCTCCTTAAGGTCAGCATGGAGCCCAATGCAGGGCTCGAACTCATGAACCATGAGATCCGTACCTGAACCAAGATCAAGAGCTGGACGTTTAACCAACTGAGCCATCCAGGAGCTCCCTCAAGTTCTACTTTAAAGCAAAATTTGTTTTTGTCTTTGTCTTCATCTATTGCTTATCATGTCTTTTCCAAAAGCAATGAAACCTGTTCAAACATGGAGTATATTTTAAAGCGTAAAGCTGAAATTTTTCCAATAAACACATAACAATGTTTAAGGAGAAGAATGTTATGAAAAAATTGAGGAAACATTTTATTTAATAACTATGGTCATGTTCTTTATATGCATATTTTATAAATATATTAAGATATAGTTAAATAGCAAACAAATGAGCAACACTTCTTTTTAGGGGTTGTTTTCAACATTTTTAACTCTTAGCATCTTATAGACAACAAGACAATCAGAGTGGACACCTGCCGTCATGCCCCAGCAGGTCCACAAGGACCCTTGCTATATATCAGGTATGATTTCTTTCATCCCAGACTATGGTATCAAGGTGGTCTGGGGAGATTCTGGGGAAGAGATCAAAGTAAGCTGCATGCTGGGTTGGGGCCTCGAGAGGGATGAGCTCAGAACTGACAATATCTGTTGACACTGGTTGCCCTTCAGCCTGGTTTGTGAACTTCAGGGTTGAGGTAAGATAAGCTGGACATATTTCCTGCCATGTAAGTGTTGGTTCCTCCATGTAACTCGTTAGAAGACTAGAGGATGTAGACTCTAGTTGGGCCTCATCTGCTAGACTGAGTAGAAACAGTATGTGAAGATGTAAGAGGTCCCCACCCCAAAATCGTCTACAATAGAGCAGATCTTCAATAAGTGATATCGGGCTGAATGAATAAATGTTGTTTGTGAGAAATTACTTAAACTTCAGTAATGAATTGTGGGGAAATTTTTTCTTGTAAGAAACCTATACCTACCCCAAAAATAAAAATTATTTATATTAATAAAGGCATTTTTTAAGAAAGTTAGAAAAATACAAATCTGTATCTCTCTAATCACATTTTTCTTATTATTCTGCAAGTTAGTTTATTTAATTTTATTTGACCTCCATCGTTCTATGTATGAATATAGGGTGACGATGCTCTCCTCATAATCAAACATACAGAGAATAAAGGATGAAGGAGAGAAAAGTCACATGCTTTGAACAATTTGACACAAAGCAACCTATTTCATTGTACAGCAAGAGTGCAAACCCTTCTGGGAGGCCACCCTAACTGTTTTGATAACCTAAAAAGAATCAACCATGTAATGTGTGTTCTACTTAAAATTAAAATGGCTTACTTTAGGCACAGGATACATTTCGTTAACTCTACTTATCAAACAACAAAGGTTTATGAATTCCAGTGATGAGAGCAAGATGTGAGAAGGTGGGGAGTGAACCATGATGCACAAAACAAGGCTACCTCCTTGCGATTCTGCAGGAGTGAAGAAACACTAGGAGGATGTGATTGAGGTTGAAACACACTCTACCAAGTACTTTTCTTGTTTTCTGTAATCATATATTTACTGTTTATTGTACTTAATCATTTTTTTGCAAAAATTTGCACTGTGACGCGTTTGAAAATAGCAAAAGCTAGCTTATAAATAGGCACACAGTATAGAGCAAAGTGAAATGTGTTTAGAAATCAGCAAAAGAAAAAAATAACTTTAGGAAAAGAAGATGAAGCTTGGATAGTTTGATATACAAGTTGCATAATATGAGGCGGTCTGTACTTAAGAAATAACTGTCACAGAATGAAGAACTATCTAACATCCAACTTGACAAGGAAAAACAAGTTGTAAGTTTAAAAATTCCCATGATTTTCCTAGAAAACAGTAACAAATCTGATATTTAGATGAAAGGTGATATTTTATTTTTATTGTAAGGTTTTAAACTGAAATTCTGTGCACTTATTATCAGCTATGAACATTTTCCTGAATAAATAAATAAATGAACCAATACAAACTGCTTTGAACGAAAGCTACTTCATTCATTTCTGATTAAATATGTAACATATATTTTAAAGGAGCATGTAAATCATCTTTAACATTGAGTAAATATCTTTTGTGGTGTTACTTTGATTATTCAAAGGAATGGATAAAATTATTCACTTGCATCAAATTATAATAATTGTTGAGTCTTCTGTTGATTTAAATTCATATTATAAGTTTTTTTCATCTATGAGGTTCTATGATAATCTATGGCATATTAACTTCCAAGGAGGAGAATAAGATCTAATGTTTATTTTTAACCCAATTTTCCCTTAGTCATGGGCCCCAATAAAGTAGAAAGATTTCTATTTTCCAGTGTATTACCAGAGTAAAAAGAAATATAAATATACTGAGGTATGGTCATCAGTCCTTACTCGCTTTCTAGATATGATAGTTCAGGGAAGTTGGCTCAGTTACTAATGAGTTTATTATCATGTGGCTATATTATGGTTGAAATAATCAGACTTCTACATAAGACATATCATGTCTTACTATACATTCATTCATCTGATTGATTTTATATTTCCTCCTCTAATATATTCCCTGATTATTTACTGATTTGCTTTTTCTCATTTCCTAAAAGTGGTTTTGTTTAAATTATATTGCTCCCATAACACCATAATATTAGACTCATCTTTATTTATTCAAACTCTCAGTCTGCTTGCTTGTGCATATGAAGTTTGGCTACTAAAAACTCATTTAATAGTTATAAGTTACAACTCTGTCTATGAATAACTGAACGAGATGCATTACCTGGAATGCTTGGGTGGCTCATTCAGTTAAGTGTCCGACCTCATGATCTCATGGTTTGTGAGTTCAATCAAGCTCCACATTAGGTCCTCTGCTGTCTGCACCAAGCCTGCTTCAGACCCTCTGTATCCCTCTCTCTCTCTGCCCCTCCCGTGCTCATGCTCTCTCTGTCAAAAATAAATAATCATAAAAAAAAAAAAAACAAAGATACATTACCTACTTGTTTCACAGAGTGTAAGTTCTTTAGCTTTATCAGGATGAAGAAAATCCAGGACGAGAAAAACTTCGTCCCTGTAACGTTTTGTCTTTTTTCATTTTTTTTTGTTTTTTACACATTTAATATTCATAATAAACACATGAACTAATAAACATTTGGTTATATAGTATATACTTATATCATCTCTTAATGTTAGATTTTTGATCCTCAAGAAATGACCTTCTCTATATTAACTTATTTTTTCACTCAAAAAGATTTATTGAATGCACATCATCTGTAGAAACTATGTTAGGTGCTTTGATAACTGTGAATAGGCTGCAAATTGAAAAGAAAAATGCTTTCAAAGTACTTTCAAAGAGTGAATAAATGAGAAAATTTAAGAAATGGCATAATTTTATATAACTGCATTCTCGAAAAGTCTCATACTGGATATAGTTTTACATTTCTTACTAACTGCTCTTTATTTTTAAAAAATTCAATGTTCTTAACCGCATAAATAATTGAGGGCTATTCATAGTCTATCCATAATCTCAACAGAGGATAAAGACTTGTATAGCTGAGGTGACTGTCAAATGTATCGTCTAAATCAGTATAGTTTGAGGGTGAAAAGAACACCGTTAGTAATTATGTCAAACAACAGTCTTGAATCAGGTTACTCAAGGTAAGTCTGTACTTGTGGTCCTGTTAGGTAGAGTTTTTCTGATCTAGAAAAGGAATTTTAATCGGTTTTCTGATTCTAACCAACACACAAGTCATTTTGCCAAACTGATACATTAAAACAAAGAACAGTGAAGACAAAATTAGGTTGCATTTTCAAGTAAGCCTCATTGGAAAGGAACAGAGTCATTTTAGAGTACTTAAAAGGAAGGCAGTCAAAATAGTTTCCTGAATCCTCTATGCAGTATTGCCCAGTTCCTATGTTTGCTATGACATTAAAATGGAAAGCTTGGAGTTTGGTGACACATTGACTTCTTTCCATCATCAAATACTCACCCCAAAATGATGGTCTTTTATGTGTTGTTCACAGATTATTTAAGAAATTTTTGGATCCTTGAATTTCTATCAAATGTTCACATTTCTCAGTATTAATTTATAGAAAATATCCTTGTTTTCTTTCTCATCAAGTGATGCAATGACCTCTTTCCAGTCCTCATATCTAAGAGAAAATGCTTCCCACACTCCCTTCCCCACACCCTTACTCCACATCGCAAATTTTATTTTATCTCCTTAAGTCATATTATGTGTTCCCCATGTTAGATGAATTGGTGTTACTTATTTATTTAGATATTTCTTTGTTGACTGTTTTGTTTCATTCAAATATGAGCTATTTAAGGGCTGAGGTTCCCTCTGTCAATTTCCTCTGTCACTACTTTTTCCTAATGACTGGAGAATGTTTATAATTACAGGTGTTCAGTAAATATTTGTGTGATTAATAAAAGATTTGCCTCTAAGATGAAACGATACTGATAAATTCACCCAGTCAGCTGGTTTTAGAAAGTATTATTTAGAAAACGATGCTAAGGGCACCCGGGTGGCTCAATCAGTTAAGTGTCCAACTTGGACTCAGGCCATGATCTCACAGTTTGCGAGTTTGAACCCCGCATAGGACTCTGCTGTCAGCACAGAGCCTGCTTCAGATCCTCTACGTCCCTCTCTCTCTCTCCCCCTCCCCCCGCTTACTCTTTCTCTCTCAAAAACGAAATAAGCATTAAGAAAAACTTTTTTTAATTAAAAAAAAGGAAAATGATGCTTATTAGAACATAGTTGGAAGTAGGTACCAAAGTTACTTTTAGTAATCAAATGTGTGTGTTAGAAAATATTTGAGCACTAAAACGATCTGGGAATGTAATTTTTTTAAAAATATGAAATAAAACAGACACATCTGTAAATGAGACAGTGTTAATAACCATTAAAACTATTTTAATAAAGCACACTATTGCTGTTTGTGAAAATAACAGATACCTGATCCTGATTTCTGAGTGAGAACAAAGAAAATTAAGTGCAAACCTGAATTTACATAAATGACAATATTATGACGATTAAGGTGTATTGATAGATATTTCAAATCATATACTCTATGTATGTATACATCTTCTGAGATATATACTGGTAACTTAATACTTTTTACAGATATTAAGACCAGCATCACCACCACTCATTTTAGCTGCACTATATATCCTTCTTCCAATCATGCCATAGATTAGATATGAAATACAACTGAGTTCCCAGAACTCAGAGTAAAAGAATATGGAGATGTTTAATACTTATTAATGTGAAAACTGAATGCTGGCAGACATTCTCAACATTCATTGATATTGTGAGTTTATGCCTTAGCATTAGAATTATAAAATTTATCTTTAGCAGCATATCATTTTCTACTTTCTCTCTATAACTTAGGATTTGTATGGCATTATGATTCTCCTATAATACATAATTTCCCATTTTGTTTTGACAGAAAGAACCAAAGCGATGAGATAATTCCTCACACAGGCCATCATGAGTAAAGCAATGCGTCCTTCAAATTAAATATTTCTCTAATATTTAGCCGGTTAACAGTGGTTTTAAAAGTTGGTATTTGTAACTGTATGTTTTACTTTATTCTTTGATCACAAGAGAAAAATAAATACCAAAAAAAATGCAATGGTACATATGAACTTCACAGTCTTACCAATATTATGCATTTCTTCTGAAACAGTTATCTTCTGAAATAGTAAAGATAAAATTGATTAGGTGTATAAATGTGAATAATTCTTAAGCTATTCGACAAATATTTCTGATTATTAATCCTAAAAGGAGTTTCCCTTCCCCATGCAAAACAAACCTCATGGTTGTTTAGAAACATGAATCCTTTATTTATTACTTTTTCATTCTTAGTTTTCTCATCTGTCGAGTGGGAATAGCAATATCATCTGGCTTTTAGAGATTGATTTGGGAGTTCATAGGGCATAACTCAAGGGTCTTTAGATCTCTTGCTGGGAAAACTAGAATACCAATGGTTTCCGTTTTTGTTTTTGTTTGATTCTGGACTTTTGTTGCATGAAAATATGAAATTTGGAAGTATCTAAATAGTGTGAGTATGTGAAACCATGGGGAGAAGGGCGTAGAGCTCCAGGACAGAGATTAGATAGGGTTTATCTGTCTTCCTTCTTGCAGTGTGGACCTACTTCCTATTCATTCCTTCCAGATAGGTTTCCCGAAGCCATGTCCTTTCATAAAGGGCCTATGTTCTTATGATCTTACCTCTGCTAATATTTATATACACCTCTGCTGTCCTAACCACTCTTCTGTTCTATCCTTTTGAGCTTAACCCCACCCCCTTTCCTGATAATTTTCCTCTTCAACACAGTCCCCCATGCTGAGTAGGTAGCATTGCTATTATGCAGACTTTTATTAATTTTTTTTCTGAGAGATCATATTGGTACATCATTTTCATACCATGTCCTCTAATCCATTCACTATAAAATCACGTGTATAGGGGACCTTAAAAGTATCAGAATTCCCCTATTTCCATTTTCACTAAATATCATAAATCTTTGTTTTTTTTAGCTCTGACGACTAAAAAACATTGACTGGCTTGTAATCACATGACAGTCTGGACAGAATTGAAAAAACAAGAGTCGAGGTCGACAAGTATGCCTGCCTTCCTTCCACCATTATTTGCTGCTCAGAATTAAAGTCTGATTAAAGCATGGCCAAGCATCCTCTTGAGGGAGAAGGAAGGGAAAGGAAAGTGATTGAAAGGTTAGATTATGCTTAAAATTTGAGTTTCTTTTCATATTGTAATGGTGGCCCAGGAAAGAAAGAATAGTCACTACTGGAGTCCCCAATTTAACGTTAAGTGTCTTGCCAACAGAGTTGAAAGTGCTTTGGATAATATCAGATCCCTTCACAATCCCCAAGTCTACTGTCTCCAACCCTGAACAAAGAACAACAAGTGCGAATAATACAGACAAAGATGATAGAAAAGTGAGAGTTTCAGATTACCATGGGGCCCTGCTCTGTTTACGAGTGGGGTGAAATTCCCATAGCTAGAGGCACTTCTTTGAATGGAGGTGAAATAATTATCTTCAGAAAATCACTGTTAAAATATACAAATGGTTCAGGCTTCATTAACACACTGTCACAGTTTACTTTATAAAATTAAAGAATTTGTGGTCTCAGGGCTCTGCAAATAAAAGGGAAAAAATGTCAGTTTTGCTTCATGAAATTGCAAATATCTCATACACAGCACCGGGTGGAAAGGGAAGGTCTACAAAGAATCCCGCAGTGAAGCTTGACCTCCTGAGGGTTGTGATTGAAGTATACGGAACCAGGGTGCCTGAGGTACGCAGCCAGCAGTGAGTCTAAAACCAATTCTGATTTTTTTATGCTACAATTTCACCTGGGGTTGTGTCTGATATGGTCATGCTTATAATGTGTCAGGACATGTGAAATGTCTCCTTCTGTATTTTAAACTCATTCTGTATTTAAACTGTGTAGAGAAGAGTTTGCAGACTTTATTATGCTGCAAGACTGCTATATTAATTTTGAAATTTTCTGCTGGCAAAGATGGCTAACCATTGGAATAAGCTTTTAAAAAACATGATAAAATGTGTGTTTTTTCCCAAAAGTTTTATTTAAAAAAAAAGATCAGGAAATAAGACTCTATTTACAAGTCTTCCTGAAGACAAGGGATAAACATAAGAACCTGCCAATATACTTTCTCTGTTTAAAATAATGATTTCATAAGATTATATAAATTTGAAGATATACATATGAATTTTATCTTGTTAACATTTACATATACCAAAGTAAAATAAACTAAGAAGATGTACTTAAGAGACTTCTTTGCAAACACCTAAATCTGAAGTTAAAGTTTAAGAATAGCCCAGACATTTCCTTGGCCCTGTAGAACCATAACCATTATAAAAACACATCTCAATTGAAATTTTCTTTCAACATGTAACACAATGATATACCCATGCTATCTGAAGGTATTTAAGTGAGGTGTAGTATCATGAGGGATGTATTTATGTTTTCATTTCAATCTACTTGAGCTGGAGAATATCTGATAATTAAAGCAATGACTGAGCTTGTGCCTTTCCAGTCCTTCTTCACAGGCAATAGTGGAAGAAATATTACAGTATATTACACTTATCTAATTACTTTGTGTGTCAATTATACAACACTATTAAAAATATAATTGTCATATTTGGGGTTCTTTTATTTATTTATTTCCTGTATTTTTTTTTCTCTTTCTTGCTTATAGATGTAATAGTCTGCTGTCTGTGGTTCAAGTCATATGTTTTCTGTTTTCACTTCCTTTTGATCTTGAGTTATTTACAGTATGATTAAATTAAAACAGAGAACACTATATATCAATGTTATCATCACACCTCTTTAATGATGTGAGATTCCATCTGAATTGTTTTATGTCGGGAGAGGAATATTAATTATTGCATTGGGGCAGGAGAGTGGGCATTTTGAGGAAGTGGATACACTTTCTATTTTTCTCAAATTCCTAAGTTTTAGGAATTTTCTTGATTTTACTTTTCCCGTGTGTGTGAATAATTGTGTAAAAATAAGAACAAATTCTGGAATCAAGTATAACATACATTTTTTAGGGTTTCTGGGTCACAGTCCCATCATCAAATGTTTCACCGGCAATGGGAAGGATTGAAGTCACAATCCAAGTCTGCATGAAGAAATTAAAATAACTAAGTGGCCACTAATATCTGATCCCAACCTCTCCAATTACACATTTTGATAAAATACTAATTAATGCTTTAAGAGTTGAACTAATGCTTTCAAATGAGAACAAATCACTTAGCATCAAACCTACACTGAACCAAACCATTATTTTGAGAGAGTGACAATGAAAGACTCTATAAATTATTCAAAAATGTCACACTAATCACAGTAACTTAGTGAACAACAAAATTATCAAAGTTTCAAAGATACAGATGTCTTTCCTCTTTTCTAGGTCAGTTAAACAGACATTACCATGTCAGCAAGAAAACAAGTGCTATTTTTTTTTTCTTGTGAAACCTACAATGGACAAAAAATCTGGCTATAGGCCAACATAATAATTGGATATCTCCTATTTTATTATCTGTGCTGAATTATCTCCTTCCTGTGACAAAGCATACTAATACTATCAGGATTTCAGCAAAGATTACATGAACAACTTTGAAAATTTTAACACTTCAAGACCAGCCTCCAGAGTCACAGGCAATTCAACATGTACCGGTTGAAAACAGCTACAGAGAAGCTGTCTTAGTGCATTCCATCTGCTGTAACAAACGTACCACAGACTCAAACAACAAGTTCTGGAGTCCAGGAAGACCAAGATCAAGAAGCAGACACACTAGATATCTGGTGGAAGCCAACTTCCTGGTTCATAGATGGCCATCCTCTCTCTGGGTCCCCGTGAGGCAGAGGGACAAGGATTGTTCCCTGGGGTCTCTTCTATAAGGGTTCTTCTATGAGGGTTCTGCCCTCCTGACTTAAATGCCTCCCAAAGGTTTCACCTCCTGATATCATCTCTTTGTGGTTAGGTTTCAGCATATGAATTTGGGGGGAACACATTCAGTCTACAGCAGGAGCTGACTACCTGGCAGTGTTCATTTTTACCACTTATGCTATTTGTTACCACATCTTACTGCATCCCCTATTATTGGATCAGGACTGTGTATTCCTTTTTGCATACTTGACATTGCTTTTTATCAATGTTTAAGTTAATTTGCAAGTTATTTAATCAACATGTTATTCTAGTACCAGTGTTATCTGATATTCAGCTATCTGAACTAAGAATGGTAAAGGAGTCTAATTCAGTTCTTTTCACCTATGACAATTTAACTAAACTATAAAATACAGTGAATGTCACTTCATAACTGCAGAGAAGTTCCCCTAGTATTCTGAAAATTAGTGCAGTTGTAAGATGTCAGCGCTTTGATCTCTATTCACCAGTGGGATCAGGTTCATGTGTCTTGTCAATAAATTTAATTAAAGAGTTTGATATGTTGTGATTAACTGACTTGCACTCTTAAGATTAGATGAAGTATAGTGCTAAACTTATTTAATAAGCAGAGATGATGAATAAAAGGTAAGAAATTAAATAACATTTTGTTTTAAGCCTCTTCAACGTCATGAGTTTGATATTTAAATAAGGAAACCTAGGGACAGGTTGGAAAGTCATTTAATGAAGAAGTCTCAGGAATGCTCAAAAGACATTTCTTAATTTAAATATTGAACAGCTTGACACAATCACAGGCTCTATCTGAAATTATTCCATACTGTTTCTTACGGATGACAATGAAATAATTTCATGACACATCAATTCATTCCTGACATATTTAAAGTATTGAAAAATGCTGCACAATTTACAAAAGTAGTGGAGGACAATCAGTAGGTACATAGATAGTCAAACAATTCCATGGAGCACCTGGGTGGCCAGTTGGTTAAGCGTCCAAGTTCGACTCAGGTCATGATCTCGTGGTTTGTGAGTTTCAGCCCCATGTCAGGCTCTGTGCTGACAGCTCGGAGCCTCGAGCCTGCTTCAGATTCTTGTTTTCCCCTCTCTCTCTGCCCCTCACCCACTCATGCTCTCTTTCTCTCTCTCTTAAAGATGAACATTAAAAAAAAAAAACAAGTTTCCTAACATATAATAAAAAAAGCTCAAAGATCAGAGTTTTATTGAGTGTTAAGCTATGGGTAGAAAAGTCACAAATGTGGCCTGACAATTAACTCATAACAACTCTATTGGCCCATTTTTTTTCTCCATGTGCCCATATTTGTAAAAGGGTTTATAAGAAGGTGGTAAATACTCCTCACCCAGTACTAGATGTTGTGTTTGAACATATTTTAATTAATTGTTCTATTGTTTAATATGTTTAAAGCTATTGTGCTTTTCTGGCTAGCATATAATAAAAGCTATCATTTTTAAAGATTACTAATTCAATAGCATGAAATGTAATTATGAGAATGGCAATATTCACACTCTCATGATTCTTCTAAATCTCTCAATTAAGGTATGTAAAATTATAAATTATACACGAAGAATCAACAAGTATTCAAACCCAAATTTGAAAATACTATGTCCATTATTCTAGGCAAGGTATTTCTTTTATATGAGTGGCCTATGAGCCAGTGACATGGTCAAAGTAGAACACACATTACATCAAATTGTCAATAAAATAAGAATATTAAACCTTATTATTTATTTATTTATTTATTTTTTTTGCCTATAACACTACTGTGCCCATTTAAACTTAGACTATAATTGTTCTGATCACAGTGTAGGTAAAGACTCTGGTGAAATGATAATGCTAACAGTTTTCAGACTGTAACCAAAAGATAACCAAAACCACAGTAGGTTTTAAATCCAGGACAGAGTCAGCTTGCAATGAGAATTCCCATTGCCAGTGAGGAATTCTGGGTAGCAGTGCTTTAAATAATGGATGTAGTCGAAACAAATTTATATACACTGATTATTTTAGCTTTCAGGGTAAGGAATTTTATTAGAAAATGTTCTTTTTAAGCATTGAAAAAAAAATCCTTAAAGTGTAAATAAGCCTTGGGGAGTTATTTCAACTAATGACACAGTCTGAAAAGAACCGAAGCAGCAAAATTCCATGTCAAAAGTTTAGATTGATTGTGACTATAGTATAGAATTTTATAGCCTCTCTGGAACAAAGGAAATATCACCTTTTAATGTGAAGTCATAATTTAATTTTCTTAGCTGATGTAAACTATTTTGCTGACTTTTAATGAACCCAGGAAAATGCTTAATGTTTATATATGTCTTCAGATGTTATATGTGTCCATAACCTGAGCCAATAAAAATGGGTTGCAGAATTGGATATAAATTAAATGGGATTCGTTTTTCCTTTCATTGTATGTATTTCAGATAAATAATAAGTAAGGTCTATTATAGAAAGAGGAGAAGCAAGAGTCATTGTTATCCTTTGCCAAATTATATACACCTGCTTGTCTGTGCAATATGGAAGTAGGGTACCAACTGATTACCAAAAAGGGCCTGTAAATGTCCACTGAAGAAACTGGACCTACCTAAAGACCTTGAGACTCATGGGATACACCATCTCCCTAGCTCAATTTCAAAATAGTCTGTTCATTGCCCCATGTCTTAAAAATTGTGAAAGTTGGGGTGCTTGGGTGGCTCATCTGTTAAGCATCCGATTTCGGCTTAGGTCATGATCTCATGGTTCATGAGTTCAAGGCCCACATCAGGTTCTGTGCTGACAGCTCAGATCCCGCAGCCTGTTTTGGATTCTGTGTCTCCCTCTTTCTCTGCCCCTCCCCTGCTCCTGCTCTGTCTCTCTCTGTCTCTCAAAAACAAATAAATGTTAAAAAAATAAAAATAAAATTGTGGAAGTCATAATTACAGTAGCCCTCAGAATATTCTAAATTTACCTGTTTAATTATTTAATTAAACCCTTTAATTCTTTTTAGTCCATTCACATTTGTATAAGGTTTAAATTTACATGTAACAAAGATGTATTTTTAATATTTTCTCCCTAATATTTAGAAAGTAATTCAACAGTCTCAACCGACATGATTTCATCAACTATTTTAACAAGTAAAAATAGTTTGGTTTTTACATTTTTCTTTGAAAAAGATGGCACCATCATCAAAAAGGGAAGACCATTGTGTGTTCCACGATCTATCTCAAAGTTTGCTATGCAAGTAAACCCATGGTCAGTTAACTTCACCCGGTACATATAATGAAGAAAGGTCAACTGTAAACTAAAAGTGACAATGAATCCTTTTGGAAATGAGTCATAACAGGAATATCCCATAATACTGCCTCTTGGCTTTCTTCTTAAGTTCTTTTTAAGTGTACATTTAATATAATTGAATGAAAAATGATATAGTCACCACAAGAATAAAGACTGGCATTGTATAAACCTGATGCAAGAGTGTTTGAGACTTCATAAGAAAGGAACTTTTTTAATGTTTAGTTTTATATTTCCCTCTCACAAATTATGCTCACAAATAATTCATTTTTGGTATTCTAGCATGAAAACTAAGTAGACATAGTAAATATTTTAAATTCTTTATTTTCATTTCAACCATAGCTATAATCTTCCTTTTTAAAGATTGTTACCTCAACTATCCACAACCATACTTTGGAGTGACTAAAAAACATGTATTATGCACCCACCAATTAGGACCCACCAAATTAGGATTTGAAATCCTAGTTACAAATTAGAGCTTGACCACACTAAATAGGAACAATTGTGTTTCTCACTTAGTTCAACTTCAACAGATTCTTTCCTAAAGCCACAAGGAAAAAAACATACAATTTAATCAGCCTTGAATCTGTAATAGTTTTCAGAAATGAACTTGGTACATTTTTTAATTAGTTTTATATGCACAACTGCTAGCTATTGCTTTGATTAGTAAAGTCGCAAAGTGCTGCTGAGTGTGGGTGGGTAGCTTGTTTACTGGTATAGAGCAGTGTCTTCTCACTGGGTAACATAAATGAATCATTACCTGTGGGCCTTTAATGCTTCAGTGGTCACAGTGACTTCTTTATAGGCATTCAAAGCAAGGTAGGTAAAATCAACAAACACAGGGACAAGTCCATAGAAACCACCCCGTAGAGAATGGAGGTAATTATCTGGAAAATTCAGTACAACACATAACATATTTAGGAAAAACTTGGGATTAAAACAACAACAACAGCAACAAAAATTTCATCCAGTCCCTAGCATTTGTCCCAAACTGTAATTAAATTGTATCTATACCCCACCATCCTTGCTTTAAGGTCAAGGACATTATTTCAATTGTGATTGATGTGTATATGATAATCCAGAACTGATTAAGAGGGCATTGGTAAATGTCTTAAGTGAGAGTAGAAACTAGATATTTTAACCAATATTTTTCACAGTTAATCACTAGAAAAAGGGACGTAAAGTTCTGATTATTGTGTTTATTCTTGTTCTGTGAGCTATCAAGATGAAAAGCATGTAATAATATTCATTCCGTGTCTACAAAGCTATAAAACAGGGCCTGATGCTTCCACCTGATTCTTACATTTTAGTACAATGATTATACCCAAACAAAGAACTCTAAACACAAATTCCTAATAGTGAATATAACCAAGAATTTTATGAAAAAAAATTGTGCGTTAATTTCTTGTAGCCATCTAAGCACATCTCTACAGTGACAAACAAGGAATGAATAGAAGTTATTTGTGTAACTTACTTCTAAATAAGAAATATACTTTAAGAAAAGTAAGAAAAACATTGCTGTAAATAAACTTACAATTTTAAAGTTGTCATCTTGAAGCCTATGATCTTATTTTTCAACTGTATTGCCTTTGCTCAAAATATTGTTTTGCATTTTTTAAACAAAAGAGACTCAATTCTCTGCATTAAATCTAATGACACGAATATATCTATTCCTACCTCATTAAAAGTTAAAAGCCATGATGGCTAATGATGTTGAACACCTTTCATGCTCTTATATGCTGTTGTGGACTGAACGGTGTCCCTCCAAAATTCATATGTTGAAAGCCTAATCCCAAAGTTGACTGTATTTGAATATAAGATCAATAAAGAGGTAATAAATCTTTTCTTAATGTCTATCTATCTATCTATCTATCCTATCTATCATCTTCCAATTTACTTATTTACTTATTTATTTTTGAGAGAGAGACAGAGATAGGGAGCATGTGAGTGGGGAAGGGGCAGAGAAAATGAGAGAGAATCCCAAGCAGGCTCCTAACCATCAGCAGGGAGCCCAATTCAGGGCTCAGTCTCAGAAACCGTGAGATCATGACCTGAGCCCAGATCAAGGGTCGGACGCTTAAATGACTAGAGCCCCCCAGGTGCCCCAAGAGATAATATATGTTAAGGGAGGTCTTAAGAGTGGGGCCTTAATCTGATAGGACTGGAATCCTTCTACAAGAAGAGGAAAAGAAACAAGAGAGTTCTTTCTCTCACTCTGCACATAGATGGAGAAAATTTCACATGAGGACATAGGGAAAAAGTGGCTGTCCCCAAGCCAGGAAGAAACCTCACCAGAAACCCTGACAGCACCTTGATCTTAGACTCCTAGCCTCCAGAACTGTGGGAAAATAAATATCTGTTTTTTTCTAAGCCACCCAGTGTGTGATACTTGGTTATGGCAGCCCAGCAGACTAATACATATCCCATGTGTATATATTCTTCAGTGAAATATTTCTTCATGTATTCTGCCCATTTTCTAATTGGAATAATTTTTTTTCAATGCTGGGGTTTGAGAGTTCTTTACATACTCTAGATACCAGTGCTTTGTGCCATATATGGTTTGTAAATATTTTGTCCCAAACTATATTATTGGGGAGGAAAATTTTTGTTTACCCTTCGAGGTTCTTCTGGGTGGTCTAAAAATCAAATCGATATGAGATATATTAATAAGAGAAAATAAAATTTAACTTCATACATTTTGGGAATCCATGTAAAATGAGATTCCAAAGACAGTCAAGTAAAATGAGGTATACATGTCATCCTGAACTAAGTACAGGGGCTAGGGGTCTGTGACTTCAATGGAAAGGAAAGCAATTCCCAGGAAGGTGAAACAGAATAAATGTTTGGTAAACAAATTTTTTCTGGGCCATATTGAAACAGTGGGATATAGAAAAGAATTAACAAATCACCCTTGCTACAACCCTCCCTATCTAGCACCACCATTTCATATTAGACTATAGTTATCTATGGTGATAACCCTATTCCTGGAGTAGTTCCCTTATCTAAATTTTTTAACCAATTAGAAGAAGGTCAAAAGTTCTTCCTGCATCCTTTGGACCTTCTTTGCAGCTCAAAATAATCTGCATGACAAAGTGGCATATCTTGGTGTGACTTGCTCTGAGCCCTACAGTAGCTTGTCTTTCCATCATTTTAACAGGTATTTACCGAGAAAAGTTTAATTTTGATGAAGTCTAATTTATCAATTTTTCCTTGTATGCACTATGCTTTTAGTGTCAAGTCTAAGTATTCTTTGACTAACCCTAGTTCTGAACACTTTTCTGATGTTTTCTTTTTTCCCTAAAAGTTTTACAGTTTGGCATTTCATATATAAGTCTGTGACCCATTCTGAATATATATATATATATATATTTTTTTTTTTTTGTATTATGTATGAAACTTGGGTCAAATTTCTTTTTTTTTTTTTTTGTACCTACACATGTTCAATTTGCTCCAGCACCATTTGTTAAAAAGGTTATCTTAGGGGCGCCTGGGTGGCGCAGTCGGTTGAGCGTCCGACTTCAGCCAGGTCACGATCTCGCGGTCCGTGAGTTCGAGCCCCGCGTCAGGCTCTGGGCCGACGGCTCGGAGCCTGGAGCCTGTTTCCGATTCTGTGTCTCCCTCTCTCTCTGCCCCTCCCCCGTTCATGCTCTGTCTCTCTCTGTCCCAAAAATAAATAAAAAAACGTTGAAAAAAAAAAAAAAAAAAAAAAAAAGGTTATCTTAATTTCACTGAAATATTTTTTCACTTTCATTAAAAATCACTTGGGCACATATATGTGGGACTTTTCTGGGTTTTTATTCTGTTTCACTGATCTATATGTTTATATGTCCACTAATACTACAGAGTGCCTTTATCAACATTTCATTCTTGAGTACTCCAGGTATCTCATACTCTTGAAATTAGGTAGATCAATTCCTTTCTAAACTTTCTTTTTGAAATTGTTTTAGTGATTGAAGATCTTTTGCCTTTCGCTATAAATATTAGAATAATCTTGTGTATATCTACAAAAATATTGCTGTGATTTTGGTTGGGAAAAAGTTAAACTTGTGTTTTCCTATACTCATACACTTCTGACACCAGTTGTGTGGGTTGTTCCACACCAAGAAATTCTCTCTTCTTGGTGGAAACTGACTATTGTCCTACAATTTAATTCAATTCTGACACTAACTACTTGGAGTTAGTACAGACCCTACAGATTAAAGGGATGCACTAAAGGTGAGGTAAAGGGTATTAAAGTCAATCCCACAAGACTGCTCCCCACTCCAAATGCCAATCACAAGTTTGGGATTCTGGTATTTCTGACTGACTGGCTATAAACTGAGCTTGTCACAACTCCTTTCTTGGGTTTGGTAACTCGATAAAATGACTCAAAGAATTCAGGAAAGCACTTTACTTACTATTACCCGTTTATTATAAAGAATATAATTCAGGAACGGCCAAATGGAAGAGATGAATAGAGCAAGATAGGTGGGAAGTGGTGCAGAATCTCTGTGTCCTCCCTAGATGCACCACTCTCCTGGTACTTCCATGTGATCATCAATCCAGAAACCCTCTGAACCCTTTTGCTTAGGGTTTTAATAAAGGTCCATAATGTGGGCATGACTGAGTAAATCCTTGGCCATTGGTGATTAAACTCAACCTCCAACTCCTTTCCTGTCTCCTGAAGTCAGAGGGATAGGGCTGAAATTTCCAAACCTGTAATCACATGGTTGGCTTCTCTGGCAACCAGATCCCATCTTCCAAGAGTCACCTCATTAGCACATACTCACCTGTGGTTGGAATGGGATTATGATGAAAAATAAAAGGTACTCCTCAAACCCTTTACCACTCAGAGAATTCCAAGGGTTTAGAAGCCCTGTGCCAAGAACCAGAGGCAGAGACTAAATATGCATTTCTCATGTCACACTTGTATATTAATTTGAAGGGAACTGACATTTTTGCTATGTGAAGTCTTGCAATGCAAGAGCATATGTTTGCATGTATCTTTATATATATATTTTTAATTGTTTTTCCTTAGGTTTCTAGTTTTCAGCATACAAATCTTATGTTTTCGTTAGATTTACACCTAAGTATTCAATTTTTTTGAGCAATTGTGTTACACCTTTAATTTTAGAGTCCATGTGCTAATTGTTAGTATA
Source organism: Neofelis nebulosa (assembly GCF_028018385.1). Classification (NCBI taxonomy): domain Eukaryota; kingdom Metazoa; phylum Chordata; class Mammalia; order Carnivora; family Felidae; genus Neofelis; species Neofelis nebulosa. Next base: position 93,016,387 of record NC_080784.1, on the reverse strand, counting down.
ATAGAAATACAACTGATTTTGGAACATTTGTCTGTTATCCTTCAACATTGCTGAACTTACTTGTAAGTTCTGGGAATTACATGTATAAAGTTCTTAGTTTCTACACAATCAGGTCATCGACACTAGAGAATTTTTTTTCTTCCTTTCATGTTCTTATGCCTTTTATTTTCCATTTCGTCCACTATTGCACTGACAAAAACTTTCATGGTTATGTTAAATAAGGGTGGTGAGAGCAGATCTTCTTGTCCTTTTCTCAATCTTAGAGAAAAGACCTCCAGCCAGTCTCTCATCATTATATATAATGTTAGGTGTAGGGTTTTTGTTGTTTTGTTTTGTTTTTGTTTTTGTAAATTTCCTTAATTAAGATGAGTTAGTTTCTCTCATTTTGCTATTTTTCTGAGACATTTTATTATGAATAGGCATATAATGGGTGTCAAATGCTTTTTTCTGCATTGAGAGTCTGGTCATTTAATTTGTATTTCTTTCCTCTCTCTCTCCTTCCCCACCCCGCCCAAGACTATAGTGATAGTAACGTGCTGATTGCTTATAGTCACAGAGACCTCTGTGGCTTTTTTTTTTTCTTTCAGGATATTTTGTCTCTGATATCCAAGTGGTAATTTCTACTGTTCTATCTTACAGCTCATTATTTCTGCATATGTCCTCTATCCTTCCTATTCTATTGACCCCATCTTTTGAATTTCTTTTTTATTTTTATTTCAAGTTTTTATTTAAATCCATGTTAGTTAATATATATGGTAAAATTGGTTTAAGGTATAGAATTTAGTGATTCATCACCTACGTGTAACACCCAGTGCTCATCACAAGTGCCCTCCTTAATACCCATCACCTTTTTAGCCCATTCTCTACCTCCCTCCTTCCATCAACCCTCAGTTTATAGCAATTATTATATGTTCTAGTTCTAAAATTTCCATTTTATTCTCTTTACATCATTTATTTTACTGTTGATGCTTTCTATTTTTTATTGAGACCACATTTTGGTTTGTTTTAAATGTGATTGTAATTGCTCATTGAAGCATTTTCATGTTGGTTGTTTAAAAATATATCAGATAATTTGGGCTGCCTGGGTGGCTCAGTCGGTTGAGCATCCGACTTTGGCTCAGGTTATGATCTCACTGTTCATGAGTTCAAGCCCCGCCTCGGGCTCTGTGCTGAGAGTTCAGAGCCTGTAGGCTGTTTTGGATTCTGTGTCTCCCTCTCTCTCTACCCCTGCCTGGCTCACTCTCTGTCTGTCTCTCCCTCTCAAAAATAAATAAGCATTAAAAATTTTTTAAAAAATAAAAATATACCAGATAATTCCATTGTGTCTGTCATCTTGGTTTGGCATTTATTGATTGCCTTTTTTCATTTCATTTGAAACCTCCCCATTTCTTTGTATGAGTGATTTTCTATTGAAATCTCCATATGATATTTTGGATTTTATTATTATATCATACACACTATATTATGATATTTTGGATTTTTATATTTCGGCTAATTGCTCCAACATGGCAGGGAATGGTCCACTTTCTCACTGCCATTTGGTACAAAAGTTCACCTTCTCATATACTACCTTTTTTTTTTTTTTTAATTTTTTTTTTTCAACATTTTTTATTTATTTTTGGGACAGAGAGAGACAGAGCATGAATGGGGGAGGGGCAGAGAGAGAGGGAGACACAGAATCGGAAACAGGCTCCAGGCTCCGAGCCATCAGCCCAGAGCCTGACGCGGGGCTCGAACTCACGGACCGCGAGATCGTGACCTGGCTGAAGTCGGACGCTTAACCGACTGCGCCACCCAGGCGCCCCCTCATATACTACCTTTAACACCTCAAGTAGTGGACTTGGCACTACTAGGTAGAGGTAAAAGTTTGTCTCCCCCATTAAACCTTCACTGATAGTTTCCTGATGAGAAGTGCCTTGTCAGTGCTTCCTACATGGTTTCCACTGATGCCATGGGGAAGGGATGCTGATGGCCTCTTTGCTATTGGGCTATGATGAAAAACTTGTCTATCCATGAGGCCTCCTCCAGCCCTCTCTTGTTATCCCAGTGGTGAGGGGGAGGAGTGCCTTTTCCCTACTGGTTGGGAATAGAAGTCCAGGATCCCCATCCAGCCTTCTATGAAACCTCATTAAGGGTGACTTGTCGCAACTTGGCAACAGTGGACATGTATGATTTTTGCTTGGCCCTCACAGGCATGGGTAGGGGTTGACTGTGGTGTTTTCCAGGAGTATTGTGGTAATTATCTGAAAGTTTGTTTTGCTAGGATACCCCTTTCATGGTCGCTGGGTTGAAGAGAGAGGCTTTTGTTTTATCTTTTTTTGTCTGCATCTACTTGCATTTGGGGGTGACCAGCTTCTTCAGCCTCAAACCTGAGCTGCATGAAGCAAAAATAAAACCTAGGGAGTTCATCACCATATCACTCCCTCCATCCCATTGGCTCTAACCCATCAGCCTTCTCTCTATCTTTCAATCTTCTAAAGTTTGCTTCACACATCAGCCTTACACATATACTTGTTAAGTTACACTTTGGTTGTGCTTGTTGGTAGAAATAGAGAAAAGGACATTTATTCCATCTGAAATTCTGGAAGCAGAAAAATTGAGTTTCCCTTTTGGGGGTAAATTCAAAGACCGTTAATGAGACACAGAAAAACAACGTCTCATTATTTATAGTCACATCCAACTTGTGACAAAAACAGCATTTTCTAATATTAGTTGATGAAAAATATTAGGGTTGAAGTACCCAGTGAGAAATGGGATTTGGGGAATGTAGTTATGCTGTTCAGAGAATTGAACTGGACCAGAAATTTTAATTTGAATGCTACTTGCATGTCAGTAATTGGTCAATTGTGAAAACAACTGAGGTTGCAAAGAAAAAAAATATAGAGCAAGAAAAGAAAGACAAAATACTTTGAAGATAACAGTGAAACGATCTGAGAAAACAGTAGCAAAAAAAAATTTGCTATTTTTTTAAATCTATGCAAAAAATAGCATATCCCATTCATTTGTTCTTATATTCTTCTCTAAACATAGTTTTGCAAATATATACTAAAAAATTGATAAGCACTTTATATGATAAACTAGGATTTTTACTTCAAATGAGTGTATAGCCCTTTTCTCAGTCTCGTTATATTATGGTGCATCATTAAAGCAGTTTGATAATATGACATCCTGAGTGTGAAGGCAGGATAAATTTGTTCAAAATTTACTTCTTTATATTTTGAAAAATGAAATGTTTACTCTCCACATCAATAATAGATAAATACCCTTGATCTCGAAATCAACTATAATTCTCCTGAAAAACAAATAGAGTGAATTAAGAAACATATTTATATTTTCTCCTTTATGAAACTTCAGCATACTGGAACTAAAGACATACTATTTCATAAGCCAAAAAAGACAAACAGAATAGGAGAAGGGATGACAGCAAATGAGAGAGGTGAGTTTAATTATAGAAGAGTAAAACAGTTTAGACTGGTAACTAATATAGAACACCAGGGAACATTGAAACCTGAGTACTATAGGAGAATCCAGGAAAAATCAAACTGAACTGCACTGCGAAAATCCAGAAAGTTTCAATTATTGGCGGAATCAATACCTCAAGGGATGGGGGTGGGGTGGTAAATGGTAGGGCTAAATACGTGACAGTTAAGTCTATATAGTCTATTCTAGAATTCCTACTCTCTTCCAAAATATGCAGGCAATTACCACTTTCTAATCTAGGATAAATTTTTATGATTTCTTCCAGAAATTATCATATTACTATGAGATTGCCTAAAAGGAAAACTTATTTTTTTTAAGTTATTGATTTATTTTGAGAGAGAGAAAGAGAGCAGACGAGGGGCAAGAAGAAGAGAGAGAATTCCAAGTAGGCTCTGCACTGTCAGTGCTAGATGAAATTCAGGCCTCGATCCCACAGACCATGATATCATGACCTGAGCAGAAATCAAGAGTCAGATCCTCAACCAACAGAGCCACCCAGGTGCCCCAAGAAGCCCTGTTTTTATCTAGTTTCATTCATGTACATAAAGCTCCAAACTATATTGAAAGATTCACCAGAAAGTTAAACAATGTTTTGTTTTTTTACCATAAAGGTCAAGGATGAAAGAAATAAACAAACAGAAAAAAAATAAGCAGAAGAAGCAGAAATAATTCCGCTAGCAAAAGCTATACTTTATAGCTAATAGAGTTTATGTATAAGTATATATACATACACACATGCAATTATAAGTGTCATCGTGGAATTTCATGTATGGAATATATATATATATATATATATATATATATATATATATATACACACACACACACACACATATATACATTGCATATATATTTATAATGTAAATATTATAAAAAGGGATGTTTTAAATACGTTTATATATATATATATATATATATATATATATATATATATATATAATAGAACATATTGCATACACAATAAATGAACAAGATACCACAAAATAAAAAAGATATTTTTTTAGTTCCTAACATGAAAAATAAATTATAGGGAAATGTCAACAAAATTCAATAGAACAATTCAAAGGAAAATTCAGGAATAACCAGAATTATAAACAAATGGAAAATACATGGGAAAAGATAAGAAAATAAAGAAAATGTTTTCAAAACATTTCCTTCACAAAAAATGGAGGAAAATGATCAAAGAAATAATTCAAGAAAATTTTCCAGGGCTCCAAGATACATTTTTAATGCTAAAGGACCTGAAGAATTGGCAGATCAGTAAATGCCAGTCTTACCCAAAGCCACATTAGGCATCATTATGAAATCAAAACCCTGGAATAAAGATAAGATCCAAAAAATTTACAGGACAGAAAAATAAAAGAATAAAAAGAAAAGAGAGAGCAGGAAAAGAAAGAAGAAAGAAAGAAAGAAAGAAAGAAGAACAAAAGAAGGAAAGAGAAAGAAAGAAAAGGAAAGAGGGAAGAAAAACAAAACAAAAACAAATATATAAAAAGAATCAAGAGGCAGAATGGCATCTATCTTGTATATATATATACATACATATATATCTTAACATATATATCTGTAATCTATCTATCTATATATATATAAATATATATACATCTATATACATGTTAAAAGACAGATATATCTTTAATCTATATAAAGATCTATAGATCAATAGATTGATAGATATACACATGGAGTTATGGGGGTTTTTAAAAATTGTTACCTTTCTCAGGAAGCTTCTATAGAAAGTGCTCACTCACCAAAACAGATGTGGGGTGGGGGGAATATGAAGAAGCAAGAGGAAGAGAAACGTAAGATTGATTTAACAGAAATCCAAAACAAGAGTGAAGCAAAAAGTGTCCGTGTATTACTGGCTTGTTAAATGTTGAATCAGGAAAACACTGTAAAAGAAAAATAAAAGTGGGTGTCTGGATGGCTCAGTTGGTTAAGCTTCCAACTCTTGGTTTTGGCTCAGGTCATGATCTCAGGGCTTGAGGGTTCAAGTCCCGCATCGGGCTCTGAGCTGACAGCATGGACCATGCTTGGGATTGTCTCTATCTCCTTTTCTTTCTCTTCCCCTACGTTGCTCACACACTCTCTCTCTCTCTAAATAAATAAACTTTGGAAAAAAAAGAAAAATATAGAGGAGGAATGAAGGAAAGAAGGAAGGGAGGGAGAGAGGGAAGGAGGAAAGAGAGAAGGGGAAGAGGCAGGGAAAGAAAAACAGAGAAAGAAAGGAGAGAGGGAAAGGAGAAAGGGAAGAATGTGATGGAAAAAGAAATATTTAACAAATTGTTAAATATATTGTAAATCAGCTCTCACAGGATGATACTTGTGCATCAGGGGTTAACTATCATAGATTGTTAAATATACTATGTATCAGCACTCAAAGGATCCCAGTTGTGCATCATGAATTAAGTATAATAAACATAAAAGTTGGAAATCCAAGCCAGAAACATTCATAATAGTAATCTTATACTTGATGGTATATCATATGAATATATTTATGAGTTGAGTGGCGTAAGATAGGAAGTGCATGACAAAAAAAAAAAATCTTAGAAATTCTCCCTGCTTCAAAGGCATTTAGACCTAGCCAGCACTATTTTTTCATATCTTGAGGCAAAAAGTGACGAACCTGGGCTGAAGCTACTTACATTCCAGCATGTTGAGACCTGTCAGTTTTCTTCAAAATCAGGTAACCATTACTCAGGGGAGTGCATGACAATTTTCCGTGGATTATCAGGCCTGGATTCGTTTTCAAGTATTTAGTGTCAGATTCTCAAATTTCATATGTATTCTTTCCCAAATTGACCTGCTTAAAAGTTTATAATATGAGTTGTACTTTCCCATTTGCCCTGCCAGAATCCTTCTTTCTCTCTTTATAAAAGAAAGGCAAACTTATGCATTCTCAATTGTTAATATAGTGCATTGCGCTAATGTGTAAAAAACTTCAAGGCACCAAACAAAGAAAGAATTACAAACATTGGTGGTGCTGCTGTGAAAAATAATGGTGCGGTAACAAATGCTATTATAATTCAACAGGGTTCTAATCCTTAAACTTCAACAAAATTGATTAAAAGTCATTAAGTTGAAAAATGGCAAATTGTGAAAACTATTTTTAGGACATACTACTGTTTTACTTGGATTATAAATTCCATATTATGAAAATAATTAGGTGACATCCCTGTAAAAAAATCAGACCAGTGTTCAGTCAGCTCAGTTGGCTGAGCTTCCGACTTCGGCTTAGGTCATGATCTCACAGCTCATGGGTTCGAGCCCCCTGTGGGGCTCTGTGCTGACAGTTTGGAGCCTGGAGCCTGCTTCTGATTCTGTGTCTCCCTCTCTCTCTGTCCCTAACCGACTCGCATTCTGTCTCTGTCTCTCTCAAAAATAAATAAAACATTTAAAAAAAAGATTTAAAATAAAATTTAAAAAATTACCTCTGGTTTTTACTTCTGGTAATGATGGAATAGGTGTTTCAAACCAATCTTGTTTCATTTAACAGCTAGAAGAGATGGACAAAATGTTTAAAGTATCTTCTTAAAGACTCTGTTTGAAGGTGTTAGTAAGCAATCAATGCTGTGAGGACTTGAGAATCCCAAGTCCAGGAAAGGAGAAAGGCCAAGAGAGGTGAGCTTATCTTTTAGGGCAACTTTCAACTAGAAACAGTTATCTGTTGCCATAGTGAAAGGAAGGCTGTGTGCGAAATTCTAAGCTAAGCAGAGCTTTTAATAGACTAGTTGGATTGAGGGGACAAAATTGAGATTCCGGGGCGTGACAAGGAAAAGATTCATTATTAATAGGGCTCTCTTGAATCTCATCTCCACTTGAACTTTTTGTTCTCTTTTTAAAGTCTTCATCCAGTGCTGTCAACATAAAAGAAAGGAGCAAGATGGGGCAAATCAGGACACCATATGCTGAGGAACAAAGGGAAAGGTAAATACGGGAGTAAACCTAAATTAATATGTACTTCATAGAAAATAATAGTACAAAGAAAATTAAAATAAAGATTTAAAACATATGCTAACAATAATATAAAACACTTGCCAATATTGACAGTATGTTGGGTCACAAAGCAGAAGCCCAATAAAAGCCAAGGTTGGAATCATGGTAGAAATGTACCACACGCATTTTTTTTTTTTTTTTTTGGTAAGGAAATTGTGTGCTAATGTTCAAATGCTGTGTTAAAATGTAATATTGTCTCAGACACAATATAAGCATAAAACCTTCTCATTCTAGTCAGTAAACAAATAATATAACCTGAAAAATGAAAAAAGAAAAGGATGAATAATTGTCTTTACTAAAGATATATCACTGTTCTTACTTTTAGATATGGGATAAAAGTTTCCCTGACTATCTTTTCTTTCCTTATACTTCAGTTTGTTTAAAAACAAACCTATAATATTTTTTTTGATAGTGGATAAATTAATCAGGATTTGTGACTCTATATTGAATGAAATATCTAAAAATTATTCTTTATTTTTTTCCTTCACTAATTTAAAACACCAATTCCCCTGCTTTTTACCTTGTTCCAAGACAAACCCCACTTAGAAAAAAAAATAACAATGAGGAAGTAAACTCATTATGTATGATAATTAGATATTTTAAACATATTTAGAATTTGTAATACAAATTTGGGAGGGATATTACCTAAATCCAATGAATGTTAGCTTGTGCAAATTAAGAGTTGGCCTTGTTTCCCAATAAAAACTAGGGGAAACCCAATGAACAGAACGCCAAAAAGAAATCAGTTTAATCAAATTCCAAAAGTGAAATTTATGAAATTTGAGATTAGTGTCTACAAAAAGTCTCAGGGTACTTTATTATTAAATCTAATTTCTAAAATATAATTCAACATATTCACAAATTGTATTAAAGAGAAAGAGCAAAAACTAATATGAGAACCAGTTGGTTGATATTAATTGATAACCAGAGCTGTAACTAATATATTGGTTTAGAGTTGCTTTGAGAAGAATAATACATATTATTTAAATATGATGTCTTGGGGGCGCCTGGGTGGCTCAGTCGGTTAAGTGTCCGACTTCGGCTCAGGTCACGATCTCGCGGTCCGTGAGTTCGAGCCCCGCGTCGGGCTCTGTGCTGACAGCTCGGAGCCTGGAGCCTGTTTCAGATTCTGTGTCTCCCTCTCTCTCTGACTCTCCCCCGTTCATGCTCTGTCTCTCTCTGTCTCAAAAATAAATAAACGTTAAAAAAAATTAAAAAAAAATATGATGTCTTTACAAAGACAAAGCTTACCTCTCTCACCTTTTTTTCTCTTTTTCTTTTCTTTTTTTTTTTTTTTTTTCAGAGAGAGAGAGAGAGAGAGAGAGAGAGCAGGAGAGGCGGAGGGGCAGAGAGAGAATCTTAAGCAGGTTCCACACAGGGCTCGATCTCACGACCATTAGATCAGGACCTGAGCTGAAATCAAGTCAGATGCTTAAGTGATTAAGCCACTCAGGCACCCCCTCTCACCTTTCTTATAGGATGAAATATCATTCATGACCCTATAGAAATAACTGTTGTGACAAGTTATGCTAATTGGCCATGGGAGGGTTTGACAATTTTGATCAACCATCTCCCCTCCATCCCAGTTATTATTAAAATACTTTGGTCTTTGTATATTTTTCTAACTAGATTTCTATGACTGCTCTTGGTGCCTTTCACACTACCCTGTCCTGAGAGAGACTGTTCTACTTAGAACCGAGCTATAGGGAGTTGTATGCATACGGATAACAATATTTGAAATAACTTCTATGCTATAGTGAGAACCAATTCTGTCACACATTTATAAGATACATGGTGAGAATTAAGCATATCCTCGTGACAAACATGAAAGGTAATGGCTATAATTTCCATTTTCAAAACCTAACACACAGCAAGCAGGTCAATTGCTCAATATCTTACAGCTACTGTGGAAAGTGGCATTTGAATATTTCTTATCCATTCCCACAACTTATGTACTTGATTTCCCTCATAAAACTGCATAGGAAGAATATACTTTACTATGTGAGACATGATCTTATCTCTCTGGATGAAGCAACTCAGGGGGATATATCTATGTATCTATATCTATCTATATCTATATCTGTATCTATATCTATCTATCTATCTATCTATCTATCTATGTCTATGTCTATATCTGCCTATCTATGTATCCATTTATCTATCTATATTTGACCCTTGAACAACACAGGTTTGAACTGCATGGATTCACTTAATATGCATATTTTTACATTACAGCACCGAAAATGTATTTTCCTTACTTTTGTGAATAACATTTTCTTTTCCCTAGTTTATTTTATGGTAAGAATACAGTAAATAATGCATACACAAATGCGTGTAAATCGACTTTGATGTTATCGGTGAGGCTTCTAGTCAACAGTAGGCTATTAGTAGTTGTTTTTGAGTCAAAATTTATACCTGAAATTTCTCCTGCCATTGCCTCTAACTCTTTCATTGCTCCAGGGTTAACTGCATTTCCGAGCAGTGGTTTCTAAGGTGAACTGTCACAAAGTATCTGCTGAACAAGAGTGGCAGTTTTTGGACAATGACTATCAGAAATAATCCTTTTTTTATGAATTATTTTTTTAAATATCCAACTCAGTGGGGCGCCTGGGTGGCGCAGTCGGTTAAGCGTCCGACTTCAGCCAGGTCACGATCTCGCGGTCCGTGAGTTCGAGCCCCGCGTCGGGCTCTGGGCTGATGGCTCGGAGCCTGGAGCCTGTTTCCGATTCTGCGTCTCCCTCTCTCTCTGCCCCTCCCCTGCTCATGCTCTGTCTCTCTCTGTCCCAAAAATAAATAAAAAACGTTGAAAAAAAAAATTAAATATCCAACTCAGAGACCACAGCAGGAAGGCTAAATATGTATATATTTGACCGTAAGTTGAGGTAGTTTAAAATGGAGGTTTTTCACTTTCCTTCTAAATTGGGAAACACAATAACTTGCAAAGAATTAAAGAGAAGGTTGGATCAGATATTTGAAAGAGCAAATATTTTTAAGTAGTACAGAGAACCAGAGAGTAAACCAATTTAGAGAAATCTTGTGGAATTACTGAGCAGTGTGATAGTTTCTGTTAAATATAATATCCTATAAAGGATAACTTTATAGATGCCTTGTCGAGTGATTATCTTTAGCGATTCTTGGCAATTCAGACACAAGTGTGGACGAAATAGAACTAGGGGATCCTCTAGAAGGTAGGTTTTAGTCTTATAAGAATGACAGACTAACATATACAAGGACTTAACATGATTGGGTAAATAATAAATGAACTTATGGACAACTTAATATAAACATATTTCAATAATACATTATAGGATCCAAAAAATTAGAAATCGTTTTCCTCTGGAAATAAAATGTGCTTGATTTTTTTTTTTTTGGTCTGAAATGAGTAAAGAATAAGAGTAAGAAAAATCATGCAAATATCTTCATCTTCCTTTGCTCCCTATCAAATGCATTGTTCCATAATACCAACCTATTAACACTGGTTCCAGTACTTACCATAAAGATGAGATTCTCCAAGGTTCTGAATATTTTTTGGCCCCAGAATTGGTGTGAATGTATCAACCATGTGGTCATATGGCAGCTTTCCTCCCAAGCATTTTAGCTAATTCTGTGTAAGGTGTTAGACCTGGAACCAGAAGCAGGTAGAGTGCTTATATCCATTTTATATTTTCCTGAGGGTGTAACATGTGGCTCCAAGTGATATCCTGTCAAATGTTTGGTTTTGTTGTTGTTGTTGTTGTTGTTGTTGTTGTTGTTGTTGTTTTACTTCCTTAGAATGATAAGATATGCATTTCCTTGTATTTTATAGCAACTTGAAAAGTGGGAAGTTTAAGGACTGAGGTTTAAAGATTTAGATATTTTCCCATGGATTTTCTCAGCAAAGAAACTCATACATCTTGGTTAACTTTGTTTAAAAACAATTGACAAGGGGCGCCTGGGTGGCTCATTCAGTTAAGCGCCAGACTTCGGCTCAGGTCATGATCTCAACGGTTTGTGGATTCGAGCCCCACGTCAGGCTCTGTGCCGACAGCTCAGAGCCTGGAGCCTGCTTCTGATTCTGTGTCTCCCTCTCTCTCTGCCCCTCCCCTGCTTGTGCTCTATCTCTCTCTTTCAAAAAATAAACATTAAAAAAAATAAAAAATAAATAAATAAAAAATAAAAACAACTGACAATAATCACAGTCAGTTAACCTCTCATTTGAATGAGAGGGAAAAATCATTACATGTTTATGTCAAATGATATTAACCCCATGTGAGAATTTGTTCAAGGGTATTCTACAACAGAACTGATGACAAAAAAAGTGCTAATAAGCAGGGAAAGCACTCAGAGGTTAATGTACTTGATGTTCCCAGAAAGTCAAAGACAGGTGATGTTGGGGTTTTTCAACAAATAGTCTATTCGGATGTGAGAGTGTCTGATGTCAGAGCTGGAACATTTTAGAGTGATTACAACTTAGAGGATATAAATGTGGGAGTTGATGGCAGATGCTGAAAAAGGAAAATTCATTGAAGTGAAAGAGCTGAGAGGCCAAGGTTTGAATGGATCGTCTATGTCTTGAACTTATCTAGACTGATGGCAGTTCTTAAGATGAAAAACAACTAAACCAATATCTTCATTTAGGAAGTGAATACATTAATGAATTAGTGAATAGATAACATAGTATTTTCATATTCTGAAACTTCAACTAGACTGATATCTGTTGAGCAAATCTACTTGTGTACTTATTGAGTAACAAATATCATTAATTATCTGAATGATTCTAATAGCCTCCTAAATGGACTGTGCTCAGACTTTAAGCTCTTTTCAACATATTGCCCAAGCTGGCATCAGTTATTTTCATAATGTGCTTTCTCACAAGATGACTTCCTGCTTTCAAAAAATACAATACAATGCCCTCCACAATCTAGTTATAATTTCATTTTCCGTTATTGTAGCCCCATTTCTCATCTCTCTATTACACATCCATTACGTTCTTTATTCTCAGTTGACCAGATAACATTTTATGCATTTTACAGCATCTACTTTTTCCTCACTGTACTCATGGAATGTCTCTCTACATACATCCATCTATTTATTCAGAAATATATACTGGGGGATGCCTGATTAGCTCAGTTGGTAGAGCATGTGACTCTAGGTCTCGGGGTGGTGAGTTCAAGCCCCATATTAGGCATAGAGATTACTAATATATATATTAGTATACTAATATATATATATATATTACAATATTATATATATATATATATATAGTCTATGTCTATGTATGTCTATATATATATATATATATATATAGTCTATGACATGTATGAGCTCAGTGATAAAGATAAGTTAGTTAATAAGACATATTTCCCAAGAAATAGGAAAATAAACAAATGCACAAAAAAATCATTAATTATGATAAAACCTAAAAAGAAAGAAAGAAAGAAAGAAAGAAAGAAAGAAAGAAAGAAAGAGGAACCATGACACTCCTTTTTTTTTTCTTTCCTTTTTTTTTTTCTTTTTGATTAGTGACCTAGAGATCTGATGTTGGTAGAATTTTCAGGAAAAAAAAAAAAAAAAAAACTTTTCACAGAAGGTGACTTGGCTGAAACATGAAGTTAAGGAAATTTAAAAAGTGAAAATTAGGGTTATGAATGGTCAAAGAACCCTTGAGGAAGAAAGAGAGTCTGAAAAGTCTCTGACAACCACCCTAACAACAGATGAGTTTAGGAGATAGGCTGAGTTAAGATAAGGCCGTTGGATTTATTAAAACTGAAATAGGAAGTATGTGAGATGATTTAGCAAGTGGCATGATCTGATTTACTTTTTTGCTCACATTCCCTTAGGAGTACAGAATGGACTGATAGACGCAGGAACCATAAGGCCAGCAATCGCAGTGAAATGAAGACACTTTAACTGTGGAAAGAATAGGCCCATGTTTTGAAGACCTTATCATTAGTGCTTGCAGTTTGGCTTATGTGTTGGGGATTAGAAAAGAGAAAGAATCATAAGATATGTAGGTTCTGACTTGAGCAGCTGAATAACTAGTGGTGCCTTTTAGTGAGAAAGTAAGACTGAGGGAGGGGAATCTGTTGAAGCCATAATTAATTAAAGGCTCAGCTTTGAACCTGTTAAATTTGAGATGTCTGTGAGATATCCAACAAGATGTTTCGTGCAAGCAATTGGGCATGGAGGTCTGAAGCATAGAGGGGACATTGGTTTTGGATACGGATGTGGATAAAGATATAGCTCAAAACATAAAATTAGATATGTGTGTATATATATATACACAAAAGTTTTTTTCATGTAAAAGTACTTACAGAGGCACCTTGGTGGCTCATTTGGTTAAGCGTTTGACTCTTGATCTCAGCTCAAGTCTTGATCTCAGGGTCATGAGTTCAGGCCCCATGTTGGGCTCCACACTAAGCATGAAGCCTACTTTAAAAAAAAAAAAATACATTAATTAAATTAAATTTAATTAATTAAATTAAAATTACTTACATATTTGTATATATGTATGTGTATACATTATATATCTGAATGAAGATATGCATGTATATGTATGTATGTATGTATCGTATGTATATGTAAATACTTTGTGAGCACAATGTCATCATGTGGATGACACTTATGTCCATAATAATGAATGACCTGTTATATTTGTTTATATCTTACTATATTTCCACCTCTGTGCTACTACTGCCCATTGTAACATTTTTATAGCACTAATAGTTTACCTCATATACAGCTTATTGTGTACGTATTTGTTATCATACATGGCAACAAACTTCTCTGGGAAAAGTTTGCTGTGTGACCTTTTTCTGTATCTTCTATATTGCTTAAATTGTGTGCATGTGTGTCTTCTGTACCATATATGATTGAATTCAGTTTCATGAAATTTTCAGTCTTGAGCTCTTCTGTCCAATATTACATAACTTTCTGGTACATTTATTAACCACTGTTTTCTTTATATTAATTTATCCAATGCAGCCATACAAGCAGGCAATCTGGACGCACACAGTATTTTTTTTACTCAATAGTAAGATTTTTGGTGAAAGGCTAAAAAGGCACTTGTATTTTTGCTGCTATAAAAATTACCACCATAGGGGCTCCTGGGGTCACAGTAAATTGATCATCTGATTCTTGACATCGACTCAGGTCATGGTCTCATGGTTTGTGAGTTCCAGCTTCCCATCAGGCTTTGCGCTGACTGGGCGGAGCCTGCTTGGGTTTCTGTCTCCTCTCTCTGCCCCTCTCCCACTTGCTCTCCATCTCTCCTTCAAAAACAAATGAATGAATAAATAAATAAATAAATAACCACTGTTTCATTCAATGTTTTAGAGTTCCAGAAGAGGGAATAGGAAGCTTCAACACATTGTGCAAATCAAAGAACCCTAGATAAAATTATTGGTCTTGGTTATGGGGCTTAACCCATGGGGTGGGTTTTGATAAACAAGGTATGTTTTTGGGATAGGTGGATTAGCGATAAAACAAAAGCTGTAAGTGATTTCTCACAGTAGTGTGCACATGTTTTCACCTCCTACCTAAAAAGTCTCTCTCTAAGACCAAAACTTCCTATATTCTTTCTGGGTTTTTTTCTGTACCTTGTTTCCCACCCTCCTCATTCATCATTTTATTTCTCCTATTTTAGAAATTCTTATGCCTGTTTGCACTCTTGGAAGGTTGTTCTTAATACTTAGTATGAGGGGTGCCTGGGTAGCTCGGTTAAGCGTCCAACTTCAGCTCAGGTCATTATCTTGCAGTTCCCGAGTTTGAGCCCCGCATCAGGCTCTGTGCTGACAGCTCGAAGCCTGGAGCCTGCTTTGTTCTGTGTCTGCCTCTCTCTGCTCCTCCCCTGTTCATGCTTGCTCTCTCTCTCTCTCTCTCTCTCTCTCTCTCAGAAATAAAGAAACTTTAAAAAAATACTTAGTATGAGTCTATTTCCATATATTCTTCAAATTGCTTTCATCAAGTTTGTAATTATGTGAGATGTAGATTTCGATCATGCTTTTGCAATTAAATATTTATCTTTAACTAAATTACATAGAATATCACTGTCTTGGTAAATGTCCATGAGAAAAAAAAAGTTTAAGGAAGTAAAGAAAAACAGAGGTTCATACCTTTAGGACCAAAAAGACATAACAAAGTATGGGCATGAAACTGCTTATCTAAAACAACTCATTAGAAATGCAATTATTTAAGATAGATGATAATTAATTTAAAATGACCCCTCCCATATTTTACATAACTAACACTAAAGCAAAAGCTTACATAAATACCTCTATACTCATGCCAGGCACAGGAATTATCTGAATTAGTTCAGCCATGTTCATGCATCCTACTTTCCTAATTAAGGCATAACATATTCCCTGAACTTTTCCATAAATGGAATAATGAGCCCCAAAAGCATGTGCATAAAAATAACAGACGTGGGCTGCTTTCTTTTCTGGTTAATATCACCTGTGGATGTGTCACATACTGTGTATTTAAAAGGATCTAAAAAGAAAGTGGTTATTCAAACAGGAAATGAAAACCACTGTTCTTAAGACATGAGCTTGCTCTATTGCTCAACGTTAAAAAGAAAGAACGAACGAATGAGAGAATGAAAAGAAAAGAAAAAGAAAAGGTTAAAAAGGATGCCATGGTGGGCTAGCATTGATCAGTCTCCTGGAAAATAAAATTACTCAGTTGTTAGACTCTGCTAGAATAAACAGTTCAGTGCCAGGAAAATAGCCATTGTAGTCCCAGCATTAGGAGGCTGAATTTTCCCTATAGAGATACTTTGCAGCATTTACTTTTTAAATTTTTTTACTTCTAAAAATTATTGTAACAATGTATGACTGCCTGTGTGTGTGTGTATGTGTGTGTGTGTGTGTGTGTGTGTGTGTGTGTGCGTGTGACATTTTTCTGTTACTTCACAGAAATAGAGATAAAATATCATTCTATTTAGTCACTGGATGTGATAACAGCTAAGATCTACAAAAAATCATAGCAATTCTAAAATTAATTTTAAACAGTTTTTATAAAATGATATATGTATTTGTAACAGCTATTCAAGGAACAGATTTTCAGTAAAATTAAACTGTAAGGAAAAAATTTTAAATTACTGAAGTGACCAGAAAGATATAATTGATCAAACGAATATAAAAATTGGTATTAGTTTTTTTCTTCATTAAAGATTGTTTTCACCTGCCAACTTGTTATGCTTCAAATATAATGATTGTATCATACTGGAAATAATCATAACTTCAACTATGAAGAAAAATACATGTGGTTTATTATGGTGTTTCAGAATATTTGGGGAAATATCCCTTGTCCTTAAATTTGTGTCTATTTTGAATTATGCAGTGTGAGTTAGAAATCAAGATTTGATCTCTTATTTCTACCTAAACTACTTTTATCAGATGGTTTACTTCAAAAGAGAATCTAAAAAGTGTCCTTTATGAGTCTGTCACCTCTCAGATGTCACCTTATTTGGTTTTGCTGTTATACCCAGAGCAGTGTTTCTCTTTCATTGGTAATTTGCATTTGGTGCTCTCTCAGACATTGATTTTCACCTCTGTTCCCAATACAGCAGCAAGGATTGGAATGTCTAAGTTGTGTCTGATATTTCATTTGGGAGTTCTTTTATTCTTTCATTGCCACTAAAATCTATTTTTCAGAGGAGTAGGGTTAATTTGTCAGAGTAAGTCTAAGATCTTTAATGCTTTAAAAGTACCATGATAGTAAACTTGGTTTATGAAATAGAAAGGGGTCACCCAACCTTTTTGATTAATAAACATCATTATTTATCACAGAAGTTTCAAAATTATATTTACATAAAATTTGTAGGAAATTACAGAATAAAGGAATTAAGACTAAATTCTGAAAACTTAATTTTTCCTTTACAAAACTTTTCCTTTAAAAAAACTTATTTTCCTTTAAAGAATAGTTTTCTTCATTTCTAAGAGCTAGCAAAAAGTTTAACACGTTGAAAATGAGCTTCAGACAAAGATTGACAATGAATATTAACCCATGTTTAATCTGTATAGAACTACACAATGTATCACACAGGAGATTGAGAAGAGTTACAAAGTTTATCTCACGAACTTCTGCAAACATATCTGCTAATTTCTAAAGCAAAATCAAAGAGCCACTTATGAGTCAGACTTCAAAGCAAGTCTTTTCATGTCTATAGTGGATAATGTCATCTATTCAGATTTAAGTATACAGATGTCCAATATTTATTTAAATATATATATTCAATAAAAGCTCAGACCTGATTTATAAGAAAGAATTGGAAGCAAATATTGATGTTAGGAAGGACTGTTACCCTGCTCCACACAAAAAGGCTACCGAAGATAAGACTAAATAAGCTAGATAGGATTAGAAACAGAGTATTTTTTGAGTAGATGTTTCAGAATGATGTTTATACATGTACATCTAAAATCACAGCAGTGCTCCACTCCCACCTGCTTGGTAGAAACATGTAAAAATAGTATAAAACACAAATAAACTTAAAAATAAACCTGAATGAAATGACATACAGTCCTGATTTCCATTAGAGTCCCTAATGATGCTCATTACAACCCTAACTGCATTTTAATGCTGAAATATAATGCCTCTATTCATCATCAGAATGGAATACAGATGCTGACAATTGACGAAACTTAATAATAGAAGAGTTCACAAAATTCAAAACTCCCTGTGTATATTTTCAGCCTGAGAGCAAATGTGTGATGGATGTTGATTAGCTCCACGAAAAGTGAAATGACACTTCTGAAAGCGGAAATAAAGCGCTCTAAAAAGGTTAAGGGACATCACTCATTTCGGCAAATAGGCAGAAGACAACGTGAACGGCTTTCTGACAAAATTAAAAGAATTAAAGGGCTGCCTTAGTAGATTACTTTTCATTTCAAGGAGGTATTGTAAACCAAATTTTAATAGTCCGCAATTCTCATTTTCGAATCTCTATGAGAAGACAGCCTTTGGATGTATACATGCATGTGGTTCTTTTACTTTTTGAGAAAAATGAGTTCATTTGTTTTTATATAGGATCTTACGTTTAGAGATAGAATTTAGGCCTGTGGACCAGTATCACTCTCAGGCCCAGAGAAATCAAAAGGTTAGGAAAGGTCATCTAGTCCATAGGGATAATCTGTTTGTACTCTCTCCTCTAACAACTGCATTGAGATTCTATTACCAGGATGAAAGAGACTGTATTTTGATTCTGCTACTGTTAGGAAGTGAAGATGTTAATGTTTTGTCTTTAAATTTAGACTTGATAAATGTTCACGGTAGACCCTTACCGAGGAGTAGAAGTATGCCTTACCGTCATCTTTTGTTCAGGGCTGATTTTTTTCCCTTCTGTCTGGAGTGTGTTTTCCTCAACATTAAAGCGTGAGCATGTCTCTTCCTGTTAATGCACCGATTTCAAAAAAGCCCCATTTATTATTTGATGAGAATATATCCTAGTGAATGTTATCCTAGGGTAAGATTATCCTAGGATCAGAATGATCCCGGTGAAACTAACATTAACATTCAAGACATAGGATAGTGTATCCCCAAATCTGTCTTTTTCAAGATGGTATGACTGATATGTCACAGAACCTAAAACATGGTTGAGACTGAGAGGTCTTGGGAAGTTAAAAAAAAAAAATTTCCCTGTGTAAATATCTTGGCCTGGTTCTTTTTTGCAAGGTGATTTCATTATTACTCTTTTTTTTTTTTTATGAAAAATTGACTGTATAAGTTTTTTTGTGTGGAATAATTTTGATAAACTCTTTTTTCCTAGGAAATTTTTCATTTCGTTTGCAAGGCACCTTCTGTGAATTTCTTTAAATTTTCTCTATTTAAATATTCATTTTCCCTTTGCCACATCTTTACTCTCTGTCTCTATAATGTTGTCCATCTGTATCTCTCTCTCTTTGATCAAATTAGTGATTTGTTTAAAAACAAACAATAAATTTTTAATATATAGATTTCTTTTTACATTCTCCAATTTATTAATTTCTGCTTTTTTCTTTATCATTCTCTTTCTTTTTTTTTTAAGTTTATTTATTTTTGAGAGTGAGAGAGACAGAGTATTAGGGATAGAGGGAGATGCAGAATCCGAAGCAGGCTCCAGGATCTGAGCTGTCAGGAAAGAGCCTGACGCAGGCTCAAACCCACAAACCATGAGATCATGACGTGAACCTGAATTAAGTCGGAAGCTTAATTGACTAAGGCACCCATGTGCCCCAGTGTCTTTCTTGTTCTTTCTTCCAACTTACTTTGCTATTCTGAGTTTTTTAATCTGAGGATTTAATTTACTCATTTTCATCCTTTTATTTTTCATCCTATTATTTTTAATAACAAACATACATACAGCTATAAAGTATCCTCTGCTCACTGTTTTAAAGCCCATAAATTCTATTGTTTTCATTATGCTGATATTTCAGTTGTATTTTCCCTTTCATCCAAGAATTTTTTAATAGAATCCATTTCTTTTTTGACTTGGCTCTTTCCCATTGTCTTTCTTTTTGTTGTTTGTTTGTTTGTATTTGGTTTTATTTTTCATGGTTTATCTGTATTTTGTAGTCCTTCCAGTGACATATTAAGGTTATCAAAGACTAGGACACTTGTTTGTTTGTTGTTGTTTTTTTTTAATGTTTATTTATTTTTGAGAGAGAGAGAGCGCGAGTAGGGGAGGAGCAGAGAGAGAGAGAGAGACAGAATGGGAAGCCGCCTCCAGGCTCTGAGCCATCAGCACAGAGCCCAATGTGGGACGCAAAATCACGGACTACCAGATCGTGACCTGAGCCCAATTCAGACGCTAAACCGACTGAGCTACCCAGGCACCCCAGTAGGGCCCTTGATTTCTAATAATTTATAAGAACACCATCAGTGTCACTGGAAATTCAAATAGCATTACTCATGAAATCATTTGGAGTAATTCTAATGTTCAAATGCCTGGTTTGCTTTGGGAGGGGTTTGTTATTTTGCTTTTTATTAACAATGTTTTTAATGTAAGCTAACCATATGGCTCTAGTCTCTTTTTTAGTTTCTATTGCTCCTCTATGAAAAAGTTTTAACTCCTAATACTTTAAAAGCCTATATTTATGTTTACATTTTTTATTTATATTTTATAAGATATGTTTAAATATTTATTATACATTTATATACTTAAAAAAATTTTGTGGCCTGACCCAGGGAAATCCAACTGCTTTTCTTTCATCTTTCAATCTGTCACCATGCATGTTATGTCTTGGAATTTTTTTTTAATGTTTATTTTTGAGAGAGAGAGAGCATGAGCAGAGGAGGGACAGAGAGAGAGGGAGACAGAGGATCCAAACCCAATGCGGATTCAAACTCAGGAACCATAAGATCCTGATCTGAGCTGAAGTCGGATGCTTAACTGACTAAGCCACCCAGGCGCCTCTATGCCTTGGAATTCTACCCCAAAAAAAAATAGCTTTGTTTCACTCCAGACACTAGTGCACGTGTTATTTTAATTTCAATGATTTTTCTGGTAATAAATTTTAGGAAACATAGTTATTAAATAACAAATCTTGAGGTTCCTGTGTGGCTCAGTCAGGTTAAGCATCAGACTTCAGCTCATGTCATGATCTCACTGTTGGTGAGTTGAGCCCTGCATAGGGCTCACTGACAGCACAGAGCCCGCTTCACATCCTCTGTCACTCTCTCTCTCTCTCTGCCCCTCCCCCCACCAGCTTGAGCACTGGTGCTTGAGGGCTCTTTCTCTTTCAAAAATAAACATTAAAGTACTTAAAAAAATAACACCCTTGATGCGTTATGAAGCTTGAAGAAATGTTATAGCCATCTTCTTTTCTTTTTCCATTTCTATATTCGTTCAATTTTTCCATTTTTTTTTTATTGAAAGGCATCTTGAACCCGTGAGTAAGCCCACCACTGGTAACTCTCCCACCCCATGCAATGAAGGTGAATTCAGTACTAGAACATAGGTAGACTCAAACTTACAGAGTATAAAAGAAGCTGTAATATCAAAATTCTATGCTGAATATTTTGTTTGGTTTTTACCTTCATCCATAAAGATAACGATAGCTGTAAGCATCCATTCTATACCATTTTCTTGACCAATAAATTCACTTGCAATGCAAAGTAATATCATATAACAACTGGAGACATAAAGCACTTTAGCTCAAGTGATGGTTTTAAATTAGTTTCAAAAGCATTGATTAAATTTTATTCAGCTACAGAAACATATCATTATAGCTTTCTTAGCCTAAGAAGTATATATGTCTACCTTATGTTTGTAATAACAGATTTCTTCACCATTTGTCAAGTAACTAAAAAATATGTTTAAGTCACTGAAAAATACACAGCAGACATTTAACAAATAAGATGCTATTAATAAAGTGATATTAAAAGCAGTATTTTTCTTTTAAAATAATGTTACTTGTAAATTAAAGTGGCATACCCTGAAGTAATACCCAAGAAGGCCAATGATTCCATTAATCTCATTAGGAAAATATGAAATATAAATTGCTTATGAGAACATAAAAGACTGATTTATCTTCTGTTAGTTCCTTTGTTATGTTCCTGGATACTAAAATTGCTAACCTGTTAAAAAACAAACAAACAAACGAATAAACACTACTAGGTAAAAGATTAGGCGCATTATATATGAAAAACTAAGTTAGCATTTTGTGTTAGGATCACCAGACATTAGTTATGAAAAGTCCATTAAAATTCACAGCCTCTTAAAGTTTGTTATTTCAAGGTAACAGTTTTTTCTTTCCAGAACAGATTGTTCTTCCAATTTTATCCATATTCTTGGTAAACTTAGTTCAATAAACATGTTTTTACTTCTTTATCTTCTTCGCCTAATTACCTTCAGATTTTAGGAGAGATCTGTAATATAGAGCTTGATAATATACTCCACATGTCTTCCATCTGACAATATGGTTCTGAATGTATAACAGACTTAACCGTTCTCTGTTACCTCTCAAAGAGCAATTTCAAAGATACCTCTCAAAGAGCAATTTCAAAGAACGAAGTACTCACTCTACTATTATACAATGGCCATAGATTAGAAGGAATTTTAAAATACCCATAACAATGTGTTATCTGAATGTGTATATTGATACCTATGTAATGATTTCCATGATCACATAAAACTCTGCTCTTCACAAAATAACATGAACATAAAATAATGATGTTCCAATAATAGATCAAACATTAAATAGATTATTCACCTGTTAAACTACTCAAACAGGAGGCCACTAGGCTGAGGTGGCTTTGATGTTATGGTAGCCCTCATAAGTGCACCCAGACCTAAGCCTATGACACTTCAAGGTGAGAAAAACTAAAACCTAAGGATAACGAATCACAAACAGCCAACGGGGCTTTAAGTTACTGGCCAATCAACCATCTTCTTACTTTGCTTCCACCTTTTCTCTCTACAAATCTCTCTCCAAGCTCCTCTTGGTGTCACATTCCTAATCATGTCTGGGTTGGCACTACCAGATTAGGATCCGTTTTTGTTTGAACTCTTAATTTTTAAAATATGTTTCAGGTTATCTTTAATAACTACAACCTATATATTCTCTACACTTACTGACAGTGCTCTCATATTGAATCCTTGGCCTACTGTAACTTTGGTATCCAAATCACCAACTTCTTTTTTTTTTAATTTTTTTTAACGTTTATTTATTTTTCAGACAGAGAGAGACAGAGCATGAACGGGGGAGGGTCAGAGAGAGAGGGAGACACAGAATCTGAAACAGACTCTGGGCTCCGAGCTGTCAGCACAGAGCCCAACGCGGGGCTTGCACTCACGGACCGCGAGATCATGACCTGAGCCGAAGTCAGACGCTCAACCAACTGAGCCACCCAGGCGCCCCTCCAAATCACCAACTTCTAAGCATGTCGTTATTTCTTCATCTTGGTCGATTTTCACTTTTCATGAGTCACCACTTCAAAGCTAATTTTATCTGAGTTGCCTTAGCTTCTTACATATCGTTTTCAGGTAATCATCATCATTGTGCCTATCTCTGTGTTATGTAGAGGTGAAAAAAGGCTACACTTAGTCTAGAAGAGGTTGAAAACATGTAATAGCAATCAATGAACTAGCTGTATTGGGGGAGCCGCAAATCAGTAATTTTAAGATTTTTTAAAAAGTAATCTCTACACCCAGTGTGGGGCTCAAACTCACAACTGTAGCTCAAGAGTCATGCTCTACTGACTGAGCCAGCCAGGCACCCAAAGTCAGTGGATCTCAAACTTGAGGTCATAGACAACTATTTCTGAAAACCTTCTAAAGCTAACAATAGCATTCAAATAGTATTCAAATCCTTAAAAAAATCCTAGGCTACAAAGCATTGTATGATTGGCTCATTGCTTCCTACCTCCCATTTTTATCTCTTCTGCAACCTCATTGGTTTCCTTGCTCTCTCTTACATACCTAAGCATACACCTATCTCAAGACTTTTGCATTTCTTTTTTCATTTAGGGGACATTTTCTTCCCCCAGCTATATTCTTGGCTAGCTCCCAAGCTTCAGTGAGGATTCTGCTAAAATGTCACACCCTCCCCACAGAGAACTTCTTCCAAATCACCCTAAGAGGACACTCCTAGTCACTCCTCTACTCTACTTTTTACTTGTTTTTCTTGAATACATTCATCATCATTAGCATTATTTTACAATATTTATTATTAGTCAGCCCCTTGAAACCAGAGATTCTGACAGTTGTTTGTTCGTTTGTTTGTTTGTTTGTTTTATTACTGTAGCCCCAGGACCTAAAGCTTTTCTTTGCAAAATAGAGTGCTGTAAGGACTGAGAGTCTGCAGCCCCAATATGGGCCACTTTGGCAGGAAGATTATGCTGACCTGAAAGCAACTGAAAGCCTGTGGGCTCAAGAGAAACTTTTGTGCCTTCCTTAACTACGTAGAAGAAACTAAATTGGGGTCTTTCCCAGAATAAGGGTTGTTAGCAGATATAAATTTATCTGAATGACCCATATGTATGGCAGAGCAAATGTCCAATTACCAAATATCCACTCTTTTTCTTATCACCTTTTGAAGCACATTCATTTCCTCTGAAGTCCCAGACCTCCAGTCCCTTCTCCTTAGTTCACAATGACATATGTACTTCATTTTGCATGACTGTCTTTGGAATTTCCATGTCTGTGTGGATTCTCTGTATGCTATTAAATTTGATTTTCTTCTGTTAATCTGCCTCACGGCAATTTGAATCTTAGTCCAGCCAGAAGGACCTGTGAAGGGGACAGGAGTTCTTGCTCCCCAACAGTGCCCAATACACTTTGTGAATAAATAAATAAGTTATTCAAATTTTATTTACTTTATTGCCTTCTCTGTATCAAATACAAGAAAATAATTTGAAAAAAACTTGGGGTTTCTTCAGAGTAAGTTAGAAGATCAAAGTGGATTGAAGGGTAAACACATAGAAGTGAAGTTTGCACAGTGATTTTTAGGGGGACAATATAGGCTTTATATGGTTATAGAAAAAAAATCAAACTTATTTTGTAAAACTTGTACTTAGATTGATAACCACTTGTGCCTTAAGATCAACACAGGCTTAATTTTTGAACTTTCAGTTAAGGGGTAAATCATTCACAAAAATACACAGTAGCCTGCACATTCCTTCTACAAAATGTAGAATCCCTTCAAATAATAAGCCTCATTCTGGGTATTGTACATTTCCAATGGTCTATTATTAAATTAGAGAATGCAAAGAAAATGTTCACTGTCTTCCAAAGTAATATCTCTATCAACTCTACAAAGATATTTTCAATATTTCCCTGAGATCATTAAGACACCTTTTGGTAAACATCTCACATACTTCCTTACATCTCTAAGTAGGGACCCTGATTAGCCTCAAGGAAAACAGGTTTTTAGAAACTAAAGAAATAAATGCCAAGCCATAAGAAAAGATATGAAATATATTTTTGCCAAATTGAGCTTACATTTTAATAACACATTTTACATCACATTTGGTATCCAGCAACTTTTAGTGAGGCTCTATATTCTTATGCAGATTATGTAAAAATGCTACTTGCATAACATTCTGGAAAGGAGATTTAGAAAGTGTTATCTTCTAAAGATCATTTAAATATAAGCCTATGGAGCAATTATCCATGGATGCTTAAAACATCAGATGGTGGAAAAATCACCTCATCCTGTTCAATGGGAGCAATCTGGAAGCAAGTAATGTGTATTGTAATTGTTTTATTATTTTTAGTTGGGAAGAAAATGCTTACCAGAACCTGATTACCTGCCCAAGCCTAGAGAAGCAGTTATCAAGGAAAAAAAAAAAAAATACACCTTGTCAAATGATGTCTACTAGTCAAGGAAGTGCTTACAGTTTGTGTACAATGTTTGAAGACACTTTAAAATTAAAATCTTCAAGATTCTTGACATACTTTTTAAGATTCAAAGATTACATGAAAAAAAAAAAAAAAAAAGACTCAGGAAGAGACTCAGGTTGCATCCACTAAACCACTGAACATCAGACCTGAGAAAAAAAGGGGGAAAAACAGGATTTTATGTCCAAGCTGCTATATTTTTAAATAACTTACAAATGCCAAAAGGAAAACAGTTTTGCCACATTTTACACTTTTCAGACCAATCAAAGACATCAGACTAGAATAAAAAAAAAAAAAAAAGAATCAAATTTCTGAAAATATCCTCTTTGAGATTATATACTCCTAATTCAGCTTTGAATTCTGCTTCTTGTCTCAGCTCCTCTAAATGAATCCAGAGCAAATGTGAAAATGCACGCTCAGGGGTTGGAAAAGGTCACTGCGACTTTTATTCATTCGGCAAATACTTGGATGCCCATCCAGTGCCTGGCATCCTCTTAAACCAGTCGATTCAGCAGAAAACTCCTACAGAGTTTACATTCTGAGATGTCTCATTGCCCCTTGTTATTTTTTTCCTCCTAAGCCATCTGACCATGACTTCTCTTACTTCCATTTGATTCTGTTGTTTCTTTTTGTATCATTGTTCCTAACTAAGAAGCTAGTTTGGACTTACTATCTTTGTTTATCATCAGCAATTTGGATGAAAATAGCAGATAGTTTTATTTCTTTTTAAGCTTTCTGCCTGATAGGAAGATGTTCAGCAATGCATTTAATTATCCTAAACCATGTTATCTATATTTTTTATTCTTTTTAAAGACCTGGAAACTATTTGTATTCATTAAACTTTGAGGCTCTGAATACTTGTAATGGTCTTACACGCTCCCTACTATTTCTAAAGGTAGTTTAAGAACAGCAATCTGCTTGGAAGACGTAGCCAGGGCCTTGCATTGAACTTTAAGTACATTTGCCTAGTGTCAAGCCAATATGTGTGGTCACATAACACTAGTACCATTTTATGTGAGTATAAGGTACTGTTTATTACAGAAATTTACAGGCAGGCATAAAACTAGTAGGATATGCTAAGGTGACAGAGAGGAAGAAAGAAGGAGAAGACAAGGGAGCAGATGTCTGGAAGGCTGTTGTTGCCATTAATTGTGATGGGGAAAACAGCACCAAGATTGGTGGGGAGGAGGGAGAAATTAAGATTTTGGTTTTGATTCCAAACACGTTACGTTGGAGTTGCCTATTTAGAACTCCAAATGGAATTATCAGCTCTGGTGTTAATGGGAGATACTCGGATGTTAGGTAAACAATGAGGTCTCATTGACATATAGAGACATTTAGCATTATGAAAAAGGATCTCTAGGAAGAGCTCGGAGATAGGATTGTAGTCAGACTACTCAACTGCTTAGAGGGTGGGGAACCGAGAGAAACTCTCACAAGGAGGATGAGAAGAGAGGCTACTGTGTAGGAGGAAGCCTAGGAGCTTGTGATGTCTTAATGGCCAAGAGAAGAACTGTTTGAACAAGGAAAGAGTGATCCACTGAGTCAAATACTGCTAACTCACATATAATGAGAACTAGGAACTGATCACTGGAGTCTGCAATGTGGAGCTTTTTGATAACCTTGCCAAGCATATTTACATATGTCTAGGGATAAAAGCCTGAATCAAGTGGGTTTAAGAAAGAAAAAAAAGAAAATTGAAACCAGTAAGTATAAACAGCTCTTTATAGAATTTGGACTAAAGGAGGGCTGGAGAGAAACAGTGAAGCCATTCATACACAATCTGGTCTTCCTTTGCAAATGAGTCAATAAGAGTTGTTTCCTGGGCATAATATTCTAGATTATTTTAAAATATGCCTGAGAACAATATTCTGTACTTTTTTTTCCTACTGAACTCATTCCATCTTTTATTACAGAAAAAAAATCTGTCTTTCTACAAATATGACTATTTTCTTTGGGCTTGATATTAAGTGCAACGTTCAAAGCCAGGTAGACTTTTGTCTCCAAAAATCACTGTTTTATAATCTCAAGCCACCCAAGTGTGTAAATTTTTGGAGAAAAAATACACTTATCTTTTCTATGCTTCACTTTCATAATTTACAAAAACTGCTGATAAAATTATTTGCACAAAATGGTATGTGTAAACTGGTATATCATACCGGTTATTTGGTGTCCATACAATCTTTCAAGAATTCTAACGATGCAAAAACATTTATTTTTCCCTCCCGCTACTTTTTATTTCCTATGAGTCTCTTCAGTGTTTAATTTGAAGGAAGAGTTTTCTATTCAAAACTTTAAAAAATCAATTACATAACTGGGATTTCAATTTCTAAGTCAACTCTGCAATTGTAAAGGAGTTGAATTTGGAAATAAGCCTGACATTCAAACCTCATAGTATTGGTTCTATTGCTGCTTAGCACAGGGATGTAATCCTCACAAAAATACTATTTGATCCTAGATAAGGAAAAAAAAGGTAATGGATTGCCCCTCCACATGAAACCTTAAAACAGAGTTCTGGGTTGCTGCCATTCAAATGAATAGAAGCCGGCAGCAATTCTAACACCTATCCAGTTTCAATTTTGTAACATCTGCAGGCATCATTCTGGAAACGGTAAACATTTTAATGGTCAGGCCCTGTCCACTTATGCATTACTATTTCCAGCATTATCCCCTATTTCTATCTGGAAAGAGAAACTAAAAGGTGACAGATTGCTGTGAATGAAATGAATGGAGATCCATTTGCATTCATTTCAGCAGCCACACTCTCTCCTTTCCCATCCTTTGTTGTCCTTCAGAGAACTACCTTAGTACTCTGGAAAATTCAAGAGCCACACACGACATTTTGATAATGCAGCTGGAGCTCCAAGCATCAGCCCCTGAATCGATTTAAGAGCATCAAACAACTTCATAATTACAGTCCGTCTCTTCCCTTGAAATACAAATT
The DNA here is from genome assembly GCF_028018385.1 of Neofelis nebulosa. Classification (NCBI taxonomy): domain Eukaryota; kingdom Metazoa; phylum Chordata; class Mammalia; order Carnivora; family Felidae; genus Neofelis; species Neofelis nebulosa. The sequence continues at coordinate 92,987,669 of NC_080784.1, read as the reverse complement.
CATCCTGATTGAATTAAGATTGAAGCAGCACATTGTTGGAATATTGAATTTTTATAAATTTAACAACTTTTAAGTGTCCAGGGCACACCCACTACAATTCAGAAAGAAAATAGCACATTATTTACTTCGTATAAATTTGAAATGTGATTAAGCAAAACCCTTGCATTTTGTTTGGATTTCCCTGTGTTACAAAGAAGGGTTGATTTCAGTCCCTTGGTAATCACTACTAGAAGTGTTATATTTGAAAGATAATCAATGTATGTACTGAATGCATGAATATGATAATGCAGCCTAAATGTATATGCACTTATTCGATCTGTTTTTGGAAAAGGGCAAAAGAAGAAGAAGAAGAAGAAGAAGAAGAAGAAGAAGAAGAAGAAGCAGCTGGGGTATTTTTACTATTTCCAAGCCTACCTTATAACATAGATCAAATGTTATCCTGGATTGTACCATGCTAAGGTATCTCGTCTCATTTAGTTGACCAATTAAAGGTGAACTATTCCCATAGAACAAAGTCAAATATGACAGTACTTCTTATAATGCCAGATCAGTCAATAGTTCAAATTGTTCTCCGAAGGAAATTCTTTTACAATTTTGGAAAAAGGCTTACTCTGTGGACTATCTAAATTCCAGCAAGTAATCATTTTTAGGAAGGAATAAACATATGTATAGAGCTTTAATTGGGAGTTTATTTATAACCAAAATGAAGACATAAAATATCACTTTTAGTGATACATTTCCTCTTGCTGTTTTCCTTTTGCCTTCTAAGCGAAATACGTATTTCCTGTCAAAAAGAAAGTTTTTTGGAAGGAAACAGAAAAATAATAGCAGCTAACATTGAATCAGCCCTGGAATCTCTGTATTTTCAAGTATAAAGACCTATATAAATAATTTTGCAATATTTTTATATGATGGTTAGTAAAGTTGCTAACTATACTGTAATATTCCTGTTTATTTGTTAATATATTTATTGTATCCAAAATCAGAAGTCCAGGTAGAGAAAAAGAAGAGGGATGCCTGGGTGGCTCAGCCCGTTAAACATCCAACTCCTTGATGGGGGGTGGGAGGGAGGGGAGGGTGGGTGATAGGTAATGAGGAGGGCACCTTTTGGGATGAGCACTGGGTGTTGTATGGAAACCAATTTGACAATAAACTTCATATATTGAAAAAATAAATAAATAAATAAATAAACATCCAACTCTTGATTTCGGCTCACATCAAGATCTCAGGGGCATGAGATCGAGCCTGACATCAGGCTCTGCATTGAGAATGGAGCCTGCTTGAGATTCTCTTTCTCTCTCTCTCCATCTGCCCCTACCTCCCTAGTATGCACTCTCTCTTAAAAAAGAGAGAGAGAGAGAGAGAAGATCATTTAACTCAAAGGTGGAACACTGTGACTCCAATATGTTGTATCAGTATTTGCATTTTGAAATATTGCATTACAGCAAATTTTAGGCAACTAAGATTTGACTCTACTGAGATTTTTAATTTAGGTAACTAACACAGTTCAGACGAGATTTTTTTTTCCCCTTTGCATGAGAAAATTTTGCCCAAACTTTTGCTTCCAAACATCACGAATTCTTATTGATGACTTTTTATTTTCAATAAGATTTTCATTGGGTTTATTTGAAGCGGTCATGGGTATATTACGTGAACAGTTAAAGCTGGAAAATGGTAAAGAGGAAAGGAATCTTCTCTATTTTCTACTTTTCTAAAACAAATGAAACTCTCATGACACTCCAAACTGTCAATTCAGATTGTAAACAACATTTTTATTTTTATACAACTGTGGGAATTAACAACCAAACAAGTCAGGAAAAGGAAAAGCAGCAATAGCCTCTTTGTTTAGATTGACCGGTGAAATTACAATAGTGTCATTTATTCAGTATGTGTGTGGATAAAATATGAAACAAGACCAATAAATTCTGTTCCAAATAAATGGCAATGTTTCTATCATACCTAAAATAGATTATCCCTTCAATTCGCATTTGATTTTAGGTTATACACAAAGATGTGTATGTTTCACTCAATCCATGCTTTAACTTAAAATATATCAACATTTGCTACCCAGACTAGCTTTTTTTTTTCATTTAATAGAATTAAAAATATTCCACTTCTCAAAAGCTGAGTCGAATTATCTTTAAATGATCCAGCTCACACAAATCTAATTTCATTTGAAAAACTATTTTTTCTACCATCCCTCTCTACCTAAGATGTCCTAAAATATGCAGACTTCTGCATGCAATTGGACAGAGAATATCTTCAACTATGTTAAATAAGGTAATTCTTATGTCAACCATTAATCCCCAAGTCTGCTGTATGATTTTCTTCAAAATATATTTTATTTTTCTTATATATGATGAAGCAAAATGATCTTCAAAATAAAAGAAATGATGCTATGATGTGTTAAGTTGCTATCTTCACTGAGAAGCTCATAAATGAGGTATGAAACAAAACATTTCAGCTGTTTCTCAAGCTTTATAGAGTAATTAGTTTCCTTCACTGCCTATACGAATCACCAGGGATATTCTTATTTTTTAAAATTTTTTTAATGTTTATTCATTTATTCTTAGAGAGGGCAGGTGGAGGTAGGGGCAGAGAGAGAGGGAGAGAGAGAAGGAACCTATAACAGAGAGAAAATTAGTTTTCCTCCCCTACAGTGACTTGTCAGAGTCAAAAAGAGATCTACTGGACATTTCAAAATAAAAGGGCGATATTCTCAATTTAGAGGTGCTTTTTTATGAACTATCGTGGCACGGCGCATCAGTAGAAATCAGTGGGGACCATAAAATGATAAAAATCTTAACAATTCATAGCTTTCACTTAGTATTATAAAATTCTTAAAGTCAGAAATATAAAAGAATTTTTAAATGTATATTTTTGGTTTTGTTTTAATCTAAAACAGGAATTCCTATCCTTATATGTATTAAGGGTAGAGTGGTTCCATGGTTTTCAAAAACTGCAGTGTATACCATAATGTAAAGCCATCCACTATGATTTTTTGTTTGTTTTGTTTTTAAGCACATTCATTATGTTTTGGTTTTTTTTTTTAATTTTTTTTTCAACGTTTTTTTATTTTATTTTTGGGACAGAGAGAGACAGAGCATGAACGGGGGAGGGGCAGAGAGAGAAGGAGACACAGAATCGGAAACAGGCTCCAGGCTCCGAGCCATCAGCCCAGAGCCTGATGCGTGGCTCAAACTCACAGACGGCGAGATCGTGACCTGGCTGAAGTCGGACGCTTAACCGACTGCGCCACCCAGGCGCCCCACATTCATTATGTTTTAAGAAAAGAATTTCTTATAGTCAGCTGAATTGGCTTTGTTTTATTTTCTACTGGTCCTAATTCTACTGCTTCCATGACTTTAATAGATACATTCTATATACTTTAAAATTTTTTTTAATGTTTATTTTTGAGAGAGAGAGAGACACAAAGCCTGAGTGGGGAAGGGCAGAGAGAGAGGGAAACAGAATCCAAAGCAGGCTCCAGGCTCTGAGCTGCCAGCACAGAGCCCAAGACAGGGCTCGAACTCACAAACTGTGAGATCATGACCTGAGCCAAAGTTGGCTGCTTAACTGACTGAGCCACCCAGATGCCCCTGTAGATATGTTCTAATACAAAGGTAAATAATAATATAGTTCATTTAATAAACAAACTGTGGTATGTGTGTTGTGGGGGGAAAAATCAATTAATTTTGTTAGATGCTCCAAAATTTAGATCCTGCCAATTGTCAGCAGGTTCATTTTGTTTCTGAGGCTGACAACTTTTTTTTTTTTTTTCTCATGCAATACTAAATGTCATCTGATTTTTAACCAAGATTACTTGAATATTTCATTTCATTTAGTTGGATGCTTTGGGCACTGCTGTTTTCTATATTTGCGTGGATATCTAGCTTCTTTGAATCTGTAACAGAGTTAAACTGCAATTTCTGCTTATCCCCAAAATAACCTACATGAACTCAGATCCTAGTTATTCCTTCAGTCTCACCAGTCAGAATGAAACAAACCCTAGATTTCTCATGATTATAAATTTCTTTAGGTAGCCTCAAGCTTCCGTGAAAGCTCCCCTGGTGTCTTCCTCAGTAAAAGTTTCTTTCTGGGAGGACTTCAACAGAGTGCTAATAATCTTTGAGTACTTCCTTTCCCTGCCCCTGACTACCAACAGGTGAACATAGGTGGTAATTCTTTGGCAGTTATCTTAGGTCTTGTTACTCAGCGATCTTTCTGGAACAGCAATATTTATAACATCTAAGAGCTTGTTAAAAATTCAAAATCTAAGGGCTCACCCAAGATCCACTGAGTCACAGCCCTCATTTTAACAAGACACCCAGGTGATTTCTATGGACATTAAAGTTTGGAAAGCTCTTATCCTTGGGACATACTATGTTTCTGCACAATTCAGTACCTCCTGGAGACATCTCTCCAAATTCTGTTGGTGAGTTCCTAGGTACTTACTTGGTTGTGGTACATCTATAACCACACATCAAAGGTATAACACTATTCCATTTTCCTGGTTCTCAAATATTCGAAAATATGACCAAATCCCATTTAATTATTCTCTTCTCAGTTCAAACTTTCTGGTTACTTCAACCATTTCTCTCTTTTATAACTGTTTCCAGACATCTTCAAACCTCAGTCATTTAGAACATCTACTAGATGATTTCTAAACCTGTCAATATCTACAGCAAATGCAGATTTCTGTTTTGCAAACCGCACAGGAAAAAAAAAAAAAAACACTCAGAGGTAAATGCAAAGAGGAGACAAGCATGACCAATTACGCATTACCAGGGCACTCATGTCTTAATAAAGTTGAAAACTCAATTCAATTTTTAGCCTTTCTCAGAGAAATGTTGCCCGACAAGATACAGAATGATAAATGTTGACCTCTTAAAATCAGTAAGGTATAAAGTGTAACAAAAATTATTAATATAACCATGTGATTAAGTAGGTCTCTATCAATGAATCACAGTGACGGGATTATTCTGACATTAACTGCAGGTGTGAAAAATTAGGTCATAAGTTAAAATCAAGTGCAAATATTGTCAGATTCTGGAACATTTCTTTTGAGATATTAAAAAGGACATTTTCAATTTGCAGAGATATACACACTTCAATTGAAAAATATATCTCTATGGCAAATAATATTTTTCATGAAACAGTCCAGTATTTGAAACTCTGACATAGATTTTTTAAGCATTTGAAATATGCATTGCCATATTTCAAAACAAGTGACAAATTTCCTAAGATGACAGTTTTAAATAAGAGGTATTTTAATATGAAAATATACAGCTAAGCATTTTCTGTATATGTACTTGCTTAATTCTAACAAGCCAATAAAACTGAAATATTCTAGATTCCAAAGATGCCTCCTTTTGTCAAATATTGGCATATTTTAAATGATAACTCTTTGGATATTAAAAATTAAATTTACAGGGTGCTTGGGTGGCTCAGTTGGTTAAGCGTCCGACTTCACCTCAGGTCATGATCTCACGATTTGTGAGTTTGAGCCCCGCGTCAGGCTCTGTGCTGACAGCTCAGAACCTGGAGCCTGTTTCAGATTCTGTGTCTCCCCTTCTCTCTGCCCCTCACCCTGCTCACGCTGTCTCTGTTTCTTAATAATAAATAACGGTTAAGGGGCGCCTGGGTGGCTCAGTCGGTTGAGCACCGACTTCGGCTCAGGTCACGATCTCGCGGTCCGTGAGTTCGAGCCCCACATCAGGCCCCTGTGCTGACAGCTCAGAGCCCGGAGCCTGTTTCAGATTCTGTGTCTCCCTCTCTCTGACCCTCCCCCATTCATGCTCTGTCTCTCTCTGTCTCAAAAATAAATAAACGTTAAAAAAAAACTAAAAAAAAATAAAATAAATAACGTTAAAAATTTAAAAAAATAAAAAAAAATTGAATTTACATTTTAAAAGTTTTAAGTATCTGTGTTTTTCACATACACACATCTTGAAAACCCAATAGGATGAGTTGTTTGTTTCTAAGATATGGTTAGACTTCATCCTTAGCAACACACAAAGACAATTTTGAACATTTGTCCAGTGGGTAAAATGATGTAATGAATTAGATCAAAATGGTTGGCTGTGGAAAGTCTTTAGTGGACTTTATCCTTTAATCAATGATAAGTAATAAGAGGTTATTGAGAAGGGAAATTATGTGACCTAGGTTTTGAAAAGTTAACTGTGGAGGAAGAGATGAAAAGACTTTTTTAAATAATTCAGAACCAGGGACATGTCAAGAGATGGCTATAAATAACCAGAAGAGGGGCGCTTGGGTGGCTCGGTTGGTTGAGTGTCGAACTTCGGCTCAGGTCATGATCTTACGGTTTGTGGGTTCCAGCCCCGCCTGGGGCTCTGTGCTGTCAGCTCAGAACCTGGAGCCTGCCTTCGGATTCTGTGTCTCCTTCTCTCTCTGCCCCTCCCCAACTTGTGTTCTTCTTCTCTATGTCTCGCAAAAAATAAATAAATGTAAAAAAAAAAAAATAAAAAATAAAAAACTGGAAGAGAAAACTACTCTTTTTTACACTTTCCTGGTTATACATTTTTCTAGCGATTCAATTCTTTTCCAAAGTCACATTATTCCTATCCTATTGCTTTTTTCCATACATGCCTTAACTAACTCAATGTCTGTATGTGACATGACTGTTATGACTCATAACCTAGTACCAAAATCGTAACTGAAAGCTATGATTGATCAAGTCTTATATTTCTATTTAACTTTAATTTTCTTAAAATATTAGGATGTTCTGATATAATTTCCACATATCCCTCTCACCATGATGGGCATTGTGTTGGCCCAATTACCTTGTAATTAAATATTTGTATAAAATTATTCTAATGAATTAAGTTCAATTTCGTTGTGAAAAGGAAAAAAAAATGAAGAAAATCTGTTCAAGGAAGGAAGAAAGGAAGGAAGGGAGGGAGGGAGGGAGGGAGGGAGGGAGGAAGGAAGGAAAGAAGGAAGGAAGGAAGGAAGGAAGGAAGGAAGGAAGGAAGGAAGGAAGGAAGGGAAGAGGAAAGAAAAAAAGGAGCACTCTATGCCAGAAACAATAAAAGGAAATGTAACACATTATAAGAATGAAGAGATAAAAGACATGACCATTGACTTTACTGAATATAACAATTAGTGAGGGAGAAAAGCCAGAAAATAGATAGCTTAGAAATGTTTAATAACTGCCATAATCAATGGGAAACATAAGAAAGGAACTTACAGAGTGAGGAAGTCTTTCAGGCACAATTTCTGAAGGAAGATAACATGTGTGGTGAGACTTCTGCAATGAGAAGGAATTTATGCAACTTTTTTTTAGTCTTATTCTTTTTGATACTCAAAAGTGCAAGATTTGTTTAGCGGTTTAAGGAAGAAATTGCCTTCCTTCTCTTATTACCATGGAATTTCTCAATTCTATAATCTTCAAGTGTACCAAATGGGTGAGTGACAGGGTTAAGAATGATGATTGTATAAGAAATGTTATGCAATGCATGTTATGTATGTTATGTGTAAAGTATGTTACGGGTTATTGCTCTGAATCCTTAAAATACCATTTATGAAACAAGTGCATTGTTACTACATCGTTGGTTACCTAAACCAGTTGCATCAGATTTTTTTCTTTCACTTGAGTGTAAATCAGAATAATTTCAGGAGAATTTTTGGTTCACAGAAACAGTGGGGGAATGTGATCTATGACTATTTAGGTTTAGTTAGTTTCAAAAATTAAAAAATAAAATTAAATATCATTTACATTTTTATACATTTCATTAATTCAATAAGTGAAAAGATCTGTGTTTTTAAGTTTTACTCTGTAGTGAGTTAAAGGAATTTAGGGCTGATCAAGATAAAAGGTGGCAATAGCACATAATGAGCTTTATTTGGGGGCAGCTTTGGGAGGTTGCATGTGAGGGTGAATCCCTCACAGCCTGTGACCTTCTAGAGGCAACAGCTTGAGCCACTACCAACCAGAAGGGGAGGAAGGGACGGGAGCTCTGGGTTCGGAGGGGATCACACAGGGAGCTTACATGTCCTGTTGACGTTGTTTAGTAGCACAGGGAAGACTTCGGAATCAGAGAATTCTGAAGGGCAGCAGTGGCACGAGGTCTTCTTTCCTTCCTTCCTTCCTTCCCTCCTTCCTTCCTTCCAGTGCAGTGCCTAATGCGGGGCTTGAACTAATGACCCTGAGATCAGGAATTGGACATTAAACTGACTGAGCCACCCAGGAGCCCTGGCACGTGGTCTTCCTTGGTCCCAGGGTTTATCTTATCTGTGATTAGCAGGTGTTGTGTGTAGTGTGTGAGGTTTGCAAAGAAGGAAGCCTTTACATGTCTAAATACCTGCTGATTTTAGCTATATTTAAAGCAACTGGATATGTAAAAATTGGAGTTTGGGTTTTGGCACTAATGGTTTCAGTCTGCCTTGAAGAAGTAAACAATATGGGGTCAATATACAGGGTCCATCTTTAACCCATTTATATAACAAGCATATAGAGTGCTGGCAGATATTTGACATTGCTTCTTTTAAGTCTAAGCAAGCAGCTTAGTTCACTAAACTAAGTGGAGAATTTACCTAGTAGGAAAACCTATCATTTCTTGACAATAACATATTCATTTTGTGACTTAACTTTTTTAAAGCACATCAAATACTCTACCTTTGTTTCACTTTCACTGAGTTCCAACTTCTTTTTTCTATTTATTTCCTTTTTAATTTCACAGAACTAAAAAGATCTGCCTACTGTATATGCAAAATTCATAAACACATAAGAATAATTTAGCAAAATGATTTTGGAAATATCATTTAACTATTATTCATCTATAAAGTAGATAGATTCTTGATCTCTAAGGACCCTTCCAAAGTTAGATACCATGATTAATACTTTAATATTGTCTTCACTGATAAAAGAATCCTAATGTTACATTTACTTTATTAATATGCTTAATAAAACTTTTCAGACATAGATAATAAAATATTATCTCTCAAGTTAGTTCAAGCTGGTTTAATTAAAGGCAATAATGGAAACATTTCTATAAAATGCCAGGTAAAAAGTGGGTGCACGGTGCACATTAAAGTCTTAGAACTTCTACTATTTAGAATAACATGCAAAGATCACTAGTTTGAGTATTTCAAGCTCAGCATTGTTTGCCAAGAATTTTTCTACATTATTTTGTTACAACAGTCTTCTTCACTAGATAGCACCTACCTAATTTTAGGGGCGAGGAAACAAAACCTCAAATTAATCAGTAATTTACTCAAGGTGATTTAGTTTAGTTTTTTTTGTTTGTTTGTTTGTTTTGTTAAGTTTTGTTTTTTCCCCAGAGATAAAGAGCCCATGTGTGTGTGCATGCTGGAGAGAAGGGGAGGGGCAGAGAGGGGCAGAGAGGGGGCAAGAGGGCCAGGGACAGAGAATCAGAGGCAGGGTCTGCACTGACAGCAGGGGGCCTGATTTGGAGCTCAAGCTCACAAACTATGAGACCATGACCTGAGCCAAAGTTGGATGCTTAACCGACTGAGCCACCCAGGCACCCATCAACGTGTTTCAGTTTTTAAATAACATGGTTTATATTCAAGTATCTCTTTATTAAAAACCTCATGATTTGATACATTATTATGGATTCTCAGTTCCAGATACTCAATAAGATTTGTTGCTTCATCTTGTATTTTAAATATTCTTAACATCAATATTAAAGCCTTCCATCTAAATATAGCCTCTAATGCCTTCTAAATTTCATATAGGCCGCAAATGCATTTTATTATACCTATTTTTGAAATCATACAGTTATGAAGGAGAGATGTGATTCAGAGACTTGTTATTTTAAAGCTTAAGTAAAGAGAACAATTTAGCTATTTTAAGTAATAAAATAAAGACCATTTTCATATATACTTCCGGAATTTAAAAAAATAAATGAGAATTAATTTAATTTTAATTAGAAAAACAAGGGATTGGGGAAGCCTGAGTGTCTCAATTAGTTGACTTTGGCTCAAGTCATGATCTCACAGTCATGAGATCGAGCCCAACATTGAGCTCCTTGCCAGGGCTCTGTGCCAGATGTGTAGCCTGCTTAAGATTGTCTCTCTCCGTCTCCCTCTCCCTCCGCCCTTCATTCACCCTCTCTCTCTCTCTCACTCTCTCTCTCTCACTCAAACAAACAAAAACAAAAGAAAATTAGGGAAGTGGTGTTATCCTTATGTTCTTATATCCCTAATTTATGAAACACAGGAAGAGATACATGATCATACACAGGACAATATATACAGACCTAGCCTCATGACTGTGATATCACATTATGGTTACTACAAAAATGACCCATACATTAAAATAAGCAAAATTATGTGGTTGAAGTCAAAATAAGACTAGTGATACCTCTAATTTTGTATGATGTTGAGTTGTATTTTAAGAAAGTTGAAGAGCTTCTTCTGCCTTGACAAGCAGATGGCAAGATTGAGGAAAGGCTTATTGTACTATAATTGTGTCATCTTTAAACAACTAAATACGGGGATTTGTGGCTTAGTCTGTTAAGCATCAGAGCCTTGGTTTTGGCTCAGATTATGATACCATACTTGGTGGGTTGGAGCCCCATGGTGGCCTGAGGCTGCTTGAGATTCTCTCTCTCCCCCTCGTTCTGCCCCTCCCCTACTCACACATACTCTCCCTCCCTCCCTCTCCCTCTCCTTCTCTCTCTCTCTCAAAATAAATAAATGAAAACTTTTTAAAAATGCCACTATTGAAAGTCCACCAAAAATTAAGAACAGCAATTAAAATTTGATATTAGCAATAAATTTCCAGCATTAAAACCACCCACTATCTTTTATTCAAAGAGTTGCTATAATAATTTGAGTGATTGTGTAATTAATCACTTAAACCAAGACATTTATGAGAGGTAAAGAGTGGAGGTTTACTAATTTTGTTTGAATTAACAAGGGTCTTCCTAGAAAAGTAGTGAAATATATTCACCATAATTATTTTAAGATGCATTGTTTGTATAGAAGTGTTGGAAAAGTGTTTCTTGCCAACATGGACACAAAAATTACACTTTGGTACTTTCTAATATTGTTTTCTACATAAGTCTTTAGGGAGAAGATAGAAGCCAAGATTGTAGTCATTTACTTTATATAAAATCGGGTATTTGCAAGAGTCACTTTATTCAAATATAATGAACTTTTGATATGGACTGTTAAAAACTCTTATTTCAATAAAAGCAATATGACACTCTGGGTAATGCTTTTTTTCTTACAAAATGAGTCGGAAAGGTGTTTTTTATTCTTTTGTTTATATGGAAGCTGTTCATCAGGGACACACGTTCTATAAACCCCACAAAACATAGAGAAACAGGCTCTGAATTTCCCAGTACTGATGTTTTCATAAATATATTTCTTATATTTTATGTTTTCATTAAAAATGTATTTTTTTAAGATTGAGTATTTGCTTTGAGAGAGAGTAGGGGAGAGGCAGAGAGAAAAAGAGAGGGAGAATCCATAGCAGGCTCCATGCTGTTCTCACAAAGCCTGAGGGGCGGCTCGATCTCAGGAACCATGAGATCATGACCTGAACCAAAACTGAGAGTCAGATGCCCAACCGACTGAGTCATCTGGGTGCCCCTGTAGTTCTTATTTTGATTTTTATTATATATCCATTAATCACACTTATACAATCTTTTTTACTAGAATTTAACCACCTTGTGGCAGAAACTGTGTCTTACGCATCCTTTTATTCTCCACAGCATCTTCTAAATCCTGCATATGATATGCATGGAACAAACATTTTCTCATTCAAAAATGGATTGGTGCTAGCATTATTATGCAGGTTCTGTTAATGTCACAAGTTATAATCAATATACACTGTTTTTTACCCAAAAATCCAGCTTATAGTTTATTATATTTCTTAATTTTCTTTAAAAACCTACATTTGTTATACATACAATTTGCCTTCATCTAGTCATTTCAGAATTCATACTGAGAAAAAATAGAGAATTACAAACCATGGTTAATAGTGAGCAATGGATCTTCAAATGAAAGCTAGATCTTAAATATAATTTCAGTTGTAAAAAGTGTGTGTTATATCTTGTATCACAAGGGTCAGCAAACTTTTTTGTAAAGGATCACAGAGTAAGTATTTGTAGTTTTGCAAGCCATACAACCTTCACTGTAACTACTCAAGTCTGTGGTTGTACCATGGAAGCAACCAAAGAAAATATAAATGAATGTGGCTGTGTTCCAATCAATCTTTATGGACACTGAAATTTATAGTTCATGTAACTTTTATGTATCATGAAATAATATTCTTCATTACATTTTTTTTTTACCCATGAGAAAGCAATAGCTTTGAGGATATATGAAAATAGGCAGCTGATGGGATTTGACCTATGGACTATACATATAATCCCACTGTGTCAGAAAATGTCATTCATTTTTCAGTCACACCCACATTTCACCACCAAAGATATCTATAATTTTCAATGGCTGATTTTCAATTATGAAGGACAAACATCTTAGTTTTATTTTATACCTAGCACTACATGAAAGCTGAGATTGAATAAAGCTGAATTACATGGAATAAGCTTAATACACTAAAAAAATACACTAAATTACACTAACTACACAAATAAATAAATGGTATTATAAATATCTGATATAAGCATGCAAACGTGCATATACATCAACGCAGCCTTGGTGGACAAAAATTAGAATGCATAGTATCTTTAACTGAATTCAATCCAAAATGTACATTCATCTTCCAACCCATAAAATGAACTTTACAAAAGGAAATGTATGCTATTCTAGCCCAATTGAGGATGAAATAAAAAAAAAAAACCTGCAAAGATTAGTTATCATATTATAACAAGATGCACTAATATTATTTTTCACTTCTCAAAGATATTATTTATTTCAGCCTATTAAAAGAAAAGGCACAGTAATTATTTTTTTATACACAGAAAAAATTGAGAATTTTAACACAGATTATTTTCTTAAATTGCCTAAAATTTTCTTTTTCTTATTTATGTTTGACACTGACAAAGCCTCTAATCAAATTTAACAAAAACCTCAATGTAATAATTAAAACTGAAAAGAAAATTGAATACTTAGGTATATTATTACTAACATTAGTCTGGCATATGACCACTCTAAGAATAAGAAGGAAAGAGTATGGAGTCTACAATTAATCCTTATAAATATATTTAGTAATTCCCTTCAAGAACATATAAACTGGGGTGTTAGAAATATTTGCTACTTTGTCTTGTGGGATCTTGATTATGAATGGTTTGTGATTTTAATCATGATTTCCATGTATGAACTTTGATGTTCATTGACTCCTCTTTGTTTTGTTTTGTTTTGTTTTGTTTTTTCCTGAGGTTAATTTTCTGGGCTGTCTCACTTGTCCTGAACTAAACATTTAACTGATTTAATTCTAATTTATCTCTAATCTTTTCCTTCTTCTTCTTCTTGATTTGGGTATGGTATTTTCAGTCTTTTTGTTAAAACAGACTATTTTGACAGTCAGTTTTGTACAAATACAAAGGCAACAAGAATATTTTCACATGTCTGTTTAAATATGTTTTTAATGCCTAATGCTCTATTCAACAGACATACTTGACCCACTTCAAAGCCATTCTGAAATTTATCCTGATACCTCCCTATTTAAAAGGAATGAACCAAAGTTGAGAAATAAAGACTTATGCCAGGCAAACAGTTCAACAGACTGAGGTACACTTAATTCAAGATATTTGATGCAACTCTAAACAAAAACACAGAAACACCTCTATTAGTTGACTCGTAAAGTACCTAGTATTTTCCATATGGAAATATTAAGATAGAAAAGCAAGATGCAAAGATGACATATATCATTAAAAAATCCCATTTAATTAAACACAAATTACAATCTTTATATTTTGGGTATATACACATATACACAATATGTCTTTAATGTATATGTACATATCTACGTATATAAATATGTGATTTTCCCACAAAAATATTTGGTAGCAGGTGAGAATAATTACAGTCAAGGCCTAAATTAGAGACTTTGGATATCAAATAAAAACAATAATGACAAACATAGGAGAGGAAAAATCAAAGACATAAGAATTGCAGAGAAAAACTAAGAAAAATGACAGATAAATCCAGGAAATATACAAATAACAAGAGGGGGGGAAAGAAATGAATGGAAGTGAGATAATATTTGTTCCAACAGAAGGAGAATAATGTCCCTAAGATACACAAGGATCTGGATATGCAAGCGATGCCATTAGGTTGAGTAGGACTGATAACAAAACAGCACAAACTTTAAGAAATTCAAAACTTAAAAGACAATTTTGAGGACTCTTATTCAGAAGAAAACAAGCTACCTGATAAGTAAATTTGGTTTCTTTTCACCAACCCTGGAACCCAAAGATGGGAAATAACATTTACAGTGACCAAAAGGAAAGAGCTGCCCTCCAGAATCCTACATGTAATAATGATGTCACTCATTTGACAAAGTGAAAAAAGTTTATTTGTATATACACTGAAAATGTATCGCTTGCCCCATCTGAGAAAAATAGGTGAAAAGGAATCTAGCAAACAATAAAAGAACCAGAACGGCACCTCAAGAAAGAAAAAAAGGGCAGAGAAGAGAAACCTAGTGACCAATGTAAAATTATTTACTCAGTTTCTAATAATCCTTTTTCTCTAAGAGAGCTGTTCTAGCCAACAGGGATGATTCTATCCAAGAAATTCTACTTGAATTTACCTCAATGCCAGCAAGTGACCAAAGTGTGGCCATGTGACAAATGGTTTAATCTCTATGAAAGTTTCATAATAATTCTTTCTATAGGAATTTGGAATTGGAATTCAGCAAAGCAAATTAACTACTCTCAGTACCAGTGAAGCAGTGTAAACCGGGAGCTTTGCTGTGGCCATATGCCCTCTGGAGCACTAAAACTCCAGAAGCAAAGGAAAAGTGGAGAAAAAAAATAAATAAATAAAAGAAAAGAAAAGAAAAACATCATTCCAAGTTCCTATTTGTTCAACTTTTATTTGGATTCTATCAAACATTTAAATTCACTTCTTATACAGTTAACTTTTATTTAAGCAGCATTGAAATGGATGTTTATCATTCACACCCTAAAGAATCTGGATTAAAACCACTGTGGTCAGCCCATATTCTCGATGCATGTGCTCTGCCAGGTCAAGATTCAAGTACTCATACTATGTATATGTTCAGAGAAATGTCTGTGCCCTCAGTAAATGTGTATAGTACAGGAGTGGAGTATTATAATAAGGACCAAAATATTATAATGCAGGATATAATGGGCATATTTTGGAAGACTAAAGAAGAAAGGGAACTCATTCAGTTAAAGAGATACAAAGGACTTGTGAGCCGAGATGATACTTGAACTGCATGTTAGAGCATAAGTGGCATTTAAACAAGTGCAGAATGTGGGAGAAAGTCATGCTAGACAGCAGAAACTTGTATAAAGGCCCAGAGGAGTATGAGAGAAGGTCATTCTCAAGCATCTATAAATAATCAAAAAGTGTTGGGAGAAGAGGGAGGCATAATGGAAAATGGAATATAAATAAGACAGGCAACAAATTATACTCAACCTTTACCTGAGTGTGATGGGAAGCCACAGAAAGATTTAAAGCTGGGTGAAATGATAAATTTTAAATTTTAGAAGAGCACTCTGGAAGCACCTTGGAAGATATGAAGTGGCCAGGAAAGCAAGTGAAGAGACATGTGGAAGCTATTTGAAACTTCTTTTTGCAATACGGTAAATAGCTAGAATAAGCAAGGGGAAACGGTGACAGGCAGGAGAGAACGGACTAGGAGATAACCAGCATGTTCCACAAGCATAGGACACTCTCAGAGACTCTTTGTACCCACGTTAGGTAGAAACTAGACAGGAGGGTTTACGTAGAAGGAACACCCCGAGGAGAGTCCCAAGTCCTTGAAGGAGACAGGATTGGGGGGTAAGGACGATGATGAAAGCTACACATTATAGGGGCGCCTGGGTGGCTCAGTCGGTTGGGCGGCCGACTTCGGCTCAGGTCATGATCTCGCTGTCCGTGAGTTCGAGCCCCACGTCGGGCTCTGTGCTGACCATGCAGAGCCTGGAGCCTGTTTCGGATTCTGTGTCTCCCTCTCTCTCTGACCCTCCCCCGGTCATGCTCTGTCTCTCTCTTTCTCAAAAATAAATAAACATTAAAAAAAATTTTTTAAATAAAAAAAAAAAAGCTACACATTATAAATTGGGGGCGGGGTGGGGATGCTTAACAACTTGACATTGTTGCTTCGGAGACCTTGGGGGCGGGTAAACCAAGAGTCACAGGTGCAGAGCACGCCTGCGCTCTTCTCTTCCACCTCTGCCCCAGGGTAACCCTTGGACTCCTTACAATGCATGCGGGCACAGCCCCGGCAGGTGCAGAAAGGCTGCCCTGACTGTCCCAGCACAAACTTTGTAGGGTTAAAAACTCTCCCTGGCAGCCTGCATGGGGAATTTCCCAAATGATAGGAAGTCCATTAGAGGCCACCCACTGAGCGCGATAACTCCTCCCAGCCCAGAAAGACCAGATTATAACCAATCCCAAAAGAGCCTAGGGCCCGATTTTGCCTCACAGAACCTGCCCTCTCTCCCACCTTGATAGTGTACTTTCTCCTCAATAAACTGTTATGTGTTTGCTACTTTCCTTCTGGCTGTCTGTATTGGAGCATGGACCCTCACGTAAATTTTCTCACGGGGCGTCCAAGGACCAAGACCTCGATTCACACAGAGCAGACTCACTCTCACCTCTAACGCTTATCACACAGGTAAAAATACGAAACTCATTCACACTGTTTATATAAGGACGTATTAGATTGGATGTGTCAGAGCACCCTGCAAAATTTAAAAAGTAAATAATCTTTGGTGTTAGTCTTATTAAGTGCAGATATATCGTTAGAAACTGAAGTCTTTTCAGTCACTCCTATTATAGCTCATTTCTTTTATATAGAGAACAGACCACTACATACTTGTCTTAATTCTGTCTCCCTCAGCATTTCTCATTTCTACCTTCCCTTCCATTCTGACACCTCCTTTCTGTTGACATTTTCTCTTTGTAATTCCTCAACTCCCTCTTTATCTTCTTTCCCAGAGAGCACTTTTTCAAAATGTTGATACAGGCTAGGAAGAGGGATCAATATTGAGCTCAAATGTATTCATGTATTATTTACTGAGCACCTATAGTGAACTAGGCACTGTGGTAATGAGGCAAACTTGATTTCTGTCCCCACTAAGCTTATAGTCTACCAAGTAAGAGTGGGTTAAGGAAGTTTTGATGGAAGGAGAGGGAAGGGGACGGGGAAAAGGGAAGAAAAGGGAGAGAGGCTTTGAATTTCTGGGGAATCATGGAATCAGAACCTAATATACTGCTACGAATGTCAGTCTTCAGAAAAAGAATGTTTAGGAGGAGAACTAGCATATGAGGAAGGAGTATTTAGGGACTGCTTGGAGTCAAGGGAATAATAATTTTTCCAGAAAAAAAAGGAAGAACCTCTTGAAGGTCCTGCTGCGGAAGCTAACACAGTAACTTCCAGGAATAAAGAAGTTCAGTTGGCCAGGAAAACAGATGGTGAAGAGAGAAATACTGAGAGAGTCACTGCTGCCAAAGATGCCAGTTTAGTATTATGTTTACTACGTAAAGAGCATTGCCTTAAGAATCATGTAGTGAGGGGCGCCTAGGTGGCTTGGTCAGTTAAGCGTCCGACTTCGGCTCAGGTCATGATCTCACGGTCCGTGGGTTCGAGCCCTGCGTGGGGCTCTGGGCTGACAGCTCAGAGCCTGGAGCCTGTTTAGGATTCTGTGTCTCCCTCTCTCTCTGCCCCTCCCCTGTTCATGCTCTGTCTTTCTCTGTCTCAAAAATAAATAAACGTTAAAAAAAAAATTAAAAAAAAAAAAAAGAATCATGTAGTGAAACCAAAATACCCCTTAAAGCAAAACTCCATTTAAGAAAGAACATCTAAATCAAAATATTTCTAATTATTATCACGTCTGGAAATATAGGGAATATGAAAATGACTTGAAGAGGAAAGAGGAAAATGGTATTTCATGAAATTAAGTAAATATTATTTCTGTAAAAGAATGCCACTCTCTGATTAGATTTTAAAAAAGATAATGTGCTGACTGAAAAACTGATTAAAGGGATTGAAATGTTTGCATAGGGAAAGGGACATGCTTGAAAAATAGACATAATTGTAGCATAATATATTGTCAGAAAACACTCCAAGATAATGTCATCTCCGTATAGACACAGGGTTTCCCACTCGGCAATCAAGGCAGAAAGAACAATTGATAGGCCGAAGCTGCATCAAAGACTGCAAAGCCAGAACACCTCATCTCCACGTGGCATGACCTCCATTATCAGCAGACCTGTCACTCACACCCACTTGGGAAGTTCCTGGTGGCATTCAAAGAAGTTGACGCTTACAGGGCCAAGTGGAAGAGTCACGTTACATGTAAGTAAATTGCCTATCAGTCTACAACAGTAGAAACTTCTCAGGAAAAGCTGCAAAGGTCAAAAGAAAAGTAATAAAAAGCCCACTGACCAACAATGTTATAAGACATAGACAATATCTATTTTAAGGTATAGCTCTGATGTTTTTCAAAGACTCAAAAATGTATTAGAAACTCCACAAACCCTTTGTTCAGAAATAAAGGCAATTGGAATCACTAAAAATTCATTCTAGTGTGGGAGAAAAAGTCTAACCTGTTAACCAATTGAAATTTAAAATTGGGTGCGCCCATCTATTTAATTAATTAATTAATTAATTTGTTCATTTATTTATTCTTTCTCTCTTCCACTAATTCATTCCTTTCTATTGGTTCTGGTAATAAAACAGCTTTTTTTATTTTATTGGGACTACTAGTTATTGCCAGTATTCAGTAAGAACGAAATAATACTATGCTACTAATGCCTGAAGGAAAATGTAAAATAATGTTAAGATGTATGAATTTATTTTAGAATTAGGAGATTCATATTTTATTTTTCTTTTTAAAACATTCAATCGTGTTTCATTATATTTTCAATCTTTTATTGATCCATTAGTTTCTTCATTTGATATAAATTTTATTGACGATTGTACTCGACATATGAATAAAATAATCAAATGTATGCAATCACAGGAATTTTATGCATGTTTTATAGTTTTCCTTGTCACTATAATTATATTTCTATGATCAGAGGTTCCCATGACCCCCCTTCCTTGGGTTCGATTAATATACTAGAACAGCTCACAGGACTCAGGAAACCCGTTTACTCACTAGATTACTGGTTTATTATGTAGGATATTAAAGGATAGGAATCAATAGCCAGATGAAGAAATACATATGGTGAGGTTTTTACCAAAGGAGTTTCTGTCTCTGTGGAGTTTGGGCCCAGCATAGTGGCACAAGGAATCATTTTGGTTCACCAAACTCTGAGCTCTCCAAAGCCCATCCTTTTATGTTTTTACAGAGGCTTTGTTACCTAGGCATGATTGATTCATTAACCTTTGGTGGTCAATTCAATCTTGGGCTCTCTTCCTTCCCTGGAAGTCAGTGGGCGGGACTGAAAGGCCCAACATTCTCATCCCGTGGTTGGTTCCCCTGGGAACCAGCCCCCATCCTTAGGAATCCTGCAAATGTCACCTCATTAATATAACAGGTCTAGTTGAAAGGGATTTGTTATGAATATTAAGAAAACTTTATCACTCGAAAAATCCAAAAGGTTTTAGGAATTATGTGCCAGAAATGGAGAAGACCAATATGTATTTCTTATTTTGAATCGCAGTATCATACTTCCTGTCTTCTATTTTTTTTTCTTTCAACAATAACGTCTAAAATGATATAGCAATTTGTATTTTTCAAGCATGACCACAATATTTTCTCTGTTGAAATGTAATCGTGTTATTCCTGCCATGCTATGAGAAGTCCTATGTTCTCTTCCTGTATCTAGGTAGGCTACTGAACAGGAAGGGAGTGTCTTCTAAAGCTAAGTAACTGAGAGAGAAAAAATGTCTCTGTCTCACTTTGGGGGGCACTTCCCTTTGGAGCACTGAATCCGAGTACCTTGAGACATCCATGCTGTGAAAAGCCACAGTTACTCCCAATGGGAGACCAGATGGAAAAAAAAAAAAAAAAAAAAAAAAAAAAAAAAACAGAAACAAAAACAAAAACAAAAAACAGATGCTACATGGAATGAGAAGACTACCAGATCGTCCCTATCTTCTCCAGCTCACAGAGTACTAGCAGTAGTAGCTATCTGGCTACAAACTTCTCAGATCCTGAGACAGCACTGCGCAGATAAGCCCTTTGTGATATCCTGATCATAGAAATAAGGAGAGTTAGTGAAATTATTATTTCTTTAAGCTACTAAATTTGTAGTGACTCACTACACAGCAATAGAGAAGCAGAGGAAAGACCAAATTCATGTTAATGTCCATAGATGCTAAGGTCACAAAAATGCACGGACTCTTCTTTCAATGTTTTCACAGTCTAGTTGGAAGAAAAGAATTAATGCATCAAAAGGGCGATGCGCTGTAAACAGTACCACAGAGTTAAACATAATATGTTTTGGGAAGCCAAGAGGGCTGTTGGGAGAGGCAGTGGACCCTGAGCATCCCTGAACGTTCTTGCTGAGTATGCCAGGAATCCATTTTCCAGGGTTTTGTTCACAGCACCAACAATGTAATGAGCATCCTGCTTACTCTGCCATGAGTAATAAAGTTCTCTGTCTCTGAACCAATAGCGTAGTGCCTTCGGTCAGCACTCATGAAGCAATGGCAGTCTGGTTCATTAGTCTGCAACTAGATTAAGGAACAATTCAGCAGAAGTCACATTTGGACTTTTATAGCTTCTCAGGACTATGTAGGGTAACACACTCCATTTTCATGGTTGTATGGGCTGCCTGTTTTCGACTAATGAGAAATTAAAACCAATTGCTTTAAAATACAATTTTTGGAATATTTTTAATGATAGTGTAAGAGTATGATTGAAATTAATGACAGTCTAGAACAACACTTAGATCGCTGGGTAAGAATTTGATTTTATCTTGTTTGATCAAGAGTTTCAAACAATAGGTAAAAAATCAATTTTCCCTTGTTGTTGCTATTTTATTTTTTTTATTTTTCCCCTAATTGGTGATATTTTAAAGTTTGGTTTATCTGTAGCTGGATTCCATCTGTTGGTGTTAGAATTCACAAAAGGCCTTCTCTTTGCTCCTTATTTCCTTAATTTCTACCTTTCATTTCATTCCCTCATTTGCTTCAATGGCCTGGAAACATCTCAATTAGTAATTGACAATTACCATCTTTTTTTTTTAAATGTGATTGTCTCTTGTATGTCATAATATGATTCATAAATTGAAATATAGACTGGGGCAAAACGGTTAAAGACAATTTTATCAAGTAAATTACTTGTGTCCCAAGAACGATATGAAGATAGTTTCTTGATTTACAGCATCTATTTTTCTAAAATGATTTAAGTTCCTCCCAATTAAGGTACAAGATACAAATGCAATCATTATTAGTGATAAGTCTTCGTATTATTAATCTGTATAATATTTTTTCTTTGATTTACATGCTTCGATTTTCAAATATTTTGTTATGAAATTTGACATATGTTTCTTAAACAAGTATTGTTATATATAGTCACATGCAAGATGTTCATGTATTCTAAAACAAGAGAAGAACTTAGTGATTTTATAGTACAAATTAAACACAGATGACACTAAAGAATAAACAAAGAAATAAATAAACAAATAAATAAGTGAGTAAATGACACTGGTTCATTTCTCAATATCATACACCAAGGAGCTACCTTTAAAATACAAGTTTTCTGGGGCTCCTGAGTGACTGTCAGTTAAGCTTCTGACTTCAGCTCAGGTCATGATCTCAGGTGAATTTGAGCCCCATGTCGGGCTCTGTGCTTACAGCTCAGAGCCTGAAGGCTGCTTCAGAGACTGTGTCTCCCTCTCCTTCTCTCTGTCCCTCCCCTGCTTGTGTTTTTGTTTTCTCTCTCTCAAAAGTAAAGAAACATTAAAAAAATTAAAAACGAATTAAAAACACAAGTTTTCTGAATACAAGCTTATATAATCTTAAATTTTTTTGGTAGAAATAGATTTTTTTGGTAACTTTTTCAGGTCTAAGTATAACGAAGAAAAATTCACAAATCTTACATTGACAGATCAATGGCTTTTACCTTACAACACACCAGGATCACACAAATCAGCGTATCAGATATTAATTACCAAATACCCAGAAACTACCCATGGGCCCTCTCACTGTCATTATGCTCTTCAAAATGTACACTAGTCTTTTTCCTCAGAAATTTTCCTTTTTATATGTCTTAAAATGTCATTGAAATGATGTCACATGGAATGTACTCTTCATGTTTCAATACTTTCTCTTGACATTCATTATGCTAGGAAGATACATCTACCCATTTTCCGAACAGTATTTTGTAAATGTATATTGCTGCACTCTGAGGGAATGGATCACGTTTTGAAATCTATTGCAGCCTTGATGGGCATTTAACTAATTCTAACACTGATGGCAACCATTTGAATTTGAGGTGTTCTCAGTAGTGCTCTGCACATTTTTTTTACATGTCTTCTGGTACACACACACACATGCACGCACACACTCATTGTTGGTACTATATCTTGAAGTGGGATTTCTACATCACTGTGTATACATAAGCTCGGTATCAATATTGACGAAAAGTTTTCCAAATTAGTATTACCAATTGCCAATTTATACCCACCGGAGTACTATATGAGAAATCCGCTATCCTCCTATCCTTGCCAATACTTACTATTGCTTTTCTGTTCTCATATTATTCTCTCCTCTCTCTCTCTCTCTCATTCTCTGTCTTTCTCTCTCTCCCCTCTCTCTTTCTTTCTTTCATTTAGCCATTCTAATGAGCTGCAGTGGTATCTCAGTGTTTTTAATTTGAATTTGTCTCCAATATGGGCTATTTTAATATTCATTTTAATATTGCATGTGTTAAAACATTCAAAAACATTGTTAACGTTATAAGCAGGTGATATTCATTTGGACTTAATCATTTATTTACCCTTTGTAGTCGTCTTCATTATTTCCTCTTCTGGTATGTCCATCAGAGATCACTTGATTTATTAACCCTGAAAGAGAAAATTCTTTAATGCAGCGCTATGGGTGAAAATTTTTCTTATTTTTGTTTTTCTGAAAATATTTTTATTATTTATTTCATTTTTAAGGGATGCTTTAGTCGACTACATGCTTTTATGTTGGTACTTATTTTCATTCAGAATTTTAAGCACATTACTACATTGTTTTCTTTCTTCTACCATTTCTATTATAAAGTTAGCTATCAGTCTAATTTTTGCTTTTTTGACAGTCATGTGTCCTTTTTATTTCATTGGGGCTGAACTGGATGTTTCTTTTTATTTTTGTTTTCAAATTGTTTCACTATGATAGGCTTAAATATGGTTTCTTGGTATTTATTCTTCTTGTAATCTGTTAGGTGTCATAAATTTGAGGCTTGATGCATTTCATCATTTTGTATATTTTTTTCTTAAATTCTGCCTCTCCTCTCTCCTTCTGAAACCCCACGTACATTTATTTTGAACTTTTCATCATCTCCTATGTGATTCATATTGTTTTGTCCTTCATTCCAAATCTTTTTTCTCTGTTTTATTCTGTATACTTTCAACAACTTCACCTTCCACTCTATTAACTCTGTTCTGCTAGTGTAATCTGCTGTTAAACCCATATATTAAGTTCTTAATTTCAATAATTGTATTTCAACGATTTCTAGAATTCTAGATAATTCTTCATAAATCTCAATTTTATCATGAAATTCTCAAGTTTGTCATCAGTTTTCTCAAAATTACAAGGTAATAAATATACACTTTGTATTAATCAATTTGTAACCTGTGTTTGATAATTAATATCTGGATCACCCATGAATCTGTTTATATTATCTGATTTTTATTGTTTCATTTCTATTTTCAGTACATGTCTTTTGCCATGCTTTGCAATTTTTATTGAATGCTAGACATTTTAATGATAAACTGTATAAATTGTGTGTATATATATACATATATATATGTATATATATTTATATATATTACATACAGTTAGTGTAGGGGCATATCATATTGATGCCAAAATAGATGAACTGGTTCAAAGCTAAATTTAAAGCTTTATAAATATTGGGCTATTTGTAGATTTGTAGTCATTAATTTTTTCCTAGGACACAATATCTCATAGGTCTCATTTAAATACCTGGGTTGTTTCCAGGACCCATACTCCACAGGAGACCCTATACTCCTTTTCATATATTTATTTTCCCCAGCTCATTTACATTTCTTTTTAAAGACATCTTATTTAACATACAGTGCAGATTTGTGAACATCAAACTCTATGGCCCTCAGCACTCTAACTTATTTCCAAAGCCTATCCAACACACAGATTTTCCATAGGGCATATCATAGCCATCTTTGCACTTAAGAACACTAGACAGCACCTTAGCACTATGCTTGAAGACTACTTTAAATTAAAAAAAAAATCGTTAACGAAAAGCACAAAGAACAAGAATAATGTGATAGCCAATAGCCAACAAAAGGACACTTGATTACAGTATGAGAATGGAGAGAATAAGGCAGGGCATTGTTTTGGTTGTCCTTAGCTGGAAACATGCCTATCAAGCATCTCAAATGTTTTGCTGCACTGTACCTGTCCACAAATGTAAATAAAAATGCCACAATTTTGATTTGAGAATTACAAATATATTTCAGTGAGTAGATAAATACAAAAATATAGAATCTAGGAATAATGAAAATAGAATGTATATAAATTCCTATCACATACTTAGATATAAAAGAGTCCCGCAATTGAGAGAGAGAGAAAATTCATATTAATATCTTTTGACTTGTGGAAATGTCCTGAACAACACTACTTTAAATCTTGAATTTAACTGAAAGCTAAAATTCCAGTTTTCTAAAATGCCTAAGGAAGAAGATATGGAAGAAATCTTAGATGTAAACATATCTAATATTTGACAGTTCTGTTACACACACACACACACACACACACACACACACACACAGAAACAAACAAAACACCTTCCAGAAGAGGTTTCAGTGGCATCCAGCCAAAGACTACCAGAAATACACCTGTAGTTAAAAAAAAAGTTGGGATGATTGGGGCCGCGTGGGTGTCTCAGTCAATTAAGTGTCTGACTTCGGCTGGGGTCATGGTCTCATGGTTCATGAGTTCCAGCCCCATGTCAGACTCTGCGCTGACAGCTCAGAGCCTAGAGCCTGCTTCGGATTCTGTGTCTCCCTTTCTCTCTCTGACCCTCTACTGCTCATGTTCTGTCTCTCTCTCTCTCTCAAAAATTAATAAACATTAAAAAAAGGAAAAAAAAATTGGGGGCTGAATGACCTGTTGCATTGAGGGAGAACACACACCAATGGGAATGGCTCACTAAAAAGGTGTTCAAAAGCAATCTTAAGATTTGGCTTTGACTTGTTGTGAGGAAGATAGCGGCATAGGAGGACGGTGGGCTCACCGCATCCTGCTGGTCACTTAGATTCCCCTACACCTGCCTACGTAACCCAGGAAACCGCCAGAAGACTAGCAGAACGGAGTCTCCGGAGCCAAGCGTAGACGAGAGGCCCACAAAAGAGGGTAGGAAAGGCGGCGAGGCGGTACGCCATCCATGGACTGGCGGGAGGGAGCCGGGGCAGAGAGGCGGCCTGCTGGCCAAGCAGAGCCCCCGAGTTTGGCTGGCAAAAGCAGAGGGGCCTGACGGAGTGTGTTCTGACAGCAAGCAGGACTTGACATCTGAAAGGTTATAAGTTAACAGCTCTGCTCAGAGAGCAGGAAGGCTGGAGGACAACTGGAGGGAGAGTTGTTGAGCCCGGACGACAGAGCTCAGTTTGGCGGGGATCAAAGGTGCTCGCCAGCGCCATCTCCCTTGCCCATCTCCCTTGCCCATCCCACAGCCAAAATCCCAAAGGGGACCAGTTCCTGCCAGGGAACTTGTTTGCACTGCACAAACACCCAAAGCTGTGCTTCTGAGGATGCATCCCTCCGATGGGTCTGACCCCATCCCAGTGCTGCAGGGCCCCTCCCAAAGAGGATCACTGAAGGATAAGCGAGCCGACCCTGCCCCCCCCAACCCCTGCCCTTGTGCATCTTGCCGATCCACCCCAGCTAATACGCCAGATCCCCAGCACCATAAGCCTGGCAGTGTGCAAGTAGCCCAGAAGGGCCACGCCACCCCACAGTGAATCCCGCCCCTAGGAGAGGGGAAGAGAAGGCACACACCAGTCTGACTGTGGTCCCAGTGGTGGGCTGGGGGCAGACATCAGGTCTGACTGCAGCCCCGCCCACCAACACAAGTTATTCAAGACAGCACAGGGGAAGTGCCCTGCAGGTCCGCACCACTCCAGAGACTATCCAAAATGACGAAATGGAAGAATTCCCCTCAAAAGAATCTCCAGGATATAACAGCTAACGAACTGATCAGAAAGGATTTAAACAATATAACAGAAAGTGAATTTAGAATAATAGTCATAAAATTAATCTCTGGGCTTGAAAACAGTATAGGGGACAGCAGAGAATCTATTGCTAAAGATATCAAGGGACTAAGGAACAGTCAGGAGGAGCAAAAAATGCTATAACCAAGCTGCAAAATAAAATGGAAACGACCACAGCTCGGATTGAAGAGGCAGAGGAGAGAATAGGTGAACTAGAAGATAAAATTATGGAAAAAGAAGAAGCTGAGAAAAAGAGAGATAAAAAAATCCAGGAGTATGAGGGGAAAATTAGAGAACTAAGTGATGCACTAAAGAGAAATAATCTACGCAAAATTGGTATTCCAGAGGAGGAGAGAGAGGGAAAGGTGCTGAAGGTGTACTTGAAGAAATAATAGCTGAGAACTTCCTGGATCTGGGGAAGGAAAAAGGCATTGAAATCCAAGAAGCACAGAGAACTCCCTTCAGACGTAACTTGAATCGATCTTCTGCACGACATATCATAGTGAAACTGGCAAAATACAAGGATAAAGAGAAAATTCTGAAAAGAGCTAGGGATAAACGTGCTCTAACATATAAAGGGAGACCTATAAGACACATGACCGATCTCTCTACTGAAACTTGGCAGGCCAGAAAGGAATGGCAGGAAATCTTCCATGTGATGAACAGAAAAAATATGCAGCCGAGAATCCTTTATCCAGCAAGTCTGTCATTTAGAATAGAAGGAGAGATAAAGATCTTTCCAAACAAACAAAAACTGAAGGAATTCATCACCACTAAAACAGCTCTACAAGAGATCCTAAGGGGGATCCTGTGAGACAAAGTCACATAGCGACATCGCTACAAGCATCAAACATACAGACATCACAATGACTCTAAACCCATATCTTTCTTTTTTTTTTTTTTTTAATTTTTTTTTCATCATTTTTTTATTTATTTTTGGGACAGAGAGAGACAGAGCATGTACGGGGGAGGGGCAGAGAGAGAGGGAGACACGGAATCGGAAACAGGCTCCAGGCTCCGAGCCATCAGCCCAGAACCTGACGCGGGGCTCGAACTCACGGACCGCGAGATCGTGACCTGGCTGAAGTCGGACGCTTAACCGACTGCGCCACCCAGGCGCCCCACAAACCCATATCTTTCTATAATAACACTGAACATAAATGGACTAAACGCGCCAACCAAAAGATATAGGGTATCAGAATGGGTAAAAAAACAAGACCCATCTATTTACTGTCTACAAGAGACTCATTTTAGACCTGAGGACACCTTCAGATTGAGAGTGAGGGGATGGAGAACTATTTATCATGCTACTGGAAGTCAAAAGAAAGCTGGAGTAGCCATACTTATATCAGACAAACTAGACTTTAAATTAAAGGCTGTAACAAGAGATGAAGAAGGGCATTATATAATAATTACAGGGTCTATCCATCAGGAAGAGCTAACAATTATAAATGTCTATGCGTCGAATACGGGAGCCGCCAAATATATGAAACAATTACTCACAAACATAAGCAACCTTATTGAAAAGAACGTGGTAATTGCAGGGGACTTTAACACTCCACTTACAGAAATGGATAGATTATCTAGACACACGGTCAATAAAGAAACAAGGGCCCTGAAGGCTACATTGGATCAGATGGACTTGACAGATATATTTAGAACTCTGCATCCCAAAGCAACAGAATATACTTTCTTCTCGAGTGCACATGGCACATTCTCCAAGATAGATCACATACTGGGTCACAAAACAGCCCTTCATAAGTATAAAAGAATTGAAATCATACCAGGCATACTTTCAGACCACAATGCTATGAAGCTTGAAATCAACCACAGGAAAAAGTCTGGAAAACCTCCAAAAGCATGGAGGTTAAAGAACACCCTACTAAAGAATGAGTGGGTTAACCAGGCAATTAGAGAAGAAATTTAAAAATATATGGAAACAAACGAAAATGAAAATACAACAATCCAAATGCTTTGGGATGCAGCAAAGGCAGTCCTGAGAGGAAAATACATTGCAATCCAGACCTGTCTCATGAAACAAGAAAAATCCCAACTACAAAATCTAACAGCACACCTAAAGGAAATACAAGCAGAACAGGAAAGACGGCCTAAACCGAGCAGACGAAGAGAAATAATAAAGATCAGAGCAGAAATAAATAATACACAATCTACAAAAACTGTAGAGCAGATCAATGAAACCAAGAGTTGGTTTTTTGAAAAATTAAACAAAATTGATAAACCTCTAGCCAGGCTTCTCAAGAAGAAAAGGGAGATGACCCAAATAGATAAAATCATGAAGCAAAATGGAATTATTACAACCAATCCCTCAGAGATACAAACAATTATCAGGGAATACTATGAAAAATTATATGCCAACAAATTGGACAACCTGGAAGAAATGGACAAATTCCTAAACACCCACACACTTCCAACACTCATTCAGGAGGAAATAGAAAGCTTGAACAGACCCATAACCAGCGATGAAATTGAATCAGTTATCAAAAATATCCCAACAAATAAGAGTCCAAGACCAGATGGCTTCCCAGGGGAGTTCTACCAGACGTTTAAAGCAGAGATAATACCTATCCTTCTCAAGCTATTCCAAAAAATAGAAAGGGAAAAAAAACTTCCAGACTCATTCTATGAAGCCAGTATTACTTTGATTCCTAAACCAGACAGAGACCCAGTAAAAAAAGAGAACTACAGGCCAATATCCGTGATGAATATGGATGCAAAAATTCTCAATAAGATCCTAGCAAATCGAATTCAACAGCATATAAAACAAATTCTTCACCATGATCAAGTGGGATTCATTCCTGGGCTGCAGGTCTGGTTCAGTATTTGCAAATCAATCAACGTGATACATCACATTAATAAAAGAAAAGATAAGAACCCTATGATCCTGTCAATTGATGCAGAAAAGGCATTTGACAAAATTCAGCAACGTTTCTTAATAAAAACCCTTCATAAAGTCGTGATAGAAGGAACATACTTAAAGATCATAAAAGCCATTTATGAAAAGCCCACAGCTAACATCATCCTCAATGGGGAAAAACTGAGAGCTTTTTCCCTGAGATCAGGAACACGACAGGGATGTCCACTCTCACCGCTGTTGTCTAACATAGTGTTGGAAGTTCTAGCATCAGCAATCAGACAACAAAAGGAAATCAAAGGCATCAATATTGGCAAAGATGAAGTTAAGCTTTCACTTTTTGCAGACGACATGATATTATAAATGGAAAACCGGACAGACTCCACCAAAAGTCTGCTAGAACTGATACATGAATTTAGCAAAGTCGTAGGATACAAAATCAATGTACAGAAATCAGTTGCATTCTCATACACCAATAATGAAGCAACAGAAAGACAAATAAAGAAACTGATCCCATTCACAATTGCACCAAGAAGCATAAAATACCTAGGAATAAACCTAACCAACGATGTAAAAGATCTGTATGCTGAAAACTATAGAAAGCTTATGAAGGTAATTGAAGAAGATACAAAGTAATGGAAAAACATTCCGTGCTCATGGATTGGAAGAATAAATATTGTCAAAATGTCAATACTACCCAAAGCTATCTACACATTCAATGCAATCCCAATCAAAATTGCACCAGCATTCTTCTCGAAGCTAGAACAAGCAATTCTAAAATTCATATGGAACCACAAAAGGCCCTGAATAGCCAAAGTAATTTTGAAGACCAAAGCAGGAGGCATCACAATCCCAGACTTTAGCCTCTACTACAAAGCTGTAATCGTCAAGACAGCATGGTATTGGCAAAGAAACAGACACATAGACCAATGGAATAGAATAGAAACCCCAGAACTAGACCCACAGACGTATGGCCAACTTATCTTTGACAAAGCAGGGAAGAATATCCCATGGAAAAAAGACAGTCTCTTTAACAAATGGTGCTGGGAGAACTGGACAGCAACATGCAGAAGGTTGAAACTAGACCACTTTCTCACACCATTAATAAAAAATAAACTCAAAATGGATAAAGGACCTGAATGTGAGACAGGAAACCATCAAAACCCTAGAGGAGAAAGCAGGAAAAGACCTCTCTGACCAACAAAACTGAAAGGCAACCAATGGAATGGGAAAAGATATTTGCAAGTGACATATCGGACAAAGGGCTAGTATCCAAAATCTATAAAGAGCTCACCAAACTCCACACCCGAAAAACAAATAACCCAGTGAAGAAATGGACAGAAAACATGAATAGACACTTCTCTAAAGAAGACATCCGGGGGTGCCTGGGTGGCTCAGTCGGTTAAGCGTCTGACTTCAGCTCAGGTTGCGATCTCACGGTTCGTGAGTTCGAGCCCCGCGTCAGGCTCTGGGCTGATGGCTCAGAGCCTGGAGCCTGCTTCCAATTCTATGTCTCCCTCTCTCTCTGCCCCTCCCCCGTTCATGCTCTGTCTCTCTCTGTCTCAAAAATAAATAAACGTTAAAAAAAATTAAAAAAAAAAAAGAAGACATCCGTGTGGCCAACAGGCACATGAAAAGATGCTCAACGTCGCTCCTCATCAGGGAAATACAATCAAAACCACACTCAGGTATCACCTCACGCCAGTCAGAGTTGCCAAAATGAACAAATCAGGAGACTATAGATGCTGGAGAGGATGTGGAGAAACGGGAACCCTCTTGCACTGTTGGTGGGAATGCAAACTGGTGCAGCCGCTCTGGAAAACAGTGTGGAGCTTCCTCAAAAAATTAAAAATAGATCTACCCTATGACCCAGAAATAGCACTGCTAGGAATTTGCCCAAGGGATACAGGAGTACGGATGCATAGGGGCACTTGTACCCCAATGTTTATAGCAGCACTCTCAACAATAGCCAAATTATGGAAAGAGCCGAAATGTCCATCAACTGATGAATGGATAAAGAAATTGTGGTTTATATACACAATGGAGTACTACATGGCAATGAGAAAGAACGAAATATGGCCCTTTGTAGCAACATGGATGGAACTGGAGAGTGTGATGCTAAGTGAAATAAGCCATACAGAGAAAGACAGATACCATATGGTTTCACTCTTATGTGGATCCTGAGAAACGTAACAGAAACCCATGGGGGAGGGGAAGGAAAAAAAAAAAAAAAGAGGTTAGAGTGGGAGAGAGCCAAAGCATAAGAGACTCTTAAAAACTGAGAACAAGCTGAGGGTTGATGGGGGGTGGGAGGGAGGGAAGAGTGGGTGATGGGTATTGAGGAGGGCACCTTTTGGGATGAGCACTGGGTGTTGTATGGGAACCAATTTGACAATAAATTTCATATATTGAAAAAAAAGGTTTGGCCTTATGTTAGGTGATTTGGGGGAGCAGTTTAACAACGTGATACTTTGCTCTGGATTGGATATAGTCAGGAAGAAGAGGTAATTCTATGGTGACCTATTTTAACAAATCCTATCTAAAACACAGGAGGAATGTAGTAAGGTTAAAACTATAATATGTGCTGGAGGCAGCAGTCACCTACCCACGAGAGAGAAATGTTTGGTTAGGTTCAAGGTTTAGACCATGTTTGTTTGTTTTTTCCTTATCTAAGTTCAATCATAATTATGGAGTAGTCTTACTTTTGTCTTGATCCATCATATTCACAGAGTGGCCTTGCCTTATCCTGCTATTTTGCAAAATGCATATATATTCAGTAGGTGAATGCCAAGACCAAGCTGTGAGCCCTAGCCATCTCCTAGCAACATCAATGCCTACTTGATAATGCTAGGGCTGTTGCTAATGGTGAGGGGCTGCTTTTCTTCTTCTCAAGGATACAGAGTATTAAAAGCATTCCAAATAACCCATATTGCATCATCTCTGCTCGAATATATGTTACTGAAGATAATGCAAGCCATCTGATCATGCATTCCTCTTTCGTGCATATAAGAAATGGTGGTATAAAGATTAAAGGACATGACCTCTATTAATCCTAGGGTATTAAAGTATAGTGCTGGAATAAAAACAAGGTTTTTAAAAGAAATCTTGCGCAATCATAAAATACCCACAGATTACGTCAGTTTGCATGTTTTTCCTGCACAAATGGAAAATGCAAAATAAAAAATATGTAACCTTAAAAGAAAAACCCGAGAGTTTTATTATTGAGCCTAGGTATTCTCTCTAGTTTTCTGTGGTTCCTTGCCTACTTGTGCTTCTGTATATTTTTCTTTCAAAAATCAACCATGGCTTCCTCTTAAAAGAGTAGTGTGAACTCTACGTTTCATAGACATTTATATTCAGAATTATTGGATGTGCATTTTATTATAAACTTGTAGCCTGGGTTAAGAAGTTACTATACATGGACATTATAGTTTGTTTTTAAAGTTAAACAGTTCGAAAGACCTTTATTATATGAAGCAAAACAAAAATCAAAAAGTAATCCTGATGTAATGGTAGATCAGCAACCAAAATATTTTTGTTAACATTTAAATATAGATACCTATTTTTGAATCAGTGACTATATATCTGACTTTATTGTTAAATTTTACTGGTCATATCCAAAACATGTCTTCAAAGTGTACATTAATAAAATAAAATAATCTGGGATACTGCTTTCCCAAGGAATCAGAAAATCATAGGTTTAATGAATAGCTAAATAATAAAGTCACTCATCTAATACCCCAAAAAACTGTTTAATTATAATGTTGATTTACACTCACGAGCGCACACAGACACACACACACACACACACACACACACACACTACTGCTTTAAAGTGCACATTGCGATAACCATATATATACTCTGGGGCTGCACTGTCCAGTATCTCGTGAAATGGTGAATAACTTTCAAGCCGCTATGACTTGGGAGCATTTCGGTAGATGCCTGAATATCAAGCCCTGCATATTGAAAATACTTGATGTCTGTAGGCCTTATGTTCTGCTGCAAGGTTGTTGATAAAATCATGATTTTTATTTTCTAAACACACATACAAAGAGAGAGAGACAGATAAAGAGAGAGAATGAATACTGAGTCCCACATTTCTACTTCCATGCCATCTACCTATTGGTAAACAACACATTTGCTCAAGGATAAGTTCAGTTATTTAGAGCAAATACTAAAATGTTCCTTCAACCAAGTTGGTGGATTGTGGGGTTGAGTCCCCAGGAGTGCCCTCTGGGCCTCATGTGAGAATTCAACTTGAACTTGTACATCTATGCCTTGCCTATGACCAGGGTGCTTCACTGGCCAAATCCCAGTTTTAGGTTCTGCAAAGACCAGAGTCTGGGTTTTAACCTCAGCTGGTAGAGTTGCCGTTCTCACTGATCACAGTCCTTCTGATTTGCCTTGATTCTTTATTACCAGGTTAAGAATCTGTATCTCTAACACTGACGATTGCCGTCCGCAGGCTTCCTGCTGTACTCTATGCCAATTAAACAGTCTCGAGCAATACTTGGTTATCAGATGTATTTAGACATTTTTAGTGAATTTCTGTTCATACCAATGATACATCTGTTCAGTTCTGTAAGAAAATTCCATTTTGCAATACCTTTTATTTTTTCCCTTAACGTTTTTAGAATTTATTTTGGTTAGGTCTAAGTCATTGATAATTCAAAGATCTCAGGGTAATTTTTAGTCACCCTTTGTATTAAGGTTGTCAAACTGTGTTTTAAAACAATAGTATGCTTTTAACATAAAAGGGATGCTATTCTTAATTTTTAATGTAAATGCTACACTGAAAGGAGAAACTGCTTTGCCTAGGTGAGCCATGATACATATTTCACTGATAAATAATTTTAACGATATAAAGGTTATTGGAAATTTAAACATAGGACTTAAATGATGATTCAGAGTTTTTCATATATCAAAATAAAATAGATGTAATTTTCCTTTCTTATAAACATCTGATTTTCATGTTAAGTATATTATTTTTATTTTAGAGAGGAAGAGAGAGAGCATGAGTGTGGGGGGGGGGGGTGGGCAGAGAGAAAGAGAGAATCTTAAGCATGGTCTGCACATAGCACATTAGCAGGGCATGGGGCTCGATCCCACAACCCTGAGATCATGACCTGAGCTGAAATCAAGAGGTGGATGCTCAACTGACTGAGCCACTCAGGCACCCCAACAGTGTGAGTTTAAATCTCACTCTTAGCAGTTCAAGCCTATAGTTTAGTGAGGATTTTGTTTTCTAATAAAAGCGATTTAAATAAATTAATCTGACTTTCAAAACATCAAGACAAATTGATCCTAACATAAACGTCAGTTTCAAACTGATCTGTTGTATAAGAACTTGATGCTAAAATAGATTATTTAAAACTAGTATAATATACATGATATATAATTCTAGATATGTTCTAACCTAATAAGGATTTTCACTTGCACAAACTAACATGGTTTTTGAAGGTATTTTCTTAATAAATAATAAATAAATAGCAATTGTATTATTCTTTGGGAAAACAAACTGAAAAGTGATTTTTCTTTCTGCCCTTTCAATTCCCTGCTGGAGACTGAATTGAGAGGGAGTTGAATACATTTGCTGAGGACCCGGAGGACAGGGCAGGATTAAATCCATGAGCAGAACCTGGAATCCCAGGTGTCAGGAACAAGAAATTAATAGAAAAGGGGAGCTGTGGCTTAAATTTAATATTATCACAGTTATTTTTGCAAAGAGCAGCGGTCAGGAAGAAATGCGAGCTAGAGAATTCATAGGGCAACTGCATGATAAAACATTTGCAGAAGGGGAAGTAGACCTGTGGAACGTTAATAAGTGAGGCTGCCATTGGCACGACACCATGAATTAGTCAGGTATAAATACACTTCCTTGAAGTGGGAAATACACCAGTATTAGAAAATAATCTTTATTCTGTTGGCTTTTGTCACTTTTTTGCTCACCAATTTGCAGTCTACTCACCAATTTTGTTGCTGTTGTTGTTTAGAAAGAAAGAGTGCCAGTGGAAGAGGGGCAGAGAGAGAGGGAGACACAGAACCTGAAGCAGGTTCCAGGCTCCGAGCTTTCAGCGCGGGGCTCCACGCGGGGCTCGAACTCACAAACTGTAAGATCATGACCTGAGCCAAAGTTGGTGGCTCAACTGACTGAGCCACCCAGGCGCCCCAACCAACTCAGCAATTTAAAGGAGTAAGTGAGCAAGATTTCTGGTATTTTCTGATTTTATTCTGCCATCTGTTTCTTGACTGAGTCATGTCCTCAGGTCTCTGGCCTCAGATACTCTGTTGGTACTTTTCTAAAATAATCTCCACTATGGATTTCATTTATCACTTTCAGTCAAATCCTTATCAAATTTGTATCTCAACACTTGACCTTCAGTTCCCGTTCTTAAATGCCTGAGAAGCATCTACCCAGGGTATCTTAAAGGCACCTCAAACTGAATATATCCTCTAAGTTCTCTAATTAAAAAAAAAAAAAAATTATATGTTCCTAAGAATAAAAGTACAGAAAAGAACAATATTCATTTTCCCACTACCTTCTGTAAACTCTTCTGATATTGTGGTATAGTTGCTACAGGATTATTCAATTGTTTTTACAAAAGTGGTATATTCTTATTATAAAAATTTCAAACATTACAAAAGAAGCATAAGAGCAAATACCATGACCCAATTTAGGAATATGAAGGGAGTATCATTACAGAAAATTGTATCAACTCAAAATTTACTACTAGCTCTTTAACACAACCTCTCCTTTACCAAGTTTAATATATACGTTCATCTTTCATTTGACTAAATACAGTGGTCACATGGATGATATTCTGCTTTGCCCTGAAGAAAAACTCAAGGGTGCTATATTTATTGAATTTGTTCATATTGGGGAGGTCTGTCTGTTGATTTTAATCCTAAATGGGCAGCATACTGGTGATAAATTCTCAAGGCAGTCTCACCCACAGATTTTGTAGATGTTCCTACATTGTCTTTTACCATTCATTCTGTTTCTTTGCTTTAAAAAGAGAGAGAGAGAGAGAGAAGACAGGCTTGATCATTTTCACCTAATTTGCTTTTTTTTTTTTTTTTTGGCCTGTATTACAAAATATTTTTTCTTTCCTCCATCTTTGAAAAATAATTGTTGTATTGAAATATGTCTCTGTTTTCTTAAATTCTTTAGGAGATAGGATTCCTTTTGATGGATTAGTCAGTTAAGGGTCCGACTCTTGATTTTTGCTTGGGTCATGATCTCACGATTCATGGGGTCTTGGCTGGCAGCGTGGAGCCCGCTTGAGATTCTCTCTCTCCCTCTCTTCTTTACCACTCGCCCACTCTCTTTCTCTCTCTTTCTCAAAAATAAATAAATAAACATTTTTTAAAAGAACATAGAACCCACTTTTTGACAATCAGTTCCTTCATTTTAAGAAAGTGCATTTTATTTTCTGTATTGTATTTTTGAACTCTAGAAATACATTATAATATCTCTTTAAGCATTTTGTCCTTAAATGTTTTTGCAATGATTACAGTCATCTCAAGCCTTTCTACCACAATGATTTGATTTTTAGTAGTGTATTTTCTCTTTCTTTCTTTTTCTAACTATGAAGTCCAAATTGATGTTGTGTTAATTCTCCGTTTCTCAAGACTGAAATCCCCTTTGTATCTCATTCTGTTGTTTAATCATTTAATGCTTGAGCTCTTATTTTGCTATGTTGTATTCTTATTATGCTGATTCCTGTAGCAATAAGCTATTGCAAGAAATTTTCTTTTTTTTTTTTTTTTGAACTGGCTACTTAGACTTTAGAATATTATTATTATTTCATCTGTTTTAACATATTTTTCATTTATTGGCATATGATATTTTGTTCATTACCTGCTCTTATTTTTGTAGGCTTCCTTATTTGAGGTCAAATCCATCCAACATTGAATTTTTTTTGAGGACTATGTGAGAATTCTTGTCACTCTTCCCACAGTATCTGAGGGCAGTTTGTTTTCCCCTCTGAGCTACAGTCTGAGGGCTAAGTATGGCCTGGAGTAGAAGGGGAGAGAAGGTGGAAATCTCAGATGAGTACATAAGGCTTAAATCTATTTAAGAATAAATGAGCTATGCTCTTTTTCTTCTGAGAGTTTTAAAAATATCTGTACAGAAGCTTATTCCGCATAAGGGTCAGGGACAGAGAAGGGAGAACAATTTTTATGTGGTCCCTATCATTTACTCAGTTTAAGAAGACTCCCAGAGGGTTTATTCTATCCAGACAGAGTCATCTCTTTCATTTATTTTCCCCAGCCTACCTACTTATTCCCAGCAGCTGTTTCCACTAATTCTCAAACAAAAAGAGAAAATAAATTATGTGCTATTCTGTTTTGCTTCTCCCCAGATTCGAGAGTGTTAATCAGGATTCTTAAGGTAGTGTGAACTCAACTCTGCTGGTGCCAGGGGGTGGAATACTGTGCTTGTCCTCTATTTAAGAAGTTTCTATTACTTTGACATTCAGACTTTAAAAGTACAAGGCATAGTATATGCTTTATCCTTTACTTGATTACCACTTGAACGGTTTTATTTGTTTTTATTCTTACCACATTAGGCTGATTTTCATTAAGTTTTAGGAAAGTCAAATTCTAAGGCACATTTTAAAACAGCCTTCCCAAAGAGCCTGAATTCCCAGACTTTTCATTCCAAATCACTATTTATTCCAAATCAGTTCAGTTCTATTGCTAATCTAAGGATATCACTGAAGTTCTTTTTGACTCTTTGCTCTTGCTTCTCTGCCAACATACAATCACTCTTTGAAGTACATAAGTTTTGTGCCTGAAAATACTTTGATGATTCTTTATCTTTTTTTAATCTCTGAAATACATATTTTTAGTTCCGTCCTACATTCCTTCTATAATGGACTATTAGGCAAACCACTTCATTAGAATTTTTGCCACTAATCCACCTAACTTTCGAAAATAACAAAGAAACAAGTCTTTATTGCTACCAATAATGCAAAATGCATTTTATTTGTCTCTCTAACCCTCAGATATTTTGTGGCTTTCATGTTATTGCAAACATGGCCCAAATGAAACAGCTAGCTAATCAGGGGCAGAACCAGGAATTGAATCTACATTTGACAGAATTAACTATTCCCATTCTATCACTTCAGATATTTTTTTCCATATGACTTCTAAGCTAATATATGAAGTGTATGCTTTCCATTTTCAGATAATTAAGATGATAAATTCATTATGAAAATATAAATCTAGAGGGGCATTATAAACTTTTTTTTCTAAAGCTTCCTTCCATACTAGATGATATCTCAATTAAAAAAAAAAACATAATAAACTTGCTAGGTGGGCTTCCTGATTTTCATTATTGCCAAAAGCTACTGACAATGTTTTATATTAGAACATAAATAAGGGGATAACTACGTTTTCTTGTTTGACATTTCTTAATGTTGGGGAGCCCTGACCAATTGGAAACAAAAATAAAATAAATGGAAAGAAAATTATCCCTTTTCCTACAATATTCCCACTGAAACTATTAATGAGATATCCAAGTGCTGCATAACAAGGAACACTTCTGGTCTGTTTCTCCCACTCACTCCAGTAACTGTCTATTGATTTTTATGAACCATTAAAATAGGGTCATTTTAATTATAGTTTTTAAAAGTGTAGTTGAAACATTTCAAGATTGTTTTTACCTAATATTATTTTAATTTGATATAAATGCATTTTCACTGGCAAGGAATCTGTAATTTCATGGTTTAGAGTTGCATGTGTTTTCCAGTGGCCCAACAGGGTTTGATTTTATTACGCATTCTAATTTCAAATTTTCTTCCTTTGAAATGATAAAGCTACATTTCAGCCAGAAGTGGTCCCTTATATATGTAAGCAATGTGTTCCATGACGTACTAGGTATACTAAACAGTTTCTGTTCTTTAAAATGAATACGAATAACTACTTGCCCTTTGAAGAGCTGTAACTCTCTTTGGAGGCAGATACGAAAAACTTCTAAGTCTGCATTGTGTTAACAATACACTAGCTTTGCTATCAATACTAAATTTTCAAAATCAAGTTTCTATCATTTAAAAACATTATTAGATGGCTAGGGAAGAAAAATAAAATAAGTTTCACTGAGCATTCAATATGTGGCAAACAATATGGTAGCCATTTTACATTTATAATCTCATTTAATCCTAAAAAAATGAAAAAAAACAATCTATAGAGTTAGATTTTGTTCCAGCTACATAGATGTGGCTGTAGAAGCTCACAGAAAATATTAGAAAGGAATGCAGCTACTACATAATGGAGTGAGTACTACAACTCAGCTCTGAAGGGCTAAGATACAGATCATGTTCATTATCCAATCACACCCACGTTAATGTGGTATAAACAAACCATCATCCATCCACTGGATAGTTACCACCCACAGATGCGCAAGAACTTTGCTGCACTCTAGAGTGTAACATCAGTACGGGAGGAACTAAACACTACACAAAGAACATAAATGCTCTTCTGAGATTATTTTGTATCCATTTTACAAAAGTTTGCTAAGGGCCAAATTCATGTATGAGGGGCGCCTGGGTGGCTCAGTCGGTTAAGCTTTGAAAGTATGAGGGGCGCCTGGGTGGCTCAGTCGGTTAAGCGTCTGACTTCGGCTCAGGTCATGATCTCACAGTCGGTGAGTTCGAGCCCCGCGTCGGGCTCTGTGCTGACAGTGCAGAGCCTGGAGCCTGTTTCTGATTCTGTGTCTCCCTCTCTCTCTGACCCTCCCCCATTCATGCTCTGTCTCTCTCTGTCTCAAAAATAAATAAAAAATTAAAAAAAAATAGATGAGTAATTGTTCCCTGCTTTAGAACAGTGTCAGTCCCCTTAACGTTGAAGTGATATTTATTGAATCTCATATACACTGAAATTAGATAATGGGTGGTTCGTGATAATAACAGGATTTCCAAACAGCAGCTTTTTGGTGGGCAGAAGAAGTCAAATAAATGTAAACTGATTCATGACAGGAAGCAAAGACGCATTGCTGCTGACTGCTAGAAATTGACAACAATCAATCAATTTGGCATGCAGCAATTAAAAACAAGGTAGCTGTGGGGCGCCTGGGTGGCGCAGTCGGTTAAGCGTCCGACTTCAGCCAGGTCACGATCTCGCGGTCCGTGAGTTCGAGCCCCGCGTCAGGCTCTGGGCTGATGGCTCGGAGCCTGGAGCCTGTTTCCGATTCTGTGTCTCCCTCTCTCTCTGCCCCTCCCCCATTCATGCTCTGTCTCTCTCTGTCCCAAAAATAAATAAAAAACGTTGAAAAAAAAAAAATTTAAAAAAAATAAAATAAAATAAAATAAAAAAATAAAAACAAGGTAGCTGTAATTGAACAAATGTGTCAACCAGCTTATAAGTAAAGGGGTAGAGGCAGAGGCACAAATAGTTACAAGATCTAAAAACACTGGATCTTTTCATTAATCAAAAGGCAGACTTCATAATTCTACTCGGTAATGAGCCTTCCAAGTAATGTTTTTTTTTTTTTTTTTTTTATTGTTCAAGTATCTTCTAAGTCAACAAATATGAATATATGTAGAGTCATACATAATTACAGCGTAAAGCTATGCTTTACAAGTGATGTGTGGGCTTAACCTTCATTTTTTTTCAAATAATACTAGAAACAAGGAGTATTGTGGTGTGAAAAGGTTCAAACAATTTTATATAGATAGCATTTGTGCATCATGAAAAATTAGATCTCTTGAGAATGCAGGATGCTTCTTATAAGATACAGTGCATTCAATCACAGTAATACAAAAATTGTGAATTGTGTAGGTGATGCATTTATTTTTTTGGTAAGTGATGAGTTTAAACATGAAGCAGATAACATGTTTTTATACTGTGTCAATTTTATCCTTTAGTTTATAAGAAAATTAAAAAAGAGATAAAGATAATTTTAGAACCAAAGTAATTATAGATTATTTTACTGCTTTTTCTGAAGCTTAAAATAACTCTTGAAGACTGAAGTCCAAAGCAAAATTAAATTACTCATGATAAAGGATCAGTTTTATATAACATTTCTCTTTAACAGTTTATACATAGGCAAAATAGGATGGTGTGAAGTATACTATAGTGACTTTCAGCCACATTGACTTTACTGTTTTTACTACTGTAATGCATAATAAAGAGAAGAGTTAATGTTAGTTACATGTCAGTTATTTACTTCATATAAGAGTAGATACATGTAGGAATTTTTAATCAAATTGAATATTTCCAAACCCTGATATATGTTGCTGATACATAATTTAAAGGGTAAAAACACTACTTATGTACTTTTATTTATTTGCAAAGAGAATCATATGCTGATTTAATACGCAGATGTTTGGAGTAGTTTGTGTTGAACATAGATTTAGACAATGGACAACACTTACAAGTTGACTGGACGGCATACATGGATGCTATGTGGCCACTGATTATTAGAAATCAAATAAATCCTAAGGAAAAAAATAGATTAAGCTAAAATATAACCCAGATTTTCTAAATCTATCTAGAGCTCATTCTGCTTCACCATGTTGGTCCCATCATGAATATTTGAAAATTTTCTATGTAGTAAACAAGCATATATTTGAAATTAGAGTGTGTGGATTTTTATTCTTTAGAAGAGAATTAGAATAAAGTCACTAACTTCATCCTTTATGGTAGAAGGAAATGAGCCAAGGGAAAACACATTGTACTATCAGTGTAAATTAACCCTTAGAGTTATATAATTTTCCTGAAAATGGGAGATAATGAACCCACTCACACTATAGATGATCCAAAACATGAGGTCTCAAAAGAATCAGATCCCCTGAATTATGACAGAAGGATACAAACTGTTCCCTAGGGCTTTTTTGAACTGTGGCTTGTTGAAAACAGAAATAGTGGGTAAAATCTATTCCCTGAAATAAAGCTACCAAAAAATGAAAGGCTAAAGTGAGAGATACAGTCAACAAGAGAAGAAAGTCATATGCTTTTTTCTCCTCTATTTTGATAGGCAATAATTTTTCAAAATGTGAAAAAGATTATTTTCCCCACTTTGTTGGCATTCCTATAGTAAGGGAAAATATTTGAAAAATAATAGTTTTGCTAATCAAATAAAAGGCATTGATGTTCAATCTTGCTCAATCTGTATGCCCTGCATACACCTAAAGCATATGTAGCTAATGAATTTGGAGATGGTTAATCTTTACTATTCAGCAATTATTTCTGTGTTATTGTTAAATTTTTACAAGTTTTCTAATCCATATTTAGACCACA
Source organism: Neofelis nebulosa (assembly GCF_028018385.1). Lineage (NCBI taxonomy): Eukaryota > Metazoa > Chordata > Mammalia > Carnivora > Felidae > Neofelis > Neofelis nebulosa. The sequence goes on along the minus strand of NC_080784.1, from coordinate 92,945,047 downwards.
ATTGAACATAATTAGGCCTTTTTCATTCATGTTATCTTCTTCTTCCAAAATTCACTGCACAAATACTTGATTTTCACTTTTATTTTTATGTTTCCATATTTTTATAAATATCAGCTGCTAGAGTAATAGAGAAGTTGAGAGCCTTTCTTTTAAATCGTATAAAGGCCATGTCAAAAGGTCATCAGAGATGAAAACTACAGGAACATTATGAAATATAGAATATTTTACTGCTAACCTGCTCTGATAGACACATCAGAAAATATCGCATAAATGCAAATGGCATTCTAGAGCAAAAGGCTGTCACTTCTGTCTTTGGGAAATAGCTGTCTAGCTTATCTGTCTTTCCCCACCCTCATAATTGCCTTGGTACAAGTAGGAGATACACAATATGCATTGAAAGGCACATTTATGTTTATGTAAAAGAAAAAAGTGAATGTATAAAAATGAATACAGTGATTGATGCAAATGAGTAAAATATGTGTATATGCAACATGAAGATCTCAGCTATATCAAGAGAACTAAGTAGTCTCAAGTTTTCCAAAGATTTCTAGTTCTTATCCAGCAGCAAAAACAGAACATTTATTTTTAAAACACTGAATTTTCAAAAACAACAACCACAAAACCCAGATTAATTGATCTTTCAAAAATATCTCTTTTAGCTAGTCATGTGTGGGAGTGAAAGTGTAAGAAATAAGGACTATTCTCCAGCATGAAGCAATGAAAGGGTAAGGGGCACATTTTCTCCAGGGAAGAGATGATCTAAGCATCATAATCCATGTGAACAGTGTGAGAATTACTTATAAAAATATTAATTACTTGGTGTGATGTTCAATTTTACATATGAACTTGACGGGGTCAGAGTGTGCCCCGATATTTATTCAAACATTATTTTGTTGGGGTGCTTTGTATAAGATTAACCTTTGGCTTGATAACCTTTGGCTTGATAAACTGGTAAAGCAGATTGCTCTCCCAAGTACAGGTGCGTCCCATCCATAGTTGAAGGCATGAATAGAATAAATGGCTGATTCTCCTGTGAATAATAGTGAACTCCTCCTTCCTGACTGCCTTGAGCTAAGACACTGTGTTTTTTTGTTTTGTTTTGTTTTGTTTTGTTTTGTTTGTTTTGTTTTGTTTTTGTTTCTTCCCTGCTTTTAGTCTCAAACTATAACATCAACTTTTGGATCCTAAGCCCGCCATCATTTGGACTGAAACTACACTATTAGGTCTCCAGCTTGCCAACTACAGATCTTGGGACTTTGTCTCCATTATTGCATGAGCCAGTTCCTTATAAAGCATCTTTTTATATATATTTAGATTCTATTGGTTATGTTTCCCTGGAGAACCTTGACTCAGCAATTGTCAAAATTGGCAAATCCATCTAGTGCCTTTAAGATCTGTATAGAAGAATGTTCCAACTAAGCATTTACTGGTCAAGTATTTCTTATATTATATGCAAGTAATCTTCAATGCACTGTTTGAAGTTATAAAAAATCACTTGTTCTCTGTTGTTAAGAACTTGCAATAGAATTGGACACTTTGGACATGTACACAACTAACAATACTGCATGCCAAATAATTATTGGTATAATTAAGAGATACATAAACTACCAAGGTACTTAGGAAAGGAAGTGGTTTAGTTTATTTAATATGAAGACTCAAACATAGCTCCTCCGGCATCAGTAAGATTCCTTCAGTAGGAAGTTTTGATGTAGACATGGAAAACTTACCAATGAAGAACAGTAATATAAAAGAAATAGTAAGTTAGCATACAGCCTTTGCAATAGTTATTCTCTTAACATTTATTTGTAGCAGGTTCAACTTCTCTTATCCCAATCCTGTAGAGCCTTAGGATAATCTAGTAGGGACTTGTCTAGTCAGTCACTAGACAGTGGCTTTCTATTTACTTAGATTGGCACAACTCTGAGTTCCTTACATTGAGTAGGAATCAGACTGACCATAAAAGACCACAGACTTCTGGTACCTCAAATAATATACATATATATGAATAAGATTCATGAAATCTATTTCCCTCTAAAGGCAGACTATAAAACCTCACAATTTGTGTGAGAGATTATATTGTACTAAAGCATAAATGACAATATAATCTCTCACACAAATTCTGAAGTTTTATAGTCTGCCATTCGAGGGAAATAGATTTCATGAATCTCATTCATATATATGTGAACTGAAAAACTAAAAATTCTCTCATGCAGAGCTACAGGAATAATAAGTGAATATCATATTACTTTAACCACACTGACTATCCTACCATAGCTCCATGATACTGGAAAATACTTGATTTTTTCAGATTTAAGAAATAACAACCTTTGTTTTATGGACATCAACATAATGGTTCTAAAGTATATGTGAAAAGGCATAAGACCCAAAATAGCCAACACAATATTGAAGGAAAACAAGGTTGGAGAACTGACTCTACCTAACTTTGAAAATTACTATAAAAGCTACAGTAATCAAAGCAATATGGTATTGGGAAAAGAAAGGATAAATATATTCATGGAACAGAACAGAGTCCAGAAGTAAACCCACATAAATGTAGTCAGCAACCTTAGACAAAGAAGCAAAGACAATACAATGGAACAAAGATAGGCTCTTCAAAAAATGATACTGGAACGAGTGGATATCCACATGCATAAAAATGACTCGACACAGATCTTACACCCTTCACAAAAGTTTACTCAAAATGGATCATGAGCCAAAATGTAAATGCAAAACTATAAGACTCCTAGGCTATAACAAAGGAGAAAACCTAGATGGCCTTAGGTATGGCCATTGTCCTACACCAAGACATGATCCATGAAAGAAATAATGGATAAACTGGACTTCATTAAAATTAAAAACTTCTACTCGTGAAAGACAATGTCAAGAATAAAGAAGAAAAGCCATAGACTAAAAGAAAATATTTGCAGAAGACACATATGTTAAAGGGCAGCTATCCAATATATACAAAGAACACTTTAAACTCAACAATAAGACAATGAACAACCCTATTAAAAAAGGACCAAAGATCTTAATGGACATCTCATCAAAGAAGATTTACCGATAGCAAATAAGCATATGATAGGATGCTCTTCATCATATGTCATCAGGGAAATGCAAATTAAGACAATAGTGAAATACCTGCACATCCATAAAAATGGCCAATACCAGAACAGTGAAAACACCAAATACTGGTGTGGATGTGGGTCAGCATCAGAAACCATATATTGCATTGGGAATGCAAAATGGGACAGCCACTTCGGAGTAGTTTGGCTGTTCCTTACAAAATAAACTTTCTCTTACCATATGATCCGGCAATTGCATTCCTTGACATTCTCCCAAAGGAGTTGAAATCATGTGTCTACACAAAAACCCATACATGGATATTTACAGCAGCTTTATTTATAATTTCCAAAACTTGGAAGCATCAAGATGTCCTTCAGTAAGCATCCAGAAGATGGAATATATTCAGCAATAAAAAAGAAATGAACTATCTGGCCATGAAAAGACACAGAGAAAACTTAGATACTTATCACTAGGGAAGAAGCCCATCTGAAAAAGCTACGTACTATTTGATTTCAGCTAAATGGCATTCTGGAAAAGGCAAAACTATCGAGGCAATAAAAAAGATTGGTGACAATAAAAAGATGAAGATCGATGATGAACAGGCCGAACCCAAAAGGATTCTCATGTGAGACTGCATAGAAGCACATCCCCAAACTCTTATCTGACTGATATGGAGAATTTGCTAAGTATTTTGCATATTGATTTACAGAACAAATCTTTCCCTGCTAGGTGTTAGGCGCTGCTCTCAGCATGGAGCTTACTTCCCAGAAGGGAAGGCAGAAGATAAACACGTAAATACATTATCACACTGCTGGGTGTGGTAGTGGGAGGAGAGAACAGCAAGGGGAAGAGAGAGCAAAGATGTTAGGGTATTTTTGTATCATAATCAGCGAAGATCAGCCTGAGATGGTGATGTGGAGAGGGACTGAGAGAGTGAGCAGAAATAGCAGTTCAAGCAAATGCCTTGAGGTAAAAACAACTTAGTGCTCTGAGGCTCACAGGTTTTCCATGAGTTTTCTTTAAACAAGAGACAAAAGATACTCAGGTTATTAAACAGCTGTTAGAGCATGGCTAGTACGCACAAAGGAGTACATTGTCATCCATTGCTTGACTATTTCTTCATATGCAAGAGAAGGGCTTCACTTATCTAAAGATTTATCTTTTTGTTTTTTTTTTTTAATTTTTTTAATGTTTATTTATTTTTGAGAGAGAGAGACAGAGTGTGAGTGGGGGAGGAGCAGAGAGAGAGGGAGACACAGAATCTGATGCAGGCTCCAGTCTCCGAGCTGTAAGCACAGAGCCCGACCCTGAGCTCGAACTCACCAACCGTGAGATCATGACCTGAGCTGAAGTCGGATGCTTACCAACTGAGCCACCCAGGCACCCCAAGACTTACCTTTTTGGATGGCCAGATGGACAGACTATAGAGGCTCATCAGTCTAAATCAAGTCCATACTCAAAGGAATTCCAGGTCCAATTGGTTCTCAGAGCAGCATGGCAGGTTTGTGTGGGGGGCCTTTGTTTTTCCTCAAAGACTCACTTGCAAAATTACCAAACCCTGCCTCCTTCTATTGCAATCCCTTGATTTTATAATGGAGCGTACTCTTTTGTGCTATCTAAATTGGTATTGTCGCCTTCCATCTGCACTGACACACTGTATGTCCATCTCCCCAAGTAATATGGGTGTTTTATGATGCGCCCCAAGTCTGTGCAGGAACTGACCTCTTCCTCCAGTTTACCAATGTCTTCTCTGCCCTTACTACCCTTCCGGTTCTGAAGCTCAACACCAAAAATTAAGACCAAAAAGCAGACAAGCAAAGAAGAACCTTTTTGAAATCCTATTTGTATTACAACTAAGTAGTGCTTCCTTGTAGTTTCACATATCCAGAGGTTTGACCCTGTTTTATTTTCATTTTCCAAGGACTGCAACTGATTTCCTTGTAATGTGACCAGCAGTCCACAACCTTCAATCTCTACTTAATACTGTTCTCTTTGCCATCATTAAACTTTGTTTCAATAAGTCTCAAAACTATTGACTAATTTTATTTCATTCCATTCTCATAGGAAAGCTCTTTTGAGACATAGTCAAGCCACCCTCGCTGCTTCAGAATAAACTATCCAGATAAGAGGGCCAGAAGCAAAGTAGAGTGAAAATAAAGAGCTCCCTGACTTGCCCTTTCTGAACTTTTATCCCTCCCCAACACTTCTACCATTCTTTCTTTCCTTATCACTAGTTGCATATTTATTTTCTCTCCTTCCTTCCTCCTCTCGCCTTTTCTCTTTCCTCTTCCTCTCTTCTCCCTCTCTTTCTCTCTCGGTTTCCTACTCTCTTTCATCTGCCTTCCCCACTAGTTTGTAAGCTCTGGAGATAAAGGATTTTTTTCCCTGCATTATATATCCCACATCTAGAATTGTGCCTGACTCAATAAATAAATGAATAAATTTATAGAATGAATGAATTAAAAACCACCTGGAAATCTTATCAGATGACTGCACAGTCATGCTATGCAGGGTTGTCTATGCGTTGAATGCAGAGCTTGTCTCTGTTGATATTGTGGTTCAAGGGCAATAATATTCTCTAGGCAAAAGATTTCTCTGAGCCGAGTATCTCTTTAGCTCTCTGATATTCCCAGTACATTACAGTTTTGATTGTTTGAAACGCAGTGAATTAAAAACTATAAATTCCTAAAGACACCCTTCTTTACCTGAAATGGTAAAAGTTTAGTTGCCCCTGGCAAAAAAAAAAAAAAAAATGTTTGAATTCATCCACTTAGATGAATCTTCTTTGCCTGAAGACACTCTTTTATATGTTTCATGTATAGAGACATTCTTCTTCTCACTCGAGAACATCTTTCTGAAGGAGTAGTTGTATAAACAAAGCTTGCAGATACCTTTGACAAGATGCATTCCTCATCATTGTTCACTGTAGGATCCAGCACCTGTGTTCAACCAAACAAGGCTTGGTCTATAAGGATACCAGATGTTCTGCAGGCAGATACTCGACATCCTCCAATTTTTTCCAGAACATGAAATCCTTCTCACCCTCCAAGGGAGGGCACTTATTGGTATGGCCACAAGATGACCTTCAGAGCTCTTGTGGTTGAACAATGGTATGTGGAAAGGCCAATACAACGTAACTGTACTTGAAATTTGGACAGAAATTTATTTTTTACTTGATTAGATTTAGTGATTTAAGGCAAAACTTAGAGTTTATCTTTTTTTTTAGAGTTTATCTTTAATTACTACCTCCTTCCCACCTCTTCCTCAGCAAGTTTTATATATCTAGGTAATATATATATATATATATATATATATATATATATGTGTGTGTGTGTATATATACACACACATTATATATATACATATTTGCCGATATTAGCTATATCTTCTGTCACACATACATTCCCATCTCACATAACAATCACAGTGACTATTCACATATAAACTAAGTAAGACAGACCTGATGAAACCTCTTGCACCAGCCCCCTCACATTCACCACAATCCAGTCCAAAGGTCATCACTCAGTTTCTTGAATATCTTTTTTTTTTTAATTTTTTTCTTAACGTTTAGTTTTTTGAGACAGCGAGAGACAGAGTATGAATGGGGGAGGGGCAGAGAGAGAGGGAGACACAGAATCCGAAACAGGCTCCAGCCTCCGAGCTGTTGCCACAGAGCCCGAGGCGGAGCTCCACTCACAGACCGCAAGATCACGACCTGAGCTGGAGTCTGAGGCTCAACCGACTGAACCACCCAGGCGCCCCAGTTTCTTGAGTATCTTAAGTAATATTTCAGCCCAAATGAAATGGCTCTTCTTTATGCCTTCTTATGTTTCAGTTTGAAGCTCCTGGCTTCTTCCCTGATATTTGTGGAACCTAGGACAGAATTACGATAAAGGGCCCTATCCTACAGTTAACCAAACTATAAAGTTAAGGACACAACTCTCCAGACTGCAAGGTCTGCCCAGCTGTGAGGAGTTAGGGCCCAACTACAAACTTAGAGGGAAGAGTCTACACGAGAACATCCTAATTTTTTTTTATTTTTATTTTTTTTTATTTTTTATTTTTTAATATATGAAATTTACTGTCAAATTGGTTTCCATACAACACCCAGTGCTCATCCCAAAAGGTGCCCTCCTCAATACCCATCACCGACCCTGCCCTCCCTCCCACCCCCCATCAACCCTCAGCTTGTTCTCAGTTTTTAACAGTCTCATGCTTTGGCTCTCTCCCACTCTAACCTCTTTTTTTTTTCCTTCCCCTCCCCCATGGGTTTCTGTTACGTTTCTCAGGATCCACATAAGAGTGAAACCATATGGTATCTGTCTTTCTCTGTATGGCTTATTTCACTTAGCATCACACTCTCCAGTTCCATCCACGTTGCTACAAAAGGCCATATTTCATTTTTTCTTATTGCCACGTAGTATTCCATTGTGTATATAAACCACAATTTCTTTATCCATTCATCAGTTGATGGACATTTCGGCTCTTTCCATAATTTGGCTATTGTTGAGAGTGCTGCTATAAACATTGGGGTACAAGTGCCCCTATGCATCCGTACTCCTGTATCCCTTGGATAAATTCCTAGCAGTGCTATTGCTGGGTCATAGGGTAGGTCTATTTTTAATTTTTTGAGGAACCTCCACACTGCTTTCCAGAGCGGCTGCACCAATTTGCATTCCCACCAACAGTGCAAGAGGGTTCCCGTCTCTCCACATCCTCTCCAGCATCTATAGTCTCCTGATTTGTTCATTTTGGCCACTCTGACTGGCATGAGGTGGTATCTCAGTGCGGTTTTGATTTGTATTCCCTGATGAGGAGCGACGTTGAACATTTTTTCATGTGCCTGTTGGCCATCCGGATGTCTTCTTTAGAGAAGTGTCTATTCATGTTTTCTGCCCATTTCTTTACTGGGTTATTTGTTTTTCGGGTGTGGAGAACATCCTAATTTTTGACACCAACTTCAAATTTGCAAGTTTCTCAAGACAACCCTCAATTTTAATCATTTGCTAGAAATGATTTGCTAGTTGAGTCTTAACAATACTCAACTTGCTGAAACTTATGATACTCATATGTATTACAGGGAAAAGATACATTAAAAGTATTAAGGAGGGCCCTTGTTTCAAGGAGCACTGTATGTGGTATGGAAGTGATGAATCACTGGGTTCTACTCCTGAAACCAATACTACACTATGTTAACTAACTAGAATTTAAATAAAAATTTGAAAAGAAAAAAAAAATAGCTATAGAAAGACATAGGGAAAAGTTTGAGTGAGTTACAAATGGTAATTTCCACTGTCCTCAGGATGCATTAATTTCCTAGCACTGAAATGTGGCAATATACATAGGATATAGTCAGTCTGGGAATCTCCTGTGAACCAAGACGTCCACAGTTTTTATTGATGCCTCATTATATATGCATGATTGATTTATTGCCCATATGATCAACCTTAATCTCCAGCAATCTCATGGAGGTTGGGCTGGTATCACTTGGCCCAAAGCCCCCACCCTAAATCATATGATTTCTCTTGCTGGTGTGGCCAACTCCTCTTCTTACACTACTGTGTGTGGATGGCCCCACTCTAGTAAGATCTAAGTATGATGAAGATTGCTAGAAATGAAGAAATTTTCAACTGGGGCATCGTTAACTGAACAGATATGCTTAAGGGTATTACTATATACCAATCCCAAGAACAAGAAGCCATTACTCTATAAGATTATTTGAGGGTAGGAGACACACAGTACCTAAATCTGGGGTCATGGGTAAAAAAAATAAATAAATAATAGTCCCCAGTGTTTTGAAATACCAATAAACATAGTAGAAATAGGAGGAAATGACAATACTAAAGATTCCAACATTCTCATGTTTTATGGAATACAAATTTAATTTTTAGATATAGGCAATTTATTTGAGATAAATCTATCATAAGAGACTTTGGAGTTATACAAGTTTAACTCCCATTGAGCTGAATTCCAGCATTTAGAGACATAGCAGTTTCAAGGAGCTGGAAAAAATATTGTTTACAGGAAAAGTGAGCCATATAGGTAAACAGTTGTATTTGAAAAACATATGCTATAATTAAAGGTAGGGGCATTGGCAGAAGAGATGGCATGATAGGTGCTTCCAGTGTGGCCCTTTAAGTTAGATTTTCCTACTTTGGTTAGAGGTGTAAGGAACAGCTGTTGACAGAGACTCTAGTGTTGGCTTCATAGGCATGAATTCTGTAGTCCTACACATATACCAAATTACAATTTACCTTTTCTAGACTGTGTAGATTGTCTAAATATTTTTCTTACTATGATAAAACTTTACAAGTGTTTAAGAGAACACTGATGACATTACTGATGGAGATACTATGTATATAAATTTGTATTTATATATCTATTTCTTTAGGACACCTTCATATATATTTACTCACTAGATAAAAGAATGCATGCCATGTTAGGAGTTTCTTATGCTCATGGATACAAATACGAATTGGTACTGCTATTTCAATGGGGCACCTGGTGGTTCAGTTGGTTAAGCATATGACTCTTGATTTCAGCTCAAGTCATGGTCTCATGGTTCATGAGTTCGAGCCCTGTATCAGGATCTGTGCTGACAGTATGGAGCCTGTTTGGGATTCTCTCTCTCCCTTTCTCCCTGCCCCTCCCCTCTCCTGTTAGTGCTATCTCAGAATAAATAAATTAATTTAAAAATATATATTAAATTGGTACTGCCATTTCAAGTGCAATATGATGACTATGTCCAAAATGTTTCTCTCATCAGGCCACGACTTGCTTCTCATCCAGCCATGAACATAACATTTTAATAACAACTCATTTCAACTTATATAAATGTCAACATATAATACTTAGTTATTTGTTTTTTATCTTTTGAAATTTTATTTTTTATTATTTTCATTTCAATTTTATAACTGTCATGTCTTGGTTACTAAAAAAATTATTCTCCTTTTATACATATAATGACTATATTGTTTTTCTATTGAGGTATAATCTACCTATTACATTATTTTTAGGTATGTAACATAAAGATTTGATATGTGTACATACATCTTGTAAAAAGATCGTCACAATAAGTCAAATTTACATCCATTCCCATAAGTTAAATGCTTCTTTTTCTTGTGATGAGGACTTTTAATATTTACTCCCTTAGCAATTTTTGAATATGCAATGCAGTATTATTAACTATAGTCACCATATTGTACTTTATATCCCTTTGACTTATTTATGGTATAACTGGAAGTTTTTACGTTTTGACCCCCTTCAACCATCCACCTCTCCCCCCATCCCCAACCTCTGGCAACCACCAATCCGTTCTATGTACCTATGAGCTTGGTTTTGTTCTGTTTGTTTAGATTCCACATATAAATGAGATCATACAGTATTTGTCTTTGTCTGGCTTATATCACTTAATGTAACTCCTTCAAGTTCTATGTTGTTGCAAATGGCCAGATATCATTTTTTTTACAGCTAAATAATATTGTACACATACACACACACACACACACACACACATCTTTATTCATTCATCCACCAACGAATACTAAAACTGTTTCCATATCTCAGAATATGATTTCCATGATTTCCGTATCATTGTGAATAATGCTGCGATGAACATGGCTATGTATATATCTCATTAAAATTCTGTTTTCATTTTATTTGTGTATATATCTAGCAGTGAAATAGCTGGATTGTATGGTAGATCTATTTTAATTTTTTCAGAAACATCCATATTATTTTCTGTGGTTAGATGGACTAATTTACATTCCCATCAACAGTGTATAAGGGCTCCCTTTTGCCACATCCTCCCCAGCACCTGGTCTCTCTTGTTTTTTTTTTTTTGTTTTGTTTTGTTTTGTTTATTTGTTTGTTTGTTGTTTTGTTTTTCTTTTTCTTTTTTTTTTTGATGATAGCCATTCTAACAGGTGTGACATGATACCTCATTGTGATTTTGATTTGCATTTCCCTGATGATTCGTTAAATTGACAATCTTTCAGTATATTTGTTGGCCATTTGTATGTATCCTTGGAAGAAATATCTATTCAGATCATATGCCCATTTGTTAACTGAATTGTCTTTTTTTTTAAGTTGTATGTGATTTTTACATACTTTGGATATTCGCTGTTTATTAGATATGCAATATGTTTTCCCATTCCCTAGCTTGCCTTTTCATTTTGTTGATAATTTCCTTTGCTGTGCAGAAACATTCTAGCTTGATATAGTCTCACTTGTTTATTTTTGCTTTTGTTGCCTTTGTTTTTAGAGTCACATGCAAAAAATTCATCTCCAAGACTAATGTCAAGGAGCGTATTGCCTATGTTTCCTCTAGGATTTATATGGTTTCAGGTCTTATATGTATTTATTTATTTAATGTTTATTTTGAGAAAGAGAGAGAGAGAGAGAGAGAGAGAGAGAGAGAGAGAGAATGAGCAGAGGGAGGGCTAGAGAGAGAGGAAAGAGAGAGAATTCCAAGCAGGCTTTGTGAGATCATGACCTGAACCGGACACTTAACCACCTGAGCCACCCAAATGCCCCCACATCTTATATTGAAATCTTTAATACATTTTGAGTTAATTTTTGCATACGACGTAAAATAGTATTCTAGATTCCTTCTTTTGCATGTGGCTATCCAGTTTTCCCAACACCATTAATGGAAGAAACTGTCCTTTCCCCATTGTATATACTTGGATTCTTTGTCATAAACTAATTGCCCATATATGCAGAGGCTTATTTCTGGGCTTGCAATTCTGTCCCATTGGTCTGTGTGTCTATATATTTCTTCTTTTATAAAATCCTTGCTGTTCCTCTGGCCAAATTTTATATGGTAATATAGGGTTTTGCTCACTATTTTATATATTAACTCATGAATTACTTATTTAATGTTAGAATTACATTATGTTCCTCAGTTTGTTATTTGTCTTTGATTTTAATATTCATCTAGTTTTCAATACCATCATTTAAGGTTTATAGCTAGACAAATCTATTAATCATCATTCCCACCGTATATTACCTCTGTTGAAGCTTAGAAAAGTTTTCTTTATGTTAAACTTTTAAATATTCACTTATATTTACTTCTAATTTTGTATCTCTATGTTCTGTGTTTTTCTTTTAAATCATCTTTTTTAATAATGAAATTTTAAATACATATTATAGAAAAAACCTTAGCCCCCTCATGACCCAATCTCTTTTCCAAGATACCACAATTAAAACCAGAAACCTTAATGAGCAATATAGAGCTTTATCCTAAATCTCCTCAAGGAGATTTTTCTCACATAGTCTCATTAAACATCCTGTTTATTCACTTCTCCAATTCTCTAAATGTTTCCCTCAAGGCAAATGCTAAAATTTCTCTTTGATAGTTTCCCATCATTCTGAGCTCTTCACCCCCAACATACACCCTTATGCCTGTTTTCAGAACATCATTCACCTGCCTAACTATTGTTTCTGGATACTCAGTCTTTTTTCTCTATTTGTCAAGAGAAGCATGTAGGACGTAGCAAAAAATATAAATCATAACTTGATCTCACAAAGTTCCTTCTAAAAAATGTCATAGATAATAGACATCTTTTTTGTTGCATACAATTGCTAGCATTGTTTACTGAGATTATTATTTCCCGTCAACCTATCTATTCTGTAACTGTAGCCTGTCGTAATTATTATAGCTTTATGAATATTTGTGCCAACTCTCTCATTATTCCACTGCTTAATTTGCCTTATAATAGTCACTTGTTTGTTGTTCCAAATGGATTTTGAAATATTTGTTTGATTTTAATAAATATCCATTTGGAGTTTCAGGGAAATCATATTAAATTATTACACAAAGTTAAGATAAATGCATATTTTTTTAATAATTTTCTCCAATGCATGACCATGCTACAGCTTTCTACTGAGATTTGTTTTATTTCTATTGGTTTTTATTTATAGTCCTAAATAAAATAGAAATAAATTAATAGGAATGATGAAAATTTGCTAAGATAGAAAGTTGGCAACATTGAACATTTTTCATTGCTGTTTATATAATTTGAAGCACAATGTGATGTGATAGTTACCTTCACAGCCTGATAAAAGACATGGTGTTGTTATTCAGTCCATCCACATTGCTATTATTTGGTTTAGAGTATTGACTTATTTTTTAAATTACCTTTGCTCAGAAAAATAGCAATTAACCTCTCCCCAAATAATTCTCACCAAAATTTTATAGAAATTATTGTAATTATCTATCTATAGGAAATATCAGATAGAAACAGGAAACAGAGGAAAGATTTTGAGGAAAAAATGTGATTATTTTACACATGAAATATTTAATAGAATTATTTGAGTACATTTTACTTGAATGTCAAGTAATTTGGAGAAGTAGGAAAGTAGAATTAAATCAAAATATAATTCGAAACTTGGTGCTGTTATAAAGAAATTTTTTTTTCCTTGTTGTTCATTGTTAGTGCACAGAAAAATAATCGAGTTTTGTGTCTTGATTATATCCTGCCACTTTGCTGAATTTTATTATTAGCTCTAATGGTTATGGATTCTTCTAGGTGTTCTACATGTAAGATTATATTATATGTGAACAGAAAATACTTTTACTTCTATATTTTAAACTTGGATGCCTTTGATTTATCTTTTTTGCCTATTTGCTGTAGATAAGATGTTCAATACTTTGTTAAACAGAAGTGGCAAAATCATACATTCTTGCCTTAACCCATATCTTAGATGAATAACTTACAGTCTTTCACCACTAAATATGATGCTGATTGTGGGTTTTTCATATGTGGCCTATATTATCTAGAGGTAATTCCTTCTGTTCATATTTTGTTGCGTGCTTTTATCACAAAAAGGTACTGAATTCTGTCAAATGTGCATTCATCATTAATTGGCATGATCATGTGGGTTCCCCCCACCCTTTCTTTCTTTCTGTTAATGCAATATATTGATTGATTTTCATATATTGAACCATCCTTGGATTCTAGGAACAAATCTCACTTGGTCATGGTGTAAAACCATTTTAATGTGCTGTTGAATTTGGTTTGCTACTATTTTGTTGAAGATTTCTGCATCAGTATTCATCACCGATATTGCTTTTTATTTTTCCTGTCTTCTAGTATCTTCATCTTCATCTGGCTTTGGTATTAGGATAATACTGGCCTCATAGAATGAATTAGTAAGTGTTCCATTTTTTCAGTTTTTAAAAATAGTTTGAGGGGTGCCTGGGTGGTTCAGTCAGTTAAGCGTCCGACTTTGGCTCAGGTCATGATCTCGCGGTCCATGAGTCCGAGCCCCACGTCGGGCTGTGTGCTGACAGCTCAGAGGTTGGAGCCTGTTTCAGATTCTGTGTCTCCCTCTTTCTCTGCCCCTCCCCTATTCACGCTCTGTCTCTCTCTCTCTGTCTCAAAATAAATAAACTTTTTAAAAAAGTTAAAAATAGCTTGAGGGCTTTCTCCCTTCCACTCCCCCATGATCTTCTGTTAAGTTTCTCAAGATCCACATATGAGTGAAAACATATGGTATCTGTCTTTCTCTGCCTAACTTATTTCACTTAACATAATACCCTTCAGTTCCATCCATGTTGCTGCAAATGACCAGATTTCATTCTTTCTCATTGCCAAGTAGTATTCCATTGTATATATAAACCACATCTTCTTTATCTATTCATCAGTTGATGGACATTTAGGCTTTTTTCATAATTGTTGAAACTACTATTATAAACATTGGGGAACAAGTGAGAGACTAAGAGAAAAATTACCAGGTGTACTCACAACTACAAAGAAAAGACCTCCCCGCCCCCCACCATTCCCGAAACCAGCCAGGGCGTGCCCGGTTGTAGTCTGACCTAAAGGCAGGAACCGATCAAGTTCTGCTGAGTGGTTTGAAATAAAGGCGGGAACCAATCTAGTTCTGCTGAGCATTCAAATTTAAATGTCAACCAATAACAGCTCTGTAACCTCAAAAAAAATCCCTAACTTGTTTGTGCCTGTCTATAAAAGAAGCTGCAAGATCCTTGCTCGGGGCCTCTTAGCCTCACCTGCAACGAGTACGTGGAGGACCGGGTTCAAACCTGCGATAAACGACCCTTGCTGCTTGGCTTTGACTCTGGACTCTGGTGGTTTGTTTTCGGGGGGTCTCTTGAATCGGAGCATATCACAAGTGCCCCTATGCATCAGCACTCCTGTATCCTTTGGGTAGGTTCCTAGCAGCGCTATTGCTGGTCATGGGGTAGATCTGTTATTAATTTTTTGAGGTGCAGCCACTCCTTACCTCCTTTCTTAAACTCTTGTCACCAGCTAGACCTCAAGACCTAGCCTTTACTGACCACATACTTATACCTACTAACTTTTATCTTACATTTACCCCTAAGCTTTTCTTTCTGGCTTTCCTCTTAACTCAGGCAAATGAAACCTACATCCACTCGTCAGGTAATGGCGACTGTCCTGACAAAATCTTCTGCTGACCCAGACCTCCCAGACCATTTGATCTATACCTAACTCATGCCTGCACAAATGGACCATGGAATGACCTCTGGAATGACCTACAATTACCTTTACCTCATTATAACACTAAAATCTCCACCGAAGGAGGAGCCTCAGCCTAATTGACATAACATAAATGTATGTGTAGGCATGTTTCCTTAAGGCACACATGCAACCTTATGCCGACCTCTACATATGATGACAAGGCTTTCCTATCTAAATATTCATCTTAACCCTAAATAAAAGGAACACATTCACCCTCTCTCTAGGAGTCATGGCTTTGGAAGCCATTCCCCTGTGATCTCCTCTGGCTACAAATAAAACTTTTCTTTATGTGACAGCTGACCTGGGTGTAGTTTCTGACTCACCAAGGAGCAAACTCATGTTGGTTTGGTTACACCCTCTCTTCTCCTGTCTATGATTACGTGCATAAGATGTAACCAACGCTATAATCTTTCTGTTTATTGTATTTCTTGATTAAAAAGGAGAAATAAACAGGTGTACTTATTATTTTGCATGCATTTTTTTCCTGAGCTGCTTTTTTTAATATCTCTTAAAAATATTACTAATTCTTGTTTTTTAGTGGTGCATTTTCTTGCTAGAGCTCCAATTGTTTTCAAGAAATAATTGAAAGATAGTAATGACTGGATCCACTTGATAAATAAATAACCTTAATTTTTGAGCCAGAAGAATGTGTTAAGATCACCACCATCTAAATGTATAGATTAAGTTTTTGTTTCTAAACAAACACGAATATCCCCAGGCATAATTTCATTGTGTCTTTATCCTCTATTACTCTGAGTGAGGTAAAACGAAATAAATCAAATAAAATCAACTGTTAGAAAAAAGTAAGTCTTACAACTCAGTCTTGAATCAATTAGAGTTCGTAAGTAAATTATAAAGATGCATTAATCAGCTAAATATAAAAGGAACTTCAAATACTTTCAATATTAGATCATGATAATTAAATAACTAAAACTTTTTTTTTTCAAAAGTGGCTTAAGTTGCTTTTCTGGAATTTTACAGACAAAGCTAAAATGTCTTTTTAATAGGAGTTTATATTTCCTACCACTAGACAAATAAGAAGTCTTGGGTTTTTAATGTCTCTGGTTTTATTATTTATACATTTCACCGGCATATTTTACTCATGACAACTGAAATGTTCAAAAAGAAATATGCAAAATAGATCTTCTGGTGACAATTCATTTTATTTGAAAAGATCATATGCCTTAATCCCTAAAGTAACCTCTCAGTGAAGGGCTGAAATAGTACAAGATTTGGATGTCATGTTCTATCAGAATTCAGCACTTACTTATTTTTAAAACACGCTACGTTATCTTTTCATTTGTGGTATTCAAAATCACTGTGAAATTCCCCTCTAAGTATTCATAAAACTATTTGATCATCTGAATTCATTTCACATAGCTTAGCAACAACTTATAAAAGAAAGTGGTAGAGAATTGGGTTCAATTGAATAATCGTAACAGGCAAAACAGTAGCTTCCTTATTGCCGTTATACTTTCTTATTTTTTAGCACCTAAAATACAATATGTACTTGATTTTTCCACAGGTAGGACATCATTACCATCTATCCAACTGGTTATACAAATTACACTTTAAAGGATGCAAATTTAATTTTAATATGTATCTATAGATTTCATAAATCATTGTATTTATAATTAAATTGTCATTCAATGGATGCAGGGACACAGAAAAAAAATGCAACAGCTTAATAAGCTTTCTCTAAGCCATTGCCCACTAGCTTAAAAAGCAGTTCAGTCTTGTTTACATAAAATAAATACTTCTTTAGACCTACTATAGACTATGGATTTACAGTTATAATTATTTTTCTCATTGACTTCTCTATTATACTAAGGACCCTGCTGTGATTCAGGATCTGCTTTTAGATGCACTTTCATCAGTTTTTTAAGTATATTTGGATATTTCAATTCAATTACATTAAAATTATTTTTAATCTAAACTGCATCTTTTAGTTCTTTTCCCCCCTTTCTAATCTGAATCATTCTGCCTTTGTTTGTATAAAAATTCATGCGGACTTTTTCACTTTTTTCTTATGATTTGAAATCCAGCTTTGATCTATCTAATTAAAACTTCTGTGAGGGACAGAACATAAAATGACTGCCAGGAGGCAGTCTGAAGTTATTTGAAATGATTCGAACATCAATGATCTAACTTTCCATAGCACCCTCAAGTATTTGCAAAACCAAGTAAACAAATTGCATGATCTTTCCGAAGTATAATTAGTACTCAGTTATACTATACTCTAGTGCTTTGGTAAGCCCATCTGATACACAGCCATTCTAAGATGTTAGCAAAAGAATTCTGACGATAGGCTGTCTATAGATAAATATCGTGTGGGTGGAACAAAGGACTTTAAAGAAAGGAAACAGGATAAAACAGATTGCAAACTTTACTCCTACTTAGAAAAAAGGAAAAAGGAGTAAAAATAGGAGGAGAAATGTAGGCTGACATAAACAATAAATAGAGGAAAAGAGCCAAGTCCCAGAGGAATGTTGATAGGAATGAAAATAGAGATATTTAAAAAAATGTAAATCTAGAGCTATTGCTTAAATTTCCTGTCCATAGATAGCTTATTTCCTTCTATGAAGCTCTGCAGTATTGCTGAGTGAGTAAGCCAAATGTAAATGAGGCTATTGAAACATAAATGGAGACCTAAGAGGTGAGAAAATGTTATGCTAATAATCAAAGAGGTCTCTGAAGGTCATGGAGAAAAACTACATAAGGGCTAAGATAGAGTTATCCATTTGGTCTCTGGGACTTGCTAGTAATTATTCTAATACATAGGAAAAAACAGATTCCTAGTACTTTTAAAAATGCCTATTTATATAAAGTGAATAACATGTTTTTCTAGAATAGAAATTCACTGTCAGTATAATTCTTTAGGACTATATTAAATACTCATTATCTCCATTGTATCAGAAGCCATATCCCTACCTTTAGACATTTATAAACATTTAATTTTGGGAATTTAAACTCAAGAGTGAAGAAATCATTGAAAAGGTAGTTCTAAAATAATAATCATTTTTCTGTGTGTTGAAAATGTCAGTGATTATGTAGTTTTTATACATCCAATCATGGAATAGTCTATACCTAAACCTTTCTAAGACATGATATGGCTGTGGATGCATTTTGTATTGGGAAATGCTTTATTGTTTCGATAATAAAATTAAAGAAATGTGCACCTAGAGATACACCATATTTTATTCCGTTTTGTCAGTCAAAAATCTGAAAGGTTTTGTGTTGGGTTTATCTTGGCTTTGTGTACAATTTCTTAACTGATAACTATAATAATCACTTTGAAGCATGCAGGCCAGTTCCGAGGACACAGAGGGGGTCCCGCAGGACCAGCCAAAAGGGTCTTTGGTCTCAAGCAGGACAGAAATAACATGCAAGCCAGCAGGACGTGAAAGCAGAGTTTTATTGAAGAGAAGAGAGAGAGAGATAGCTGGAGCATCCCGGTGACTCAGAAAGGAAAGAAGGGTATCTCATTTTTGCTTGGGGTCTGGGGTTTTTATTGGCAATTGGTATATTCTGATATACATGTCCTTTCAGGCCTCCGGAACCTGTTCAGAGCAAGTACAGGATCCAGGTGTCCTTCATAAGTCACTCATTCCATGAGTCCAGGGGTCTCAAACTTGAGATATCTAGCTCCAGTGGTCTGGAATAGGCACACGATGGATCCGCCTGGTCATTCCTTAGATATCATCCATTGTGCTGGAAGACACCAAAGATGTCAGTATCTCTTTGTCTCTTACAAGGAGAACAAACAATGAGCCCTGTGTAGGGCTGCAGTGCGGGTCTTAGCAAGAAGAGAAGCAGGAAATGAAGCAAAGAGAAAACGAAAACAGCTTTTTCTTTCATGAGGTCCCTTCGGTTTCCCTGTCTCAACTTCAAAGATTATATTCATAAAATACAAACGGCTAAATAAAAGTGTTGATGTTTTCTTTTGAGCTTCCTTAATCATTAAAGTGGATCAATTGCATAGATAATAAAATCAGGGTAAATGCATTTTAATTCGGGTTAAAAGAGTCTCGTGTCTAATGGCCATAATATTACTCCTGTAAAACGATAAGATAATAAAAATGATTGAAAGAAACAATTTTAATTAAAGTGAAATATAATGATTAAAAAAGCAAAATGAATATATTTCTCCCATATAAGAAATTCATTATGGAAAAAATAAGTGAAAGCCAGGAACACATAAGCCAATAAGCGAAGTATGCTATATTTTCACCTGATAAAGAACGCAACAAAATATCATTACAAAAGAATGCACTTTTGTTCTATAAATCAGGGTTTCTCACATAACCAATTGTGCTGTTTATGTCACTTACATTTGAACTAAGAATTCCACCTTCTGTGAGTTAGAAAACATCATAATTCTGTATTTTTATATTCCACATTTTTTTAAAGAACATCACACTATTTTTCAAGCAGATTTATAACATGCTTCACTTTTTGCTTTCCCAGCATTGTTTGTCCACTTCCCTGTACTCCACCCGTTTGGAGAATGAATAGCACGCTTAAAAGTCTTTGCAGCTTTGGCAAATGGAACTTGGTATTTCATTTTAGTGTATATTTCCTTGATCACTGGTAAATTGAGCATGTTTTCTTTTCTTTTTTTTTAATTTTATTTTAGAGAGACAGAGAGAGAGCATGAGTGGGGAAGAGGGGCAGAGATATAGAGAGAGAATCCCATGCTTAGGGCAGAGCCCGACATAGGGCTGGATCCCACCACCTTGGGATCATGACCCGAGCCAAAAAAACAGGAGTTGGACGCTCAACCGAGCACTAAGGTGCCCTGAACATATTTTCATATGATTATTATTCATGTGATATTTTCTTCCTGAAAATTGGTCTTGCTCTTTGCTCACATTTTGTGTTGAAGTTGAATTTTTTTCTTAAGTTTTCATTTTAATTCCAGTTAGTTAATATACAGTGTTATATTAGTTTCAAGCGTGCAATATAGTGGCTCAGCAATTCCACACAACACCCCATGCTCATCACAGCAAGTGCCTTCCTTAATCCCCACCACCTATTTCACCCATCTTCCATGCCCCTCCTTTTTGCTAACCATCAGTTTGTTGTCTACAATTAAGAGTCTGTTTCTTGGTTTGTCTCTCTCTCATTCTTTTTTTTTTCTTTTTTAAATTTTTTCCCTTTGCTCTTAAATTCCACATATGAGTGAAATCATATGGTTTTTGCCTTACTTTTACTGACTTATTTTGCTTAGCTAAATTATACTCTAGCTCTATCCATGTCCTTGCAAATGGCAAGATCTAATTCTTTTTTATGGCTGAATAATATTCATATATATGTATATGAATGTATATGTATATGTATATGTATATGTCATGTATATGTATATGTATATACCTTATACTTTATACTTACATATATATGTGTATATATATACCTACATACGTACATACTTACATACATATATGTATAAAGAAGAAGTGATATATATTCCTTTCCTTTATTCACTCATCAATGGATGGACGCTTTCATATGGGCTGCTTCTGTATCTTGGGTATAGTAAATAATGCTGCTCTAGGAGGGGTGCATGTATCCCTTTGGATACATGTTCTATTTTTAACTATTTGAGGAAACTCTATACTGTTTTCCACAGTGGCTGCACTAGCTTGCATTCCCACCAACAACACATGAAGTGCTCCTTTTTTTCCACATCCTCACCAACATCTTTTTTTTCTTGTGTTGTTGATTTTAGCCATTTTGACAAGTGTGAGGTGATATCTCATTGTGGTTTTGATTTGTATTTCCCTGATGATGAACATCTTTTCGTGGGTCTGTTGGCCATCTATATGTCTTCTTTAGAGAAATGTCTGTTGTTTTCTGCCCATTTTTTAACTGGTTTATTCAGTTTTGAGAAGCTGAATTTTATAAGTTCTTTATATATTTTGAATACTAACCCATCATCTGTATGTCATTTGCAAATATCTTCTTCTCCCATTTGATAGGTTGCTTTTTAGTTTTGTTGATTGTTTCTTTGGCTGTGCAAAGCTTTTTTTGATGTGGTCCTAATAATTTATGTTGGCTTTTGTTTCTCTTGCCTCAGGTGACCTATCCAGAAAAAAAGTAGCTATGGCCTATGTCAGCGAAGTTACTGCCTGTGCTCTCTTCTAGGATTTTTATGGTTTCAGGTCTCACATTTAGGTCCTTAATCCATTTTAAATTTATTTGTGTGTGTGGTGTAAGAAAGTGGTCCAGTTTCATTCTTTTACATGTTACTGTCCAGTTTTCCTAACACCGTTTGTTGAGGAGACTTTTTCTGATATATTATTTCCACTGCTTCATTATCAGTGTACATAATTCTATATTTTTTAACATGTCCTGACCCAATCTAAAACTCTTCAGTTCCGGTTTTAACTATGTGTGAAATAATAGCTAGTAAATATTTTTGCATAAGAATGATTCCTAGTTTGAATTTAAAGGAAAGGCAGTGTTCATCAACAAATCTTGCATGGTATTTATTTAAATTTCTCTTACCTTAATTCCAAGACATACTTCTGATCCCACACAATTTACCAAGAACTTAACTATTTTGTTAATATTTGTTTTTGAGAAAGGAAATTTGAGAAATTTACCTGGGAAACTAAGATTAAGTAAGTAATCAAGGTATCCTTTATATTATTGTGAAAGTTTGTTTACTATATAGAAAATTGTGTTTGTATAAATTTATAAAAAGACACATTTATTATATGTATTCATGACTTCAAGACAGACAAGGAAATTAAACTTGTTCTAGAAATACCATTCAATCAGGATCTTAAAAATTATACACTACCCACCATTGTGCCTATCATGGGGAATTAGAAATTACCCCCACCTTTTAGCAGTGAGTGGTCAGAGACCATATCATATAAGTGTGTGTGTTTGTGTGTGTGTGTGTGTGTGTGTGTGTGCGCGCGTGTGCTAGGGTTTTTCGCTTGTTACTTTTTTTTTCTAGAAGCAGATATTGAAATATAAATTGGAGTGTAAAAGAATTATTTTGGCGTACAAATATCATGATGGAAATGTGAATAAATGATAGGGAAAAGAAGGTAGTCCTACAGGGTGCATTTCAGTTGGCTATTGTGATCTGGAAATAGAATTGAATCCACTGAGAAAACTACAGAAAGTGGAATAAAATCATACCTCAAAATTATTTCACTTGAGAGGCAAGGGAACTATATATTTATCCATCCACTCTCAGGGTGTGCTGAAACCTCAAAACACTCCCAGCACTAAAAGTTCACAGACAAAAGGCTTTTGTGCTTCCAGAAAAAGTCCTAAGGTGCAAGGATGCAGAGATCGGCCCTGGAAACTAGGCATAATATACTGAACTACTTGTAGTGCTGGGCAGAGCACAGCAATAAAAGCCACTGTCTTTACCTTACATTAGTCAGGCCTCATATTAAATGCCCAACTCTCTTAATATTATTGCTTCTTAAATGTTTGTTGTAATTAAAAACAACAACCAACCACAAATTATAAGATGATATAACGAACTGCTACACTTGGTCCTGAGGTTGGCCACGGCTGATTTTCTTTACATTCCTCTTCTACTGCTCCTGTTAAATTTCCCTCAGCTCGAGTCAGCCCTTTAGCTAGCCAAGAGCACTGGCACAGTGTGATAAATCATACCTTCATGCCTGAGGGTTCCAATCCTTTGGTTACCATGTCCTTGTCAGAGTGTGTTTCCTGCAATTGTCATTTAAGATTTGACTGAATGAAAGCACTAAGAGGTCCCCCAAGGAATCTCCTTAGCTCCAGATACACTTCTACCTACCACCATTGCACAATAGCAACACCATACCCTTGTGATAATTGTGGTCAGGTATTTCCACCAGTATAGTAACTTTTTTTTTTTTTTTGAGAAAGAGGGGAGAAAGAACAAGGGAGAGAAGTAGAGGGAGAAGGAGAGAACGAGAGCGAGGCAGAGAGAGAGAGAGAGAGAGAGAGAGTCTTAAGTAGGCTCCATGCTGGGCATGGAACCCGACATGGGGCTCAAACTCACAAGCCTGAGATCATGACCTGAGCCGAAATCAAAAGTTGGATGTTTAACCATCCATCCAGGTACCCCTTTTTGATTGTTCTTTTATTGGCATGAGGAGCTCAAGATAACTAAGTTAAGTCGATAATTTTAAGTTTCGTGAAATCCTTCATATGTTCTTGAGTAAACATGTCCCTCTTCTCAGAACTAACACCTCTAATCCAGAACGCCAAAAGTTGCTCAATGAGGTAAAAATTAGTCAATTGTGTCACTGGTAACAATGGCAAAAAGGCAAAAATATTCTATCAGGAATATTACAGGTATTATTTTCAAAGCAGTCCATGGACATTGTACTCATTATTATACCACCTTTGCCATATTGTGGATTGCTTTCCCAAGGGACTGTTCATGATCCTATTAAAATAAATCTGTCAACTTGTCCCTGAGTAAATTTGCTGGCAAGGGCACCACAGACAGAGAAGGAAAACACAAACACGTAGCCATACCCATATCAAAGCAAAAATTGCACAAGACAATGTTAAGCAAGCAAGGAAGGCCTTATTTAAGATTACTACAATAGGGAAGGGGACTGAATTCAAGTCCATGAAAACAAAAGACTGGAGAGTTTTTATGCATTGGGATTATCTAGGAGAAAAGTATTAGAGGACCATAGGGGTGGGGTCGTCAGTGGTATATGTCCAGCACATTGAGTTATTCCTTAGATTGCAAATGTTTTTCTCTGTGTTCAATCTTTCTACATTTGCTAATTGCTGCTAATTGAAGTTTGGCTCCTACCCTCCTTCAGCAACTAGGTAATAGAAGAATGATCTCCTTTGATGTTTACATTTCAAAGAGATTGTTCTTAGGTCCTTAGACAGACATTTCCTGAGTTACAAAACTGGAAAGAGTTGGGGAGAAAGTTTGCATACATTTCAAAGGGACAGAACAAACATTTATAATTGAAAGTTTTCTAAAGTAAATGCTATAAAAAAAAAAAAAAAAGAAAGAAAAAAGAAAGGTTAGGGGTTGATAGTCTGGAAGAAAACTGTCTGAAGTTTAGCCAAACTGAGGAGAGCTTTAAGGTAGGTCTTGATCACCCAGGATATATATCAATCCAAAATGAATGAATCATTTGCCATTCAGGAGTAGAAAGGATCCAATGTAATCAATCGATCACAGTCTACACATTGGTGAACTGAACTCCTCAAAGGAAGAGGCCATACCTAAGGCTTAGTCTCTACTGCCTATTGATTGAGCGTTCAGCATTCAGCGGCAATATTACAGGCTCAGTTGAGAGGGAGCCCATGTTGTTGGGCCCAGGCATATTCACCAAGCTAGCTATTATGGTCTTTCTTTTCATTAGGACTACATGTAACTAAGGGTAACTAAGGATAGGATATTTTTGTTGTTTTCTACTTTTTGTTTGGTTTTGTGTTTTATTATTTGATGTTTTAGCAAAGCTACAATTAGTAAACATGTACTGCATCTTTGCTCATGTATTGCAGGCCTATTTGTAGGACTAATTTTCCCCTGAGTTGTTCGGCCAGTAATGTTTATACTGACACTATTCTATAGATAATTTTGAACAATTAACTCAATGAAGCTAATTTCAGGGATGGGAGATGTTTGAAAGCTGTGCTACAGTGCCTTTAATGGCCACGGTTTTTTGTTGTTGTGTTGTTGTTCATTTTGACTCCTGGTGCATAGATCTTCCAACTTTCAACTCAAAGTACAGAACTTCCCCACGCTCGCATTCCTAGAAACCTAGAATTAGCAATAAGGTTTAATTAATTAATTAATTAAATCCTATCACAATAGGAATACATGCTCATGCATGATGATTTCATATTCAAGAATGTTTTCCGATGTTTTAAGTTGATGTTTTTGATGCTTTGTAATATTCTTCTTAATAGTCAAAATTCCAAATAACCCAAATGTTCATGATCAGTTGGATTTATCTATAAATTTTTGTATATTAGTACACAAGCCATGAAAATACATGAACTACAGAGAAGTAACTCAAAAATGAGGATGGATCACACAAACAGCATGTCAAGTAACTATGGTTAGATCCAAATGAATAGATGCTATATGATTCCAAGATAAAGTACAAAGCAGCCAATGCGGCACTTGGGTGGCTCACTTGGTTAAGCGTTTGACTTTGGCTCAGGTCATGATCTCACAGTTTGTGAGTTCGAGCTCCGCCTAAGGCTCTATGCTGACAGTTCAGAGCCCAGAGCCTGCTTTGAATTGTTTCCTTCCCTCTCTCTCTGCCCCTCCCCCACTTAAGCTCTGTCTCTCTCAAAAATATTTAATTTTTTTTTTTTTACTGTTTCTTTATTTTTGAGAGACAGAGAGAGACAGAGTGTCAGCGGCAGAGGGGCAGAGAGAGGGAGAGACAGAATCAAAAGCAGGTTCCAGGCTCTGAGCTGTCAACACAGAGCCCGATGTGGGGCTCAAACCCACTAACCGTGAGATCATGACCTGAGCCGAAGTCAGACACTTAACTGACTGAGCCACTCAGGCGCCCAAAAAATAATTAACATTAAAAAAATTTTTTTAGGGGCGCCTGGGTGGCGCAGTCGGTTAAGCGTCCGACTTCAGCCAGGTCACGATCTCGTGCTCCGTGAGTTCGAGCCCCGCGTCGGGCTCTGGGCTGATGGCTCAGAGCCTGGAGCCTGTTTCCGATTCTGTGTCTCCCTCTCTCTCTGCCCCTCCCCCGTTCATGCTCTGTCTCTCTCTGTCCCAAAAATAAATAAAAAACGTTGAAAAAAAAATTTCTTTAAAGTACAAAGCAGCCAAGACTACGGTATTGTGTCAGAATTCAGAATAGTGTCTATTTTGAAGAAAGATAGAGGGACTGTGATTGGAAGGAACATTAAAGGGAATTCTAGAATGCTGGCAAAGGCCTATTCTTTACCTATTTCTGATTACATAGAAATTTCTGTGAAAATCATGGAGCTGTATGATTGGGTTGTATATAGTGTAACATATATTAGAGCTCACAAAAAAATTTCAGAAATTAAGATGTCACAATTACACAAGCAAATCATTCTATCTCAAAACATGGTTAATAGTTTTTTGTGGTTTTTTTTTTAGTACTTAGTACTTTTAATTGGTCACTGAGGTCTTTCTTTTCTTTTGCACACAAAACTATTAGGGGTTTTGCCATTTGGATACCTCTGAGATTACACTGTGGGTACACATGGCTCCAGATACTTGATGAGACTCAAGGTCAGAAAAATAGTGATTTGGGTCAATTATATGATTACAGAGCTGGTGTTTCCAAGAGAGTTCCAGAGGTCTAATCAGCCCAGTAGTGACTGAAGGGCTCAGAGGCTTGCCTGCCCAGAGTTTACTTGGTTATAGGGTTTCTGAAGTTCCTGATAGCAAACTTAGCCTTACTGCCCAGTTCCTCTTGATTTCTGAGGTGCTGGCTGTACTTGGCTAAGTGCTCAGATCAGCAAGGTATACCAGTCTTGATCTGCCCTGAGCAGATCCCCACCCACCATGCCAGCAGTGAAGGTGTCTTCAGTCTCCCCAGAGGGATGTAACACCATCATGAAGCCCCATGTATTTCCTGGACCAGCTCACATGCCTGAAAAGACTTAGTCATGCCTGAAGACTTGGTCATGACTTGGTCATGGAGCCAGTGTGGTTCACTTTAAGCAGGAGGCAGTTGCAAGGTTTCCTTGATGAAGAACTTGTACAGGTTGGTTCAACTTGTCAGATGTGATGTACCTACTGGAGTCATCAGGCAACTTGAAGTCCAGATCTCACTTTCCTTGCTCTGAAGAACTCCAAAGCAGCAACATCCATGCCAATGGTGACCTTACTGGTGTAAATGGCTATCTCGATTTCATTCTTCAACAGCTGCAGGGCTTCTTTATTTTCTAGAATGTTAGGAGTAAGCATGCTTCCATTGCCTACATTTGGTGGAATCTTTCCCATATTTCTTCTTGATGACATTCTTGAGGTTGTGGTGAACCTCCATCTGATGCATATGGTTCTCTTGACATTTACTGCACCAAATGGGAGGATCTTAACTCCTGTATGGCCAGCTCTTTGCCAGCACTGTTGATCATACCAATGACTTTAAACTTGCCAGCCAAGTCAACAATGTGGAGCTACAGGGGCACCCCGTTCCCCATTCTCAACAGCTCCAGGTTTGAAGATAGACAGAGACACCCCTCTGTCTATTCCATTTGTCTTTATCATCACTCAATCTTTCTCTTGTTCAGGTTCTTGCTAAGCCGAGTAGGTGCGATAGTTTTGTTGATGTGCTCAATAGCCTTTGAGACGCCTTTCCCCTTCTAGCATGTTTACATCATTGTCAAGGAGTTCTAAGGCCTCAAAAACACCAGTTGTCACTTTTGAGGTACAGAGGTCAACCTGAACGGTGGGATTCCCATGAGGGTGAAAGATCTCTCTGGCATAGATCTTGAGAATAGACATCGTTAACTTCTGGCTGCTGGATCTCATCATCAGGGGAAAAGGAAAAAGGGAGCTGTAGACACCAAGGGTGACTATTAAGCTGCAAGGTCTGGTGCACCAAGTTCCCCCTGAGCCCCTCTCTGTGCTGTCTGCCCCAATGACCCGTCTTGCTCCCAGGGACCCGATCATCTTATTTTTAAATGAAAACTTACAACATAAGGCCATTTTATAACTCAATAATATCGGTCTACTCTGTCAACACATGTAGAATTGTCAGAATACTTGCACTTAAATAGTGCATTTCATTATACCTTTTCAAATACATTGCCAAATATGTATTTTATGAACTAATAATAAAGGGAATGCAATTAATAGTGGGGGTACTTCAACAATATTAAATGTTACCATGTATTTCTAGAATCAAATCCAAAATTTACTATTTTCCAACCAAACTTAAAATACTTTGACTTTGGGGGTCTAAGTGGCTCAATTGGTTGAGTGTCTGACTCTTGATTTTGGTTCAGGTCATGATCCCAGGGTCGTCCTGGGATCTGGCTCTGCACTGAGCATGGAGTCTGCTTAAGATCTCTCTCTCTCTCTCTCTCTCTCTCTATATATATATATATATATATATCTCCCTCTCTCTCTCTGTCTCCTCTCGCTGCCCCTCTCTTCCACTCTTACTCTCTCTAAAATAAATAAATAAATAAATAAAATTAACAACAAAAAAAAAACCCTTTGACTTTAAAATAAGCAAAGGGAAAACTTGGAGAACAGAATAATATAAAAAAATAAGATAATTAAACTTATTATAGCATACTAAAACTCTTGGTAAATTCCCAGTGTACCTAAATGATTCAGTTGATTAAGCTTCTGGTTTCAGCTCAAGTCATGATTTTGTGGTTTGTAGGACTGTCAGCATAGAGGCTGCTTGGGATTCTTTCTTCTTCTCTCTGCCCCTACTCCACTTGCATGTATGGGTACACTCTCTCTCTCAAGATAAAAATAAAAAAAAAAAAACACTTAAAAAAGAAAATAAGTCATGGCAAATTCCCATTATTGAATTTAAAACTTAATTGCCAATTTAAATTTTTTTTCAATTTTTCATGACTTTTGGAGATAATCACTATTTATATTAACATTTCAGTTTTAGGAAATGTTGCCTATGTAAGATCAATACTGACAATTAAGGAATCATGATCACCATCAATTTTTTGGCCATTTATATGTCTTCATCCTCTAGTCAGAACACCTTTTCAGTTTCATTAAAAATGTTATTATCAACTGAACATTATTATTTTATTATGGATTTTGTTTTTAATCTTATATATAATAGGTTCCATTATTAACAGTTAATTCTTGTGATAAAAAAGGGAAGATTATGTCTTTTTTTTAATCTTTATTTATTTATTTAGAGAGATAGAAAGAAAAGCAGGAGCAGGGGAAGGGCAGAGAGAAGGAAGGAGTCAGGGAATCTTAAGGGGGTTCTGCACTGACAGGGCTCAACTCACAAACCATGAGTTGAAATCAAGAGGCAGATGCTTAACCAACTGAGCCACCCAGGTGCCCTGGGAAAAAATGGCCTTAATATTTTGTGCAATATTAATACAGATAAACAGACTTTATCTTTTTCCCCATCCTTTTTGCACTTAAACTCTATGAATGTTTTTTATGGAAGAGATGTGTCTCATAAACAATAGATGCTGATTTTTTTTTTTTTTTGGTTTTACCCAGTCTGACATTGTCAGTTTTAATTAAAATATTCATTGCATTTACTTTGAATGCAGTTATTACTTACTTTAATTTGTATCTATAATATTTTATTATTTTTTGACCTACCTGAGGTTTTGTTTCTTCTCTACTTTCGCTTCTCTTGGATTAATAAAATGTTTATTATTTTTATTATTTCATCATTTTCCCTCTATTTACTTATTAGACACAATTTTTCAATTGGTTAGCTGTTAATCTAGTATTTAACATGCATTTCAGACAAATGATGCATTGATGCATGCCACTAATTTATCAGTACCCAGGTAGATCAAGAAGCTTAAGATTATTTCAACCCATTTACTACTTTCTTACCTTTTAAAACTCATTTGCATGATATTTAATTTGCATATACATAACACTACAAATACTAAATTCTTTGTACTATTAATATTAATTTATATTCATCTGTTTTCTCTTTATATATAATGTATATCCACACTCCTTCTTTGTGAATACCTTATTTTAATATTTCTTGCATTGAAGATTTGTTGGTGATAAATTACCTTTTTTTATTTGACTAAAATAATCTTAACTTCATATTTCTTTTTATTTTAAGTGTTATTTTCACTGGCTAGACAGTATTAGGTTGTTCACTATTTTTCTTTTTTTTTTTTTTTTCAGCACATTAAACATGCCACTACTTTGTTTTCTGGCTTCATTGTTTTTGCTAGAAACTTAGTTGTAAGTCATACTGTTGCACTTCTGAAGTTACCTTGCTTTCCTTTCTTCTCTGAGTGTTTTTGAGATTTTCTTTTTGTCCTTTATTTAGAGCAGTCTTATTGTGATATGCTTTTCCCCCTTTGTTCATTTTATGTTTCTCCTATTCAATAGCTAAAGAATTGAACTCAACATTATCAAGTTGATGCCAAATATTAAACACAGAGCATAATTTTGACAAAATAGTAAGAAATTTCAAAAATAGTACACCTTGGAAAGTTAACCTGATAGGATATGTGGTATTTAAAAAAAATTAATTTCCTCTAGTTTGCAGATCTTCTTGAATGTTTTCATTTATTTGGGGTAAATGCCTAGAAATGGCCTAGCTAAGTAAAATGCTAAGTGTATGTTGTGTAAGAAACTGCCAGACTGTCAAAGTGGCTATTCCATGTTACATTCCACTAGTAATTCATATGGTTAATGGGATAGCACATTTATTATATTAACTCCCTGAGTGTTGTACTTCATATGCCACTAACTTGATATAGAAGTTTATTTCCCAAAAATCTTCAGTAAGTGAAGAATAAAGAAAATGAGGCCCATAATTGCTCAAATACAGGTTATATAAAGATGATTTATACTTTTTATATTCATTCATTCACTCATTCACCTTTTCATTTACTTGACTAGATTAATGTGCCTTTTCTGTGTTTGGTACTAAATGAGTTGTAAAGGTTTGAGGAAATGATATATTCTTTGGAGGGAGGCAGATTCTATATAAAAGTTTACGAAATCCTTAGGTCACTAAAATAGATTATAGATTTTTAAGTGCTCTTTGTGTAGCTTGACCTTCCTGAAAATAAGTTCCTAAACATTGACAAGTGGATGACAATCTACAGTATCCTCATGTAATCTTTGTTATATTATAGGTGAGATCATTAGTACGAACAACTGCATTGGCAATATTAGGGATTAAGGAGTTAACTTTTTAAATTAACTTGTATTCAAATACATGTTAATGTTTTAACAATAAGCAAATAAGAAAGAATATGAGCAATTTTTAAGGGAAAATGGAAGGACTGGAAGAAGTTAAGAACATTCCTTAAATAGATATGTAAATAGAAAAAAACGTCTGAGACACTCAAGGTGGATTTAGGGGTTCCAATTTTCATGTAAAAAGAGGTTTAGATTACCAAACAGATATTTGAAGAGGGAAAGGAAAAACCTCAGAGAAGAATTTCCAAATGCAGGAAAACACCAAGAATCTTCAATTTGAAAGGCACAAATGAGTAATAGAAGAATGAATGGTGTTCATATGTAGACATGTCTGAATAAGCTGATAAAACTAAGGATCAAAAAAGGTTACTGAAGTAATAAGAAGAAAGAATATTTTTTTAAGAATGAGAATTGAATTAATATAGAATCTAATCAGGACCTATGAATATGATATGACACTGGGATAATAATACAAAATTATTGAGGGGGCATATTTTGGATACAGAATTTTAAAAATGCTTAAACCGTTAAAAATATGAGACATAAAAATTATTTCAGGGGCACCTGGGTGTCTCAGTTGGTTAAGTGTCTGACTTCGGCTTAGGTCATAATCTCACGGTTTGTGAGTTCCAGCCCCATGTTGGGCTCTGTGCTCATAGCTCAGAGCCTGGAGCCTGTTTCAGATTCTGTGTCTCCCTCTCTCTGACCCTCCCCAATTCATGCTCTGTCTCTCTCTGTCTCAAAAATAAATAAACATTTTTAAAAAATTTTTAAAAATATTTCAGACATGGAAAGTTTTAGAGTATTTAGTTCCTCTGCATCTAGGCCTAGGAAAATAATTTAGAAAGTAGTTTTATTTTTAAAAACTCAAGAAAAAGTGAAGATATGAACTCTATGCAAAAAAAAAAAAAAATGTCCTGAAAAGGTACAATCTGAATATGAATCAAATTGAAATAAAATACATTTTAGCAAGAGAGATAATAAAACAAAACAAACGCTTTTGTTCATATGCTTGAAATATTACTTTGTTATGTGGTACAAATTTGGTTTCAAAAGTTTTCTTCTCTTTGCAAGTCCGTTCACAATACTTGCTTCTGTAACTTCCATTAATTAATAAGTCATAATATTGTAAATCTGTGGTTTTGGATCTTAAACTTCAGAATCTTCCTGCAGACCGATAACAGTATTTTCACATTCAGGCTAGAATAGAATGTAAATGTTCTAAATTCCGACAACTAAAAAATAATGATATGACTATTAGAAATTGGGATATTTATGGAGAGTGAGGTTATATGGAAAGAAACTTAGGTTAGATAATTCTATACTATGTATAGAATTCATGTGGAGTATTCATGTGGAGAATATGTGGAGTTAAGAGGAAAGTTCTACAATTTAAAATGTAAACCTAATCAATGAAGAACAAAACCTTTCTGAAATATTTGTAAGGGGAAATAGAATATAAGTTGAGTGATTGTATAAATGTGATAACCATTCTCTAATAGCGGCATGTCAATGGTCACCACCTAATTAGGTAAATCAAGAAATGGAGAAATGAGTCTAGGTATCTGCAAATTATTATTACAGACTGCATGTAGCCCATCTAGGCAGAAAATAATTCTTTAAAAAAAATTAGGCATCGCAGGAGTGCCTTATACAGTCATGCTTACCTACTGTACAACCGGGCATAAAGCAGGTTCATTGTATTTAGGAGAAAACTAACCGTGGTGCCGGAGTTCATCAACTCAAATAAAACCACGTGTCACCTATCCTTCTAAATGTATGACTCTCAGGACTAGTTACATCACAGAGGTGCTACACAACAGTCCTAGAATGACATGAGTCCTTGTCTACTTGCTAAAACAAGTGTACAGATGTGACCCTGTGTTGTTCATTTCTGCATCCAAATCTAATAAAGAAGCATCGAATTAGTAATATACTACGTAAGTGCCTGTATTCCAGAGGCAAGTGAAGCTCAGAAATGTAAAATAGCACCACTAAGATATGTTAGTGTTTTGTTTGTTTGTCTTCTTGTTTTTGTTTTTTGGCGTAAAACACAGAAATTTTTTCTCTTCTAGGTTCTTGAGGCCCGAAGTCCAAAATCAAGCTATCAGCAGGGCTATGCTCCCTCTGAAGGAGGTTCTGAAGTATGATCCCTGCTTTGCCTCTTCCAGCTTCTCAGTAGCCCTAGGCATTTCTTGATTAGGACACATCACTAAAATCTCCGCCTTTGTCTTTTTTTTTTTTTTCACATTTCTAAAATTGCTAATACAGATATACCATACATCTAACCATTCCCTATTTTTTTCCAGCATCATTGAGATATTGCTATATAACATGTAAATTTACAGCATACAACGTGATGATTGGATGCACATATAATTGCAAAATGAATAGCGCAAAAATGTTAGTTAATACTTTTGTCCTTTCACACCTTTTATTTTTTTTAGTGTAATTCTAATAGGTGTGATTATGATTAGTTTCTCACATATTTACATTTTTTTTTTTAATTTTTTTTTCAACATTTTTTATTTATTTTTGGGACAGAGAGAGACAGAGCATGAACGGGGGAGGGGCAGAGAGAGAGGGAGACACAGAATCGGAAACAGGCTCCAGGCTCCGAGCCATCAGCCCAGAGCCCGACGCGGGGCTCGAACTCACGGACCGCGAGATCGTGACCTGGCTGAAGTCGGACGCTTAACCAACCGCGCCACCCAGGCGCCCCCATATTTACATTTTTGATTTAGGTAAGGTGATGAAAATGTTTTCTTCAGTAAAATATTATGTTTATTACATTTCATTATATAATAAGACCATATTCTAGAGTGTACTTTCTAATGAAAATAATGTATATCTATCAACATCCTAATACTTATATCTTCTCAAATTAATAATAAAATTATATTTTAAATTTCCTGAATACTTATCTACTCAAAGCGCTTTTTCTTGTCATTCTCTAATTCTAACAGCAACTTTTGGATCTAGAAACAATAGTATCATATTATTAAAAAAGATAAAAACTCGGGGTGCCTGGGTGGCTCAGTCGGTTAAGTGTCCGACTTTCATCTCAGATCATGATCTCACAGTTTGTGAGTTTGAGCCCCACGTCGGGCTCCTGTGCTGGTAACTCAGAGTATGGAGCCTGCTCTGGATTCTGTGACTACTTCTCTCTCTGCCCCTCACCTGCTTGCTCGCTTGCTCTCTCTCTCTCTCTCAAAAATAAATAAAACATTAAAAGAATTTTAAAAAAGATAGAAACTCTTAAAAGTTAATAGAACTTTCATACATTAAATCAAATAGAAGATGGCAGATCCAGGACTTGAGTTTATATTTTTCAGTTCTAATACCCAAAAGCTATAAGAAAGTTGTGATTGTATTTAAAAACCAAAAAAGGGGCGCCTGGGTGGCTTGGTCGGTTAAGCGTCCGACTTCGGCTCAGGTCATGATCTCGCGGTCTGTGAGTTGGAGCCCCGCGTCGGGCTCTGTGCTGACGGCTCAGAGCCTGGAGCCTGTTTCAGATTCTGTGTCTCCCTCCCTCTCTGCCCCTCCCCCGTTCATGCTCTGTCTCTCTCTGTCTCAAAAATAAATAAACGTTAAAAAAAAAAAAAATAAATAATAAAAAAATAAAATAAAAACCAAAAAAAAATAAAAATAAAAATAAACAATTTCAATAACACGTTATGCTATGTTTTATAACATAGATTTATTATTTTTGTACAAAAATAAAAGAAACATAAGCTGATAATATTTTAAACAAGCTCTATTATGAATATCAATATCATCATTACTTTTCATTAGTGTCTGCTAATTTAATATTGTTAAAATTTTCTTTAAAAATAATTCTCTTAAAAATCATCTCAAATATCCTGCTCTGTATTTGCAATTGGTTTTGTTATAATAACTAAACTATCAAAATAAAGTTATTTTCAAACAATAGGTAGCTGCAAATATATATGTAATTTATATATGCCAGTGTGCCTCACAACTTTCCTATAGCTTTTTGGTTCACTATTTTTAATTATTTTTTTTTCTTTTCACCTCTTAGTCATGCTATGGTATTCAGAAGTATTTTTGTTAAGTACTAGAGTCTGCAATGTCAATTACTCAGTAAGATATTCTAAGTTCATGCTGACTTAGAATTATTGTTTTTGATTTTTTTTTAATACTTATTCCTTTTTTGAGATAGACAGAGACACAGAGCATGAGCGGCAGAAAGAGAGGGAGACACAGAACCTGAAGCAGGTTCCAGGTTTTGAACTATCAGCACAGAGCCTGACGTGGGGCTTGAACCCACCAACTGTGAGATCATGACCTGAGCCAACGTTGGGCGTCCAACCCACTGAGCCACCCAGACGTCCCTAGAATTATTATGTTTTTAAAAGCAACCAAGTTACAGCAAGATGTTTCCAATCATTTCGTTTAAATCCATCCTCGTAAAATTTCAGCCAATATCGGAAACTTTAAAAATTGTCACAAATAGGATAAACTGATGATTACCAGAGGGGAGGTCGGTGAGGGGATGGGTGAAATAGGTGATGGGAATTAAAGGGTGCACTTGCTGTGATGAGCACGGGGTGTTGTATGGAATTCTCACTATATTATACATCTGAAATTAATATTACACTGTATGTTAACTAACCGAATTTTAACTAAAAACTTTTGAAAAAATTCTCAGGAGTAAAGCTATTTTTGTATTGTGTTGTTTTTAGTAATTCCTTGATCATTCTCTACATTTGAGTGAGATATATGTTAATGAGTGAGATATGCCTCAATTCCATGTGGCTGAAGAAGCACCTCTTTTAAGTTTGCAAATGTATCTGAAAAATTGATAATAACATTTGCTGCACTTTAATTGCAATTTTAAATCTTTCATCAAAAATACAACAAAATAGTAAAAAGTATTTAGAAAAGATTCTTTGAAGAATCATACTTCAATGTGTACAATAAAAATCTACCAAATAACCTCTGATTCCAGAAATGATTTACATTATTGCTATACCTTATACATTACTATCCCAGTAACTTCATTGATTTTTGAAGTCCTTTTCAAAGTTCTTGGCAACTAAATACTGTGGATGAATAATGCAATAATTTGCTAAAACACCTGGTGTTTCTTATTTAAGTTGGCCATAAACCTATGTTACCTACTAACCCATTAGTGTTCTTCCATCTGTTGTACAAGTTATGTCATTGGAAAAGGGAGTATTTTTTCCTGTAAACTAATTTTAAAGGTTTAAAATATTGACAAGCTCTGCATATTATAGTATGTTATTCCAAATGACTTCTGTTACTTTAAAATTCTTTTTGAACTGTGCATATGGTAGCTTAATTTAATATATACTTCACTTTTGTATACCTGCTCATTGAATCATCTAAAAACAGTATCTTTGTTCAATAAAAAGGAAAAAATTGTATCACATTTGAACTATCTTTCATCGTAGTACAAATACCTTCACATACAACTAACAGTATTAATTTTTCTCTAATACTGGATACTTGATCATACTTTGTATTATTTTTGCTTTTTATAGGAAAGAAAAGAAAAACCTTGACAGTAATGGATTTAAGACTTTTGTAAACATTTTATTGACTGAATAACACTTTTTGAAATGTATTTATATTTTAGAATTTTTTGGTTATTGTGTTTCTTTATTAAAATCTGCATGTATTCTCAATATTTTTGTTGCTTAATTAGGAAAAATATGCTAGTCGATTAAATAGAACCATGATGTTCATTTTGGGATGCAGTGATAAAACCCAAGAATGAAAACTCAACCAAATAATGTAGACATTTTTCTCTCTATATAAAATATTTTAAAATAAGATCTAAAATCACCTTTGTTGTACATCAGTGCATGGGGCTGTATTGACAACTCATATACCACAAGCAGTCCTGCCGTGGTGAAATGATTTGCCAAAATGTTGAACATTATCTATTTCTCTCCCTCCTCCACACACATCCAGACACATCCACAACACACACGCATTGCCCACGCTCTCTCTAAATATGAACTACTTACGAGCAGATACTTTGTCTGCTTTCCCCATTGAGCCAGCACCTCTAAGTCTGAGAAGGACACCTTGTAGGTGCTCAATAAATCCCTGATAAATAAATAAATAACTTCTCTTTGAGCATTTTATTTCAATAAATATATTGTCCTTCTAAGTGAATTCTATGTAATAGCTGAAGACACAAAGTAATTACAAGATTAGAACAATTCAAGCTGAACCCTGCAGAGTGATTAGTAGTAGCAATGTCTTACGTGGTTATTTTAATTTTAACCACCAAAAAAAAAGACAGCTTTCACATAAAAAAATAATTTTTAAATTTTGAATTTCCAAACTGAAAGTCAAATGAGTTTATTCTCATAAGGGTACAATGTGATTTCCACTCAGAAACTTCAAAAAATTGACATTTTTAGTCTCTCATGTAAAAAACAACATAGGAAACAGCATTCAGAATGAGCCAAGGTACCCTTTAGCAGAAATGTTGAATTATAGTTTGCCGAAGGAATACCAGGATTGCTCACGTTTGCATATTTAGATTAATAGTACATTTCTACAAGGTTTGTGCTGTAATTGGAACTTAAGTAACATTTGTAAAGTGTTATCTGTCAGAGCCTGAAGAGACCCAAAGAGAATGTATGTCATTATGCAAAATTACTAATTAAGTACAAGTAATTTAGCAGATAATTTACATGTTCATCTTATAATAGAAATTATTTAGATTTAGGGTTCTCTTTGTATTTCTAAAGTAATCTTGACCCAAGGGATCACAGACTGTTAGGGAGAGGTATAAATTATGGAATGAGACATATGTTTAACTGATTCATAGAGCTTTTGTTGTGGCTAATGATTCCTCTAACAGTAATTGCATAAGGGAAAACATTTTCTTTTTAAGTAAATAATGTTCATTACCTCTTAAATCTACTGTCACTTGACAACATTAATGTGGAAAAATTTTTACCTTCTTGATTAGCTCTCCAAGGATATCCAGCAGCTTTAAATTAATATTGATCAAACAGAAACCATCATATCTATCAAAATGTTCTTATGAATGTGGATGCACGGAAAAAAAAATTCAATAGGTTCTGGAAAAAAACACTCTCCTGAAATATACTGTAAATATATTGAAAATTATTAATATGAGGAAATTATTCCGGAAAGTGGGATTTATTTTATGGAATACTATGTCCATTGACCAATCTTAAAATTGCAATATTAAAGATTTATATCTATACAGTCAAATTGTGGGCATATTGCATTAATAATTGTTACCTTAACACTACAGCTTTGGGGATTAAACAACCTGCATTCCCAAAGTGACTTTTATCCAAATCATGTGAAAAAGGTTAGGAACTCTATTTACTCACAGCTTTAGTATGAATATCCTAAAACAGTGTTGGGGCACACTTTAATTTGGGTGACAACTCTCTCAAGTTCTTCTATTTTCTTTTGGCTTAATTTATTGTTGGCTTTTAAATAACTATTTAAAAGTTTAGTGTTTAATTATTTGATATTATTTTTTCTAATTGCTATTGATGTAGATATTTAATGTATATATTTCACTCTATCAAATTCCTTTAGCTATATCTCAGATTCTGATAGGTCTCATTTATATTTTGAGAAGTGTTACAATTTCCAGTTTCATCCAACAGTTGTTTAACACTGCATGTTTAATTTCTAAGTAGAAGAATTTTTTTTTCTTTTTCTATCTTGTTATAAATTACTAGCTTTATTGAAAAGAGTACAGAGAATTCTCTTCGTCTTATTTCTATGTTTTTATTTTTAAACTCTTTTTATTTGAGAGAGAGAGAGAGAGAGAGAGAGAGCACTCACAAGTACAAGCAGGGCAGAGGGGCAGAGGGAGAGAGAGAGAATCTTAAGCAGGTTCCACACTCAGCATGGAGTCTGATGCAGGGCTTGATCCCACGACCCTGGGATCATGACCTGAGTTGCATTCAAGAGTCAGATGCTCAACCAACTGAGCCATCCAGGCATTCCTTATTTCTATTTTTTAGAATGTATTTAAGATTTCATTTGTGACATTAAAAATGGTCAGTTTTCATGAACACTTTCTGTGCATTTAAGAGAAGTTAGTATCTTTATCTGAGTTAAAATTACAATATATAAAGGCTAAATTATTGATAACAAATATTCAGTACTTCAATATGGTTTCAAAATTTTTGTGTATTTGATCTCTTTGGGCCAAGAGAGATGTGTTAAATTTTACCTTTATTAATTGTTTTTGTCTATTTCTCCTTGTACCTGCTGTAGTTGTTGTTTAGTGAAACTCATTGTGTTGCTTACATAAAAATTCATGATCATTACAGTTTCACAGAGAAATATTTCTTAAATTTAGAAAATTATAATTTCATCATTTTATATTCTCTTTGG
This sequence comes from Neofelis nebulosa, assembly GCF_028018385.1. NCBI lineage: Eukaryota > Metazoa > Chordata > Mammalia > Carnivora > Felidae > Neofelis > Neofelis nebulosa. The sequence goes on along the minus strand of NC_080784.1, from coordinate 92,905,234 downwards.
TCTAAGATTTTCTTTTCAAATATCAAGATTTAACCTGCACTTTCTTTCAATTGCATTTGAGTAGGACATATCTGTGCATCTTTTTTATTTTTATAACTTCTTAAGGTTAGTTTATTTTCGGGGGATAATTTTTAGCCAGTAAGAAGGTTTTTTTTTTTCCTACTGGTGATAAAAGCCCATTTAATTGTTGCTACAATTGATATATTTATCCTCTAGTTTCTTACATTTTGAAAGCTTTGTTTACATAGAGATATATAAATTTGTGGTCATTTATTCGCTCATCATATATTTGGAGATTTATAAAGATTTGTAGTTTTAGATTAATGGTTACTTTTATAGTAATGTTTTTTTTTTTAGAGTATTCTTGGTCTTCTAACCTTTTTTTGGATTCTGTCCATTATTCCCCTCTATGACCAATATTGAATTTCACTCAAAACTTTTTCTTCCTCATCCCCTTTACCTCTAAATCCAATTTGAAGTAATGTCTCTTACTCCTAGTGTATACTTATAAGGCAGTTAGCTAAATGATTCTACTTTCCACATGCTCTCTCAATTTTATGAATTGTGAGATTATTAAATTATTATTAATAATATCATTATTAATATTATTATTAGATTATTATTAATAAATTCATGAATTTATTAATTGTGACATTTATCTAAAATGTCAGACCATTTAAATTACACGTGCTTTATCGGTGTTCCTTATGATTATCACTTCTCACAAATAAATATATATCCAATGTTTATCACCAGTTTAAGGTGATGTCCTTAATTGTTTTCGTTTTCTAAAAATAATTTTCTAGTTAATTTCCTCAGGAAGGACTTATGGGAACAATACTCCCTGAGTTCTGTCATATTCTTAAAGTTTGTACATGGTCTTCAGACTAGAAGTTCGATTTAGATGGTATATCTTTTGATCAGAGTTGTTTCCTTTAGATTCTTAAATGAATCGCATGGTTTTCTGGCACAGGACTTTAGTGTTGAAAATTAATGCAATCTGATTTTTTTCCCTTTATAACTCAGTTCATTTGAATATCGAACTGGCTTTATTCGACAATTCATGAATGTCGTCTAACAAATAGAAAGAGTTGCACAAAATGGAAGGCTTTTAAAGCAGAGAGGGGACGAGGAAAATAATGTGTTGTTTTGGGCACCTTCTTTTTGAGGATTGAAAGGGTATATCAGGTGGATATCATCACTAGTGTTGAGGTGGTAATTCTAGGTCAACTTTTAAGGGTTGCAATCCTGGGAGAGGCTGAAACTCAGACTAGGTATTAAGTCTTGGTTTGCTGATGTTGGGCTTAGCACAAATGACTCCATTTTGGGCCCATTGTCTCTTTGCTTACAATTTCCCCTCTTTTGATCAGACTCTCAGCTTGAGATGTGATCAAAATTAAGCCATTTCACACCACTCTCAGCTATTGCTCTATATTTCTTATAGCTTTTACTGATCTTCTGTGAAAACATCACCCTTGCAGCAGGGGAAGGCTTCAACATATCTATACATATAATAAGAAGAATATATTGATAACCCATACTAGGTGGGAGTTGAAAGAGAGCCAATTATAGGTGTCCAAAGGGGCCAGAGAAAGAAGGATTGACATGGAAAATAGTTTTTGCAAGTTTATGAACTTAACCGACCACATATTGGTGGTAAACTGTTTTTACATTTTTGAATGAGTCTCTCCACCAATGTTTATTCATAATTTGAGTCATCCTAAATGCACCATGGTAGGCGAAGGTATGTAAACACCAAAAAATGGGGTTTTCCAAGGAAGTGGGAAGAAACAAGCCTTCTTGGGTTTCCCATAACTCCCATTGCCCTTTGAACTTTAACCATTGTTTTGCTTTTCTTAATTTCTCTGATTCAGGACTAGACTGTTGCCATGTTGTAAGGCTATCAGGAGGTCAAAAGTCTGGCCACATGAGGTCATTTTTGCAAAAGCAGAATGGAATTCAACACATTTGCTACAACTTTCATAGATTCTTTGCTTCTGCCTTTGCATGAAAGTCAGCTAGGGCATTCTTCTGATACTCAGGTTCAGTGTTTTTAGAATAGGCCTCAATTTTGATGACAACAACTTCAGAAGATAAGAGAATAATTTGTTGTCTATTTTTGATTGTGGTTCCAGTGGTCATAAGAAAACCCCTTTGTTTCTAAAACATCCCCAAATTATAAATGACTCCAATGGCATATCAGTATAAATATTAATGATTTGTCCTTTTGATAATTGGGATGTTCTTGTAAGGGTTGGGGCTCTATTTTTTGGACTGATTTAGCTTATGTGAGATTTCCCCTCTCAAACAGTTCATATGGGGTAGTAGCAGGTTACCAACAATTTTCCAAGTAACAGCTTGGAAATACTTTTTTTTTTTTTTTATTTTTACAATATAACCCACCAACAGAAATGACCATATGAAGATTAGTCAAAGACATGTCTTGTAAATCAAAATGTGATGTCACAAAATAGGATATTATTACCTCAAAGTTATGGGGCTGGCCTTTGTCAGGCAAGGGTAGCAATGTCACAGGATTTAGAATGTTGCAACGTTAAGGATTTAAATTAAATGGTGAAAGCAGAAGGATCCCATAGGAAGTTAGTCTGGTTGGAGAGAAATGTTGAGTCAATTCAGAATTAAGAAGACTTTTGGACAGCATGTGGAGTTCGTAAGTAAATGTCATTTTCTAGGGTTAAATCCACTGAGGCTTCTACTAATTTTGCAGCTGCAGCTCTATAGCCTTAAGGCAGTTTGGATATGCACAAACAACCCACTCAAGTTGTGTACTATAATAAGCAATAGGCCTGTGTTTATTACTGTGTTCTTGTGTGAGCATTCCCAGGGCTTGGTTGTCTCTTTCATACACAAATAAGGTGAAAAGTTCTGAATGGTTAGGTAACTTTGGGGCAGGCAGTTCTTTCAGTCTTACAAAAGACCTGTTCATGTTTCTTTTTCCAAGGAAGAAGTTCAGGGACTGAAATTTTAGTAAGTTTACAGAATGAAGCAAATAAAGAAAAATTAGGAAGCTAAGGTCTGCAATAGCTAGCAAGACCCTAGAAATCCAAGAAGCTGTTGCTTGCTTGTGGGCCTAGGAAATTCGTGGATGAGTTTAATTCTTTTTGGAGATAGCTGGAATCCTTTAGTATTTAGATTATGACTTAGGTAGTAAACAGTGTCTCAGAACAATTGCAATTTCTCTTTAGATACTTTGTCTCTTTTCAGTTAACTATTGTAGCAAATAAATAGAATCCTTTATGGACCAGTAACTGAGTTTAGCAAGAGATTGTCTACATATCCTAAAAGGGTTGATTTTTCTGGGGAACTGGGTGGTATTTAAATCTTGGTGGAGTACTTGAGAGAAATAATAAGGGGCCTCAGTGAATCCGTGAGTCATGACTGTCCAGGTATATTGTTGATTGTTCTTAGTAAAGGCAAATGGATATTAGTTGTTAGGGCCTACAGGGATGCTGAGAAAGGCTGAACAAAGGTCTGTAACAGTGAACCATTTTGAGCGTGGTAAGACTTATAACAAAAAGCTTTTCAGCTTTGGAAGAACTGGGGAATAAGGAGATGGCTATCTTATTAATAGCTCTCAAGTCCTGGACAAATCGCCATCCCCTCACATTACGTTTTTGGGCTGGGATGGCTGGTGTTAGAGGGGCTGTTTCAGGGTGAACCCCTAGACAATTAGGTCTTCCATTATTGTTGTGAAGCCTTGTATAGCCTCAGGCTTTAATGAATATTGAGGTAATTTGGGGAGAGGTTTAGTTATATCTATCTAAGTTTTTATAGGTTCTGCATTTTTATTCTCCCTATATCAGTATTGGAAGTAGCCTACAGCTTTTCAGTCACCTTGATCACGTTTGCAGACTTTTGTTGGAATTCTTCGTCTTCTATCAAGGGCCGATTGTAAGGAACATGAAAGTTCAGGTCCAGGTTGGTCAGGAACTCTGAGGTAAGGTCTCCATTGGAGGCAAAATATATTGGCCTTTCTCATTTAGAAAGAGCTCTACCTTTATAGTTTGGAGCTGTATCACATAGCAAAAAAAGAATATTTTTCAGTAAAAGGTGTCAGAGTCATTTGTTGAGTCAGAAATTCTCTCCAAATTCTACTAGATAGCCTCACTATGGAAACCTTTTCACTCTGAAGGATTTTCTTTGAAAAATTTGTTGTCCTATGAGAGTGAAGTTTCAAGTAGTGAGTGTAGCTTTCTGATACCCACTATAAATTGGCAAGGTCTCCCATTAATTTTAATTGGAGTTCCCCCTTAGCTGCTTATGGAATTATTGGTATCCATTTACAGAAGGACCTCTCAAAGTCCCATCAACTCTGGAAGAGGCTCATATGGGGGCTTTGCGTTAGGGGTAGATATGAGGGCACTCAACTCTGTATGAACTGAAGTATTTGCACAGGACCTTGGAAACATTCTTTTCCCCAGTGTCCCAACTGATTACAAATCAGTTATCAGGCCGTGGGCCAGTGTTTTGGTGATGGGTCCCTAGCAGGTGCAACGTGAGAGGCCCAGTGTTAACTTAGTTCTCTGGCCTTGAAGCTGTTATAGTTGGAAGGCCAATAGTTTGGTGGACTTTTGTTTATGATCTTGTTCCAAAGTCCTTTCAAAGTGTCCAGCTATGGTCATGTGTTTAGTCAGACTGGTGATCTCTTATCTTATTTTCTGCCTTTTTATCCACCCACCTACCTATTTACAAAGAGCACATCTGGAATGTCATAAGAAGCTTCCAAACAGGCTTGAAGTCTGACACAGATTCATCTTTCTTTTGTTTGCATGTTTAAAGAATAAACCAATTAGTGTGGGCAGGGAAGGAATCATCTGTAAAATATTAGTTGCTATTCTGAGAGGTTTTTCTGGTCCATGAGGGGGCCATGTTGAAGAGTGAGGATCTCAAAAATCCTCAGGATTTTGCCATTTTGCTTCCTGCATCAATTTTTGGGCTTCACCAGATCCTACCAGTATGCGCTCAAGTTGACAAAGTTCTGGCAGCCCAAGATCATAGGCCCTGACAATGACTCTAAATTCTTCAGAACATTTTTGGGGATCCTTCTCGGGTTTAGGAAATTCTTTAACCATGGCCTGTAGTTCACTTTTTGACCAAGGAGTAAAAGATACCTGAGGAGGAATGCCTGCAACCTCAGGCAGGTTTCTTTTACAAGGTAACTATTGAATAGTCTCTTCAGAGTGGAAAGGCAGTTAAGACAGAAAATTAGTAAAAAAGTGAGTACTGGGTAAAGGAGCATGGAGAGGAACAACAGGAGTTACATTAGTCTTATAGCTCTTGTTTTAGGTACCTCTTGTGTCTTTAATTTTTCATTCTACTTTGGCAACAAATCTTTCAAATAGTCTATTTTGGAATCTTGAAGACTTTCGGAAGTTTCTGCATACCAATAAAAATAGGTATCCCATTCTATTCGTTTAACTCAGGAATCTTTGCTTTCAAGTGCACTTCTTAAATAGATAATCTTGTCTAATTGGAACATACTCCATAATGGCCATTGCAATTTGAGGCTGTTTTTAGAAAGATTTTGCCATTTTTGTAGATACTTATAGCTTTGGAGACCATGGTTCTTACACATAAAGCAAGCAGGTAGGCCAGAAGGTGGCAAGCCTAACTCTTTGGAGTTTAAGGATTCCATTGCTTTTTCATCTTCTTTTTCCTTTTTTTTTTTTAAGCTAAGCCTTTGGGTCTTTCAGAACCAAACTAATACTTAAGGGAGATGTGCCATTGGGCTGGAGATTGTGTGGTGTTTTACAGGATACCCTGTTGCGTAGAAATTTTCTTGAGGTGGGCAGGTGACCTAATGACCTAGTGTCAGTCTGACCTGTTCTGTGACCACCTTATTCTAACATAGGAGTCTAGAGTTAGTTGAAAGGTGTTCTAACATCTTTTTAGTGTTCAACCCATGCCCACCAACCTTTGTAGCCTTTTTTTTTTTTTTTTTTTTGGCTTCTAAGATTTCCTTTAGCAATAACCTTTATCTACACAGAATAAGACAAAACACCTGTGCACATTAACATACCAGTAGTAACCAACAGATGTAATTGTGGCCTGGCCAGGAGAAGGCCCTGTGCACAACACCAAAAATTCCCCACTGTGGGGATTAGGGGTAAGAATTCGATGAGCAGACTCCAAAGAATGGAAAGTGCAGACTGATTGCAAATAAATGGGGAACTGCACCTGTCACCAGCAATTCCCAACATGGAATGTGGAGAATGATGTCAAACAAACAGGGAATCATAGACCAAATTGTAGCACTTCCCAGCATGGAACCTGGGCATAGAACCACAGGCTGGGGTTTCCAACCAAATGGGGAATTGCTCTCTGAACTATTAGCAGTTCCCTGTGAGGAATAAGAATTTCAGTCAAATGGGGACCTGACTGGAAAGCCAATTAGACTGGGAGCTCAAAGCAAAGAGCTCAGGACCAAGAGGAACGTAACCATGGCCCTTGGACACAGAGGACTCAAAAGGGTTTGTGGGCACCACTGTTGTGTTTCTTACTGTCCTCGGTGCTGTGGGAAGTCTCCTTCTGTCCTACTGCTGCCACCAAATCTGTTAAAACACAAAATTCAACTAAGTAAAATTGAATATCTAATTGGCTTTATTCAACAATTCATGAATCAGGCAGCATCTCATCTAACAAACAGAAATTAATTCTGAAGAACTATACAAAATGGAAGTCTTTTAAAAGCAGAAAGGAGACAAGACAAGGAAAGTAGTGTATTGTTTCAGGCAAGGTCACTTTTCTTTGGAGAATGGAAGAGGGTCTATCAAGTGGATTACCTCACTAGTGCTGAGCAGGTAATTCCAGATCAACTGGTTAAAGGCAAAAATCCTTGGAGAGTCTGAAGTTCCAGTTAGCTTAGGAATTAAGTCTTGGTTTGATGATGTGGAGTTAATAACTCCATTTTGGGCCTGTAGTCTCTTTTTTAAGAACACTAAATCCAAAGAAAGCAGAAGAAAGGAAATAAGAAAGAATTAAAACAGAAATAAACAAAACACAATACAAAGAAAAAAATTGAGAAATAATTGAGAAAACTAATGAAACCAAATTTGATTCCTTTAAGAAGTAAACAAAATTTTTCTATCAATATGCCCAAGAGAATTGAAATTACATATTTACAGTAAAGTTTGCACACAAATGTCACAACAATATTATTCACAATAGCCAGGAAGTAGAAACAACACAAATGTTGAATGAATAAACAGAACGTGGAATGTTATTCATCCACAAAAAGGAGTAAGTTACGATGCATGCTGCAACATGGATAGAACTTTGAAATACCGAGCTAAGTGAAAGAAGCCAGGGACAAAATGCCATACATTGTATGACACCATTTATATGTAATGTTCAGAACAGACATATCCTTATCTACATAAATTAGATTATGGTTGCTGGGTGCTGGAAGGAGGAGAGAATAGGGAATGACTGCTAATGGATGCATGGTGTTTCTTTCGAATGATGAAAATGTTCTGGAATGGGATAATGGCGATGTTGTACAACTTTGTAAGTACACACAAAAAACTGAAGTGCACACTTGGAAATTGCAAATGTTATGGTACATGAATTATAGCTCAAAAAAAGAAAAAGATATCTATAATAATTTTCACAGCTGCATTATTCACTTATAGTCCATATAGGAAGGACTAGGAAGGTGTCGGTAATGTACTGTTTCTTCGCTTGAGTGGTGATCACATAAATCAACTTACTTTTGTATTATTCATCAAGTTATATGCTTAAAATTTCTACATTTTTCTAGATGCACATTATATTTTAATACAGGTTTATTTTTTTCAATATATGAAGTTTATTGTCAAATTGGTTTCCATACAACACCCAGTGCTCATCCCAAAAGGTGCCCTCCTCAATACCCATCACCCACCCTCCCCTCCCTCCCACCCCCCATCAACCCTCAGCTTGTTCTCAGTTTTTAAGAGTCTCTTATGCTTTGGCTCTCTCCCACTCTAATCTCCTTTTTTTTTTTTCCTTCCCCTCCCCCATGGGTTTCTGTTAAGTTTCTCAGGATCCACATAAGAGTGAAACCATATGGTATCTGTCTTTCTCTGTATGGCTTATTTCACTTAGCATCACACTCTCCAGTTCCATCCACGTTGCTACAAAGGGCCATATTTCATTCCTTCTCATTGCCATGTAGTACTCCATTGTGTATATAAACCACAATTTAAAATAATTGAAAAGAACTAAGTAAATATCCTTCATCAATATGTAGATCTTTCCCCAAACTTATTCACCCATACTTGCTTAGGTAAATGCCGCTCTATGTGTGTACTTCCTTACCCAATACCCAGCAGCACATTTGGTAAGATGAATCGACTTGCTGCTGGATGTGATTTCTCTACCCCATATCTCTTCTTCTTAAGGACTTAAAACATGCTTTACTTTTTGGCAGGACAGTTCCCATCTAGTGTTCCTTCTAGAATAAGATCAGATCTCCCACAAAAGAAATATATCCACTCCATATCTTAAAACATGAAAAAGCATAGGTAGGGAAGATAATGAGCTTTTGTTTAAAAAATAATCAAATATTTAAAAATAACATTCTAAATGTTTGAAGGTGAGCTTCTCTGACCTTCTCAAAAGACTTGCTTTTTTCTCCCTGAAACACTATGCCATGTGGTCGAATTTCAAAAAAGTTTCTGCTGCCTCTGTAGTATAGCATCCTATTCAGAGCCTTCTTTGACCCTTGTGAGGAAAAAATAAAAAAGAAAAGAAAAATACTTCCATTTTGAAAAGAAGATCTCTTACTTACTTTGATCTTGCAATAAATCCTCATCAGTTTTTTTTTTTTTTTCATAAACCAGTTGGAAGATTTCTTTTACCCATTGCAATAGACAGCACACTATCTGATAAAAAGTTAAAGCTTTGAATGAGTCAGGGATTAACTTGATACTCTAAAGAAGTTGAAATAAAACCAGTTTATTTCCAGCATGTCGATTTAGGGAAACAGTAGCATAAGAAAAGGATTAAAAGATGCACAGGGACAAAAGAATGCCAGGTCTCCTCAACCATGGTGAAGATTTACACCTAACTTTAAGAGTAATGGGAGGACAAGACAGGTTCTTAACCAGCATGACATGATCAAATTTGCATGTAAGAGTATCATTTTGGTTCAAATCAAAATAAATATTAGAATAAAAGAAGATTACCACATAACCTCCGTGCCAATTGCTTTTAACCAACTGTAATCTATACAATGTAAATGTCATTTGTGTAAGTACTATCTATAAAACATTAGTGAACAGAGTGGTGAATAATACTAGATTATTGTTTCTAACACCTCCCTTGGTATTTTAGTAAAATAGCAATGTGTCAAAATAGTCTAGTTGTGATTCTAATATTTGGCTTGCATTGCAATTGAGGCACTTCTTTGATTACCAAAGATTTGCTGGAATTACTATTATAAAGGCTTACTTTAATTTCAAGGAAATAGGATTGGCAGTATGTCAAACTGTGGTGCATTGGCATGCCACTGACACATGTACAAAGATACGATGAAATGGAAATCAAAATTGTGATTCACTATAGACTGTCAGATATGGTTTCCCGAGATAAGAAAATCCCAATGGAAATATCAAATTAAATACTCAAACACACACACACACACACACACACACACCACAATGAATCATGAGCAATATTCACTCTACATAAAAAATATGTATATAATATCCACTATTTCAGTGGCATTGCCTTTGGAACTCAAATGTGCTATTGGTACTTAGCAGAACTTCAAGCGGAGTATATTTTTAATATCTAAGTGATGTAAATATAAATGGCTTAACAAAATCTGATGCAATATCATTGTACAAACTGCCAATATTTCTCAGAAGCTAAGCATTTTCTCTACTATGGCAAATAATCATCCCACTAGTAGAATAATTTTTCTTCTCTTGCTTGATGGATTGTTTCATTTAGGGAACTTAAAAATACTTTTTTTTTTTTTAAATTTTTTTTTTCCCAATGTTTTTTATTTATTTTTGGGACAGAGAGAGACAGAGCATGAACGGGGGAGGGGCAGAGAGAGAGAGGGAGACACAGAATCGGAAACAGGCTCCAGGCTCCGAGCCATCAGCCCAGAGCCTGACGCGGGGCTCGAACTCACGGACCGCGAGATCGTGACCTGGCTGAAGTCGGACGCTTAACCGACTACGCCACCCAGGCGCCCAAAAATACTTAAGAGCATTCTGTGAACACTAAGACATGACCATGAGACAAAACCAACATATAGCTATAATTATTTACTCTGAGCAAACCTGGAGAGTAATCTGACCTTAGATTTAAATCTAATTGTAATTATAACTCACAATTTAGTACATCTGTATTTTTTTTTTCAAATCTAAATGTAATTGTAACTCAGAATTTAGTACAGCTATATTTTTAAAATATAGGTTGCAGGGTTAAAATGACTGAAAATTATACCACATTCATGTATATAGAAATAAATATATTGAAAAGCTGTGGGTAAGTCCAATTTTGTTAATTCCTATAATTTAAGTGTACTAAATGACCTAATAACAAATATTTTAGTAAAGCAAACTAGCACCTATTAATTTATCTTTGTGGTTAAGATGGTTTATATATTGGAGTTATATTTTATAAGCATATGATGTTCTAGATTTTTCCCAAGATTTATTCATGATATTGTCAGTAGGAACTTTCTTAAAAATTCCTTATATAGAATATATAAAGTTGGTGATATGGGAATTCCTTAGAGATATTGTGGGTTTGTTTGTTGACCACCGTAATAAAATGAATGTCCCAACAAAGTGAGTCAAATGATTTTTTTGGTTTCTCAGTGCATATAAAAGTTATGTGTACATTATACTATAGTCTATTTAGCATGCAATAGCATCAAATGTAAAATACAATGTACATACTGTAATTTAAAAATACTTTATTGTTAAAAAAATGCTAACCACCACCTGAGCTTTTAGCAAGTGATAAACAATGATCACAGATCACCATAACAAACATAAGAATAATGAAAAAGTTTGAAATATCGCAATTATCAAAATATCACACAGCGATATGAAGTGAGCAGCTCCTGTTGGAAAAGTGGTGCCAATAAACTTGCTCAATAAACAGTTGTCACAAACCTTGAACTTGAAAGAAACACAGTATCTGCGAAGCACAATAAAATGAGGTATGCTTGTACACACAGTACATTAAGTTTTTTCCCTCTGGTGGTATGATTCTAAAACATTAGCATGCATGAAAACATATGTGGCTTAGACTACCTTATATTAAAAATCAAGAAACCAATACCTATTAAATGTAGATTTGTTTTGAAAAACTCTTGACCATTTAAAATCTGTTGACAATCATTTTTGGTGAAAACCCATGTGGGTGGCTAAATTGAATCTGACTTTTTCAGTTACTATCTTCAGCAGATGTTTAATTTAGACCTAATAGAGTAGGATATGTAAAAACCTAAGTCCCATTACCAAACAAAAAATAATTTAATCTTATACACAATAGATTGCATAATCTGTTCCTTAGGATTGTACAATTTGAGGTAGGTAGAAAAAAAAATCACCTTTTTGACTCACATTGAAATTACTAGTAAGGACAAAATGGAATTTTAAGAACTGTTTGTAATCAAACAATTAAAAGAAAAAAGAAAAAAATCAAATAAATACTGAAATTCAAAATTAAATATAAATAATAAAAAATATTGAGGATTTAGTCGATACATACTCCTACATCCATTTCTACTCTTGGATCTTCCTGTCCTAACTGTAACTGTATTCTGGACAGAACTTGGAAAGTTGATTACTTCCTCAATTCTAGTGGCAGATCTTGTTTAATCTTTACATCAGTAATGGACAATGAGAACTGAGGAGGAAAGTTGTTAAAAGGTTTCCAGGAAAGACACCACCTTCTGAATGTTGTGTCTCAGTAGGACAGGAATTCCTGCAGCCATCTTGACACTTCCTGATGGTAGAGCTAAGATAGAATGGGGGAAAAGCCAAGAGACTCCAAAGTGGTAACAGAAGTCTTAGTATACCATGCCTGAAGATACTTTAACTCTGAATATTTTGTTAGGTAAGATTTCCTTTTCTAGTGTGAGTTGGAATTTTCTGTCAGCTCAAGATACCATGAGGATATTTAATTTGTTCTACTCTTTAAAATGCAGATTTTTTTGGGGGGCGCCTGGGTGGCACAGTCGGTTAAGCGTCCGACTTCAGCCAGGTCACGATCTAGTGGTCCGTGAGTTCGAGCCCCGCGTGGGGCTCTGGGCTGATGGCTCGGAGCCCGGAGCCTGTTTCCGATTCTGTGTCTCCCTCTCTCTCTGCCCCTCCCCCGTTCATGCTCTGTCTCTCTCTGTCCCAAAAATAAAAAATAAAAAACGTTGAAAAAAAAATTAAAAAAAAATGCAGATTTTTTTTAAAAAAGTTTTTTTATGTACTGTCTTATCTACCAAAAAAGTTATATTATAGGAGGTATATTTTCTAAATACAAGTAATCTAATTAGAAATCCTCAATAGAGGATTTTTAGCTGAATTTTATTTTAGCAATTAAATGCAGAAGTGTTTTAAATATAGTCCATTATTCCTCATGAAAACTTGGTCTATATTAGTGGCTCTTCTCAATCATGGTCCCTTAATTATAAAAACTGTATAAGAAGTATTAATTCATGTGGAGTTGGTCTTTTGAAACATTTAGTATGAGTATCTTCATTAAAAATGGAAGTTGTTTTCAGTTTACTCCTAAGAGAAACATATCTTTAGAAAATTAGAAATACTTAAAACTTAAATAAAACATCATTTAGACATGTCTTTACCATGAGAGATTAAACCTCATTTGACCTTTTCTCAATGGATTTATAAAAACTATTATGAACATGAATTTACCAACTCTAAACCACTTTAAAGTTTATTTTTACTAACTATAGATTTTCATTTAAAAATTTAAAAATATTTAAAAACGTAAAAATTTTATTTATTTATTTATTTTAATGTTTATTTACTATTGAGAGAGAGAGAGACAGAGACAGAGAGAGATACAGAGAGACAGAGAGAGAGGCAGAGCGTGAGCAGGGGAGAAGCACAGAGAGAGGAAGACACAGAAAACTGAAGCAGGCTCCAGGCTCCGAGCTATCAGCTCAGAGCCTGATGTGGGGCTCGAACCCAAGAACTGTGAAGACCATGACCTGCCCTGAAGTTGGACGCTTAACCAACTGAGCCACCCAGGTGCCCCAAAATAATTTTAAATGTTTAAATAAATGTTAGAAGGCACATTTATTGAATTGGCTGTGCATGCAAGCAGGCATCCATGCAACAAAGTTGGCAATGTGTGTGTGGAGAGGGAAGCAAGAATAGAGTTGCTCAAGGCACCTATAGAAATTAGCTCTTACTGGAATGCTTATCAGAAAAGTAAAGATTCTTATTTCTCAAGACACTTGGGCATAATAATTAAATTTTCTTCAAAGAATGAACTTACACTGCCAACTAGGATTACTCGATACTATCACACACGCACACAATTGAGAAAGCAAACATTTAAATAAATTAATCAGGAAAAGCCACGGGATTATGTATTTTTGTGAGCTTAGTCATTTCTCACAGTAAATATTAAGAATAAGCAAATTCTCCTAAAATGGTAGAATATAGTGTCACGAAGCTACAGCTACAATTCATCCAGACATCTGATCTTATGTCCTATTAATTCCTTGTGCACATAGCAGAGAACTCCGTTCCCTGATATTATCTCAACAATCCATTTACAAGCATGATGAAATATTGTTCAAATATTTGAACACTTCGATAGACTGGATTATCCAGAAAGAGATGTCAAGGCTTGACACGCCCACTACACTTCCCAGCCCTGTTGCCTAGTCCCCTTCTCAGTAACGCTGTGCTTTTGAAGTAAATACTGCACATGGTGATTCACAGGCCCAGTGAATTACAGTAGGTATGAGTGTCACAGAGATTCTTACAGAAGGTAGGTATTTACCAAACATATTAATAAAGGTTGAAAAGGAAGACAATTTTAAAGGATTTACTATAGGCTGTTGATAAAATACTCCACAGACAAAAGTTGTTCTTAGAAATTGTTGAGAATACAAAACTCTGAAAGTAACAGAAGATAATACCAATTAATTATATATGTGTGTGTGTGTGTGTGTGTGTGTGTGTGTGTCTGCATGTATATTTGAATGGTTCAAAGTGTTTTGAATCATGACATCAAAGCCATCTAAGTAAAAGACTAAAAAATCTGAGTTAAAAATTTAACTTTGGAATGACCCTCAAAACTACAAACAAAGTGGAAATATCGGGGTAAAACAGTCTAACATTTTGTCCTTAATATGTAAAGCAATGTCATAAATCCACACAAATGAAAAACAACCCAAAAGAAAAACAAACTAAAATCATGAAACATTAGTTCACAAATATGAAAACGCATATGGCCAACAGATAGAAGAAATGCTGTTTAACTTTTGTATAATAAAAAAAAAAGTAACCATGAAATATTCTGCTTTATGCATCATGTTGAATTAGATAACAACTTAAACATAATCCCTTGTTCTTGGAGAATATGGAAACGGACAATCCTCCACACTGATAATGGAAATGGCACAAATTTTCAGGAGAACATCTGGGCAATACTCAACAAAGTTATTTTAAAAATTGCTCACCTTTTAAACATTAATTCCAATGAACTACAGATTTTTGTAAGAAAATAATTGGATATATCACCATATATAAATTTGCAAGGATGTTGATCTCCAAGCTGTCTATGACATTAAAAAAAAAGGGGGGGGGGCATAGGAAACAATCTAACAATCTTGATACATGTGTTTCAATAGGAAATTCATTATATTATGGTACAAACATTGAAGGAACAAAACTCATTAAAATTATAATGCAGATAATTATTTGTGGATATGCAAGTTGACTATGGCATACTGTAAAATAAAGAAAATAATTTATAAAAGTTATAATATGATTCTTTTTTTGTAAAAGTATCTATGTGTATTGTATAAAATTTGGGAAGATAATGCAACAAATTTTAACAGAAGATTTGTCTGCATAATGGTATCATATGTTGCTGTAAATTTTTTCGTTTTCCATAATTTTTTCATTAAAAGAGACTTTTAATTTAGAAAATGTGCCAAAATAAACATATAGTTATATGAAAATAAACAGAAACAGATTTTCTCATTCTCTCATAGCTAAAGTATTGCCAAAGAAAATATTTTAATATTATCTTTTGTATTGATAATATAAGAAAAGGAAGATTTGAATATATGGTTACAGGAAACCACTAAGCAGATAAAAAAATAAAATAAAATAAAATAAAACAGCAACAACAAGAACAACAAACCTATTCTCCAGACACCTTTGGTAAAACAGAATTTTAAAAGTAATTATTCAAATGTAAATAAATAACTCTTGTCTCGGTTTCCAAGGTGGATTTCAAATAGCACATGATAAAAATCAATATAATAAAACCCTTTTTAAAAAAGTATAAAACAAAGTTGAATAATATAGATCAAAGGTAGGAGAGAAAGAGAGATCTGGAAATGGGACCAAAATAAAAATTTTACTAGAAAATAGGCAAATTGATGAAATCTCAATTTGTTAGAAAATCAGTGAGCTTCTGATAAATCAAGGGTAATACTGAATGTTAATTCAGTAGCACTCACGGTCTAATAAAAAGAGACATGAGTTAATAGAAACAAAGAAGCATACTTTCTGAACCCTGAGATAATATCATTACATCGACCAATATAAAATATAGATTGAGAAACATTTGTTAAGAAGAATTTCTATGTTCTCTATATAGGACTTTGATTAATATTGGTGCCTGGCAAAAAGTTAAGGCATAATCCTAAACTGTACAAACAGGAAGACAATTAAGATAAAGCTTACTTTTTGTCACCTTAATTGATACAAGTATATAACATAAGGAATGTTGAAGTTAAAGTTTTACCACTCAAGTCCCAATTTTGATAATCAACAAGTCCCTGAATTATAGCCTACCAATGGAAAGAACAGCAAAATATCCTATCAATCAGATTTGTAGGCAACATTAAAAAACTCCATCATTAATTTCAGCCATCAGAAAACAATCATATCTGTATATAAATTGAAAAGAAACTGAACTACTTCCTAGTATGTTAAACATTAATTCAGAATGAAATTACATACTGAATTTACACTAGCAATTCTTAAACCTTTGGTTTCTTTTAAAAAGTTGAAATGAGAAATTAGAAAATTTCTGTTTGTAAAAATAAATCACTTTGTGATTCTTAGGTATAAGAACTATTTTTAGCATATTTTCACAGAAGAAATTAAAGCTAGCAATATTATTAAAATAAGAAAGAAAATATGATATGAACTCAAATAATTACCTCACTGCAGATGGTTCAAAATGTAATAAAAATATATCTAATTATTCTTATTGCTATGAATACTAAATCAAAATCAGAATAATATACAATATTGTAATTAGAAGATGTGCCCCTGTGAAATGAATCAAGCTTCCGAGATTCATTTATTTTTCCACCAAAGAAAAAATAGCTTCATATACAAAACCTTTTATCACAAGGTTTACTAAATTAAGGGACCATCAGCTGGGATTTGAAATGTTTCTGAGGCTAATTCAGGCAGAGATCACTGCCATTCCCAAGGCTGCTGCAAACACGGGCTGCCGTGTTAAGTGTTTCTCTCCTAGGGCTTCTGGGCCAGGGCAATGTAGAGTGGCTTGGAGCCCAAGATACGGCCATTCATCTCAGCCATTGCTTTAGTGGCCTCCTCAGGAGAGGAGAAGCAGATCAAGCCAAACCCTTTGCTTCGCCCTTCTTCCCGCATTATCTTGACTCTGCTAATTGATCCAAATGAAGAAAATTCCCTCCACAGTTTCTCATCATCAATGGTGTCATCGAGATTCTTAATATAGAGCTTCATGCCTTGGCACCTCCGAAATCTTTCCTGTTTCAGCTGCTCAAACACTTGCTTTAACTCGGCCTGTCGCTCGGATTTCTTTTGCGCCCGGCCTACAAAAAGCAGCTGTCCGTTTATATCCTTTCCATTCATTTCTTCAACGGCCTTTTTGGCAGCCTCATGGCTATCAAAACTCACAAAGCCAAAGCCTTTGGATTTCCCACTGGAATCTGTCATCACCTTCACACTCAGGGTTTTACCATATTTACTGAAAACTTCCTTCAGTCTCTCATCATCCATGTCATCTCCAAAGTTTTTGATGTAAACATTGGTGAATTCATTGGCCTTGTTGCGGAGCTCGGCTTCCCGATCTTTACGGTTTTTGAATCTGCCGACAAACAGCCTGCAGTCCTTAAGCAGAGCCCCATTCATCTCCTCGATGGCCCTGTCGGCTGCGATCTGGTTCTGAAAGTGCACAAAGGCATAGCCCCTAGATCCTTGGTCATCACTCATCACCTTGGAGGAAAGGATCTTCCCAAAGGCTGAAAAATGTTCATAGAGGGTTTTGTTATCAATGGATCTGTCCAGATTCTTGATGAACACGTTTCCGATGCCCGACTTCCTTAAGTAGGCATCGCGCTGAGACCACATGAGGCGGATGGGTTTGCCCTTTATCGTGTCAAAGTTCATCGTGTCCAGGGCCCTCTGGGCATCGGCCAGCTTCAGGAAGTTCACGTAGGCATAGCCCAGAGAGCGGCGGGTGACCAGGTCCCTGCAGATGCGGATGGACAGCACAGGCCCCACGGTGCTGAACTTTTTGAACAGCAAGTCCTCGGTGACATCTGCGTGGAGGTCACCCACGTACAGCGACGCCTGGCGGTACTTCGCTGCCACATTCATCTCCTTGCTCCTCCCCACCGCGAGCCTGTCCCTAGGAGCTCTCAGTGCGATTCCTGCAGGAGGGGTCACCAGGACACGGTTTGGGCCTGGCTCGTGCGTGGTGGCCCCAGGATCACCGCTTAGAGGCTGTGAGATGGTGTTCAGGTACAGTTCCACCAGGTTAAGAGCAACAGCCTCATCAAAAAGCACCCCCACCCCCCACCCCGGCCCAGCCCAGCCCCGCAACCAATTCGGCTCTATTTGGAAGATGGCAACAGAATTCTGAGCTCTCCAAGAAAGGCTGATAGAACCAGACGCTTCTTGCCCACCAATGTGTGAGAGATCTTCAAGGGGGTGGGCTGGCCCCCAATCTGAGCGTTTTCTACAGACACTCGGGTTGCTGGTTTCTGAATAAAAAATAGGCCTCGCTCAGGCTGCTATAAAGTTACAGCCTCCGGGGGAAGAACTCCACAAGTGGCGCTCGAGGCGGCTGCCCGGGGCCGCGGAGCGTGGGCGGAGGGCGCGGGGCCGCGGCGAGACCCGAACCCCCCGAACCGCCCGGGGCGGGGGGGGGGGGGGGCGAGTCCTGCAAGCGCCGCCGCCGAGGCGTGGCCGGGGCCAAAGCGGGCTGCGGGCGCCCTGGCAAAAACCCCGGCCGCTCTCGGAACCGCAGACCCGGCGCGGAGCCCGGGGATGGACGGGTGGGGGGGGGGGGGGGAGGGGAAGCGGACAGACCGACGGACGCGGCCCAGCAAGGCTGCGGCCCGAGCAGGGGCTGGGGGCTCACCCGGGCTGCGGCCGGCGGGGGGCGGGCTGGCGGCTGGCGGGAAACCCGGAACTCGCGCGCTGAACTTCCCGCGCACCCGCTGCCAAGTGGGATGTTTTCTTTTTAATATTTTTTGAGAATGTTTGTCTTCCCCCCGCCCCTCTCACACATTTCCCACCTCCCTCGGACAGTTACGCTGAGAAGCAGGAGGCGGTGACTGGGGTGGAGAGAGGCTGACTAGGGGAGTGGCCCTAATAAACCCACCCGCCTGCGGGGCTGTGCACGGGTCTGACTGAAGGAGCTTTTTCCGACTGTGGATCGGGGCTGGTCACTTCCTCGCTGAAAACCCTCCAGTGGCTTCCTTTGACTCTTGGATGAGGCCCAACATCCTCACCTTGTTGTACGAAGTTGAAGTTCTGCAGTATCAGTTCCAGTCTCAACTTGCTGCTCTGTTTCCCTTAATAAAATCTATGACATGACTTTTTTTTTTTTTCTTTTTCTTTTTCTTCCCCAGGGCCACCTTTACAAGAATGTGCTTCTCAACCATCAGTTTAAATGCTCTCTGCAAATAGAAATTTTCCTTAAGTGACTTCTGAAAGTTTGTACTTTGCTCTTAGAAACTTAGCTACATCGCACTTTTCATAGCGTTTGTTTAATTACAATCTAATGTGATTCCATGATGGTAGGGGCCATGCCCATTTTATTCCTAGGCCCAATTCCGGGACTTTCAGAAATGGGATGCTCAATATTTATTAAATGAATTGATTGCACGGAACGGATGTGATATTTAACCTGATGCCGGTGTTCATGCGCAGGGACATGAAGATGATGTCCCTTGCCTCAGAGAGTTGTAAGGCTTGGATGAATGAATGTATCTGGAAATGTCTAGCACAGTATCTGACAGTACTAGCTTTTCAGTAGCATTGATTTTATTTACCGTAGCTTTACATAAATTCCTTAACATCATTCTCATAAAATCTTAAAATCTTCATCCTAACACATCTTAGGGATAGTCACCTGCAAACCTGAGTTGGGTGGACCACTTTATATAAGGCTAATTTAGTGCTTTTCAAACTTTAATGGGCATAGGAATCACCTGGGGATTTCGTTTGAATGCAGATTCTGATGTAGCAACTTGGACTGGAAATTCTACCTTTCTAAAAAGCTCCTGAGTGATGCAAATTCTGTTGGTCTGTGAACAATGCTAAATATCAAAACTTGAAGCTAAATTAGTGAGTCTAAATCTTTTCTAATGGTGACATTTTTCTAAAGTAAGAACTACAAAAAATATATTTCTCTTTCAGAAGATAATGACACTCTAGCAGTCAGTAATATATTATTTAAAAAAACCCACCAAAATTAGAGTGGGGTTTTCATTATCAAATCCAAATTGCTTTTAACATATCTAAAATGGAATAATAGGTCCATGATTCTTCCCAAATTAATCCTGATTAATGGTTACTGTTTGTGAAATTTATCACTTGTTGTTCCTGTAAAATCATTAGTTCAAATAAGTAATCTTTTCTTCAACCATATCTTCGAGGCTACAATTTAAAAAAGGAAGAGTGGCACCCACTCACTCAGTGAGTGGCTCAGTTGGTTAAGCAACTGACTCGATTTCTGCTGAGGTCATGATCTCATGATCCTAAAGTGAAGCCCCATGCGGGCTCTGTGCCGATTGTGGAGCCTCCTTGAGATTCTGTCTGCCTCTCTTCTGCTCGTGCATCAGCACGCGCCCTTTCTTTCTCAAAATAAATAAATAAAACAAATTTTTTTCAAACAAGGAAGAAAGACCACTCATGTAGTTGGTAGATACATCAATGGATAGCAGCAACATTCCAGTACATGCTTTAAAAATTCAGACACTGTTTGGCATTGTATAGCATAAATAAAAGCGACCATCAGATTCACTATTATCACTTTTTTAAAAAGTTTATTTATTTTGAGAGAGAGGAAGAGAGCACATGCACGTGAGCAGGGGAGGGATAGAAAGAGTCAGGGAGAGAGAGAATCCTAAGCAGGCTGTATGCTATCTGTGCAGAACCCCAATCAAGCTCTGGCTCACCAACTGTGAGATCATGACCGGAGCCAAAGCTAAGAATCAGATACCTAAACAACTGTTCCACACAGGCACCTCAATGTTATCACTTTCTTTAAAAAAAAAAAAAGAAAAAGAAAGTTCTTACCTATATATTTCCTGTGAATTTTGTCACAAGACATTTTATTTCTAGGAAAACTGTCTAAGATCATATTAGGTCTTTGTATAATTGTGATTCAACTATAGCAAGATACCAAAATATTTCAAGAACTCATGAGATTTTCATTTTACTTTATGTGATCTTCACTCAACATACTGTGAAACGGGAGGAAAAGTTTCCAAAATCAGAAGTTAGTCTTAACATTATTGACTCTAATCATCTTATGTGCAGTAGATACCGAGCTCAATTTGTTACATTACCACTAATCATGATCCTTTCTATTTATTCTGTGTATTACACTGTTTTTATTTTTATGTTATAACCAAGCAAGAATTTTAAAGCATCTATGGGTCTTTCCTCTCTTTAATTCTCTAAATCTCTATCTCTCTCTCTCTCTTTTTTTTTTTTTTTTGTTAGTTGTGTTCATTCACTAATTTCTTAATTTGGATGGTCTTTCCATTTACCCTGTTTTTCCATTCCAGTTGCCATGGTCTTTGCCCCATTTCATTGTGATTATTGCATTCGTTTTATTCATTCATCCTCTTTTGCCTAGATGCCAGTCTGTCTATATGCCGGTCCATCTTGCCTTTTGCTGCCAGAATTAATTTTGCTAAGATTCCTTCCACAAGATTTTAGTGAAAAATAACAAATGGCTTCCAAAACTTTGCAAAATTAATCCAATCAGAGCTGCATACATCTTTTGTCAAGCTAACCCTTCATTTGTTTTATATGCACATGCAGTTCTTTGATTATCCAAATTCTGTCATTCTTCAGCTCTGTTTGCGCCCATATTTTTTTTTTCTCTCAATAGCCCAGCTGACCGGCACTGATTACTTCTCCTTTTGTGAAACAATTTATTTAACATATTCATTGTGTATATGAAACTAATTTTGGCATGAGTTCATTGGCTTTGATGAACCTGGACTTAAAATTGATATCACCCATGATGTTGTCTTATGCTTTTCTTAGCCAATTGTTACAGCTATGTATATTGCGGACTTGAATGTCCTCTTCCTCAAATATTCTGAACATATTTCATTTAAGTGCCACTTTTCTGCCTCATTTTGAAGTAAGTTATAATTTTGTCTATGTTTCTTTTCGCTCACTTGTCTCTTCAATGTACAGATTTGTTACGTGGGTGGCTCACAGAATTAAGCGGGAATAAGATGCTACTTTGCCTAAATGACAGGAAAACTGTTAGTGTTTCTATTCACTGATCTTCATGTCGATGCAGGTCGTTGCTTACTTTGGTATTTATTGTGTAGAAATGAATAAATAGCGGGGCACCTGGGTGGCTCACTCAATTAAGCATCCAACTCTTGATTTCAGCTCAGGTCGTGATCTCATGGTCTAGTGAATTTGAGCAGGGCTCTGTGTTGACCCTGCAGAACCTGCTTGGGTTTCTCTCTCTCCCTCTCTCTCTCTCTCTCTCTCTCTCTCTCTCTCTCCCTCTCCCTGTCTTTCTCTCTCTCCCCCCCTTCTCCTGCTCACACTCTCTCTGTTTCTCTCAAAATCAATAAACTTGGAAAAAAAGAAATGAATAAATGAATAAATAAATAAATAGCTATAAATGTATTATAATGCATTTTAAAATAGAAATCAGTTGCATTAATTAGACCAAAGTAATTTCTGACACCTACATGAATCATTGCTCTGATGTAGTCAACTATTAATAAAATTTTCTTTATTTTTGCTCAAAGTGATCTTTATTGTCTTAATTGAAAGTAATTCCATGAGTAAAACTTGCTTACATTATACTCTGAGAGTGCCATGTTTAATATTCAGTCCAAAGTACATTGTATCTTTCAGATTATTTGAGTTCAATTTTACTTGACAGTTATGGTCTCTTTTCAGTTTTAATTGCTTTCGCATTTATTTTATTTTATTTTTTACCCAAATGTAGTGTTAACTTCTTTAGCATGAGGTATGTGATTTAAATATCAGAGTTAGCCTTGCCCATATGGGACATTTGAAATGTCACACACAATAACTAATGTATGATTACTAGTAAATCTTGATTAGAAGTTCAGTCCAATCCAAAATATCACTTACTACTAAAAAACATCAGGCATCATTGCAATTAAAACTGAATAAGACAGCATCTTTCTGCAAGAGTCTCATGGGTTTTATTAGGAAAAAAAAAACAACAACAATTTCAAACAATGTAGAACTGGGGCACCTGGGTGGCCCAATCAGTTAAGTGTCCGAGTTCGGCTGAGATCTTGATCTCATGATTTGTAGATTTGAGCCCCGTCTCGGGCTCTGTGCTGTTACCTAGAAGCCTGGAGCCTGCTTCAGATTCTGTGTCTCCTCTCTCTGCTCCTCCCCTACTCGTGCTCTGTCTCTGTCTCTCAAAAATGAATAAAGGTTAAAAAAATTTAAAAAAATAAAATAATGTAAAATCAATCATCTACAAAAGGTAAAATAGAAATTTAGCACAGAAGATATGTGAATAATTCTGCCTATAACGATTAAAAAAGCCTTTGCAGAGAAAATGGTGCTAAAGAAGATTTGGGATCTTTTTGTGAACTCCAGGAAGATTTAGGTATAAGTAAAGTTAATATCAACCAGTAGCCACTTAATATTGCTGGAATACAAAGTGTGAAGAAGGAAGTGGCAGGAATTGAGGCAAGAGAAGACAAGGGCAATAAACCAGAGTTCTTCACATGCCTAGCTATGACACAGGCTTCATTCTAAATGAGAGCTGTTGGAATGATTGATGGAAGAATGTGTTTATACTATGTTTCAAAAAGGTAATGTGAAGGTAATATGAAAGACATGGAGTCATGGAAACAGGAAGCAGAAATAATGTAAAGATGGGTAATCACGAACCATTTTGAATATGAACATGCATTTCTTTTTTTTTTTTTTTTTTTAATTTTTTTTAACGTTTATTTATTTTTGAGACAGAGAGAGACAGAGCATGAAAGGGGAGGGTCAGAGAGAGGGAGACACAGAATCTGAAACAGGCGCCGGGCTCTGAGCGGTCTGCACAGAGCCGACGTGGGGCTCGAACTCACGGACCGCGAGATCATGACCTGAGCCTAAGCTGGCCGCTTAACCGACTGAGCCACCCAGGCGCCCCTGAACATGCATTTCAAAATAAAACTCTGTTATACTAATTAGACCAAAGTACTTTCTGAAGTTTTCATGAATCACTGCCTGAGGTAGGTGACCATTGGTAAAATAGTTCTAAAAATGAGAATATGGTGGTTATTAAGACACAACTTGTGGTAAGAACATTTATTTTTTTTTTTATGTTTATTTATTTTTGAGAGAGAGAGAGAGAGCACAAGAGGGGGAGGGGCAGAGAGAAAGGGAAACACAGAATCTGAAACAGGCTCCGGGCTCTGAGCTGTCAGCACAGAGCCCGATGCAGGGCTTGAACTCACAAGCTGTGAGATCATGACCTGAGCCGAAGTCAGACACTTAACTGACTGAGCCACCCAGGCACCCCCGTGGTGAAAACATTTAGATTTGTAATCTGATTGCCCTCAGAGCATGCCCAAACACCTTTAATTTTGTGACTGTGCCTTCCCTACTTTGTTTCTATCCTCTTCTTGATCCAGAGCTCTATTTCATCTTATGTTTGTCCCACATTGCCAAAGCTTGGAAAACTGTTCAACTCTGCATTCTCAGATTCTTCCGAGTTCTGATCATTTCTCATAACTACAAATCCATCATATTTTTATGCCAAAATTTCTGAACCTCACCAAGGTAAAGTTAAAGAAAAATAGAGGGAGTGGAAGTGTCAGAGCCCTTTGGCTAGCTCTCTTTTCTTAATGGAACCTGTTTGCTTGTCTTTTGTGACTTAACAAAGAGAGGGATTGAAGGGCTACTATTTTACTCTTCATACCAGGGAAGGTCTAGCATCGTCCGTAGAGATGTTCAATTCATTATTGGTCATTCACCCAGGGATGATTTTCTGACACCTATTGTGGGGAACTGTCATCTGCTTTGGACAGAGATTATTTTCTGCTCATCATAGTCTTGTCTACACTGCAGCCATCATTCAGTCAAATTCCTACCTAGAAAACAGTGTTCCAGACTCCATAGGCTTAACCTCGAAGGTCTCTGCATTAAGATCTGTAGGAGTCAGTGCAGTAGAAGAAATGATACAAGATTGAAAGGGTCACTAGGAATTGATCATTAGGTGTTACTTATTTTTCCTTATTCCCCTTCACTATTTCATGCATATTAAGAGTGCCTTATTAAGTAATGTGAGCAAGCAGTTACCAGTTTAGAGTGGATAATTATCATTCCCCTGCCCTGTGCCAGGCCTATTTCTGTAATTGGGTAAAAACGTTTTATGATGCAACAACTTTTCTGCCTGGTCGCCGTTTCAGGCTCTATCTGCCAAACTCAAATACTCACAAAAGTCTTCCAGTTATAAAGTCCATTTCCTGCAGTTTGCTAACTTCTGTCTTCAGAGCAACATCTTTTCCTCGGGTAGCAATTCCTGCAATCTTGCATAGGTGTGTAACTGCATTTTCTGATACTTGCCGTTATGCCAAACTGTCAGAAATAGTCAACTGGCGTAGGAACTGTCCTATTTAGCTACTTTCTATGTGATATTTTCCTTCTCAATCCCACTACCACATGCACAACTCATACAGACTCATTTGGTATTTCATTTATCTGTCAGTGCCTCCTGATACACACACACACACACACACGCACACGCACACGCACACACACACACACACACACACCATACCACCACCATCTCTAAAATGTAAATTCCATGAAGGCAAAAATTGTGTCTCAGTTAGTCACCACCATATTCTCAAATGCCTAGAATAAGAGCTGGCATACAATAGGTTTTCAAAGCATATGTTTTGAGTGTTGGTAGACAACTATTACTCATGGATCTCTTACAATTCTGCACATCTTGTAAATGAGGTACTGAGGGGTTTTGTTCTGGACTATAGTTTAAATGAAGTTTATAGAGCAAACAGCTTTGAAAGATAGAGATGGTGTTTCTCTCTGAAACAAAGTACAGGTTTATTCAGAGACTTGCAAGAGATAGGTCTCTCTTTGGAGCATAAAACAGGCATGCTTCCTCTCCATTATAAAATATTCAGGTTGTCTAAGCACTGGGTTACTCTCCTCTTAAGCAAACCACTGTGAGTGCAGGTATTATCTGGATGTTCACACATCACCATATGGGAATTTGGGCTTTGAAAACTCTCTTTCTCTCTCTCTCTCTCTCTCTCTCACACACTCACACACACACACACACACACACACACACACACATGCACAAAACGCTAATATCCTTGCTAACATTATTACTGTGAGTAATAAAGTCTTTGTCTCTCACCCAGGACCATTGTTTATTTTACCATTATCCATAAAACTGTAGCAAGCTAAACTTGTAGCTTACAATAAAGGTGAAACCTCAGACTCTTCATAGTCCTTGACAGTTTTGATGATGAGGATGAAAACTGACATAGGCATAGCTTTTTGGAAAGGAAGGTTAAGGGCCTCACAAGCAGGTTAATGGGATTTGAGGAAAGTCTATGGGATTCAGCAGCAAAACATATTGACCAAATAATATCATCTATAGGACAAAAAAAAATGGCTCTTCGGTGTTTTGGCTGCTAAACAGGAGGAAATGGGCAGGTGGCTTCAGGGTAATAATAAGGAAACAGATACAAATTCAGCTGCCCAAATGGTGCTCTGGTAAGGAGATTTCCTCACTAATCTGGTAATCAGCCTCAGGTCCATCCATTTGAAACAACTAATATTAAAATTAATCCAGGGTTGGCAGACGGTTCTGATATTTTCAGGCAACAGTTTCAGAAACTTGTATCTCCACTGAATGTAAAAAGATGGAAATCCACGACCACAGTAGGCATTAACAAGAAAGTCAATAGACTTCGGCCGTTTCTCGTGGTGGATGAGGATGGGGTGGAAGATGTAAGGCTTGTCAAGGAAAAATGGCAACAGCACGTCATCTCCTGCCTCAGCTGCTCTTGTAGCCTATCATACCAACCTCAGATTCATTTGGCCACAAGAATAAAGCATCTCTAGTTTTTCCTTTGGTTTTTGGTGGAGACTGACTACTAGAAAACAGTTTTGGCCCCCCGATTTTCCTGAGACAGAAGTATTCTTGTGAGAAACTATAGATAAGTAATTGGCCAGTATGGGATTTGAGGAAGGTGAGCCACTGGAGAATAAATCGCTGATTAAATGAAATGTATACAAAATTCTTGCAGCAATCCCCTTTCTACTATTCTGGAAAAGTCTTTAATGTAACTCTTATATTAAAACAAGGTGTGGGGTGCCTGGGTGGCTCAGTCGATTAAGTGTCTGACTTCAGTTCAGGTCATGATCTCATGGTTCATGGGTTCGATCCCCATGTCGGGCTCTGTGCTGACAGCTCAGAGCCTGGAGCCTGCTTCAGATTCTGTGTCTCTCTCTCTGTCCCTCCTCCACTCACGCTCTCTGTCTCTCTCTCAAAATAAATAAAATTTAAAAACAATAATAAAATAAAACAAGGTGAAAACTTAAAGAGATATAATAACAATTGAGCAACAAATGCCTCAGATTTATTCCTTAAAAAAAGCTACCACACTGTGAGGCAAGCCCAACTAAACCCAGCACATAAGCCCAGGAGCCCCAACGGCAAGTATTTTGCTTTGGCTATTTTATTTTATTTTTTTTAATTTTTTTAAACATTTATTTATTTTTGAGACAGAGAGAGACAGAGCATGAATGGGGGAGGGTCAGAGAGAGAGGAAAACACAGAATCCGAAGCAGGCTCCAGACTCTGAGCTGTCAGCACAGAGCCCGACGCGGGGCTCGAAATCACAGACCGTGAGATCATGACCTGAGCCAAAGTTGGACGCTTAACCGATTGAGCCACCCAGGCGCCCCTGGCTGTGGCTATTTAATAAGAGCCCCCCATGACTGAAAGAGATGGTGTTAGTCATTGGGAACATACCACCTGATAAAGATCTTTGAGCAGGCTAAAAATATTGGAAATTCATTTAGTTGAAGCCCAAGCTACTAACAGACCACTTGAACCCAATGATAAATGTGAAGTTTTATATTTTTTAAAGATTATTTATTTATTTTGAGAGAGAGAGAGAGAGAGATTGCATGAACCCAGGGGAAGGGAAGAGAGAGAGGGAGAGAGAGTATCCCAAGCAGGCTCCATGCTCAGAGGGAAGTCTGATGGGGGCACATTCTCACAACCATGAGATCATAACCTGAGCTGAAATCAAGAGTCAGACACTTAACTGACTAAGCCACCCAGGGACCGCCCCTCCCCCAAAGTCTTATTTTATGGCAAGGTGCAGCTTTCTCTATATGCCAAGCCAGATCTTTTTCTCTACCTTGAGCCCCACCTCAATCACTTTAATGAACAAGATAATTAGTGATTGGCCCAAGTCTCCACCGTGCACAAAGGGAATCCACTTGTCAAATGGAACCATTCAAGTATGTCGAAATATTTTAGGGTAAGGGAAAAAGTCAAATTTTGATTGCTCTGTTGGATATTGATGCCCAAGTCACAATATTACCTACTTTTTGCAAGAAGGAAGTGTCCCAATCCAACTGATAGGTGTGGACATTATTCATGGTAGGGAAGAAAAGCTGAATGGATCTTGTGGGTCATCTAGGACAATGCAGTATCTGTTATTGCTGATTTTACAACAGGATTTATATTAGGAATGTAGGTGTTAGGTGGACATTCCTACAAATTTGGAAGACAATCCTCTTTGGGAGCTCTGCACTTCATACGTAAATAGCTGTTCCTTAATGAAACATCTGGGTCCCTCATACAAAAATCCATATTAAGGGTCATTCACTCATGAGATTGACAGCAAACAAACTGATGATTAAACTTCCAAAACTCAGATCGCCACCAATGCTGCTTGAGTCCATCATTATATGTTACATTTCATGACTTGTTTCTGAGGTGAGAAAGGTTACACTGCTTTGAGTTCTGCCCACTCCTGGACACCTCTATTGGGATTACCCCTTCTTGGAGCAGTACGCATACCTTTGACACATTATCAGGTTGTAGGGTTACTGTTCAAGTTCAGTCTGCACCACTGTGCCTGCACCATTGTGGCCTCTGAAGCTAAATTTCCATAATTTTGTTTTTTAAACCAGGAATATTAACAGTTTGATAATGGAATACCTGTTATCACAAATGCCGCTAAGCAATGTGTTGATAATCATGCTCTTCAATGGATTTTCCATGTTGTGTAATATCCACCGATATCTGCTATTATGGACAATTAGAATGCCCTTCTCAAAAATCAGCTCAAAATGATTCTGACTCTACTTTCTTCAACTCCTCCTGGTCTACCTACACCTTTAGGCAGAGATTTTAGTCGCCAATTATGACTGCCCAAAGCAAGTGATCATCTCATTTGGCCACTTCCTGAGTAATGATCAGGGTCAAGGAGGCGGGTTATATAGACTCATTATGAATAGTTGGCATTCCACTCTGCCCATTCCTGACCATGCTGCTGTTTCTTTCCCCTAATGTCCTCACCAGGCCTGAATGGTTAATACACTTTCCAAGTAGTAGGCTGGCCAAAAGGGGTTCAAGGTATTCAAAGTCTCTTCTAATTCAGTGACCTGGATATTCTTCTTAGACTGGCATATTTTTAGATCATAAAAATAATGACCATTTGTCAGTGGTACACTACTCTCCAAGTCCCTTCATTGTGCTCCATGCCAACCAAAATAGGGAGCACTGTCTCTCTGGTACCTGGCCTTTATGGATGAAAGGTCTGGGTGCAAATAGAAAATAATCGGGATGTGGGTTAAGGTACAGCTCCTGAAACGGGACACGGCAATTTGTGGCAAAATACGGGAGACTACCAACCTAGGTACCCAGGGAATATCTCAGACTCCAGGAGGTGTGGTGAAGAGAGGAACATCAGTGATCTCTGCCTTTCAGATTCATCTCAGACACTTGCTCACGAAGAAAAACACCCTCGTGTGCTGCTCCCAAATTGTTGAGAGCACTTTAAATTTAACCAACAGCTTTGTCTTCTGTCCCTGTCGCATGGCTTTGACCCAGGAGGCAAATGCCATTACCCTTAATCTCATTGTAAAGACTATTGAAAGCAGCAAGAGATGGCCTTGGCTCCTGCACTATCCCATGCAAAACAACTGTCAACATCTCGGATGTTTTCCCTTCTTCCTCTTCCGTGGCTATTATTCAATCATTCCATGTGGTAGACGAGTGCCACCCAGATGTTGGCACAGACCAGAAGAATAGGTTGGACTGGCTGCTGCCAGGAAGTTCCTCAAAACACAAACAAAACAAAACAAAAAATAAAACAAACAAACAAAAACTTGTTTGAACTAAACTAGCAATGCTAAGATTCACCAGGCAGAGAGGAGGACACATCAGAAGCCCTATCTACCTGTGACCTTGACTGATGCGGGTCCTACACAAGGGGACAGAATTATAATGGCACTTTCTTTCTAGGGGTATTATGTAAATCTGTAGGAATGGACTTCTGCTTAGAAGCTTGGCTTTCACTGGCCTTTTCCTGAAAACACGTTAATTTGCACCTTAGAAATGGCCTTAAGAGACTTTCAAGTGTTTAAGGAAATATTGCCAGTATATCATGTAGCTGTCAAACAATTGTGGCAAGTTCTCCAAAATGAGGAAATTCATGGATAATCTTCCCAGAGAGGTAAATGATTTCTAATTTATGTGCAACCTATGGAAAATTATTCTTCTAATGTGAGTCATCCAATTAGAATTGGTGATATGATATTTGTTCCTGACTATCTGAAGTGATTAATACAGTATTTTGGCCTGGATGACACTCAGATCAGCTGCAACTCACCATCCAAGTTTGTTATTGATAACAGAATTATACAGACTTTGTCCTTGCAAGCCACAGCAGTTTCTGTGCAATCACATTTATATTCTACCATACCAGGGTTTAGTATCTCAGGCCAGATATAAAGGTCAATCAAGAAAAATAAGAAGAAAGTCATTTTCCATCCAAGGGAAGGCCTGATGGTTTGTAGGAGTTATTCCGTTGGTTGGATCTAGAACTCTGGTATAAATGGCCGAAAGGAATATTGCAAGTTTGCCTCATCCTGTTGTTTGGAGTCTTGTTGGTAGTAGTCTTAATATCAACAATAAATATGGAACAAATTGAGTGAATTTGCTTCCAGCCTCTGTTGGTTGGGTTGGCCAAAAAAGTAGTATACTCATGGGAAATTTTGTCAGATGACAAGATGATATAGAACTAAGAAGTGGATATTGATAAGGAATGACTTTCCAAGGTTATTTTGTGTTTTGGCATGAATTGTGAGCACAGACACTGACCACCATTTTTCCAGACTTTCTAGGCTGTTTATATAGTGAACAGCCTTGGAAGGTAGAGCTAGTGTCTCTATCCAAAGCAAAAACAAGCCTTCTAACTATCTTTTATAAAAGATGTCAGTTCCCTGAGCTCAAGTTCTCCTCCATTAATGAAACCTGCTCGATATTTAGGGATCACCTGACTCTTTTCACGTAACCCTTTGGGAACTGTGCTTGGAGAACGGCCAGAAGAAAATGTTTACACTCCAGTTGCTGTTACTGCAGTGAGTGATAAAGTCCTTTATATCTGACTCAGGAATTTTATATCTTCTGCCACCATCCATGAAACTGGGATGTTAACTTGGCAGGAGAGTACTTTGCAAGTCAGGTGAAATCAAAGCTTTCTCAGTTGTTGACACTGAACAAATACATGACTGAGTTGTGGATAACCTCTGCCATATATAGAGCAGACTTCTCATGACTTTTAAGGAAGGTAACACTTACTCACTGGCATTTTTTTCCCTTTCTTCTCTCTTACCAGTATGTCTCTGTATTCTCATCCTTCACTCAGAACAACTTCTCCATCTCCGCTGGCAAAATGTGATGCACTTAAATGTAATCAGTAAGTCTGGTAGCTGCCTGGTATGAGGCTTTTAGTCCCTTTCTTTTGTAATTCTCTATTTTGAAAGTTTCAGTGGGTTTCCTTAGTCCTCTTTGTTCCTAATGCCCTTAGCAAAATTAGCATTAGGCTCACAACAAAATTGAAAAAAAACACTTGGGTTGAGAGTACATTTTTGGCATTTTCTACTCCATCAAAAACTTACATAAGAGTATTTTTTTAGTCTTTCTACCACAACCTTAGGGAAAGCCTGTAATGTCTCCATAGTCTTGTTTTTCAGCCTCTGGACTATTTCATTTTGGTCTCTGAAGTCAAACAACCTGCTACTTATGCCCTACAAAAGTCCTGGACTTTTTACAACATGAATATATTGAGGAGCATCTGATTGTTTCTATTATTTCCTTTCTAAGATTGAAAGCTCATGATTCCTTGGTGGGTGGGGTACAATTCAGAATTGACTGGAATTCTTCCATTAACTTTACCATGGTCTACTTGCCACTTCTTTATTTCTCCAGGAATGAGACATTGATATATCTTTAATGTCTGGAATCTTAGCATTAGTCATCATGGACTTCATTTCCTAATACTTCATGGAGAAAATTCTCTGTATAATGTAATGATACAAATAAATGTAAATAAAAGAAGACATAGTCTTGGCTGACTTTGTAGTTGGGAATTCCCTGTTTTAAATCAATTGTCCTTCAGCTGTCCTAGTGCTAAGACACATGTCAACTTTGGTTTCCTATATCCCAAAGAAAGTCATAACTTCTAAGTGTATATCTATAACTAATCTGTTGCAAAATTCTTCTAACAGTTTATAACAAATGCAACTTGATTTGGGGTAGTCAGTTACTACACCAGAGTTCAATAATCCTGAAGGAAGGACATCACAAATCCAAACCTACCATTATGTCCTACGAAGGCTACAACTATGAGCAATTACGGTCCATTGATCAGGAAGAATTCAGTTTTTGTCTATAACCAATCATAATCACCTTCAGATACACAGAGCCAGTCTCAAAGGGCAAACCAGAGTTCTTTTTTCATTAGTATCTCTTTCTTGTTTCCTATCTAGTTCTCTACTTCCTCAGGAGCCCTGTTTTTTCCTGTATCACTTCTTGTGGTCAAGGCCAACTAAACCCATTGACCCTGGATCCTGATATTCTTCCAAGAGGAGTACATACAAAACACATTTTTTTCCATGTTAACTTTGATTACCTCTTTATGTCATAATATATTTGTTTAAGTTTTTAGTTAAATTTCAGTTAGTTAACATACAGTGTAATATTAGTTTCAGGTGTATTCAGCATCCCATACATCACCCAGTGCTTATCACAAGTGCACTCCTTAACCTTCATCACCTATTTCACCCATCCCCCACCTACCACCCTTCTGGTAACCATTAGTTTGTTCCCTTTAGTTAAGAGTTTGTTTCTTGGTTTGCTTCTCTCTCTGTCTCTCTCTCTCTTTCTCTCTTTTCTTTTTGCTCATTTGTTTTGTTTCTTAAATTCCACATATGAGTGAAATCATATGAATTTTTGAAATCTCTGACTTATTTTGTTTAGTATTTAATACTCTCTAGTTATTGTCATTGCAAATAGCCAAATTATGGAAATAGCCCAAATGTCCATTGATTGATGAATGTATAAAGAAGATGTGGTGTGTGTGTGTGTGTGTGTGTGTGTGTGTATATATATATATATATATATATATATATATATATATATATACAGAATACAGAATATTAGTCATGAAAAAGAATGAATCTTGCCATTTGTCATAATATTAAAAAATTTTTTTTTAACGTTTATTCATTTTTGAAAGACAGAGAGACAGAGTGCGAGCAGGGGAAGGGCAGAGAGAGAAGTAGACACAGAATCCAAAGGAGGCTCTAGGCCCTGAGCTGTCAGCACAGAGCCCGATGTGGGGCTCGAACTCATGAGCTGTGAGATCATGACCTGAGCCAAAGTCCGATGCTTAACCGACTGAGCCACCCAGGCACCCTGATGTCATAATATTTTTTAAGGTAATGCAATGCTAATGTTTCATTCTTAAAAGTCTGCTCCACCAAGTATGAGGATGCAAAGAACAAAGGCTTAAAGAAAAAAATATCCTAGAAAGCCACACAATCATTTGGATAATTATGAATAATGAACTGAGTTAAGACAGTGGCACTGGGAGTTAAAATAGTTTCAAGTTGTTATATATACAAGAGATAAAACTGGTATGTAATCTGAATTATAATTTTTTTTTTGCTAAAACTACTCTAATAAAATTTTAGTATCTAACTACTAAAAGCAACTATGTATTGTTGCACATCATCTGTGTCTCCAAAACTGTGTATTTGTATATGAAGAATTGAGTACAGAGTAAGCGCTCAACCAACATCTATTATTTTTTAAATATATTTCATTATTCTCAGTTTTATATATTTTTCCTATTCATTTTTGACATCAGTCTTAAAAGGGAGATATATTTCTTATTGTTTTACATTTGGATATCAGACTCAGAAACTTTATATAAGTTATCAGGTACAGTGGCCCCTGCTTATTTGTGGTTCCACTTTCCTGAGTTTCGGTTACCTGCCATCAACCACAGTCTAGAAGCTGATGATCTTTCTTCTGACTTCTCTTCAGAAGGTCAATAGTAGCCTCACATTACATTGCAATGCCTATGCCATTTACTTTTCTTCATCTCATCCTGTAGGCATTTTATTAGTTCATATCATCACAAGAAGAGAGGTGAGTCTAGTATAATAAGATATTTTGAGAGAGAGGCCACATTCATTTAACTTGTATTACAATATTTTGTTGCAGTCGTTCTTTTCATTAGCTATTGTTAATCTCTTACTGTGCCTAATTTAAAATTTAAACTTTATCGTGGTTATATACATATAGGAAAAACATAGTATATATATAGAATCCAGTACTATCCTCAGTTTCAGGCATTTATTGGAGGGGGGTCTTGAAATTATCACCCACAGATTAGGAAAGACTACTCTAATTGAAAGAGAAGAAAGTGAGGATTTTAATCTATGTATCTCTAATTGCCAAATTCATGCTCTTTCGATTATATAGCACTAACTTTAAATATGTGTTTGATGTCTCAGTAAACATGCCTATTTTTTATTGAGATTTAATTGACATATAATATTGTATAAATTTTATGTGTACAGCAACATGTTGATTTGATGACACATTTATATATTGCACTATGATTAACATGGTAGTGTTAGCTAACACCTCTATCATGTCATATAATCGTCATTTCTTTCTTGTAGTGAGAACAATTAAGATCTAGTCTCCTAGCAACCTTGAGCTTTATAATATAGTATTGCTGACTATAATCTCAATGAGGTCCATCTCTATTTAATAATAATTAATTTACTCCAGTAGGCATCTTGAAACCAAAAGCCAATGAGACCATAGCTTTAAGAAATTTTCAATTTCCATCATCACTTGAATTTGTTTTCCCACTCGTTGACTCAATCCAGTAGCCATTTACAATATTCTGTCTTCATTCTCTGTGCCTTTACTCCTGGTATTTTTTCTAATTTACCTTTCTTTTATACCTTGCTACCACATCTCTTCCTCCCATCAGTTAACTAATTAAACAATTTGCCAGGCCTTATTGTGTGGGTTCCTAACAGACCATGTGTCAAGGAGACACTGAAAAAAATGTATCAACAGACCATGGGTGAGATTTCAGGGGATTCTGGGAAGATGTACCACTTCGATGGACAAGGACTTTGAGCTAATAAAAGCCCAGGGATGTCCTTGGCCCTCTGGACTTTTCACACCGACACAGCTAAAATCCTTTCCAGCTGTTTTGTGCCCAGAAGAGATATAGGCTAATTTTAGATTAACCACAAAAAGTCCTCCACTCAGGAGATTTTCAGAGGAGATGATCCAAAAGGAAACAGATGAGAGAGAAAAAAAAAATGATATTGAAAAAATGGCTATGTTCCAGAAATAAAATAAAACAGACCTGGAATCATTTTAGGTCAATCTGAGGAAAAAGGTGATTTCTCTGGTGAGGGAAGGCTAATCCTTTTTATGATTTTTTTCTGGGATTGATTTTTCCATTTGTGAAGGGGAAATTTTGACATGTGTATGACTGCAAAATTACCTGATCTAACAATGAAAGCCCACAATTATTGAGTGTTTACTATGAGCCATATTCTAAGAGTGAATTACCTCATTTAATTTTTATAAGACAGTATGTGGTAGCTAGCGTTTCTAGCTCCATTTCCAGATAAAGATGGCAAGCCACACTGACTTTCAATAACTTGCCTAAGGTCATATGGATACAACTCTAGAAAGCCTGACTCTAGGGTCAGTTCTTGGCTTCATTGGCAAAAATGTTGTAGAAGTAAACCTTTCACTTCAGACACTGTTGAACGGCCATTCTGAGGTTGTTGGTGGAAAGGTAGCGGGGTGAGGGTGTCTACTCTGCCTCTGGTTTCCTCTGGAGCTTTCCTTTGCATCGTAGCCAGTACTAGTCAATAGGCTCTGATTCAAACACTCACTTGGTTTACCTATTTGCCTACAACCCTCTCTATAGCCCTTTAATACGTTTTAATAATCGGGCCCCCATTACTTGACTCGGGTTTTACTCCATACACGGGGGAGCCACTGAAGGATTTCCCTTGCCCTGAAGACACCATCGCTTCCACTCTCCATGCACCTCACTCTCTCTAGCCCCAAACACTTTCCTCACCATTCCCTTAGTTTCGATCTTACCAACCTGATCCTCATCCCCATTCCACATCTAAAATGCAAGTTAGGCGAGGATAGACATTCAGCCCCTCTTACAATGAAGGAGAACTGGATGGTTAGAAGAGTAAGATACACAATTTCTGTGGGCAGACATTCTAGGCTATGACAACCTTTTATTGATTTTTTTTTATGTCATGTGCATTCTAAATGTCCTCCACAACCCCCTATCTATTCTTTCACCAATATAATTTGTCTTGAAAAACATTTCAACCTGTTACATTTTTGCTAGTAAGCCACAATTTATTTTGTCTTCCTTTATTGATTATTAGCAGGTACTTTTTGTTTTATTGATGCTTCAATCCTTTTATGGTCATTATGCATTTTGAATGAATTATTCACTACACACACACACACACACACACACACACACACACTACATTTCTTGATCAGACACTTACATCATCCTGCATAGTGTAGTGCAATTTGTGGTGAAGATGTAAAACTCAGTAATTTCACTCCCAAAGGAAAATTCTCCAGTGATTCCTATATTTCTCTTGCTCTGACAATCTCAGCATTATCTCTACTTCCTCTGTCTGTGAACCATATTTTATGTTTTATCTAAGTGATATTTAAGTGATATTAACTGTTTTCTGCAATAACAATTCATGTGGCTCTTATGAAGCTCACACGGGCTACTAAAAAAGTGCTGTTTTGAAAATCGCAGTCTAATTATTATAATTGATATTTGCCCTTTGTTTAGCACTATAGAGTGACAAAGTTGCTTTTTAATTTTTCTTCTAAGAAACGTCAAAAATCCTTCATGACTTATTTATAAGTAAGAGTAGATAGAACAAGCTAAAAATAGGGCTTATCATAAGACACATATTTGGAGGAACACGGAAATTTAGCTTGGAAAACAGGAAATTCACACAGAATCTCATAATTGTTTTGAGAAACTGAGTTCCTACTTAATCTCTTTATGTTAAAGGGCAGGACTAGTAACAGTTATATAAGGAGCATTTTAGTACAATTTGGGAATTCCTTAAAAATTAGAGGACTTTAAAATGAAAATTAGGGTTTTCTTTGTAGTAACAACTGTAAGTATTCAAGCAGAAGTTAAATAAATACACAACAGAAAAGAGATAAGGGGGGTTACTTCATGGGAGGCTGGAATAGAAGATGCTAAGATTTATTCCTACATTATTATTTATGGTGTATTTTATAATTTTGTGGAAGCATGAAATTAAAATTTAGAATCAGTGCTCAAAATAAGTAAAAGTTTAACTAAACTATGTATAGGAATGTTTCATGTCTATTGGGTGTTTGGTTATAGTAGAAAGATATTTTTAAGAGAATATTAGGTATTCAGTCCATATTTTTGTTTACTATACATTTTTTCTATGCCTGTAGTATTTTCAGTAAAGATAAACTACAGATGCATATTCATAGAAATGTTTTCTTTTAAAGATTGATTAAAGCAACATCATTAATAACTATTGCTAAAATTAAAATACGGCAGCAACATTTTATTTCCACTCTTTCTTCACTTTCACATGTACCAAGGAGCAATGCCAATATCTCTAATTCTCAGAACCTTCATTTAAATATCTTCAGATTACTTGAGTAAATATTCTGCTTGATTTTTGCAAGGGCAATTAGTATAATTCTTCTTGCAAGTATAAACTCTGGGTTTAGAAAACTAAAACTCTTTACAAATATATATGCATATATTTTATGCACAGATGTTTATGGATTATATATAACTAAATGTTTGTGTGTGTATTTTTTATGTCGAAGAGAGTAAAAAAATATATATATATATAGGAAATGTACAAGTGTATCCGAATGTTAAATCCTCCTTTATTTGAGGATGTGCTATTTCAGGTGATTTTTAATACATATGTAAAATGGTAGTAATCAACTCAGACATGCTTTTACCAAACATTTGCTTGGTACCTGCCAAGCATTGTATTAAATGTGGGGGGTGGGGAGAGTGATGCTAGATACAAGTCTTATCTACAGGTGTATACAGCATAGTGGAAGGATATAAATATTCGATATAAATATCTAAATAAAATGTTATAATAAAATATTAATGCATATTTATTCATTATTAGTATCTATCACTCACTCTCAAATAGTAATAGATACTTACATTTGTTTTCATCTGTTATAATCACACCCAGAGATTACTTGAGTGATCTAGGTAAAGTGAAAGTCTAAGAAATATTGTTGATTACATGAACCGCTAAATTGCTAAATTACTAGTGCAGTATCTTTATGGTCAACAATTCTGATAAATAGGATTAGTTAACCAAATAAATAAAGACGCAGTTTTGATTGGTTACTATATTGCAAATCTGTTGGTAAGAACAGGTTTCTGAAGCATGACATTTAGATTTCCCATGTAAGAATATCTGCTCTAGGGGCACCTGGATGGCTCAGTCCAGTAAGCATCTGACTTCAGTTCAGGTCATGATCTCAGGCTACGGTTCCGTTACTGAGTTTGAGCCCTGCGGCAGGCTCTCTGCTGTCAGTGGGAAGCCCGCTTCACATCCTCTGTCCTTCTCTCTCTCTGCCCCTCCCCTGCTTGCTCTCTTTCAAAAATATATAAACATTAAATAAAAAAAAAAGAATATCTGCTCTGAAATACTAAGACCGTAAACTATGGTATATTATTAGTTGAAAAGAATTGTGAGCAATTTGTTTTGAATAAACAAGAAAATGGAAGTTTCTTACCTGTAACAAAGACATGTAAACGTATTTGGCTTATTGACTTACGGAGATAAAAATTGGTTGAGAAATCAATAATAAATTCCAAGTATTATTTTTTCTAATGCCATACAAATCTCTTCTCCCTCACTCTTCCTAGCCCACTGTGCTGAAATTCTATCTTCTTAGCCATCTGATATTTATTGAATGAAAATAGTAAGGATCCCAAGACTAATTGAAACACAAAAAGTTGGAAGGATTTTATTTGGGAGGATGATGACAGTGTGGGAAATCTATGATTTCCTAAACAACTTACTTAAAAATGTTTTTTCCCCCTAAGTTATAAAGTGTTGGTTCAAATTGACAGATTTAAAATGTCCATGGATACAAGGAACAGGTAAATTAAATCCATTTTTCTCAACCACTGACTCCTTGGAGATCTGAAAGTCCTTAGTTTTAAACTTAGCTCAGCATTTATGAGCTATGTAACCACAAGCAAGTCACTTCCTTTCTTCATGTCTCACTTTCTTAATTTGTAAAATCGAGTTGCTGCTCGCATTTCCTAACTCATACAATGTGCTTGGCATATATAAAACATTTAATATATCTATATATTTCTTTAAAACAATATTTCATGTTTTTACATGCTCTAACTCACTGAAAATCTAGCCACATGGTCATTCAATATAATGTCTAACAACCGGCTGAGCCCGAGTGGCTGGTAGGCAGAGCAGAGGAGCTAGGGGTTCTTTACTGAAAAAGTGAGCTAATTTCATCAACATAAGTCTATCACTTCTAATTTGTGTGACAGGACTCAGATTTCATGGAAGAGGGAGAAACTGGGTGAGGAAAACCATGTCAGGGTGCAGCTGAAATGACCTTGAGAGATCTAGGTAATCATTGGAAACTTCATCAAAACTACAACTCTTGGGATATAGGGAGTCGGGAGACCAAGGAGATAAGAAAACTTAATGTTTGGAAAACACTGTGTTTGTTGGGAAAGACTAGAGTACTGTTATTAATCCTTTTAGTCCGAGAAGATTTTTAGTTCAGACACCCATTGTATAAAATCTTTTATTCCCTCCTGTTTTATGACAATGGTAAGAGAACATAGACAGTGAGTTTTGTTTGTGCTCATCTAGCATTGATTATTCTAATAATCACTGCAAAATGCTTTTATGTACCCAGAAGGCTTCTAAAAAACTTAAGTTACACAGCACAGTATTGTATATTAGGATGGGGTAGACAGTAAAAAGAGAACCACCCTTATCTTGAGTCATCTTAAGGGTGACTTTGTTTTATTTATTTATTTTTATTTTTTTAACATTTTTT
Source organism: Neofelis nebulosa (assembly GCF_028018385.1). Taxonomy (NCBI): domain Eukaryota; kingdom Metazoa; phylum Chordata; class Mammalia; order Carnivora; family Felidae; genus Neofelis; species Neofelis nebulosa. The sequence continues at coordinate 92,864,785 of NC_080784.1, read as the reverse complement.
GTTTATTTTTGAGACAGAGAGAGACAGAGCATGAGTGGGGGAGGGTCAAAGAGAGAGAGGGAGACACAGAATCTGAAACAGGCTCCAGGCTCTGCAGCGTCAGCACAGAGCTCGACTTGGGGCTCGAACTCACGGACCGTGAGATCATGACCTGAGCCGAAGTCGGACGCTTAACCGACTGAGCCACCCAGGCGCCCCAAGGGTGACTTTGTTTTAAATAGAGAAACTAAGATTATGGGTAAACCCATCAAATACAAACACAAAGAACACAAACACGTTAATATATCTGTCATTCAAACCAGGATATTCAGATAGGAAACAGGCCTATTATTTAGGACTTTGGAGAAAGAAGATCAGATTGTGACATGAAGCCCATTACCCATTTCCCTTGTCTTGCTTCCAGGAAAAAGTATTCTCAGGTCTGGGTGTATTTGCCTGGGGACAGTTGCCAACACATTTATGCCCAGAATAATTTGACTATGCTAGTCACCTCCAAATCTCCATATCCAGGTAAAATTGTATAAAATAGACTTAGATTTCAGTCACAGGATTTTTGAAAAGCAGAATGTATTATGTCTACCACATCGGCCACACTATGTGGGTACAGTTCTATGAACTTAATACTCCTTTCTCCTGTCTGTTTCACATCAGTCCCATTCTCTACGATTTTCCAATACAAACAGGGGTTTTAGTTAATATTGATTCAAAAGCTTTATATTTTATAAGATGCCAGTAATCATCAATTAAATTTTTCTTACACTAGTATTTTATCTGCTCTCTACCATTTCTTTTGTCCCAGTCTCTTTGCTATATATAATTCTGAGAATGGAGGTCTAGAAATAAGACAGTTTCATTCTTATTCTATATCTTTATTAATACTTGGAAAAAATTAAGACATGAACAAGTACCATTAACAAGTTGTCTTTTTTTAATGATAAAAATTATCAAGATATATATGCCAAGCCAAGTATTGAAACTGGAAATGACCCCAGAGATCATCTTCAACTTATTATTTTTTTAATATAAAATAAAACAAAATGATAATAACAATAAAACTCAAACCCAAATATTTATACTTATATCACCTAGCTTAGCCAGATTTTTATAGAACCAGGACAAAAACTCATGTCCCATGATATCTATGCTTATCTCATTCCATGGTAAGTCTCACCTGTATGTCACCTAACTTCAAAGTTAACTACAAAATGAAGTTCTAGATAGAATGCTTTGTCAACATTGCTTAAAAAAATAATATTCTGCTCTTGAACAGGCCTGCTAAAATAAGGAATTTTTGTTTCAGTATGATGTTTTGGAGCCTTTACTTAATAACCAAGTGAAACTTTATTTTTACATTGAGAGACATTTAAAAATTCTTATGCTTTATTTAAAATACGTAAAGGTTAAATATGTTTTAAAAATATTTCCCCCAATGCCTCAGAATATGACATATATATAACATCAAAGGAACTTAAAATATCATTTCCCCCATGTCATTAAACATGATATACTTAATTGATTAGAGCATCATGCTGTGGTGTGTGAGGGTAGGGTTGGGAAATAGTCATTGCCTCCATCTTTCACTATTTTAGAGAGTAGGGGGTTTATTAGACTCCCTCCTCAGGAGGGTTCATATCAGGCTAGATATTTTCTATTCCTCCTCTCCACACTTCCTGGTCCCTCTTATGTAAGGAGAAATTCTTGATCTGATTGTGAAATTGGTGAGAAAATGACATCCACTGACACATATCCAATGTAGTGTGTATACCTATGGAGAGTCATTTGCAATAAATCTAAATAGCAGAAGCAGCCCAGACTGTTTCTTACCCTCCAGAGCCACCAGGAATCCATTGTATCTGATTCTGTGACAATTGCTAGGATTCTGACAGGCCCAACTTCTTTTCCTCTTTTGTACTTTGTGCTCTGTTATATTTATTAGCTGCTTTGATCCCCCCATGTAGCTGTCCAGGTAAGTGTCTTCATCTCAGACACAATTTCTGCAACAAGAGAATCCTACAAGTTAGACTCCATTGGGTTAGTAAATGGATGGTGGACAGGGTAAACCCAAAGAAGCTCCATGTTTGTGTGGAATCCAAACTGTGTTCTCCAATTTCCCGATAATAGGCACTCTTGTACATTTGAGTGTTACTGTGCTTTTATATGGTGAATTAAAAATGTTGGAATTGTATTTTGTTGTTGTTTGGCACTGGTATTCATTTCCGGTAAGAAACCTAACCGAGAAAGGGAACTGATTCTGCACCCATTTTGAAGAATATTGAGTTTATACATCTGAATCCCAACTTTCTTTTCTCCTCTTCTATCCAAAAACAAAAACAAACAAACAAACAAACAAACAAACAAAAAACAAGTTTTAGAACATAATATTCATTAGTTGAATAAGGAATATAACATCAAGGGAGTGATTTTTGTATTTTTTATTCTTAAAAGTTTAGAAGCGTGTTCTGAAGATGCACTTTGATGTGTTGGAGTGCGGGAGGGGATGAGAGGAAGCTACTATTCAATATATGCTATATAATATTCAAACATGAATCTTCATTTTCAAACTTTTCCCTTGGGTTCACTTATGTCTAAAGAGGAAAAAAGGCAAGCCAGAAAATAGGATAATCTTACAATTTTAACTGCAAATATTTATATAATCTTATCTATCTATGCTAGCTTAAAATGTAGACAGTCTTCTAAAACACCAAAGAGCTATTGGTTTTGTTCCTTTTTTGCTAGATAACTTTCTAAAATATAAGAGCTGAAACTAGCAAACAAGTTGTGTAGGATGGGTATAGCTGTTTCAGATAGCATGCTTTTCAGATTAATTGGAGTCTGGAGACGATATCCTCAGACTCTTCTAGAAAGAAGGAAAGGCTCACGATATCATACAATTTAATCAAATAATTGGCCTATCGCTAGCAAATCATACAGATGAAATGCCATGGATTCCTAGGTGCTAACTTTATCCTTCGTTTTATCAGATTTCTCTCTATATTTTCTTTCACCTGAAATTTCTTTATACTTTAATGTTACTTTAAAGATATTTTATGCTTTTCATAAACCACATCATATCTATTGTGGAACGACATGAAGCATAGTTGTTAAAATATGTTTTTCTGTCCAGTTTTAAAGACTTCACCTTGCTCTTTGATGAGCTTTTTATGCTTTATATAACCAAACTAGTACTTCAAAATTCAATCAACTTTACTTTGCAAAACTGTCTCAGTACTTACTGTTGAAACATTTTTTTCTAGAATTGATTATTTTATAGGTGCCTACATTTGATATCTTTAGCAGTATAGATGGAGTTTTGGAGAGGTGTAGAAAATATTTATTTTAATATGTATATAGTGCCAGTCTGTAACCTCAGTAATAGTATACTTATTTTCAATTTTCAAAGTGATTTTCTTGATTTTTTTCTCTTAAGATTTTATTTGACAATATTTTCACAGAATAAGGAACAGAATAAAATAGATTAATTTAAATATCACCAAAATACGCTTGCTTCTGTGTAAGATGAATTTTTTGCAAAGCAATCCACACAAAATGAGATGCAGATAAATGTCCTTGTTGCAAGATAGGTGATAGGGAATTAGAGTAGATAAGAGAAGCCAGAGAGAACGTTGTTTTATAAGAAGTTTGCTATAAATTTCCTTTGTTCCTGGAAGTTTCTAAACTCAAGTTTCAGAAACATAACTCTCTCGGTTTGTCATTTATCTTCCATAGACATTCTTTAATATGTGTTTTTTCAAGATGCCCCAGAATGAAGTAGATCAACATTTAAGCCACTCTTGCTACAGATTTAATACAAATTCAATTTCATGTTTGACCTTTATTTTTATGACTGAAGTATTTGTCTCTATACAACCTTTCACCTTTGAGTAACTGGTTTTAAAGTCTTTAAGATGCATTAAATATCTAACTTGGAGCCAAACTACTTTCCAAAATTTAGAATTTCCAAAGTACAATTATTACTGAGCCATTACTGTTTTCAGAAATCTCCATAATGTAAAAATTGTAAAAATAATATCATCATTAAGTATTGCTCTTCGAATAATTTTACAGAAATGCAGTAATAATTCTTTGGAGAAGGACTCCCACGGGGTTGAGGCTCAGACCTCTGAAGATACGGTGCTATCCTATTCCGTTAGGTGGTAATTTTTCTAAGTGCGAATCTGATACCGTTTCTTTATTTGTCTGTTTCTTTATTTGTCAGTATACTGTTGATTGCCTGCCCCTCTCACTTTTTAATTTTGGCACACTTTGTTATTCTGTTTTCTTTTAACGGTTATCTTTATTGGTTTATCTGAACATATCTTACATCCGTGAAACACTGAGAAGACATGATGAGGCTGATTCTAGCAGTAACAAAATATGTTCGGTGCGGGGACAACCCTAAGAGGAATGGCAAATGCTATTCGTGCTTTCATTTTCTGAGAGGCTTGTATCAGCAAAACCTAACAGAAAGTCAGTGCTCCAGCATAGCCCTGCAAATAGAAAATAAAAATGTTAAATAACTGACCCAGACCATCCTCCTGCTGTTCAGTATCCATATGCACCCTTGCGAGGATCTTCATACTTCATCCACTAACAACTTAGTCTGATAAGATGCAATGATATTTTGAGTAAGGGTCCTCTCACCTTCAAAAGTTATAAAGGTATCCGTCTCTGCCTGATGTTAATTCAGTCACGATCCTAATGGACCTCTACCAGACAATTGAATGAGTGCCACCAGCCTTCCCATTGAACCCATACCAAAGTTTAACAGCTCAGCGAAACTGTGGTGAACCAGTTTACATACAGATCCATGTCTAATAACAATTTATCTACCTATCTATGCATTCACCCTATTTTCCCTTACTCTCTCCCTCCATGGCTCATTCACTCTTTAATTTTCTCACTATCTGGCTTTTTCTATTTGAAAATCTTAAGTAATTTAGAAGTTGATGAAAAAAAATCGAGGGGGAAGAAAAAACAAATATAGTCCATGTCTATATCAGCTAAATTACAAAAAAAAAAGTTTACAAAGTGTATAGATTTCGTTTGTTAGGAAAATTAGACCCAGTGTCAGGAATTAACAATAAACTTCTTGACATTTTTGCTATCTTGTAGGTATTTGTCTTTTACCATTATTTTTTTTCTTAAGAAATGGATTAAATGAATGTATTTCTAATTACATTATCATTTTCTTTCTTGATTATCAGACAGGGCATAATTGATGAAGATGTTGAAGTTATAAAGGCAAAACAGGAAACATTTTATAAATGATACCACAGTCTAAGGTTCCACTTCTTTGGAGTTGAGCCATTGAACTTTTAAGAAAATTGACTAACATAATGTATATACAGAATGATTCCAATTCAAACCAGCAGGGTCATTACATATAATCACTCCACTCTTAAAAGGTCATATTGAAGTCATAGAAAATATGTAAAGGAGAAATAAGTAAATAAAAAAAACCATGAGGCATAGAAAAATAAGAACATACAAAAAAGCTTGGAAAAACTCCCAGGAGAAAGCAGATGGCAGTTGGTCCAATTACATTAATTAGTTTTTATAATGAATAATGTTTATATAATCATACTACTATAAATGTTACTTATCAATGTTTAATTCTTAGAGGTACCGCATAGAAAAATCCTGATAACCTGAATTATAGCTCCAGAAGAGAATATAAATGTGACCTAAACTAAAAAATAAAATAAAATAAGAATAATAAAACTAACACACATAGAGAGACAAAAGGAATATTAATTAGCCAAATGACCTCCCATTTTATATTTGAGGTTCGATGTGCTCTAGCATTTACATAAATCAAACAGGAATGCGAATGAATTATATTTAAACTAATAAAGGTAACCATTAAAAGAAACAAGAATACCAAAATATGCCAAAATAATAAAGTGAGAGGAAGAAGCAGTCAATAATATATGGATAAATAAAAGGAGAACTGAAGTATCATACTTGCACTTATAACAATTACTACTCAGTAGCAAGTGTTTAACCTAGAACAATTTGTCACCCATTCCTTGTCTTTTTGACCTTGACATATTTGACAGACACAGCAAATTTGTAGGTAGAATACCTCTCAATTTGGGTTTGATTGGTGTATCCTCATATTCAGATTCGGGCAGGATTTCGAACGAATGATAGCACACTATTATTTATAAAATACATGTGCCATCGAGAAGTAAAGGAGTATAGTATTCCCAACGTAATCCCAAATAGTTAAGAAGAAAGAAAATGTGTACATATAAATACATACATAGAGACGGAGATGAAATTAATGCTTTAAAGTGTGAGAATTAGTGAATCTGAGTGAAAGGTATCTGGAAGCTCCTCATACTATTGCATTTTCTTTGTAAGTTTGAAAATAATACAAAATAAAATAAAATAAAATGTTATTAAAGTAAAAGGAAATTGTTTGAAGTTTGGCCCATGCATTGAGGATGGGGACAGGGAAATGAACTCTGCATTGTCTCTTATTATATGCATTAATTCTTGAAAGTAGTCAAAACAATTTAATACTAAAAATTTACTTCGGGGAGCCTGGGTGGCTCAGTTAAGCGTCCAACTTTGGTTCAGGCCATGATCTCACAGCTCATGAATTCATGCCCTGTGTCAGGCTCTGTGCTCACAGCTTGGAGACTGGAGCCTGCTTTGGATACTGTGTCTCCTTCTGTCTCTCTCTCTCTGCCCTTCCCCCACTCGTACTTTGTCTCTCTCTCTCTCTCAAAAATCAATACACATTAAAAATCTTTTGAAACAAAATTTACGTACTTAGCACAATCCATGGCACATAGTGAAGACTGAACGAGTGGTCTGTGATTAGTGTGGTTATTATTCAAGAAGGAACAAGAGAAAACAATTGTTCTCCATTGTTGCTAAAAGGAGACTTTGAGGATGCGATTTATGAAGTAATTGATGATTGATTGTCTTGGATAGAACTGGGACTCTCAGTCTGCCGGATCTACTGCAAGCCTTTGAGCTACCATTATGGCACAGGTTACAAGGAAGACATGAAGACACTAGGACTTGCATGTCGTAATGACCTATTTATGGTCTGAAAGAGATGCCAGAAAAGATCCCATCCCTTGACATGTGGCGATAGTCCAAAATCAATTCTTCTAGTTTCCTTGAAGAAACTGAGAATGATATGCCCGTGTTCTTTCACATTCATTTCTTTGAAGTGTGTGCTTAGTGAATGAAACTTGGGAAACTTAGCACTTTCTAAATGGAAAGGTGTTCCTTTTCTTATTTCAAACAAAGGTTATTGAAAATTCATGTTTAATAAAGATAAATATGCAGAGGGGATTAGCATAAAAGGAGGTTTGCCATGCTTAAAGCCCATGTCTGCTTTAGAGTAAATCAAGCAAGGTAATATTGGTGGGATAAAATTAAGACACAAATGAAACCTGGTATTAATTTGGAATTCGTCATCATTTGTGTTGCGGAATGTAAAAGGGAACAAAGTAACACAAATAAAATAACAAAAAAGGAAAATATATCTAAAAAGAACAGAAAATGTGTAAAAATTAAGTAATAGCTCTTCATATGTGGGCAGAATATGTAAATAAATTTTATTGCCTTCAGTAATAATTATACACTGTGTAGTTATTTTTCACTTCAAAGTGTGATCTGAGAGGCTTTTCCCTCATCCACCCAGCGTTCACAGCGCGTAGTAAGAACTATTTTAGGAATGTCTTCAGGGCTACAGCATTTAACCATTTGTAGCTTTTGAGTGTTGTTTGAAGTTTGTAAATAGTGCCATGTACAGAAAGCTAAATTTAGTGACTACAGTGTGAATAAGAGAGAATCAAAATAGATAATATGATTAGAGATAACAAACGTTATGAAATATGCAATGTTATGCAAGGTTGAAATTCTTGCTTAACTTATCAAAAGGGGACTAAAAAGGGGAAGCGCTAATTGGTTTTTAATGTAAGTACTTTGGAACAAAGGCATTTTATTGGAAGTCACTGCACTGAATTAAAATGCTCAATACAATATACAGTATAAACCAGCGGATGTTTGAACAAACTACTTTTGACATTTTGCGGCCATCCCATTAATTCATTTACATATTCAACAGCCATAAATTACATACCTGCACACACCAGACCCTGTACTAGTGGTGATTAAGTTTTATCCATTGCTTTTGATTCTGTGTCAGACACTGTTTGGGGGAGCCTATTTCTTCATATATGTGGAAACTGAGATTTAGTTAAGTCACTTACCCAAAGTCCCGCAGCTAGAAGTGGTAAAAAACAGATCTGAACCTATGTAATTTGATTCCAGAGTTAACTACATATAAACAGTTTACTATACTTCCTGGGATATGATATATTCCCCCCACCCTACCCCCCAAAAAAACTACTGTGACAAAGAATAGAATTATAAATAGGAAATCCTGAAATGAACATGATCTGTATTAGTGTGCAAATGTGAACATTTTTTTTCCAGAAGCAAAGGGAAGAAACAAATAGTTTAAGGGACAGAATAGTGTAGGTGTAAAGAGTACTCGTGGAGTCATATATGAATCAATCCTGTATCTATTGCTTACTTAATGAGAAATTTAGGGCGAGTTACTTAACATTCCTAAGACCCAACTCCATTATTTCTAGAGTGAGAAATTTAATAACAATTCCTACCAAACAGAAATGTTTTGGAGATTAAGTAAAACAATGCATGAGGCTAAAGCAGTATTAGGTACGAATGGATATTAGGCTATTCTGGGGGTTTCAAGACAATATCCCTCCTCTCCTCCTGAGTTCTGAACCAACTGAAAGAGGCAAAGAAAGATGGAGAAGAAAGTGACATTTCTGTTAGTAATAAATCTGCTATTGGAGAATATTGGGAGCCAGTGAATTCCTAATACTGAATTCCACAAAGAAACAGTCTTTACCATACGTGTCACCGACAGGACAGCGTATCTTCAGCTCTTCCTACTTGAGGAGTCTCCTTATAAAGTAGCAGGAAGGAACATTCCAGGATGCTTACTTCCTATGGACAGGTAGCTCACAGCGAAAGGAGAAAATGCTCCAAGTATGCATGGTTTATCTGTACTAAGTGAACTGTTCAGTTAAGCTAGTCACCTCCCCTCTGAGAATGAATGAGGAAATGAAGAAGTTACTAGAAATGTAACTCTCAGGTTGATCAGTTAACATGGAAATTAGAGGCGACATGAGTAGAAATGTTAAAGGTACAATTATTCCCATTATTAATGCAAGAAAACTCAGGGGAAAAATCATGGAATCACAGAAAATAAATGGAGTTTAGGCGAGTGCTGAAAAAGGATCAGATTTTAATGGGTATGAAAAGAGAGAGAGAGAAAATAAAAAGATACTGTGCTAAAGAACAACACATGCTGAGGCACTCAACAGTAAGGATTTAGTCTACTTCAGAACGGTCAGAAATTTAAAGTGGGAAATGGGAAAAAAGTTACCAATGTGAAAAGAAGTAATAGATAATGTAGAAGAGGAAGAGAGGGGGCTGATGTTGAAGGAAACTTAATGCCATTTCAATAGGTTTGGGCATTACCATGTATAAAAAGGGAATTAATCAAAATCTTTAAAAGAAAAACATTGTTTAGTTTTTGTTGTTGTTGTTGTTGTTTTTAATAATTCCTAGAGCACTGTAAGATGAAAGAAAGGTAGCATAGGCTGTTTTAACATTCCACATGAAAGATGATAGTAACTCTGGGATTAAGTAAGATTTAGCACAATTTTTAAAAAAATAATATAGTATTTGAAATTTGATTGGATTGAGATGAAAAAGAGAGAGCTAAAGAGAAAAAGACAAATAGTTCAATTATTGTTCCCTGGTTAATTGCTCCAAATATGAAAAATATCAAGAATAGGGAAGAAAAATCAAGAATAGAAAGAAATATAGTGAAAATTAGCACAGTAGGTTTGAAATAACAAGACTTTAATAATTACAAAAATGAGTTTAAATCCAAGTGGTATCCCTTATTATGTGTGTAATCTTGAGTTAATTACTCAAATTCTCTGATTCACAGTCTTAATATCTATATTGTAGATAACCAGTCAGAATATTTTAAAGGATTAGAAACATTATTAGTTCAGGACTCCCTGTTTGGGTCCTTTGGCATCTTGGCATGATTGAAATAACTTAAGAGATTATTAAAAACTAAAACATCTGCCAGGACTCTAAAGAAGTAAGAATACAACTTTCACTTTTCACCTAGTTGAAATGAGGATACAGCTTGGACATACTTACAGAAGGTAAAAATAGTAATTATTTCTGAAATGTAAGAATTTTATAACTATCTCCTACTTTCACCTCCATTTTATTCCATTACTATCACAAATAGAGACATTATGGGTTGGAGATCAGGGATCTTTCTCCCAAGAAATTGACTCATGATGAGCCTACTGATGGGAAAAAGAATACATTTTTAGTAAGATATGCTCTTATTTTATGTTCTGTCAAGAACATAAAAAAAAGCAGTTGATTTTTAAGTCTATTAATCAGTCTAGCATAAGTATTTTTTTTAATCTTCTGAATTAAGATCTCTATAGGTGAGTCTCCATAGTTTATTTTGATTGGACAACACGGCTTTAGATTGAGCACCACACATTTCTTTGAAAATCAAATAACGTGTGCATAATTTATGCTACCCTCCATAGAAAATATCAAAAATAAATTTAAAAAAAAAGCTTTATGGGCAGTAGCCATGGTATTCACCCTAGTTGAACTAACCTTCCCATAGATAACAATTATAAAATGTATGGAAAAAAAGTTTTAAAAAATTATTTGAAAGCACTGGAGAATGATGACAAGATAGCACTAGAAATTTTTATTCTTGAAGGATAGGAAGTGTAAAGCTAATATTTTGAATTTACAGCTCTCTGCTATAGGACACTCCCCACTCTGCACACAATTCAGACAGCACAAAAGCAGAGGCTATTGGATGAGATGTCAGAATACAGATTTTCAGAGCTGGAAGATCAGATGGAAAGATCCCTTTAAAAGAGGGATCTGCATTTAAAATTTTCCCAAATACTGGGAAGCCCACTAAACATACATCGGGAAGACCCCAGTGGGTCTTGAATAAAACCATCAATAGAAAGCTCAAAGAACTGAGTGAAGAATCAATTTATTGCCAACAAGGATGGGGTAAAAGTTCATAGGTTAATTCTAAAAGAGGTCTTCCTAAAACAGCAGACACAGACCATACATAAATGAATGTGCATGGCTAGAGTCCAGTAATTATTCACAAAAAAAATAAGCAATAGTCCAGATTTGGGTATAGTTTGCTGATTTCTGATGTAAGTTACCATCTGAAAGAATTTTCAGGCCAAAAACAAGCCAAAATGAAAGAAGTTGAACAAAGTCAAACAGAAGATAATTCAATGAAACCAAAAGCTGGTTCTTTGAAAAGAATTTTAAAAATAAAATAACTCTAGTTAGAATGATCAAGAAATACAGAGGTAAAATACAAAACATTGGTATCCAGAATAAAAAGATTACATTACTACAAACCCTATAGAAACTACAAGGAGATAAGCCAATAGAGTGAACCACTCTGTGCCCTGTAAATTTTACAACTTAGATAAAAAGTGTGTGACATGGAGTGGTGTCCTGTAAGTTAAATGAGTGATCAGCTAGGTCAAGTTCTGAAAGATTGCCGTTGAATTTAGAAATGCGGAGGGTACTGTGAACATGCCCAAGTTCAATGTCATACTGGGTGCAATTTCTGATTGGAGTAGATTCAAGAGAGAATGAAAGGAAAAGAATCAGAAGGAAAAAAATGTGTACTGCTTTTTCAGGTTGTTGTATAAAGGTAACATGTAAATAATCTTGTTTTATGGGATCGAGTATGGTGGCATATCTATAGTATCCCAAGATAAAACATGGATTGAGTGCAACCCCAATGCAATCCATTCATATCATAGGAAAAAATTGCATTTAACCCAACTTCAGGGACCTGTTGTGTGAGTTTCTACCCTAGACCAACTTGGTCTGTGTCCTCGTTTAGTTAATCTCTATTCGCTGCATCAACCAATGGTCCTTACTCTCTGACTTCATGAAATTGAGTTTAGCCAAATGAAAGGGAGGTAAGGGTGGGAAGAGGGAAAGATATTAAGTTATTTATTTTCCTAGCTCAGCATCCCCTTCCAGGCCTTAAGTTAGCAAAAACATCCTGGAGATGATAAGGGCTTTCCACTGTAGGCTTCTCCACCTTTCTTGCTTTCTTTTAACCCTGTCTAAACCTTTGCAAATAATCCCTTTATTAAAATATTCTAAGTTACTTTGTGTCTTTTTTTTTATTACAGGGGGAGCCTTAACTAAAACAATCTCACTATTTATCCTTGATAATTTTTACATGATTTGGTTAGGCATTTAAAATGTTTTTCTTACTGTAATGTTCAAATATGGAAAGGTAATTTACATTACTTTTTTATATGCTAAAATTATGTAAAGGATTTCAGATATTATATTTTCTCACAAAACATTATTTGCCAAGAAAATGTTCTTAGCAAGATATATATGGGTAATTTTAATAAATAAAGCATTCAAAATTAAAAACTTTCTAGGCATTGTGCTAATTAGGAGAATACAAAGAGTGAATTTCAACTATATGTCTATGTGAGAGTTTTAACTTTAGCAATAGTTTCTTTGTAACACTATAAAATAATTTTATGTATAATGACGATTTTTAAATACTATTTTGGATTTTGCTTCTTTTTAGAACTGTTGTAAGAGCTGTTTACAGGCCATATAAAAATTCATCTCATTCCTCAAAACTGAGTTTTTAAATGGCTAAGCTATTGCCAAGCATGAATATCCGTGTTTTTCACCAGATGTAATTTTTAATTACATTTGGCTCTTTCCAAGTAGCAAAAGCATCCTCAAAAAAAAAAAAAAAAAAAAAAAAAGAGTTGTCACCAATGATAATATATGGAAAATTTGCCTTAGGTTTATTTACAAAACATAATAGCTTCATAATTAAAATATTCAGAGGCTGAAGATAGATATCACGGAGTAAATCCCAGCTCTGTCACTTAGCAAGCAGATGACCTTGATCAAGATATGTATCCTTTCTGTGACTTGGTCTCTCCTTCTATAAAATGTGGATAATAGTAAGCTTTTTATAAAAATTGAATGAATTTTTATTGATACAACACTTTGAACACCAGCTAGACCATCCCAAATACTAAATAAATGTTAGCTGAAGGGATTTAAACATGAGTGTTTCTAAAGAGTATAGAAATGACAGTTATAGTACAACCAAATATAGCAACAGAATATACACTTTTGCAGCGGAAACTATTCATTTTGAAATATGTATTCTGTTATTATTATTATTAATTATTATTGTTATTATCATATAACTTTATCAAAAACATACCAATTTTTTTTAGTGTGGTAGAAACTTTTGGGGATTTTCCTTGTCAAAACATATCATTCCTAGTTTTAAATAAATCTAAATAACATAAAAGACAGAACAAGCACACAGGAAGTTTTATCTATATACTTATATGCCATCTGTGTATTATTTACATTTATATATACTATCTACTATTGGTTGTTAAAGCAAATACCTTATTTGTCTGTATAATATATTAATACCATACATTATTAAAAAAAATAATATTTGAAAATCTCTTGTACCCAGTGTTAGGGAAAAGCAAAATATGTAAGATTTGTGTTGAATATTAAACGCAAACACACACACACACACACACACACACACACACACACACAAACGGACACCTGAATGGTTCAGTCATTTAAGCATCAAACTCTTGATTTTGGCTTAGGTCATGATCTCATGGTTCATGAGTTCAAGCCCCATGTTGGGCTCTGAACTGAAGGTGCAGAGCCAGCTTGGGATTCTCTCTCTCTTCCTGTCTCTCTGCCCCTGCCCTGCTGGCTCTCTCTCTTTCTCTCTCTGTCTCAACATAAATAAATAAAGTTAAAAAAATATGTTCCTTTAGATGATTAAAAATATCTCTGGATTAAGTAACTCGTATGAAAGCAGTGGATTTATTTTAGGTATTTTTTGAGGACCTTGTGTAGGAAATCATGCTATATCTTATGAAGAAAAAATAAAACATAGAAAAATATCTCAGGTTTAGTATGAGATATAGATACTCTGTCTTAAGCATTTGGTTTGTTTCTTATAGACACCAAGAATCCTGATCTATCGGTAAAAACAAAGAATCCTTATCAGGATTCTTGGTGTCTATAAGAAACAAACCAAATGCTTAAGACAGAGTATCTATATCTCATACTAAACCTGAGATATTTTTCTATGTTTTATTTTTTCTTCATAAGATATAGCATGATTTCCTACACAAGGTCCTCAAAAAATACCTAAAATAAATCCACTGCTTTCATACGAGTTACTTAATCCAGAGATATTTTTAATCATCTAAAGGAACATATTTTTTTAACTTTATTTATTTATGTTGAGACAGTACTACATGGCAATGAGAAAAAATGAAATATGGCCTTTTGTAGCAACGTGGATGGAACTGGAGAGTGTGATGCTAAGTGAAATAAGCCATACAGAGAAAGACAGATACCATATGGTTTCACTCTTATGTGGATCCTGAGAAACGTAACAGAAACCCATGGGGGAGGGGAAGGGAAAAAAAAAAAGAGGTTAGAGTGGGAGAGAGCCAAAGCATAAGAGACTGTTAAAAACTGAGAACAAACTGAGGGTTGATGGGGGGTGGGAGGGAGGGCAGGGTGGGTGATGGGTATTGAGGAGGGCACCTTTTGGGATGAGCACTGGGTGTTGTATGGAAACCAATTTGACAGTAAATTTCATATATTAAAAAATAAATAAATTAAAAAAAAAAAAAAAAAAAAGAAAACTCACAAACCATGCATAGACTACCAAAAAAAAAAAAAATAAATAAATAAATTCCAGTTAGTCAACCTGCAGTACAATATTAGATTTAGGTATACAATATGGTAATTCAAAAATACCATACAGTACCCAGTGCTCATCACAGCAAGTCCAGTGTTTAATCCCCATCACCTATTTTAATCATCCACCCACACCCTCCTCACCTGTAGTCATCAGTTTATTCTCTATAGTTAAGACTCTGTTTCTTAGCTTGCCTCTCTTTCTTTTTCTACCTTTGCTCATTTGTTTTATTTCTTAAATTCCACATATGAGTGAAATCATATGGTATTTGTCTTTCACTGAAGAACTTATTTCGCTTAGCATTATACTCTCTAGCTCTATCCATATTGTTGCAAATGGCAAGATTTCATTCTTTTTTTCTGGCTGAATAATATCCCATTATATATATATATTACATATTTCATATTACATATTCATACATATTACATATATATTTTACATACTTCATATTACATATTCATACATATTACATATATATGTGAAATATATATATTTCACATATTATATATATATAATATGTGAAATGTGATATGTAATATATGATATAAAATATATAATGTAATAATATATACTATATATAATATAACATGTTATATATAATAAGTATATATATGTCTTTTCCATTCATTAGTCAGTGGACACTTGGGGTATTTTCATAATTTGGCTATTGTAGATAATGCTGTTATAAACATTGGAGTACATGCAACCCATTGAATTAGTATTTTTGAAACCTTTGGGCAAATACCTAGTAGTGCAATTGCTGGGTCATAGGGTAGTTCTATTTTTACCTTTCTGAGGAAATTCCATACTGTTTTTCATAGTAGCTGCACCAGTTTGCATTTCTACCAACAGTGCAAAAGGGTTCTCCTTTCTCTACATTCTTGCCAACAGCTGCTGTTTTTTGTATTGCTGATTTTAGTCATTCTGATGGGTGTGATATCTAAATGTAGTTTTGATTTGCATTTCCTTGATGATGAGTGACGTTGAGCACTTTTTCATGGGTCTGTTAGCCATGTGGATGTCTTCTTTGGAAAAATGTTTATTCATGTCTTCTGCCCACTTTTCAACTGGATTATTTGTGTTTTGGGTGTTCAGTTTGTTCTTTACATATTTTGGACGCTAACACTATATCAGATATGTCACTTGCAAATATCTTCTCCCATTCTGTAGATTGTCTGTTAGTTTTGTTGACTGTCTGTCACTGTGCAGAAGCTTTCTATTTTGATGAAGTCCCAATCATTTATTTTTGCTTCTATTCCCCTTGTCTTTGGAGACATATCTAGAAAGAATTTGCTATGGCTGATGTCAAAGAGGTTACTGCCTGTGTTGTGGGATTTTTATGGTTTCAGGTTTCACATTTAGGTCTTTCATCCATCTCAAATTTATTTTTGTGTATGGTGTAAGAACGTGGTCCAGTTTCATTCTTTTTCATGTTGCTGTTCATTTTTCCCAACACCATCTGTTGAAGAGATGTCTTTTTCCCATTGGATATTCTTTTTTGCTTTGCCTATATAGTTGTGGGTTCATTTCTGGATTTCCTATTCTGTTCCATTGATCTATGTGTCTGTTTTTGTGCCAGTACCATATTGTTTTAATCACAACAGCTTGGTGATATAACTTGAAGTCCGGAATTGTAATGACCCCAACGAAGCTTTTCTTTTTCAAGGTCGTTTTAGCTATTCAGGGTTTTTGCTGTTCCATACAAATTTTAGGATTATTTGTTTTAGCTCTGTGAATAATGCTGTTGGCACTTAGATAGGGAATGCATTAAATGTGTAGATTGCTTTGTGTAGTATAGATATTTTTAATAATATTTGTTCTTTCAATCCATGACCATGGAATACTTTTCCATTTCTTTCTGTTGTCCTCTTCAACTTTTTTTCCAGCACGTCAGAGTAAATGTCTTTCATCTCTTTGGTTAGCTTTATTCCTAGGTGTCTTATTGTTTTTGGTTCTAATGCAAATGGGATTGATAACCTTAATTTCTCTTTCTGGTGCTTCATTATCGATATATAGAAATACAACTGATTTCTGTATGCTGATGTATCCTGCGACTCTGCTGATTTTGGTTTTTTTTAGTGTTCATTTGTTTTGAGAGAGAGAGAGAGAGAGAGAGAGAGAGAGAACAAGCAGGGGAGGGAACAAGCAGGGGAGGGAACAAGCTGAGAGAACGGGAGACAATGGATCTGAAGGAGGCTCCGCGCTGTTGGCACAGAGCCTGATGCGGGGCTAAAACTCTCAGACTGTGAGATCGTGACCTTCCCCAAAATAAAGAGTCGGATGCTCAACCAACTGAGCCATCCAGGCGCCCCAGCGACTTTACTGAATTTGTGTATCAGTTCTAGCAGTTTTTGGTGGAGTCTTTTGGGTTTTTTTTACATAGAGTCTGCAAATAGTGAAAGTTTGACGTCTTCCTTTCTGACTTGGATGCCTTTTATTTCTTTCTATTGTCTGATTGCTGAGACTAGGACTTTTAGCCTCTATGTAGTCTATGTGGTTCTAGCGATACTATGTTAAATAACAGTGGCGAGAGTGGACATCACTATCTTCTTCCTGATCATAGAGGAAAAGCTCTCAGTTTTTCTCCATTGAGGATGATATTAGCTGTGGGTTTTTTCACATATGGCCTTTATAATGTTGAGGTATGTCCCCTCTAAACCTACTTTGTTGAGGGATACAATATATTTTTACTCTTAAGTAAGCACACATATATTTAAAGCCAATCTTCTCTATAGAAATGTAAGTTTGTATTTGGGACATTATTTTTCTATTCTTCAACACCATACAACCAATGCTAGTTTAGTGCCTTATCCATGGGGGAAGGAAAGAGTTGGTGGCAAATGTTTATGGTGTAGGAAGGAAGACTTAAAATTTTAAGAGAAGAGATGGTTTCTTTCTCCTGTGGTAATTATGTTAAGTTGCAGCTTGCTGTATTACTCACAAAAGGAATATATAAAGGTAATGTCAAAAGATGAATACTTAAAAGAAATTGTTTAAAACAAAAACATACTAACTTTAAAGTATTTAAAAGTTACAATAATATTTTTATCAATATTGACTGTACTATATTTTATTTGTTCCAAAATACACAGGAGTGATGATAAAATATGATATCAAAAAAAATCTAAGGAGACCGATGTACACAATTCTCCATGAGCAGAGGTAGAGGGAGAATTAATTCTTCTAGACTTTTAAAACTATACTTTTCTAGGTAATTAATTCCTGATGTAATTACCAGGAAAAAGGTTTACAACTTTTCCTCCAAAAAACTCATTCTCTTATCCTCCCCAAATGACAAGAAAGTCAACGTGTTTCAAAAATGAGAATACATTTTCATAGCATTTATTTTTTCCCTCAAAATATTATTCAACCCATTCACAATATCAGCCTAAGAAATCCAAACACTTACCGACTTTTCATGTTTATTGCTGATGGCTTAAAGTTAACATTCAGAAACTGTAATAAATAAACCTTGAGTTTTATTTGTTAACTTAATCATTTTGTGTGGAGTCTAGAATTCACAATCTTACATATTTCTCTGGACATATGCTTTATTGATTTTGAGATATATAAAGAAAAATAAAATGAAAAGCATATAATAGAGAAATAATCAACTACAGAAGTTAAATATATAGCAATTTCTCTCTATATATATATTTGTAAAAATACATACATCTTATACATACATATATCTACATATGTATGTATATCATATTTTTTTAATTCTCATGAATAGCGTGTGTATTAAAAACTTTGCCAATATCTCAGGCCAAAAGTAGCATCTTATTAAGTTTCAATTTCTATTAATAATGAAGCATGATTCCTTAAACTGGTGCTTATTTGTCCTTTCTGTTTCTTCATTTAATTGTGTGTTCATATTGTTTAACCAATTTTATATTTGCGTTTAAATGCTTTTCATTTGTAAAAGTGCTTTAGTAAAACCAAGGATATTAATATCAAGGATTAATTATTGTAAATAATCATAACTAATATTAAGTAACATTTTATATATTTTTTCTCTAGTTTGTCTAACGTCTCTATCAAATTATTCCTAAAACTTAGTGGCTTAAAATTGTCTTCTTATTTTGTTCATAATATTGTAAATCAGGAATTTAGGAAGGGCTAATTGTGTGTTCACCTCTGACCCACATGGGAGTGGGATGGCAGCTGAAGCTGGAGGACCCACCTCAAAGTTAACTTCTTCACTCAGAGCCCTGGCACTTTGATGTTTTCATCTGTCTCTTGTGATATCTCTCTTCTAAGACTTCTCCGTGGCATGGCTTTTTCACAGTATGGCAGTTTCAGGGTGTGATTTATGATGGCTGACTTTCCCCAGAGCTAAAATTTAAAAGCAACTGTTGCCAGTTACCTGCATAGTAACGGGGTCATTCACATACTGTTAGTGAGGATGTAAAATGTTATAGCCATTATGAAAAACAACTTGGTTGTTTTTTTGGGTTTTTTGTTTGTTTGTTTTTTATAAATCCAAGCATGCAATTATCATATGACATAGCACTTGTATTCTTAAGCATTTAACCCAGAGAATTGGGAATTCTGTTTATACAAAAACCTGTGTACAATTCATTGTAGCTTTATTCATAATGATCAAATACTGGAAATAACCCAGACACATTGTGGTATATCCATACCATGGAATGTTTCAATCATAAAAAGGAACAAACTATTGAAACATGGTGCAAAACTTGGAAGAACCTCGAGGGAATTATGTTGTGTGAGAAAAGTCAATATCAAAAGGTCACATAGCGGATGATTCTATTTATATAATATTCTTAGAATGTCAAATTATAGAAACCTAGAGCATATTTGTAATTGCCAGAGGTTAAGAATGAGGAAAAGAAATAAAGAAGGTGAACATAGTTATAAAAAAATATCTTGGGGGTGGGGGGAGGCTCCCGGGTGGCTCAGTTGGTTGAGCATCCAACTCTTGATTTCGGCTCAGGTCATGATCTCAGAGTTTTGTGAGTTTAACCACTTTTATATTTGCATTTAAACGCTTTTCATTTGTAGAAATGAATATTCAACCTGAAGAGCCTGCTTGGGATTCTCTTTCTCTCTGCCCCTCTCCTGCTCATGCTCTGTCTCTCTCAAAATAAATAAATAAGGTTAAAAAAAAAACGGGGATATCATTATGGTAATAGAACTGTTCTGCATCTTGACTATGGTGATGGACATATAAGCTTGCAAGTGTAATAAAATTACATAGAACAAAAACATACAATGGAAACAAACTCATACATGTAATACTGGAGAAAGCTGAATAAAAAGATCATCAGAGTGTATCAATGTCAATATCCTGGTTGTGATACCGTTTTATAAGAAGTTGCCATCGGAAGAATCTTTATTTTTTTATTTTTTTATTATGAAATTTATTGGCAAATTGGTTTCCATACAACACCCAGTGCTCATCCCAACAGGTGCCCTCAATACCCATCACCCACCCACCCCTCCCTCCTGCCCCCCATAAACCCTCAGTTTGTTCTTAGTTTTTAGGAGTCTCTTATGCTTTGGCTGCCTCCCTCTCTATTTTTTTCTTCCCCTTCCCCCATGGTCTTCTGTTAAGTTTCTCAGGATCCACATAGGAGTGAAAACATATGGAATCTGTCCTTCTCTGTATGACTTATTTCACTTAGCATAACACTCTCCAGTTCCATCCATGTTGCTACAAAAGGCCATATTTCATTCTTTCTCATTGTCACGTAGTATTCCATTGTGTATATAAACCACAATTATGGAAAGAGCCTAAATGTCCATCAACTGATGAATGGATAAAGGAAGAATCTT
The DNA here is from genome assembly GCF_028018385.1 of Neofelis nebulosa. Lineage (NCBI taxonomy): Eukaryota > Metazoa > Chordata > Mammalia > Carnivora > Felidae > Neofelis > Neofelis nebulosa. The sequence goes on along the minus strand of NC_080784.1, from coordinate 92,844,078 downwards.
TAAAAGGCTACACTGAAATTTCTCTGTATTATTTCTGAAAAATGAACATGATTCTACAATCATTTCAAAATAAAAATTTTAATTAAATAAAGTAAAGCCAAAAATACAATTGCAAGCATAAAATGTAGTTTCAAATTAGTGTCCTTGAATATCATGAATGAATAAAAGATATCCCATATAATCACTTACATCCAGTATGTCATTGATTGTTTTAGCCACAGCAACAAGAAAATAAAAAGGAATAATATTCATTGGAGGTGAAAAGAATCTAAAAAATATCAGTATTTATAGATGCAATGATGGTATACATACATGAAACTCAAGTTTACAAAGAGGTGATTTTTACCATATACAAGTTTAATGTACTAATTAAAAAGGATTTGATACTCTAGCGAGAAGCAATTAGAATATACGATTAAAAAAATCATTTAGAGCAATATCAAAATGGAAAGAAATTATAAAATAGTAATAGCAGTACTGTGAGTTCTTTTTAAGAAAATTATACTATGTATTCAAAAACATTTAAAATACTTTGAAAAAACAGTATATGCATAGGTTAAAAATTTGTATTATAAACATGATGATTATCTCTAAATTGAAGTACAGACTTAATATGATTCTAATGACAATCACAAAAGTATGTGTTTTTTTTTTTCTATTTGACAGCTTTTTCCAAAATTAATTTGGGAGAGCAATGGACCAAGAACAATAATGGAATTTCCTAAAAAGAAACAAGGAACAAGTCATCATACTTCCACATGTAACAGCTTATTATAAAACTATATATATTTAAGACTTTGTAAATGGTACAAGAAAAGACAAATAAAGCAGGGGGACAGGATAAAGATCTAAGAAGCAGATCAGTAAATGCATGGAAGATGACTATAACAGAGGTGTTACTGCAAATTACCAGGACTAGATGGAAAATTAACTAAAAGAAAAGGCATAAGTTTTTTATTATGCTTCACGTTAGGGGGCTTGACAGACACTGCATTTTTTCTAAATTGAAGGTCTGTGGCAACCTTGCCTGAAGAAGTGTATCAGCACCATTTTTCCAACAGCATTTGCTCATTTTGTGTTTCTGTGTCCCATTTTGATAATTATTATGAGTTCAAAGTTTTTCATCATTACTGTATTTGTTATGGTGATCTGTGATCACTGATCTTTTAAATTTTTTTAAATATTTATTTATTTTTGAGAAACAGAGAGACAGAGTGCGAGCGGGGGAAGGGCAGGGAGAGGGAGACAGAATCCAAAGCAGGCTCCAGGCTCTGAGCTGTCAGCACAGAGACCCACGTGGGGATGGAGATCAGGAACCGTGAGATCATGACCTGAGCCAAAGCAGAGCACTTAACTGACTGAGCCACCCAGGCACCCCTGTGATCACTGATATTTGATGTTACTATTGTAATTGCCCTAGGGAGTTATGAACCATACCCATTTAAGACTGCAAACTTGATTGTTAAATGTTCTGTGTGTTCTGACAGTTCCACTGATCAGCCGTTTTCGTATCTCTCTCCCTCTCCTTGGGCCTCCCTATTCCCTGAAACACAGGGAAATTAAAACGAAGCCAGTTAAGAATTCTACATAGGTCTCTAAGTGTTCAGATGACAGGACGAGTTGCATGTGTCTTACTTTAAATGAAAGCTAGCAATGATTATGTTTAGTGAGGAAGGTACGCCCACAGCTAAGATAGGCTGGAAGCTTGGACTCCTACACCAGTTAGCCAAGTTGTGAGTGCAAAGGAAAAGTTCTTAAAGGAAATTAAAAGTGCTACCCCAGTGAACACATAAATAATAAGAAAGTGAAACACCTGTATTGCTGATACGGAGAAAATTTCAGAGGTCAAGATAGAAGATCAATCCAGCCACAACATTCCCTTCAGCCAAAGCCTAATCCAAAGCAGGGCGCTAACTCTCTTCAATTCTATGAAGTCTGAGAGAGGCGAGGAAGCTGTAGAAAAAAAGTCTGAAGCCAGAAGTGGTTGGTTCATGAGGTTTAAGGAGAGAAGCCGTTTCTATAACATCAAAGTGCAAATTGAAGCAGCAAGTGCTGATATCGAATCTGTACAAGTTCTCCAGAAGGTCTAGCTAATGAATGGAAGCTGGCTACATTAAACAACATACTCACAGTGCAGATAAAACAGCCTTCTGTTGGAATAAGATGCCACATAGGACTCTCCTAGCTAGAGAGGAGATGTCAATGCCTGGCCTCAAAGCTTCTAGGGACAGGCTGACTCTTATTAGGGGCTAAAGCACCTGGTGACTTTAAGTCAAAGCCAATGCTCATTGATCATTCTGAAAATCCTAAGGTCCTTAAGAATTATGATATTTATATTCTGCCTGATATTTATATTCTGCTCTGTAAATGAAAGAAAAAAAACTTGGATGACAGCACATCTGTTTAAAACATGGTTAATTAAATATTTTAAGCTCACTGTTGTGACCTACTGCTCAAAAAGAAAAAAAAAATCCTTTCAAAATATGCCTGGTCATTGACAATGCACCTGGTCACCCAAGCACTCTGATCAAGATGGACAATGAGATTTTTGTTTTCAAGCCTGCTAACACAACATCCTTTCTGGACCTGTAGTCCATGGATCAAGGAATAATTTTGACTTTTAAATTTTATTATTTAACTAATATATTTCATAAGGCTATAGCTGCCATAGGTAGCAATTCCTGTGATGGACCTAGACAAAGTAAAATGGCAATATTCTGGCAAAGATTCACCATTCTTCATGCTATGAGGAACAATTGTGACTCATGGGAAGAGGTCAAAATATTGTCAATATTAGCCAGACTTTGGAAGAAGTGGATTCTAATCCTCATGGATTATTTTTGAGGGGCTCAAGATATCAGTGGAGGAAGTAACTGCAGATGTAGTGGAAATAACAAAAGAACTAGAATTAGAAGTATATCTAATGATGAGACTGAATTCCTGCAATCTCATAATAAAACTCTAACAGAATAGGAGTTGTTTCTTATGGATGAACAAAGTGGTTTCTTGAGGTCGAATCTACTCTTGGGGAAGATGCCATGAAAACTGTTGAAATGACAACAAAGGACTAGTTTGCATTCTTATCCCATTCTTTTTATCATGCTCTTTATCACCCATACTTTCTTTCCCCTTTTACCCAGGAGGTAGAGGAGAAGAGGTCTGGTTTGTCCATCTTTTGACCCTAGGATGGATTATTTCCTGCTTTTTAATAGATTCATGTATTTTATCACTGTTCAGTTTGTTTTTCATTTTCATGGTAGTTACATCCAAGATTTCTTCTATTTAAAAAAAAAAACACCTTAAATTTTATTTTATTTTTTTAATTAAAAAAAAAATTTAGCACAACTAATATAACAGATGTGTTCACTCTTCCCTGTAAAACCTAGATAGACTTGCCTAAAGCTTCCTCTTTCAGTACATTTCAGACTTCCCTGGATTTCAGTGAATTTATATAGAACCATGTTCCTATGGTATACACTCTGTCTTCAGATCTCTTTTTCAATTTATTTTATTTTATTTTTTTAATTAATTTATTTTTTAATTTATATCCAAGTTCGTTATCCTATAGTTCAATATTGATTTCAGGAGTAGCTTCCTCAATGCCACTTACCCATGTAGCTCATACCCCCTCCCACAACCCCTCCAGCAACCCTCTGTCTGTTCTCTATATTTAAGAGTCTCTTATGTTTTGTCCCCCTCCCTGCTTTTATACTGTTTTTGCTTCTCTTCCCTTATATTCATCTGTTTTGTATCATAAATTCCTCATATGAGTGAAGTCATATGATATTTGTCTTTCTCTGACTGAACTAATTTCATTTAGCATAATACCTTCTAGTTCCATCCATGTAGTTGCAAATGGCAACATTTCATTCATTTTGATTGCTGAGTAATACTCCATTCTATATACATACCACACCTTCTTTATCCATTCATCCATCGATGAACATTTCGGCTCTTTACATTCTTTTGATATGTACTTGATTGTTGATAGTACTGCTATAAATATTGGGGTGCATGTGCTCCTTTGAAGCAGCATACCTGTATCCCTTGGATAGATACCTAGTAGTGCAATTGCTGGGTCATAGTGTAGTTCTATTTTTCATTTTTTGAGGAATCTCCATACTGTTTTCCAGAGTGGCTGCACCAGCTTGCATTCCCACCAAAAATGCAAAAGAGATCCTCTTTCTCCACACCCTCACCAACATCCATTGTTGCCTGAGTTGTTAATGTTAGTCATTCTGACAGGTGTGAGGGGGTATCTCATTGTGGTTTTGATTTGTATTTCCCTGATGATGACTGATGATGAGCATTTTTTCATGTGTCGTTTGGCCATCTGGACGTTTTCTTGGGAGAAGTGTCTATTCACGTCTTTTGCCCATTTCTTCACTGGATTATTTGCTTTTTGGATGTAGAGTTTGAGAAGTTCTTTATAGATTTCGGATACTAACCTTTATCTGATATGTCATTTGCAAATATCTTCTCCCATTCTGTCAGTTGCCTTTTAGTTTTGTTGATTGTTTCTTTCATTATGCAGAAGTTTTTTTTTTTTTTTTTTTTTTTTTTTTTTTTGTAGAGGTCCCAATAGTTCATCTTTGTTTTATTTTCCTTTCCACTGGAGACATGTTGAATAAGAAGTTGCTGCTGTGGCTGAGCTCAAAGAGGTTTTTGCCTGCTTTCTCTTTTAGGATGTTGATGGCTTCCTGTCTTACGTTTAGGTCTTTCATTTGTTTTGAGTTTATTTTTGTGTATGGTGTAAGAAAGTGGTCCAGGTTCATTTTTCTGTGTGTTTCTGTCCAGTTTTCCCAGCACCATTTGCTGAAAAGTCTTTATTCCATTGGATATTCTTTGCTGCTTTGTCAAAGATTAGTTGGCCATACGTTTGTGGGTCCATTTCTGGGTTCTCTATTCTGTTCCATTGATCTGAGTGTCTGTTTTTTTTTTTATTTATTTATTTTTGGGACAGAGAGAGACAGAGCATGAACGGGGGAGGGGCAGAGAGAGAGGGAGACACAGAATCGGAAACAGGCTCCAGGCTCCGAGCCATCAGCCCAGAGCCTGACGTGGGGCTCGAACTCACGGACCGCGAGATCGTGACCTGGCTGAAGTCGGACGCTTAACCGACTGCACCACCCAGGCGCCCCCTGAGTGTCTGTTTTTATGCCAGTACAATATTGTCTTGATGATTACAGCTTTGCAATACAACTCGAAGTCTGGCATTGTGATGCCTCCAGCTTTGGTTTTCTTTTTCAAGATTGCTTTGGCTATTTGGGGTCTTTTCTGGCTCCATACAAATTTTAAGATTGTTTGTTCTAGCTCTGTGAAGAATGTTGGTGTTATTTTGAGAGGGATTGCCTGCCTTCACATCTCTTAACCACAAATGTTATTTTTATTTTGTACCATGTCATCCCAGGGAAAAAATTCATTCCTTTCACTAGTGTCAGTTGATCCACAGATAGGGAGATAGAGAGAGACAGACAGTCCCCAGAGCATGAAGAACTTAGATTCAAATAAAAATTTTAAGATGACAGAGAGGGTTTATACTCTTCAGTAAGAGCTGAAACATTGTTTTCTCAAAATATCTGTTAACTATTCCGTTTTGTGAGGTTTCATTATCTCTCCAAATTGCCAATATCTTCTTTTTGTCTAACTGAGTCTTCACACTTTCTATGTCTCTTCTTTGAATTTATGCTCTAAGAGTTAAGAACAAAATTACTTCTCTTGCCTCAAAACTTCCCTTTACTTCCCCTATTACTAACACGTAGATCTTGGGTGGAGGAGGAGTTCTCAGGGGTCAAGTTCATATTCTATCTCCAACAACAACATCCTTCTTTCTGCAAAAGAAAGTGCAAAGTTGCATCCTTCAACTTCAACAACATCCTTCTTTCTGCAAAAAAAAAAAAAAAAAAGGAAAGGAAAGAAAAGAAAAGAAAAGAAAAGAAGAGAAAAGAAAAGAAAAGAAAAGAAAAGAAAAGAAAAGAAAAGAAAAGAAAAGAAAAGAAAAGAAAAGAAAGAAAAGAAAAGGAAAGAAAATGTTAGGGGAAATTCTTTTTCTTATTGATAAAATTTTCTCTAACAGTTGTAATATAAGAATAATATTAGAATTCTAACATAGCTATACGGATATAGAGTCAATAGTTAATATTTCCCTACTCAGCCTCTTTTTCTCTACCATATTATCATTACTCAGAGTTTATTCCAGTTGCCATTTTATTATGTAGGACTGTTGTATAAATTTTCAGTACACATAAAGGCATTTTGCAAGGTTTTGCTTTAAATATGTGTCTTTTACATGCAGTAGTATCAGCATTTATAATCTCAACTTTTTAACAAGTGTTGAATACTACATCATATTTCATTTAATAAAATGACAAAGTTCATTATCATCCTGTGTATTTCCCCATTCTTGTTCTCTCTACTGTCTCATTATGTAGCAAAATTCTGTTAACATCTGGGAGGGAGACAGATGGGGGGTGAGAATTGGGGGGTGACAATTGATGGGGGAGACAATTAGGGGGTGAAGGTATAAGGAAAATATTGCAGGATCGGATGCTTTTTGCAAACACAACAAACAGTAACTATTAATACAGTTGTTGACAATGAGAGAAGAATTACTGCAATTCTTGATCATTTCTCTGAAACTCTCATTTTTCCTCAGAACATTCTAGGCTCTCCTTCTCAAGTAAGGCCAGGATTCAAACTTTTGAGTCTCAGACTATTTCTCCCAATTCCCCACTAATTGAAACGAAAAGAAAATATTTGGATGGAAAGGGAAAGGAAAAAGACTAGAGAATGAACACTGAGTTCTGCTGTGCCTCAAATTTTTAACACATTATATTATTCAATCCTTACAACACCATAACGTAAATTGATGTGTCTCCAATTTATTGCATGTGTGAACCTGACTTAAAGAGTTTAAGCTACTTCCCCAAAGTCTCTGGTTGTGCTCTCTCTGCTATATTACACCATTTTCTTCCCAAAGATAAGAAAACATTCCATAAAAGTTAGACATAAAAATCCTAAGGTTGCTGAAATATATGGCCTTCCATTCTACTAGTTGAAAGACTCAAGGTTGATGAGATCATTGGAGTGAAGTGCATAGATAACTTTAAAGGGTGCTAGTCATGAGACAGCCAAGAAATTGGCCCTATTAACTTATTCAAATATACTTCTGATTTCATTTGAGGCAGGGAATTAGGGCTAATGATGGAATTTTATTACCAGAAAGTGTCATATAATGAAATCTGTTAATTTTACAGACAGGGAAACTGAGTCTCAGAGGCATTAAGTGTCATATGTTTTGTAACAGATATAGTTTATGGCAAAACTCCAATTCCTCTGTGGTCTGGTAATTATTTCATTTGATAACACTGTCCTGGTGAACCTAGCATCCACAGTAACTGTGTATCTCATGGGATAAATCCCTTAGAAACGGTGGGCTGTATCAAACAACAAAGATAGAGCTAAATTAGAGTGATCCCAAGAAGGCCAAGAAAAGAAGCCATCCATGCTCTCCAGAGTTTACTGCTGAAGGATTAAACTGAAAGGTCTGCCTATCAAATGCAAAGGGCTTATTTCAGATGAATAGTCTGTGCTCACCTGTTCAGATTTAGCTGTTCTGCTGCACAGCTTTGTTTCTAATAGATGAAGCTAAACAAGAAACAATAACTAGTGGCAATTGTTTATAAGTATTCAGGAACTAGGCAGACTTAAGAATACCTTCTATGGGTGCGCCTGAGTGACCCAGTTGATGAAGCATCCACCTCTGGTCTTGATCTCAGGGTTGTGAGTTCAAGCCCCATACTGGGCTCTGCACTGAGCATGAAGCCTCCTTTAAAAAAAAAAAAGAAAAGAAAATAATTACCTTCTACCTGTGATGTAACACATGAAGTGAAGGAGGAAACAATAAATAAATAAAATAACATATATGTTCCATTATGAAAAATAAACAAGATGTTTATTGCAAAAATAATGAATACTTTAAAAAGGACCTTTCTATTATAATTCGCACATACGACCTAGTTTTAATAATATGTTACTGCAATTTAAATTTTAACTTAAGTTGCAGTAATGTAACTTAAAGTGACTAACAAAGTATGGTACAACATATTATCTTTTCCTTACCCTCTACCTCTATACATGTATTTCCAAAAATTTTTAAGTAGTGGCTATACTTTATGGAAGTGATGGTCTTCATGCTGTCTAGTATGTTTTCTCTAATGAAATTTTCCCATAATGCCATGGTAGGTCAGCTTTCGGATCTCTTTCAGTCTCAGCACATGCAGTGCTTGTATGCTACAGATCAAAAACAAAAGAGAAAGCATGGTAGAATTATTTTCCAAGGTGTTGGGACAGGGCTATTTCCTCATAATAATGGAGTCTGAGTAGCTGGCAGAAACGTTATGAGATGTCAGCTCTCCTATGTAGTTAGTTTAAATTCAGTGGCATTTCACATCTCTGTTATGTAACTCTATTCTAACAGACGTAGAATCCAGACCACACTTCCTGTTAAAACAGCATTAAAAGTAAAATGAGAGAACTCTTCACCTGCCCACTGATGTTCTTTCTGCTCTACACAGAAGCAACGAACTCAGGTTCAAGTTGCTGAAAACAAACAATTAGAAATCAAATCAAAACCTGTTTGGCTTCGCAATTGAATGCCGAGATTCAGTAAGAATCGTAACAATGCAAAGTAATAGCCTGCCGAATTCAATGAATACAGCTTAATAACTTTGGACTATGGCAAGACTTGGGTAAAATTAAAAAGTAATGTAAAGCTTCTTGAGTATGTTCCTTTGAATTAGCATTCTGAAGCATGTGCCTACACGCCATCCATTAAGAGGACTGCTGGTTTCGTTTACAGACTCTGCCTATATCAGCTAGCACTAATGTGTAAAAATGTATTGTAGGCTGGCCTATATAAAAAGCACACCAAATTTTCATTATGTTTCAGTCCAAAAGTGCTTGTTTTGCAGGATGGAGTCCATGTCAATAAAATGGATTGTATGTCACTTAAACCAAGAGACATGCTAATCTTCTAGAGGCCTCTGTCCTTAATCTCTACAGGACATGAGTCAGTTTAGAAGTGTGAGCTGTTCTCATAGGTAGCAACTATTGAGCTCTTTAATATAAATTCAAAAGCAAAGCTTATCAGTGTGTTTCAGAAATTGCTTCAATGTGGTTTCTGTCTATGAAAAAAAAATTCCCCTTCTTCTCCCAAATCCATGGGCAACTTCCAAGTTTTCACAGCGCCTGGGAGCACCTTTTAATTATAAAGAAATTGGTTTTGGTGATAGCTGCCCTGTGACCAATTGGATTAGAGATATTTCTTCTGGCTATTATGAAGCTAACTTGATTGTTGCCCTCGTGTAGTTAGGCATGATCAAAATATTAAGTAAAACAGTGTCTCCATTCAGAACTTCAAGACCCAGTGGTCTATTCTTTAAAAGTAGTAGCATAAATACCCATTTTATAACAAAAGAGCAGAATAATGGGATTGGAATCAAGAATTCATGGGGTGCCTGGGTGGCCCGGTCAGCTAAGCGTCCGACTTCGGCTCAGGTCACGATCTCACTGTCCGTGGGTTCGAGCCCTGCATCGGGCTCTGTCCTGACGGCTCAGAGCCTGGAGCCTGTTTCAGATTCTGTGTCTCCCTCTCTCTGACCCTCCCCCGTTCATGCTCTGTCTCTCTCTGTCTCAAAAATAAATAAATGTTAAAAAAAAAAAAAAAAGAATTCTTAGGTTTGTGAAGGAAGTTCCAAAATTTGTGGAAAATGATTAGGGTTACTTTCCTTATATTTTAAAATCACATGCACTATATCATACGAAGGCTAGAAAGGCTTAAAGACAATCTACAAAACCGCTCTTGGATCTAAGAGCAAATGGCTTTACAATAAAGTCTTTAAAATATGAAATTAAAGAGAAGGCCATCCTGTGACCTTTCATTTTATTTTCTAAACACCAAGAAGTATACATTTTCTGTTTACTTGTTCTAAATAGAAAAAATTCAATCATTACAGAAAGTAATGATCTGTATTCCAGTATAACGCCTTCCACAAAAGAATAAAAGGCTCATATCTATTTCTATATCATGTCTGGTATTAAATGACACTTTATTGATAAATACAAAATGAAATTTTGAAGTCAAATTAATATCACATAAAAATATAACAACAAAATAAAATGATAAAATATTCCATCATCTCTGAGATCAAAACACTAGAAAATAAGTAATGGATTTAAGGGGTATGTTTGTATAAAGGAATATTTTCTTTAATACAGAATTTTAAAAAGTAGTTTTTTTTTTCATTTAAACTTTCTTCTTAAAAGTTTGTGCAAAATATAAATTCAGTCTTTGGAAATAAAGTATGTAGATCAAGTTTTATTTTTATTGATGATTTCAAATCTATCACTGACTTGGATTGTTGTTATAAAAATAATTTCTCTTAACTATTTACATACAAATACTGAGGTATATTGAGTAGTGTATATAATGATTCCAGAATAAAGCACTAACATTTATATTTTTAAGATATCCTTCATATAAGTTTGTATGATTCCCATATTCATAAACTAAATAATGTGTTGTTGAATGGCCAATGAATATAGTGTGCTGATTAATGAAAAACCACATTTACAACAATAAATCAGTTTACTAGAAGCAATAAATTTCAGTTTATGGTACTTTATGGTGAAGAAACATCCAGCTAAAATTTAGAACTATTTCCAAAGAATTATACTATCATATCCATAAAGCAGATGAATCTAATGAGACATTTAGGAGGGAATTTTTAGAAATGATTTTGGAAATGTTATTTCATACAGTTATGAAGGATGTTGATTTTATTACTAGTATAACATTTGAGGAGTATCTAAACACATAGGTCTTTATGGGGTTTTTTTGAAGTATAATAGACATATATTACCTTAACTTCATGTACACAACATAATGATTCCATATTTGTATATATTGAGAAACAATCACCACCATAAGTCTAGTTACCATCCGTCACCATAGAAAAATTACAATTTTTTTCCTTGCGATGGAACTTTTAAGATTTACTTTCTTAGCATCTTTTAAACTTGCAAGACAATATTATTAACTATAGTTAATGCTGTACATTACATTCTCATGGATTATTTATCTTAAAATTGGAAGTTTGTACCTCTTGATACCTTTCTTCCATTTTGCCCATCCCCCAACATCCTGCCCTCTGGTGACTGCCAATCTGTTTTCTGAATGTGTGAAGTTTGGTTTCTAGATTTCACATATAAGTTGAAATCATATAGTATTTCTCTTTCTCTGTGACTTATTTCATTTAATATAGTAATCACAAGGTCTATTTGCATTGCTGCAAATTGCAATATTTCATTGTTTTTATGACTGAGTAGTAATCCATTCATCTGTCAATAGACACAAGTTTTTGTTTTTGTTTTTTTCCATGTCCTGACTATTGTAAATAATGATACAATGAACATAGGGGTGCATGTATCTTTTCAAATTAGTGTTTTTGCTTTCTTTGGGGAAATACCCACAAGTGGAATAGTTGGCTTATATGGTAGTTCTTTTCTTTTCTTTTCCTTTCCTTTTCTTTTCTTTTTTTTCTTTCTTTCTTTTTTTTTTTTTTTTTTTGAGAATCCTCCATACTATTTTCCATAGTGGCTCTACCAATTTACGTTCCCACCAACAGTGTATGAGGGTTCCCTTTTCTCTACATTCTCTTCAACATTTGTTACTTCTTGTCTTTCTGATAATAGCCATTATAAAAGTGTGAAGTCATGTCTTATTATAGTTTTGATTGCATTTCTCTGATAATTAGTGATGTTGAGAATTTTTTTTATGTGCTTGTTGGCTTTCTTTGGGTCTTCCTTGGAAAACTCTCTATTCAGATTCTCTGCCCATGTTTTAAATGGATTATTTGTTATTGAGCTGTATCAGTTCTGTATATATTTTGGATATTAATCTCTTATCAGATACATGATTTGCAAACACAGTTACCTTTGAACAACGTTGGTTTGAACTGTGTGTGTCCACTTACATGTGGATGCTTTATCAAAAACATTTTATCAAAATGTCACACAGTATTAGAAGTGTATTTTCTCTTCCTTATGATTTTCTTGACAACGTTTCCTTTCTTTAGCTTTCTTTATTGTAAGAATGCAGTATATAATACATATACACAATACATGTTAATTGACTGTTTGCTACTGGTTGAGTCTTCTGGTCAACAGTTGACTATTTAGTAGCTAGGTTATGGGGGAATAAAGTTATTTGTAGATTTTGCCTGTGTGGGTGGTCAGTGCCCCTAACACACACTTTGTTCAAAGGTCACTTGTATCTTCTCCTGTTCAAGCCTGCCTTTTACTTTTACAGTTTCCCTTACTGTGAAGAGGATTTTAGCTTGAGGTAGTCCTGTTTGTTTATATTTGCATATGTTGCCATTGCCTTTAAGTCAGATCCATAAAAATATCACCAAGACTGATGTAATGGACTTGAACATCTATGTTTCCGTCTAGGAGTTCTATGATTTCAGGTCTTACACTCAGTTTTTAATCCATTTTCAGTTAATTTTTATGTATGATGTAAGATAATGACCAGTTGCATTCTTTTCCATGTGGCTGTTCATTTTTTCCAACTAAAGACATTGCCCTTTCCCCATTATAGATTCTCACCTCATTTGTTGTAAACTAACTGACCATGTGTGCATGGTTTAACTTCTGGGCTCTCTATTCTGTTTCATTGATCTATCTGTCTGCTGTAATGCCAATATAGTGTTTTGGTTATTATAGCTTTGTAATATAGTTTAAAATCAGGAAGCATGATGCCTTCAGCTTTGTTCTTCTTTCTCCAGATTGCTTTAACTTTTGGGGGTGTTTTGTGGTTCCTAAAAATTTTAACCTTGTTTGTTAGAATTCTGTGAAAAATGCCACTAGAATTTTAACAGGGATCACATTGAATCTATAAATTGCTTTGTACAGCTTAACAATATTTTTTCTTCCAATCCTTGAACATGGAATATCTTCCCATTCACATGTGTCGTCTTTAATTTCTTTCAACAATGGCTCATAGTTTTCAGTGTACCTCATTGGTTAAACTTATTACTAGGTATTTTATTATTTTGTTGTTAGTGTATAAGACAAAACAGATTTTTGTACATTGATTTTGTAACTTATAACTATTGAATTTGTTTATTATTTCTAACAGGCTTTTTGTTTGTTTGTTCATTTGTTTTGTGGACTCTTTAAGCTTTTCTATATATATGATCATTGTCCATAAATACTGACAGTTTTATTTCTTCCTTTCCAATTTGGGTGCATTTTAGTTCTTTTTCCTATCTAATTACTCTAAGACTTAAAATACTCTGTTGAATAAAAGTGGTGTGAGTTGGTGTCTTTGTCGTTTTCTTGATCTTAAAGGAAAATCTTTAATTTTTTTTTGCCATTGAGCATAATGTTAGCTATGAGTCTAGGCACTTTCCAAACCACTGTTTTGGTGCTTGGTCCCAGGACATGTGAGTATGCAAATGAGCCCTTTAATAGCAGAATCTCCATTCCTTATAACTGTGTGGTTTTCCTGGATGTAAGACCAATTGGTTTTCAAAGCTAGACAATTTGGGGGTTTGTCTCTCTTGGCTGGTCCCAGGAACTGAGGTGCTTACTGTGGGGCACAAACTCTGTGCCCCTCAGGGAGGAAGCTGCATTTGTTAAATCTCTTAATCGTGGATTACTGCAGTGGGAGTGGGATTTGGGGGAGACCAAATCTCTGTCTATCCTACCCATCTTGATGTGGCCCTTTTATCCTTTGTTGTGGAAAAGCTGCACTGTACTGTATAGTTGTACTGTTTTCAGGTCATTTTCAGAGGGAATTATTTCATATGTAGCTACAGCTTGGTTGTGTCTATCGGAGGAGGTGACTTCGGGATCTTCCTATGCTGCCATCTCGAACTACCTTCCTAGTCACTATGTCTAAATGTAATAAAAGCATAAGTATATGTTGAATTGTTAGATTTGAACACTGTACACACAGATATTGTCATATATGAAAATGGATATCCATCTTAGGATCTTATGGATTACAAAGAGAATGAAAAAATTCCAAGAGATGTTACCTGAATTTAATCCCTAGTATAACAAGGTCTCTGTACATAGCACAAGAGTTAGTGTAAGGTGCTATTTAATTTTTGATGATAAAAGAAAGTAATATATTATAGGAACTAGGTGTTTGTATGTTGCTTTTTTTCACTTCTCCAACATGAAGACCATGAATTATAAACAGTCACAAATATCTCAGGTTTAGTCCAAGCCCAGACCAGGAAGTTTAATGAAGAAAAACATAGTCTTGGTTCAGAATATTTGACTTCTCCAATCAGTTAAATTCGAAGTATACATTCAAAGTGCATTGTATGTTTAATATTGCCTTAATACCCAAACTCAAAGAAAAGAATATGGTGTCAAAATTCTTTCTGCTATTATATCTGGTAGTTAAAACATTTCAAGAAACAAAACTGAAATTACCACATTACTAAATCTTGATACTATATACTAATATATAACAAGGAACACTACCTGATGTTTTTGAATAGTGACTTATAGCACAGAGGAAGGAAATATTTCTGATTCATGTAACATATGAGAAAACCCATCTTGAAGGATTCTAGCATAACATTGGTCCTTCTATGAATGCTCTCTTCTACTGGATTATCTTTTAGTATTTTATATTGAATCTCTGCCTCAGTGTCAGTTTATAATGTTTAAATAAATAGATCAAATTTATACGTGATGTAGAAAATTTGGATTCATTTTACATTGTTATAACAAGGGAAAATTACATAGAATAAAGGTAATTAGTCAATATTGAACATAGAAGACTACTATTCTTTCTTATTTTAACTTAGAGTTGTCAGTTTTCTTTATATGCTTCCAAGTTACATAAAGTATAAAAATATGGTAGGTTTAACAGAATATGAGATGAGGACATTTTTATCCAAGGTAAAAAACACAAAGAGAAGTAAAGCATTATTCCCCATGCTCTTCTTGAGGTCAGGTAAAGAGACCCTGAGTACAAAAACCTTTTCCCTCTTGATGTGGAGGCAATTATTTATACTGTTTGGGCTGAAAAAGTTGACACTTGTTAGAAAAGAAGTAACAAATAATTATTTCTTCCTTTATACAACTTCAGAAAGTAAATTCCTGTACTAGCTTATTAGAAAAAAAGAACTAAGTTGCTGAATATGACTGACCATATCAATTATGTGAAAGAAAGGAAATGTTATGCTAACATTTAGAATACCAGGCTAAAAGCATTTTTGGGGAGGTTTTCCTGCATATTTTGCCATTGAATCTTGGGTGATAATTGTTGATTGGGTCATGCGTATAGACAAAGTGTTCATCTTATTTGAGAGTATCTTTTCATATTATCCTGATTTGGATGTAAATATTAAAAAAAATCTTTAATGGTGAATTTATTCCTTTTATGAATTCACACGTAAGTTTACCTTGGTTCACATAGCTGAGGAACACCAATTTGTTTGATAGCTTTAAGTGAAGGTCAAATATGGAATATATTATGAAAAGAATATCTAAAATATATTGAAAGTTTACTCTTGCCCAGGGACTTTGGAAGACTTTTGTATGCATAATCTCATTGTAAATCTTAGAATAATCATGGGAGAAATATTAATGCATCCAATAGTCCAGAACAGAGGGCCAGATAAGTTAGGAAATTGGCCACAATGCACACAGGTTTGTATCAGTGATATAATTTGAATCCATATCTGTGTCCATAACACATATTTATGTTTTGAGAGAGAGAGAAGGCCCAAGTGAGTGAGGGGCAGAGAGAGAGAGGGATAGAGAGGGAATCCCATGAGAAGCAGAGAAAGAAAGAGAGAGAGAGAAAAAGGAAAAGAGAGAGATAGAGAGAGAGAGACAGAGAGAGAGAGAAAGAGCGTGAGCAGGGGAAGGACACAGAGAGAGGGAGACAGAATCTGAAGCAAGCTCCAGGCTCTGAGCTGTCAGCACAGAGTCTGATGCGGAGGCTTGAACCCACAAACCGTGAGATCATGATCTGAGCTGAAGTTCGACACGTAATGGACTGAAACACCCAGGTGCCCCAATATTAGTTTGCTTTAAATCATTAAACATTGGTAAAACAGCAAGTTATTCATATTAAGATTACAATAAAATTCTTTCTTGTCAAATTAGGAAATATTACTTCTTTTAAGCAGTTAAAATCTTAGCTTGCCAACAAAATATTAAAACAAAACATGAAGTCTAAAAAGATTGGAATGTTGGTGTTGATTTTTCTTCCTAGGCAAAAACCCAGAGATATTTTAAAAATCATTTTTGTATTAAAACTTCTGGCTAAATACTTATAAAACATCTCTTTGGCATTGGCTTTTTTGTTTAAGGAAGAAGAAAGTGGTAGAGAGAACCGTTTCCTTTTCCACAGGAGAAACTTGGCATTGACACTTGTCTCTAAAACATGTGATGTTCCTGTGATTCCTCGGATGTCTTTAAACTGGTGTCCAGCTGTTGGAAAACATTCTTGGTTTTGTGTGGCGTTAGCTCACAGCTGCTGTTGCTGGATTCTTCTGCACCTGTTTTCTCTACCAAGTGTGCCCATCTGAGAGAATCAGAGCATGTGATGTGTGGATATCTATCTAGATGCGAATGCTTAAATTGTAAGTAATGAAAGAAGATGATAAAAGCACTTTCAAATAAAGCATACCTTTGTTTTAAATATTCACAGTTTCGAGTTTAAGAGGCATTTAAAATATGCGAGCACAAAGGAACTGTATTAAAAAAAATAAGAAAGGAGAGAGGAAAGCAAGTTTTACATGCTAAATTATAATTCCAAGGATGGGATTTTTTTTTTTTTTTTTGGAAATGATTTAAAGGAAAAGTTTCTTTTTATTTCTATAAGCAAACAAACACTGACTTGGGAAATAAAAAAAAATATATTACTATGTAATTAGCAGAAGGCTCAGACAGTACTAAAGAATGACATAACAGAATTATCTGTCACGATAATGCGAGGTGTATATGTATTTTGTTTCCTTCATGAGATTGTAGTCTTATTCAGGAAATTACTCTGGTAATTCAGAAAATTATCACTGTATCAGTACCATCAAAAGTGCCAGCTTCCTGAATTGGGTGCTGGAACAGAAAAACAAATTTAGTGGAAAAGGTAGAGAAATCCTAATAAAATCTGGAGGGCATTTAATAGTGATATAGTAACATTGCTTTTCTTAATTAGACAAAGTACCATGGTAATATAAGATGCTAACACTAGGGAAATTGGGAGAGGAACATATGAGAATTCTATGTAAATATACAAGTATCTCCAAATAAAATGAGTATTTCAAAAAAAATTCATATTGGAATCTATCATATATACAGGTCTTATCCATTCATTTTAGCAGATATTTATTCAGTGGCTGTTGGTGCTTGGCACAAATTGGGTAGTGGAAAATGAAAAACAAACAATACAACTCAAAATACAAAAAAGCAAGGTTCCCACTCTCATGGAACTTGCAGGCTAGTATGGAAGGCTTACTAATAGAAAGAGTAAAAGCAGATATACAATTATAAATTTTAAATATTTGAATTTTAAAATTTAATGATGCATTTAATTAGGGAGAAGATTGCTGAGAAAGATATGTTTTTAAATGAATGCCTCTGTGATTTTTTAGGTATTTTTTTATTGCAATAAAATATATGTAGCATACATTTAACAATATTTAGGCGTACCTAAATAGACCTAAGTTAAATACTTAATGTCATTAAATACTTAATGTCAATTGAGTGACATTAAGTATATTCATATTGCTGTGCCACCTTCAACCCTATCAGAAATTTTACCTCATCCCGAATGAAGCTCTGTACCCATTAAACAATAAGTCCCCTTCTTCACCCCCAATGCCCCCACCTTAGTCCCTGGTAACCAATTTTCTACTGTCTGTTTCTATGTATCTCATATACGTGGAATTGTATGATATTTGTCCTTTTGTCTGGTTTATTTTACTTAGGATTACGTCATGTTTTTGAAGTTCATCCGCTTTGTAGCAAGTATCAGAAAATCGTTCCATTTTAGGCTGAATAATATTCCATTGTATGTATATATTATATTTTGTTTATTCATCTACTGGACATTTGGGTTGCTTCCACCTTTTAGCTATAATAACGTTCTTATGAACACTGAGGTACAAATATATGTTTGAATCCCTCCTTTCAATTCTTTGGGGTACATACCCAGAGGCGAAATTTCTAGATTGTATGGCAACTCTATGTTTAATATTTTAAGGAACTGCCACACTGTTTGCCACCACTCCTATTTTTTAGGCAAGACCTGAAGTGTGCAAAGGAAAAATTGTTTGGAGAAACAGTTAGATCGTGGATGGCTAGCAGGTAAGGAGTTGGAAGAAGGAGAAATTTTGAAACAAAACAGAAACAGGGTTGCACAGAGCCTCTGAGGCCGGAAAGATATTGGCCACTTTTCAAGACTGAAATGCGAGTAGCATGTGGTTGTTCATGGAGAAAGAAAAGGAGTTGAATTCAAGATGAGGTGTGGACTCAGACAGGGTTCAAATCAGATAGTTATGTATGTCACTGCAGTATGTGCATTTTATACTATGTAAAAAAAAAAATTTGAAAGGTTTTCTTTAAGTAGGATTATGCTATCTATGCCTTTATTTATTTTTGTTCATGTGAAAAATGGATTGGAATAAGTCAAGAATATATAAAGTGAGCCACTTAGGAAGATCGGTGTTCCAGGTAAGATGTTATTACTGTCTTGGGTAAGGAAGGTGGAGTTTGTGATTTAGACACAGAAAATCAGGTGATGAATCCAATGTAGGGAAATAGGTGTCAGAAATTACTTCCAGGTTTCTACTTGTAATAACTATGTATGGTGGTACCACTTATCTACAGGGAAGAATTCGATTTTGAAAATTTCAAATTTGAAGCATCTGTTAGCTATCAAAATTCTTATTGTTATCAACTAAAATATTTCCCTGACTTTAGAGTTATTTATTTATTTATTTATATTTTAGAGAGAGAGAGCACGAGTGTAGGAAGAGGAGCAGAAGGAAAGATAATCTTGTTTTAAAAATATCTTTTAATGTTTATTTTATTTTTGAGAGAGACAGAGTGTGAGCAGAGGAGGAGCAGAGAGAGAGGGAAACACAGAATCCGAAGCAGGTTCAGCGCTCTAAGCTGCCCAGCACAGAGCCAGATGTGGGGCTTGAACTCGCAAACTGTGAGATCATGACCTGAGCTGAAGGCGGATGCTTAACTGACGTAGCCACCCAGGCTTGCTGAGAGAGAAGCTTAAGCAGGCTCCACACTCAGTTTGGAGCCTGATGCAGGGCTCGATCCCACAACCCTCAGATCATAACCTGAGCTGAAATCAAGAGTTGGACACTCAACTGACTGAGCTACTGAGGTGCCACTCCTTGACTTTAGAGTTATTTACAAATAAATAACTTTGAAAATTATTTCTTTTTCAGTTTCCTCTTGCTAGGCAGAGATAGTAACTCTACAAAATAAACATTTTATCTTTTGCTTGTTTGTTTTTTCCTCATAGTATTCTGGCAGTAGTAGACAACTGGATTATTAAAAGAAAAGCAAGATGGAAAAATACATCTGAAACCTTTCAACACACATTTTATTTCATGGAGACATTAAAATTTATTATTTACAATTATCTGGTTAATTTACCTTATGTAATCTGTCAAACCTGTTCATTCAAACAAAATATGTTATGCCTTTGATACATATTACAAAATGGCTTGACTATAAGGAGCCAAGGTCTCACAATTCCCTTCATCTTAGAGATTTATTCGCAATCATTTTATCCCTTATCTAAGTAGTCTACTCACTGGTTTTATATTTTAGTCATTTCTATTGTTTGGTTGAAGTTCTTGAAGTTTTGTTTTGTTTTGTTTTCTTGTTCCTTCCTTTCTCTCATGAATAGAAATGTTCTGGCAAAGAAAATGTATGTCACCCAAAATTAGGACTTTAAAACTGGTGTCATTTGGTTACTTATAACTTTAGTGTGCTTGGGATTTTACTGGCTTTATGCCACCTCACAAGTAACTCATTCCTTTTGATAGTTTACAACATAATTATTTAATCTAATTATTTTACTTCACTCATTTCATCTCTCTAGAATGTATTTGCAAATAAAATGGCTACTTAGGACTTTGAAGATAGTTAAATAAAACAAAAATATGTTATAGGAGAAATATAGTAGAAGTATTTTCCTGTAGAAAATAGATGGTTTTCATTTGGTAATTTATGTGCTGAGCTATCATTAGCAGAATGGAAAATATTAGAAAAGGATTAATTGACAATGTGCCAATATGGTTGGCAGGACGAATTATCACTTTGACTTTAAGGCTCTGATATTTTTTGTATTTTTATGGTTACATGAATCTATCATGAGTTTTATTATGTCTTCCTCCAACTATTCATGAGCCATGATCAAATGAAGCTTTACAGGAAAAAATACAGGAAAAAATAAAAGGATAAGGAAAAAGAAGAGGGGAGGAGGGTAAGAAAGAAAAGCACAATTTTATGATGTGACAGAGGCGTTAGCCGATGCTACAATGGTAATCATATTGTAATGTATACATGTTTCAAATCAACATATTGTATATCTTTAACTTATAACTTATATAATGTTATATGTAAATTATATCTCAATAAAATTTATAAATTATTTAATTCATGTGTGAACTTACAAATGTGTAGAGAATGCACGTGTTTCCTCTCCTCTACTTTGTAAATTCAGAGAATAGGCTGTCAGAATTCCATGACTGCTCTTTAAATCCTGGGTTGTGTCCTTTTGATGGCAGACCTTATAAAGGCAACTTTATTTTCTCCTGTAAGGAGACAAGCATAAAAATAGGGAAAAAAAGTTCAAACCATTGAGATGAGAAGTCTGGGTCTTAGACCTTATTCTGCCACTGAATATTTATATGATTTCCCACAAATAATCTGTCCTGTTTGGGAAACAGTATCTTGCTTGTGAATGAATGTATTAAATTAGATCACCGCACCAAGCTCTAACATTCTCTTCTCCGCTCCCTGTGCATTTGCCTTTCTCTTTGTAAATATCATATAGTTCACATCGCAAATCTTCTCAAACATTAAAGGCCACTGTTGATTATAAACTGAAGAAAAAGATGATAATTGAATTCATGATAGGAAATAAAACTTTTCTTTATTGAGATGTATGAGAAGCACAAGGGCAACACTATCAACGTTTCAAAGATAGATCGATGGGGTAGTTCTGTTGCCAGAGGAAAGAGATTTGATTTTCAGTTGCCAGCATACAGTGAGACCTGACAGAAGCTTAGAGCAGAATCTTTAGAACCAAAAGCAGTAGCATCAAGTTGGGATGAGTCTGGATAAAACAATGAATGAATGAATGAATGAATGAATGACTAAATAAATAAATAAAACATATAAATAATTTGTTCTTGTCCAACAAACAGATTTCATTAGGACTTCAGTGAAAGATGTTTGCTTCCCCTTTGTGCTTTGTGGGCTATTTCTGTCATTTAGCTCATTTCTGACCGTCCTCCATACACCTGTAGCAGCCCTTTCCCAATCTGCTCCAAACAGATATGAACTTGGCTGGGGGAGAGGGAAGTTTACAGCCAAACTCAACCGAGGGCTTAGGACCTGCATGCCAAGTATTTTGCTAAGGAATGTATATTCACCTAATTATCATCATAGCCACCATTTTATTTTTTTTATTTTTTATTTTTTTTAATTTTTTTTTCAACGTTTTTTTATTTATTTTTGGGACAGAGAGAGACAGAGCATGAACGGGGGAGGGGCAGAGAGAGAGGGAGACACAGAATCAGAAACAGACATAGCCACCATTTTAAATACTTAACCTCATCATCTCTGTTTTATAGATGTAAAAACCAAGGGTCAGAGACATTGTTTATCCAAGGTCATACAAATAGTAAGTGACTATGCCTAGATGTGAACCTCTGTTTGGAAAATGTATCCCATGTTTTACATTTATTAACGTATTTGATTACTTATTTATGCCCTCTCTCATTCCTTACTATGATAAAAAAATAAAGATACAGGAAAAATAAAGGCCAAAAGAGTACATTGAGTCCATGGGTAAACTTAATCCTACACTTAGACTCGAGCTTCTTGCTTTGCTACATATGTTAGGTTCTCTTTCACATTTTACCATAACAGGGTTCCATTTCCTCATTTAGAAAATAGTAATGCATCTGCCCTTGTTTTTTTTTTTTTTTTAAGTTTTTATTTAAATTCCAGTTAGTTAACATACAATGTAATATCAGTTTCAGGTGTACAATTTACTGAGTGAACACTTCCATACATCACCCAGTGTTCATCACAGCAAGTGCCCTCCTTAAGCCCCATCACCTATTTCACTATATCCCTCCACCTCCTTCCGCTCTGATAACCCTCCATTTGTTCTCTATAGTTAAGAGTCTACTTCTTGGTTTGCCTCTTTCTCTCTCTCTCTTTTTTTTTTTTTACTTCTTTGCTCATTTGTTTTGTTTGTTAAATTCTTTATATGAATGAAATCATATGGGATATGTTTTCCCTGACTGACTTATTTTGTTTAGCATATTATTCTCTACCTCCATCCATATTGTTGCAAATGGCAAGATCTCAACTTTTTTTTACAGCTTAATAATATTCTATTGTGTATATATACCGCCTCTACTTCATTCATCAATCAGTGAAGACTTGGGCTGTTTCCATAATTTGGCTATTATAGATAACACTGCTATAAAAATCTGGGTGCAGGAATCCCTTTGAATTAGTATTTTTGTATACTCAGAACAAATACTTAGTAGTGCAATTGCTGGATCATAAAGTAGTTCTATTTTATCCAACAAAATTGTAATGTGCACACAAGTTACAAATCTTAAAATAATTGTTAATACCTAAAAAATCTTATGTATTTACATGCTTTAGAGTTTTAAATTGGTATAGCGGTAGAGTATATAATAATTGTGTAATTTTATTAGTTAAGTCAAATGAAACATTAAACTTTATTTTAAAACAAGACTATAATCTTTTTATTCTAATAAAACAAAATGCAGAAGAAAATGTAAGATAGACACCCAGTGGTTTTTTTAATATAGTTCTCCCATAATATATTTGGTTTTATCCAGATTTCATATAATGATATATGGTAATAATTTCTTATAATGTATATTTACTCTTGATTTAATTTTGAAGAATAACCAAGAAATAATGAGAATATGCTGATGTAGATTTGGGGCTTCATGTATAGTGTTCTAAATAGTTTCATATCTGAAAATTGCCTGGACATTTATATACATTTAATACTTAAATACTCAAAATGTTCTTAAAAGTGTTTGCCTATATTATTTTTCAGTGAGAACAATAACAACCTATGAGATTTCTCAGTTATATAAAATAACTGAGGATAGAACTAAGAAGTTCCCCCCTCCCAGAGGATACTTTCTTACATTTTC
This sequence comes from Neofelis nebulosa, assembly GCF_028018385.1. Classification (NCBI taxonomy): domain Eukaryota; kingdom Metazoa; phylum Chordata; class Mammalia; order Carnivora; family Felidae; genus Neofelis; species Neofelis nebulosa. The sequence goes on along the minus strand of NC_080784.1, from coordinate 92,820,574 downwards.
AAATTATTAACAACAAATAGGTTTTACTCTATAGATTGGAAAAGCAAAAAACAAAAACAAAAACAAAACAGCCAAAGAAACCCCAAACAGTAAAAAGGCAAGAAAAAAAATAAAACTCAGTAATGTTTTAAGGAGTTTGTCTTTACTCAAAATTTTAAAAACCAGAATAAAGGCAAAACCCCACAAATAAATTAAGTCTTTAAGACTCACCTTAAAATGTTTTGATTTAAGCTGATAGTATCTCTAGTTGTAAACTTTGATTTAGGGCTTCATAAATTAGAGGTCCTTAGGGGAGAAATCTATTGAGATAGAGGAGCAGATTCTTGGAGCCGAATGGGACAATGTGTAGTATACAGAAGCACAGACAGTACTTTTGGATTTCCTAGTAAGTCTATGTTATCTTAGGCTACATAGTTATACATTTCAAACCAAAGACCTTAATAGGTAATGGAAACTGTCTTATAATGAATAACGTTTAAATTTTATAGGGATGATTTTATTGCCTAGTCTTGCATATTTTTTAACCAGGTAGTTATTTAATATTCTTTAAATTTGTGACATTTCATTATTAACCATTTCATTTAAAAAACTGCCTATTTTCCAAAAATGTTGTAGATAATTTTGAAAAGCAAAGTGCATTTATGCAATTACCTTAGTAATTACTAAGTTATTACTAATTTTTACATTAGTTTACTACTGTCTGATATCATGCATTAATATAATTAAGAAAATAGGGGCACCTGGGTGGCTCAGTTGGTTGAGCATCCGACTTTGGCTCAGGTCTTGATCTCACGGTTTGTGAGTTTGAGCCCCATGTCGGGCTCCGTGCTCATAGCTCAGAGTCTGGATCCTGCTTCAGATTCTGTGTTGCCTTCTCTCTCTGCCTCTCCTCTGCTCGTGCTCTCTCTCTCTCAAAGATAAATAAACAAAAAAAATTAAAAAAAAGAAAATACCTTAGTTACTGAAAACATATAGGCTTATGATTATGCTCTAAATGTACATTTGATATATTGATATGTCAGTCACTTTGCATTTATAATCTTATTTTTGTAGATAAACATTTTTCATATTCCCTTACAATTATATATATATATATATATATGCACACATATAATAATATATATCACTGATACACTTGTATTGGTTAATAACAATGGTATTGTTAATGATAATGTAATTAATAACAATGGGATTAATAATCACATACACTAGCAATAATAGTGTTCTTGTTTATTGAGAGTCAACTATGTCAACTATACACTCGTCACATTATGGTGTTTCTTTCCCCTCATAGTAACCCTTGAAAGATATGTATGCATTTATTTATTTATTTATTTATTTATTTTAATTTTTAAAATTGTTTATTTTATTTTAGAGAGAGAGTGTACGAGCAGGGGAGAGGAGCAGAGGAAGAGAGAGAGAGAGAGAGAGAGAGAGAGAGAGAATCTAAAGCAAGCTCCAGGTCCAACACAGAGCCCAATGCGGGGCTCAGTCCCATGACCCTGGGACCAGAACCTGAGCCCAAATCAAGAGTCAGATGCTGAACCAACTGAGTCACCCATGCGCCCCAGATATGTATGCATTTAGTCATGAGGATGCTGTCACTTAAAGAAGTCAAATAACTTCCCCTTAGTCTTCTAAGTCAAGGAATCTAACTCTATTCTGTTTGATTATGACACACATGATTTTTCTGCTCGAGGGTCTTTTTAATCTATTTTCCATAATACACAGATTCCAGTGCATTTTAACTTTACTACTTCATAAAACACATATTATACATATACATATTAATATAATGGGCCTTAGCTTTAAACTGGTGTGTTGTTTTTTATACTTAAATGTTACAGAGAATAATAATTTCTAGTCTATTTCTCACTATGAAACCGATTTTATTCCAAACTTCCATACAGCAATAACCCTTTTAAGTAAAAACCTTATTAAACAGATCTGACATAGTGGCTGGGAAAATAATTGTATAAATAATAATTCTCACATACTTCCTGATAAAATGTACATTCCCAGTTCAAGATTTCACAATACTTAAGTTATACACATTAGCTATGTATTTAAATTGAAGTATGTTTTCCACTTATTTTTTCAATTAAATAATATACACAATGGAATACTACGTGGCAATGAGAAAAAATGAAATATGGCCTTTTGTAGCAACGTGGATGGAGCTGGAGAGTGTGATGCTAAGTGAAATAAGCCATACAGAGAAAGACAGATACCATATGGTTTCACTCTTATGTGGATCCTGAGAAACGTAACAGAAACCCATGGTGGAGGGGAAGGGAAAAAAAAAAAGAGGTTAGAGTGGGAGAGAGCCAAAGCATAGGAGACTGTTAAAAACTGTATTACATTTAAATTACTATTTCAAATATACATTGAGCACATACTATGAGCAAACTATTGAAAGAAAGCCAAATGAGTAAAAATACGCTTTCTTCTCTAAAAGAAATTTTGATTTAGTAGTAAAGAAATAAGTAAAGAAGATAACCAAAATAACCACAGAATGTATCTTATTACATGTAAATTATGAGGGAGAAACAGCAATACCAATGTGGTGTTAAATCATGGAGTGAACAAGTGAACTGGGGAAAATTAAGGATTTTCCAAGAAGGAGATCATATTCAAGGAGGATTTTACTGTTTGAGTTATAGAGAGTGCATTCTAAATCAAAGGCAAAGGATCAGGGAGAGAAGATTAACTGGATATTCAGGGGATAGCTTGTTTTTCATTTCTGCTGTAGCATATGGTAAGTAGAAAAAACTAGAAGGAGATAAGGTTTTAAGCCATGATGTAGCCTGGAGTGTCAAAAAGTTTGTATATCAGATGGTATAAAAATTTTTAAGAGTTTTTTCCCCCCAAGGTACAATATGAATAGATCTTGCATTTGAAAATTTATCTTACAGCAATTTCAAGATTAAAGTCAAGTGAAGAACTTCTCACAAAGCGTTATTCTCCTCTGTGGTCCCTGGGAATAGACTAGACAGCTTTAGAGATTTTTAATACCTATTTGAATACCTTCTTATGTCAGCCATAATAAATTTGGGTTTTTATGGGTTTTCCTTACTCTAAAAAAGTAGATTATTCTTGAGAAATCTTGTTCATGATATTTACCTTGCATTCAACTGCCTGCTGGCACTTCAACGTGCATAAAACTACATTCCTTTTCCAGGATCCTAGATAAGATTCTTCTTTTGGTCACGCACTTGTCTGATAGCAATATCATGTATCCAGTTACCCAGAGAAGAAGTCAAGCCACCATTCTGAACCATTTTTTTAATCATTAGCCTTAGTCAATATTTATTTCTGCTCTCTAGCTCATTTCTTTGTGTCTCATCACCAGCCTCAACGTATATTATACCTTCTAAGTTGTCTATATCTACTATGACTTCCCACCCATTTTATGCCTTATTCTGTCTGAATAGTCTTTCCAAAAAGGGTGACACTTCTTTTTCAAATCCTTCAAGGAGTTCTCCTTTCCTCCTTTAACATACTACTTAACTCAGCATGGAAGACCATGGGATTTTTCTGGCTTCTATCTTTCTTTCCTTCCTCTTCTCCCATTACTTACTCTAGAAATCTGCCTTCTAACATGATGAACCCCTTTGAGTTTCTGTAAAGATCATCTAATTACTCAACAGCAGGCATGAATCTCCTTGGAAAACATTTCCGTGTTCTTATCTGTCTTTATCCTTCAAAATACTGTACCTCCATTAATCCCTCTCAAAATCAATTTGACTATATCTCTACAATTGAATCCCAATGACCTTGATCATAATTTATGATTTGCTTTTTATACTATCCACACACCATATCTCTGTTGTTAAATATGTCACAAAATGTTCTAATTTGTGCTTTATAAATCTTTTTCTGCTATTAGACCAAAGCAACATGGAAACAAGGGGATGTTTTTTAATAGCCTGGCATCTAGCATAGTACATGAGATATAATTGATGCTCAACACAGATACCTGCATAGGCAAAAACTTGGTTCTGTGGGTGGAGTCTTTTGCCTAAAAGAATTAAAGGTAAAACAGAAAATATTATAAAAATAGTATAATAATAATCTGAATATTTAATTCATTTTGCTTTCAGTTCAGACTAAGTTCTGCTAGAGCCCTGACCTTAACAGAAAACTGTGGAATGTTTAATGACAAAAATAATTTTTTCCTATGTGGAAAGTGATGGAAATTTGAGTGTTTTAGTATATGTTGTTTTCCTAAAACTTCAGAGTTAGGACTTCAGTGTAGATGAAGTGAACAAAGAGAGAGGAAAGTAGGGGGAGTTTTTTGGTGAGTGTAACTACATTATTCTAAGCATGTCTCCAGTAGAATTTGAGGGTTTTATAGACTTACTATTGGCTGCTCTAAGTTAATAAATTATGTATTTATACTCATGGTAGTATCACTCATTCCACACACAGACCCACACTCATACAGGTATTTGACAGTAAGAACACCTAATTATGCAATAATAAAAAGCCTTACTTTACAATGAAAGTCAAATCATCATAGATATGGTTAAACATTAAGACAGCACAATTAGAAACTATTTTTCAGTTCTTTGTTCACTTTTATTTTATTCCTGTATTAGAAATAAAGTAAAAATTATAATCAAGTAATTTATATCAAAATATATAAAATATACCACTTGTAAAGGTATGTTTTATATTAAAAATAAGTTGTTTCTTATCTTGAAAGTACTCTTCTTTGTTGAAGGTCAAACAAAAGAGCTCTGAAATTTATTTTTTTAGTCTCATTTATGACATCCATTCTGAATTAGTTCAACAAATTAAATTATCAGAGACAGATCAAGAGTAATAATGCATTATCCATAAAGAGTGAAGAATTGAACATAGGTAAAATTCATTTGATAAAGAAGAGAGATAAGTTGGCTTGGATAAATGTTACTAACCATTAAATTATGTTAAATCAAACAGTAGACGAAAAGTAAATATTTTCAGAAATCAAAACAAATCAAAGTTACTTTATTATTTTCGTGATTTTTAGTCTTCAAATTAGAAACGTCTGTGCTATTATCAATAATGACATGATAATATTTTAAAAGACTAGGACTAACATATTAGGAAAAATTATTTTAAAAATGTTACCCATTAATTTCTTCAATCACATTAATAAAATAAAGATGAGAACCATATAATCCTGTCAATAGATGCAGAAAAGCATTTGATAAAATTTACCATCCTTTCTTCATAAAAACGTTCAAGAAAGTTGGAATAGAAGGAATATACTTAAACATCATAAAAATCACTTATGAAAAGCCTACAGCTAATATCATCCACAATAGGGAAAAAATGAGAACTTTTCTAATGAGTTCAGGAACACAACAGGGATTTCCACACTCACCACTGTTGTTTAATGTGGTGTTGGAAGTCCTAGCCTCAGCAATCAGGCAACAAAATTAAATAAAAGGCATCATAATTGGCAAAGAGGAAGTCAAACTTGCACTTTTTGCAGATGACATGATACTCTACATGGAAAACCCGAAAGACTCCACCAAAAGACTCCTAGAGCTAATACATGAATTCAGCAGAGTCGCAAGGTACAAAATCAATGTACAGTAATTGGTTGCATTTTTATACACCAAAAATGAAACAACAGAAAGACAAATAAAGAAACTGATCCCAATCACAATTGCACCAAGAATTATAAAATACCTAGGAATAAACCTAAGCAAAGATGTAAAAAATCTGGATGTATAAAACTATAGAAAGCTTATGAAGGAAATTGAAGAAGATACAAAGAAATGGAAAAAAATTCCATGCTCATGGGTTGGAAGAATAACTATTGTTAAAATGTCAATAATACCCAAAGCAATCTACACATTCAATGAAATCACAATCAAAATTTCACCAGCATTCTTCTTGAAGTTAGAACAAGCAATCCTCAAATTTGCATGGAACCACAAAACACCCCAAATAGTCAAAGTAATATTGAAGAAGAAAACCAAAGTGGGAGGCACCACAATCCCAAACTTTAGCCTCTACTACAAAGCTGTAATCATCAAGACAGTATGATATTGGCACAAAAACAGACACATAGAGCGATGAAATAGAATAGAGAACCCAGAGTTGGACCCACAAAAGTATAGCCAACTAATCTTTGACAAAGCAGGAAAGAACATCGAGTGGAAAAAAGACAGTCTCTTTAGAAAATGGTGCTGGGAGAACTGGATCGCAACAAGCAGAAGAATGAAATTAGACCACTTTCTTACACTATACATAAAAATAAACTCAAAATGGAAGAAATACCTACATGTGAGAGAGGAAAACATCAAAACCCTGGAAGAGAAAGCAGGAGAAAACCTCTCTGACATCAGCCACAGCAATTTCTTACTTGACACATCTCCAAAGGCAAGGGAATTAAAAGCAAAAATGAACTATAGGGACCTCATGAAGATAAAACGCTTCTGCACTGCAAAGGAAACAATCAACAAAACTAAAAGGCAACTGACAGAATGAGAAAAGATATTTGCAAATGACATATCAGATAAGGGCTAGTATCCAAAATCTATAAAGAACTTACCAAACTCAACACCTGAAAAAGAAATAATCCAATGAACACATGGACAGAAGACATGAATAGACACTTTTCCAATGAAGACATCCATATGGCCAACAGACACATGAAAAGATGCTCAACATCACTCCTCATCAGGGAAATACAAACCAAAACCACACTGAGATACCACCTCACACTGGACAGAGTGGCTAAAATGAACAAATCGGGAGACTATAGATGCTGGAGAGGATGTGGAGAAACGGGAACCCTCTTGAACTGTTGGTGGGAATGAAAACTGGTGCAGCCACTCTGGAAAACAGTGTGGAGTATCCTCAAAAAAATTAAAAATAGAACTACCCTATGACCCAGCACAGCACTAGTAGGAATTTATCCAAAGGATACAGGAGTGCTGATGCATAGGGGCATATGCACCCTAATGTTTGTAGCAGCACTTTCAACAATAGCCAAATTGTGGAAAGAGCCTAAATGTCCATCAACTGATGAATGGATAAAGAATATGTGGTTTATATATACAATGGAATACTACTTGGCAATAAGAATGAAATCATGCCATTCGCAGCAATGTAGATGGAACTGGAAGGTATTCAGCTGAGTGAAATAAGTCAGGCAGAGAAGGACAGTCATCATATGTTTTCACTCATGTGGATCTTGAGAAACTTATCAGAAGTCCATGGGGGAAGGGAAGGGGAAAAAATAATTACAAACAGAGAAGGAGGGAGGCAAACCACAAGAGACTGTTTAAATACAGAGAACAAGCTGAGAGTGGATGGGAGGGTGGGGGAGAGGGGAAAATGGGTGATGGGCATTGAGGAGGGCAGTTGTTGGGATTAAGCACTGGGTGTTGTATGGAAGCCAATTTGAAAATAAATTAAATTGAAAAATAAAAATAAAAATTCAATATTGAAAATAAAAAAAAATGCTATCCATTTATTTCTTCACATATATTTTCTTTCACAAATAAGATATACATGCCATGGATTTATCTGAAAGAAATTGACAAGTGAATTTATTTCTCAATTATGTGAGATGAATTACTATGTTTGATATACTAAATTTAATGATTTAAAGTAAGTGAATGCTTCTACAAAAGTGGTTTCCACCGCTTAAAATTCTAATATTTCAAAAAAAGGGTTTCTAGGCTCAAGTGATATTTCTTGAGCTGGTTGATTTTGTACTAAAAGGTTTGCGAAGTCATTATTAGAGATGTCTCAGTAACAAGTGACAGCATCATTTTCATGAGAACACTGAATATTAAAATCATAGATAGGCATCTTTGAATTTAAGCACATAAATATAGAATAAGAAGAACTCAGAGGAAAATGGAAGTGTCTTTTCAACGAATAATTGTATACATAGACTTGATCCCATTAATTCTGAGGTATATTTTAACAGGGAAAGAAATGAAGAGAAAAGTTTTGTTAAGACTGCTGTGGCAAGTAAAGAATGCAAAAGAAAAGTATTAACTCGGGGCGCCTGGGTGGCGCAGTCGGTTAAGCGTCCGACTTCAGCCAGGTCACGATCTCGCGGTCCGTGAGTTCGAGCCCCGCATCAGGCTCTGGGCTGATGGCTCGGAGCCTGGAGCCTGTTTCCGATTCTGTGTCTCCCTCTCTCTCTGCCCCTGCCCCGTTCATGCTTTGTCTCTCTCTGTCCCAAAAATAAATAAAAAAAAAAAAAAAAAAAAAAAAAAAGTTGAAAAAAAAAATTAAAAAAAAAAAAAAAAAAGAAAAGTATTAACTCAAACCACTGATATGAGATGATTCCAGAAATTATGGAAACAAACTTATAAGAATGTTTTGAAAAGAAATTAGGAAACAATATCTTGAAATGAAATGATATGTTAAGAGATTCCGAAAATATCAAAGACTAGTAAGGACTTCAAATAAAACAGAAAATACATAAATGAGAATGGAATAGTTATATAGATTTATATACATATAAATAAATGTATAAATGTACATATATACATTTTAGCTCTGATCTCAGGGTTGCATAACTTCTTGGGATTCAATTTTCTTACTTACAAAAATAGAAGTGCTACTTGTGTAATTTATTCTGAATACAAGGTATGTTTCTATCTAGTCTAGAAAGATTGCAACTATAAACACAGTATTAACTTTATCTATCCCTGAAGAAGTTCAAACCTCTTTGCCATTTGCCTGAGAAGAAATAAAAGGTACCATGTAAAGTATGTACTATGATATTATCCATGAACCGACGTCATCTTATGACAATGAACACAAAAATAATAAATGCATTCCATGTATTAAAATATCAAAGACAGCACAATATAACAAAATTGATTATATTATTAAGAGTCCCAGACGATAATAGTTAGACTGGCAACTTAGAATTGAGGGCACTTTAATGAAGTGATAAATACAATGTATAGGTAGCATTTACAAAAACCACCAAGGGATGTTACAATACTATCAGGCTAGCAAGGGGAGTGGGAAGAGCTGTAACTACCTCTAGGCCAAAAGGAGCAAGATGAGGGAGAGGTTACTGGAAGCCAGAGATGTGAGCTGTATGCAGAGGGATTCAGTGTATGCAGTGAAGACACACTATTGGTCATGCATATGGCCAACCAATGTGACCTCGTAGTGATGGAAGACGCTGTTAGATTGACCCCACTCTTCTCCTACTCTTCAGTCCTGATGACTCACATTAGCCAAATCCCCTTGAAAGTCTCCAGGGATGCAACCCATACAGGACAGCCTTCTTAGATCCAAACCAGGTATAGAAGGGTAGAAGGCACATCTGGAGGATTAATCATTTCATGAAGATATTAAAAATTGATCAAATATTTTTCTTCTTAACAAGTAGTTTTAAAATAACAATATATACCAAGGGGAAAGAAGAGCGATTTGAACCAATACATCTGAATTTGAATTCTAATTTCATTGTTTCCTAGCTGATTGACATTTGACAAGTCAATTTCCTTCTTTACATAACAGCATCCTCTATATATTGGGGACTGTAACACCTGGTAATATGTGAGGGGGTTTCAGTGGATTATAAATAAAAAGAATGTATACAAAATTGAGTACAAAACAAACATTAAAAAAATGTTTTCTTTGGGGAGCCTGGGTGGGTCAGTCAGTTTAGTGTCTGACTCTTGGTTTCAGCTCAGGTCTCATGGTTCATGAGTTTGAGCCTCCTGTCTAGCTCCTCGCTGACAGTGCAGAGCCTGCTTGGGATTCTCTCTCTCCCTCTTTTTCTGCCCATCCCTGCTCTTGTTCTCTCTCCTCTGTCTCTCTCTCTCTGTCTCTCTGTCTCTCTCTCTCTCCTCTCTTTCTTTCAAAATAAGTAAAGAAAGTTTAACAGAAAACAATGTTTTATCTTTCTCTCTATAAATCAAATCAGTCAGAATTCTTAAGTCCATGGCATCTCTCTCTCTCTCTCTCTCTCTCTCTCTCTCTCTCTCTCTCTTTAATTTGCGTAAGAGCTAAGTTTTAAGAACATCACATCCTATTCAGTTTCACATTCTTTCAAGGCAAGAAAGAATTTGACTCATTTGAAAATTCTGCCATATTCAATATAGTTAAGAAAATTAGAACTAATTTAATGTTCAAGGACTTCTAGAAATCAAATGCTATAATTGCATTCTAGAATGTATGCTGTTTCATGTCTTATGCCACATAGTTCTACACAGAAGAGGAATAAAACAATCTGATACAGTCTAACCATGGCAGTTCTCAGTCATCTTGGAATATGTGCTTTTGAAATTTTCACCTATCCTTGACTGGGACTTTTTAAAAATTAAATTGTATTTAATAAGAAACAGAAATTTTATTTTGAATCAGTGTCTTAGGAAACATAAGTAAAATCACAACAGACAGATTTTATTGTAAACCTTAAATTGTTAATTATTAAATTTCTATCCTGCGTTTGAGAATATACTCATTACGTTTAAAGAAGGAAATGAGCCAACATTGTACAACTAAATACCACCAGGCTAACTTACATGACAAATATCAAAATATTTTAGTGAGAAATAGCATTTCAGTAGAGTTTCCAAATCTTTCTTAACCAAATTAAAATAGAATCATGAAAACATAAGCAATTATTAACTGTATTTCTTCGATAATCCTTGCCAGACTTTCTCAGCCACTCCTTTAGCTGATGTCAAACAACAGGTTGGGCTACAGGAAAAAAAAAAATGTTTCATTTCTTACTTCAAAACACAGAATTACAGATGTGAGTGAGAAATAGATAAGTGCATAGACACTTTGCTAAAATCTGTTTGTTCTTTATTTTCATAGTAACTCACATTATTATTTTAAATGTATCACAAAACCTACATATAAAATGTAACAAATGTCATGTCTTAAATATGTCCTAGAGCATATTTCCAAGAGAAAATAAGCAAAGGAAACTGCAAGTTACATTTATATCATGGATTTTTTTTCTCTCTGAACGGTCGAATACACACTATGCCAAAGATAAAAAACTAAATGAGAAACTTAATTAAGAAAGATGCAATAAAATATAAAGCATCGATTAATAGTAAAATTTAAGCTTGGTTAATAGTAAGTATTAAAATTTATACACCATGATTGTGTAAAAAGAAATATTACTTAAGTCTTGCATGAATTATTCAATATATTGATTTTGCTACGTATAATCAAGAATAAATATGTCTGGCGATTTAGTTTTAAAAATAGTTTTAATATAGTATAGGCAGACATTAAAATTTCCATTTAACCACAACACATTTTCTAATAACATTTTATGTAAAACATTTTTCTTGCTTATATTATATGCAATTGTAAAGAAAAATATCATTGTTTTTAACTAAATTGTTTTAATTGGAGAAAGAAACTCTATTTAATCCCCTATTACATTTTAATTAATATATATATTTTTTAAAACACAAGGATTCATTTCCTACCAATGCATTATAAGGAATGCTATTTTAAAAATCTGAGGGACATAAATATCCTGGTTTTAAGTGGACATTTGGTATCAAGTGTCAATGTGTTCATTGTTGTCCAGTTGCTAAAATTAGGGGCCTCTGGGTGGCCTAGTCAGTTGAGCATCTGACTCTTAATTTCAGCTCAGGTCATGATCTTGTGGTTTGTGGGTTTGAACCCCACTTCAGGCTCTGTGCTGATGGTGTGGAGCCTGCATGGATTCTGTCCTTCTCCCTCTCTCTCTCTGTCAGAACAAATTAATAAACATGAAAAAAATTTAAAAGAAAAAGAAGTAACAATTAGTCTTTTAACAGACTTTGTCTTATTTCTTAAGGTGTAGAGATTGGTGAGTAAATATTGTGTGTGCAAAAGACTATATATTACTTTAATACATACTTTAGTACTTTACTAAATAAACTAAATACTTACCAAAGGGAAGTAATAGTTGCCACTTATTTATTTTAAAGATGGATATTAGTTTGTTTGTTTTTTTTTCCTTCCTCTCCCCCATGGTCTTCTGTTGAGTTTCTCAGGATCCACAGAAGAGTGAAAACATGTGGTATCTGTCTTTCTCTGCCTGACTCATTTCACTTAGCATAACACTCTCCAGTTCCATCCACATTGCTACAAAGGGCCATATTTCATTCTTTCTCATTGCCAAGTAGTATTCCATTGTGTATATAAACCACATCTTCTTTATCCATTCATCAGTTGATTGACATTTAGGCTCTTTCCATAATTTGGCTATTGTTGAAAGTGCTGCAAAAAAAAAAAAAAAAAAGGGAGGGAGGCATACCATAAGAGACTCTTAAAAGCTGAGAATAAACTGGGGGTTGATGGGGGGTTGGAGGGAGGGGAAAGTGGGTGATGGGCATTGAGGCGGGCACCTGTTGGGATGAGCACTTGGTGTTGTATGGAAACCAATTTGAAAATAAATTTAATATTAAAAAAATAATAAAATAAAAAATATGGATATTACTTGCAGAGAATAGAGTATCAGATGATGTAGATCTGACAATATAGATTTGACTATTTTTTGAAAAAATTGACACATTACAATTTGTAAACATCAGATGTACAGCATGCTACCTTGATCCATTTACATATTATACTATAATTGCCATTGAAGCAAAGTTTACACATTACATCATTATAGTATAGTATTACTAACTATATTCATTCTACTGTGCATTAGATCTCTATTGCTTATTTGTTACTCACTACAAGTGCATACCTTAAATGCCATCAATCCTATCTTCCCACCCCCAATCCTCTGGTAACCACAATTTTACTTTTTTATTTTAATTAATTAATTAATTAATTAATGTACAGGTCTGGCTTTCTTTAGATTCCACATATAAGTGATATCACATAGTACTCGTCTTTCTTTGTCTGATATTTCAATTAATGTACACAAGGTTCACCCATGTTGTTGCAAATGGCAGTATCTTTCCTTCTCATAGCTGAATAATATTCTGTTGTATATTATACCACATCTCTTTTCTACCTATTCATCCATTGATGGGCATTTGAGTTCTTTCCATGTGAATAATACTGGCTATTGTGAACAATACTGTGATAACAGGGGTGTATATATCATTCATCAAAAGTCTGTTCATTTTCTTTAGCATATACACAAAATTGGAATGGCTAGAACATATGGTAGATCTATTTTTATTTTTTTCAGGAACTTTCATTTGGGTTTCCATAGTGTTCGGACTAATCTACATTCCCGCCAACAATGTAAAGTTTCCTTTTTCACCATATCCTTGCCAGTATCTGTTGTCTCTTGTTTTCTTGATGATAGCCATTCTAATAGGTATTAGGTGATATTTCACTGTGGTTTTAATTTGTATTTTCCTGATGATGGTTGAGCATTTCTTTATAGGCCTGTTTGCCATTTTGATGTCTTCTATGGAAAAAATGTTTATTTTGTTCTTCTGACCATTTTTTAAATTGAAGTATAATTAAAGTGTTATATATAGTGTTATATAGTTTCAGGTGTAGAACATAACAAACAATTCTATACATTTCTCAGTGCTCACCACAATAAGTTTAGTCATCATTAATCACCATACAAACTTATTACAATATTATTGACTATATTCCCTATTCTGTTCTTTCCATTTCCATGACTTATTTATTTTATAACTGGAAGTTTGTACCTCTGAATTCTCCTATAGATTTCACCTATATGCTTACCCACATCCTGTCTGGCAACCACCTGTTCGTTCACTGTTTTTAAAAGTCTGTTGTAGTTGTTTTTGTTTGTTTGTTTCTTTATTCATTATCCTGTTTTTTTAGATTCCACATATAAGTGAAATCATACAATATTTGTCTTTCTTTGGCTTATTTCACTTAGCATAATACTCTCTAGGTCCACCCATGTTGTTTCAAATGGCAAAATGTCATTTTTTATGGTTGAGTAATATTCATATATATATGTAAAATACCTATATACAAATGAATATATCTATAAAAATATCTATAATATATAAAGTTTATCTATAAAAGAATATCTATAGTATATAAGGTTTATGTATAAAAGAATATCTATATATCTATAAAAGATTATCTGTATCTATATCTATATCTATATCTATATCTATATCTATATCTATCTATACCTATATGTCACATATGCATGCACAAAATATCTTTATCCATTCCTCCCTCAATGGAAACTTAGGTTGCTTCCTTATCTTGGCTATTATAAATACATAATGTTGCAATAAACATAGAGGTGCATCTTTTCAATTTTTTTTTATTTTCTTTGGGTAAATACCCACCAGTGGAATTACTGGATCATATGGTATTTTTAATTTTAATTTTTTGAGGAACCTTCATACTGTTTTCTACAATAGCTGCACCCATTTACATTTGCACCAACCATGCACAAGGTTCCTTTTTATCCACATCCTCAACACTTGTTATTTCTTATCTTTTTGATTCTTGCCATTCTGACAGAGGTTTAAGATGATGTGTCACTGTGATATTGATTTGCATTTTCCTGATAGTTAGTGATGTTGAGTACTTTTTCATGTGTCCATTGACCATCTGTATGTCTTCTTTGAAAAAAATGTCCTCTGTCCATTTCTTAATTGGATTATTTGTTTTTTATGGTGTTGAGTTGTATAAGTTCTTTATATTTTTTGGTTATTAATTTCTTATTGGATATATCATTTGCAAATATCTTCTCCCATTCGGCAGATTCTTTTTTGTTTTATTGATGGTCTCCTTCACAGTGTCTTCTGCCCATTTTAAAATCATATTTGTTGTTATTGTTATTGGTGTTGTTGCTAAGTTGGAGTAGCTTTTTGTATATTTTGAATATTAGCCTTTATCCAAAATAAGGTGTGCAAAAATTTTCTTCAATAGGCTGCCATTTCATTTTGTTGAATGTTTCTTTTGCTGTGAAGAAGTTTTTGAGTTTTTTTTTTAATTTTTTTTTAATGTTTATTTATTTTTGAGACAGAAAGAGACAGAGCATGAACGGGGGAGGGTCAGAGAGAGGGAGACACAGAATCTGAAACAGGCTCCAGGCTCTGAGCCATCAGCACAGAGCCCGACGTGGGGCTCGAACTCATGGACTGCGAGATCGTGACCTGAGCCGAAGTCGGCTGCTTAACAGACTGAGCCACCCAGGCGCCCCAAGAAGTTTTTGAGTTTGATGTAGTCCTACATCTTGATTTTTGCTTTTGTTGTTTTTGCTTTTGGCACTTTGTCCACAAAGTCATCACCAAGACCAGTATCTGTGAGTTTCTTCCCTATATTTTCTTCCAGGAATTTTATGGCATCTGGTCTTATGTGTAAGTCTTTGATGTATTTTTAGTTAATTTTTGTGAATCTTGTGAGATAGGAGCAAGTTTCATTGTTCAGTATGTGTTTTTCCAGCTTATTCAGCACTATTTGTTGAAGAGACTATTCGTTCTCCAATGGGCATTCTTGGCCCCCTTGTGAAATACTGGTTCA
The DNA here is from genome assembly GCF_028018385.1 of Neofelis nebulosa. NCBI lineage: Eukaryota > Metazoa > Chordata > Mammalia > Carnivora > Felidae > Neofelis > Neofelis nebulosa. The sequence goes on along the minus strand of NC_080784.1, from coordinate 92,805,139 downwards.
CTGCGAATGCTGGGATCTAATTCAATCCATGCATCTATTTTTGTACCAGCACCATGTTGTTTTTATTACTGTGGCTTTGTAGTATAGTTTGAAATCAAGAACCGTGATACCTTTGGCTTTGTTCTGTTTTCTCAGGATTGCTTTGGCTATTTGTGGTCTTTGTGGTTCCACATGAATTTTAAGATTGTTTCTTCTACTTCTGTGAGGAATGCCTTTGGTATTTTGATAGGTATAATGCTGAAGCTAGAGATGGCTTTGGGTAGTATAACCTTTTTAAACAGTATTTATTCTTTGACCCATGAACATGGAATGTCTTTCCATTAGTTTGTGTCTTCCTCAACCTCTTTCAGCAAAATCTTGTAAAGTTTTCACTCTATAGACCTTTTGACTTCCTTGGTTAAATTTATTCCTAAGTATTTTACTATTTTTGATACTATTGTTAATGGGACAGTTTTATTTCTTTCTCTGATGTTTCATCGTTAATATAAAGAAATTACACTAATTTATTAAAAAAGTTAATATTTATTTATTATTGAGAGACAGAGAGATACAGAGCGTGAGCATGGGAGGGGCAGAGAGAGGAGGAGACACAGAATCTGAGGCTGGCTCCAGGCTCTGAGCTGTTAGCACAGAGCCCAACACGGGGCTCGAACTCATGAACTGCGAGATCATGACCTGAGCCAAAGTCAGACACTTAACTGACAGCCCCCCAGGCCCCCCACTAATTTCTGTAAGTTGATTTTGTAACCTTCAGCTTTTCTGCAATCACTGATTAATTCAAACAGTTTTTTAACTGGCTCTTTGTAATTTTCTATATATAAGATCATATTGCCAGCAAACAGTGGCAGTTTTACTTCTTTCTTCCCAATTTGGACGCTTTGCCTAATTATTCTAGCTAGCACGTCTGGAACTATATTGAATAGGAGTAGTGAGAGTGGACAATTTGTCTTGTACCTGATATAAAAGGAAATCCTTTAAAATTTTCTCCATTGACTATAATATTAGCAGTGCATTTGTAGTACATGACCTTTATTATGTTGAGGTATATTCCTTCTATACCCAAACTATTAAGGGTTTTTAATCATGAAAAGGTGTTGTATTTTGTCAAATGCTTTTTCTGCATCTTTTGAGACGATCATGTGATTTTTATCTTTCATTTTATTGATGTGATGAATTACACTTATTGATTTGCATTAGTTGTACCCTGTTTGCATTCCAGGGATAAATGTCACTTGGTCATAGTATATAATCATTTTAATGTATTCTTGAATTAGGTTTCCCAACATATTTTGTGAACTTTTGCATCTATATTCATCAGGACTATGGTCTAAAGCTTTCTTTTCATGTGAAATCCTTGTCTGGCTTTTGGTATCAATGTAATGTTCACTTCACAGAGTGAATTTGGAAGTGTTGGTTCTTCCTTGGTATTTTGGAAGAGTTTGAGATGGACTGGTACTAATTCCTCTTTCGGTGTTCAGTAGAATTCACTACTAAAGCCCTCTGGCCCTGGGCTTTTCTGTTTGGGGAGTTATTTTGATTAGTGACTCAATCTCTTGACTCATTATTGGTCTGTTCAGATTTTCTAATTCTTCCTGATTCAGTCACAGTAGTTTGTGTGTTTCTAGAAATGTATCCATTTTTTCTAGGGTATTTAATTTGTTGGCATATATTGTTCATAGTAATCTCTTATAATTATCTGTATGTCTGTAGTATCATTTATAATGTCTCTTTTTTCATTTCTAATTTTATGTATTTGAGGCTTCTTTTTTTAGTCTACCTAAAGGTTTGTCAATTTTGTTTCTCTTTTTGAAGAACTAGCTTTTGGTTTATTGTGACTACAGTTTTAATTAGGATATATATATATATACATATATATGTGTATATATTTATATATATATATGAAATTGCATTGTTTAAAAGACTAAACATCTCAATTAATAACCATTTAGTTGACACTTAGCACAATGACATGGTGATCTTATTTTATCATTCATGAGTAAAAAGATGAATAAGGCAAAATAGAGTCAGTCTGACAGCAGGTAGAATTAGATACTGTAGAGGCAGGGGTGTTAGTAAACAATATTGAAGGTATAGCCAAAGCACACCCAGAACATTGACATGGAAATGACTTTAAGAGATATATCAGAGGTAGAAACAGGGAAACGATATGATTAAGTGGATAGAAATTAGTGATAAATTTCCTTAAGTCTGGGATGGTTAATATGACATTGGATATAATTTTATCCAAAATAAGAATAAAAGAGTAATGGCAGGTTTTTAGGGGTGATAAAAAAGGGGTGATACACAGTAATAATTTTATAGTTGTTGTGGTTATGTTGCTTGTGGGACATGTATGAGTTGATTTTTAGAAAGATCTAGATACACAGGGAAATATATTGCTACATAGAGTAATATCACTACTTAAAAGGTATCATGGAAGTTAGTAGAATTGTTTTTTTTTTTTTTAATTTTTTTTTCAACATTTTTTATTTATTTTTGGGACAGAGAGAGACAGAGCATGAATGGGGGAGGGGCAGAGAGAGAGGGAGACACAGAATCGGAAACAGGCTCCAGGCTCCGAGCCATCAGCCCAGAGCCTGACGCGGGGCTCGAACTCACGGACCGCGAGATCGTGACCTGGCTGAAGTCGGACGCTTAACTGACTGCGCCACCCATGCGCCCCAAAATTGTTTTTTTTTTTATGTCAACAAATATTAATTCTCTATATGACTATGTTTTAGACTAAGCCTAACTGTATACGATTAAATTAATACCTGCTTTCCACCAGGCCATCTATAGTCAAATACCAGGGTAAAGTGCAAGCTTGTTAAGACAAATAATTATTTGTAATAATTTGTAATAATATGCTATAACGATAGCAATGATGATGACTGCTGATGTTTACATACCACTTCTTATGCACCAGAAACTGTTCGAAGGCATACATTTTTCCAAGTTCTTTACATAAAGTAGTTCATACATTCCTCAGAATATGCTTATGAATTTCCATTTTATTCATCAGACATTTAGACGAGAAGATGTTTTAAGTGACTTCCAGTTGTAGCGATCAAGGGCAAGCCACCCAAGATGCACCACTTTGGCATGAAGATTATTTTGAGTTAAAAGCAATCAAAACCCAGCAGATTCAGGAAAAGCTCTTTACTTCCTCTTTGATCGTCTAAAAAGAATTTATATCGAGGACCTGCTCTAAGAAGAAAGCTATCACCATAGATATCTATATGTTGTAATAAGAACTTGGTATGGTAGACAGGGAGGAACCTAGCAAAGCCTGTTTGAGCAAAGTCCTCTCTATGTCTCATTGTTTCTGAATGGCTCAGCAAATTGTTTGCCAAATGTGTTCTCTTTGTCATTTTTCTGAGAATTGAATTTTTCCTTTTGAAGTCCTAGATTTCTATCTCCTTCTCCTTAGTTCAAATGACATAGACACCTCATTTTGCCTATCTTTGAAATGTTTGTGTGGATTCCCTTAAATACAAAATTACATTTGACTTCCCTTGTTAATATTTCTGATGTCAATTTGATTCTTAGTGCCATTGCTGCAGCTAGAAGGACCTTGAAGGGCAGAGGATATCTTTTTTTCCTCACACAGCCCAATTAATAGAATTTATTAAGCTATAAGTAATCTTATCTTGATAGAATGTTTAAAAATGTAATTATTAGTTTTCCTCTCTATCCACAAAATACACAGTAATTCTGAAATTCGGTTAATACCTCCGCTAATGTACTAGCGATTTTTTTTAGTACCATGGAATATCTTATATGAAGCAACTTAAATTCAACACAAATAAAGTAGGTCTCAATCAACTAAAGATTATTAAAATCTGATTTAAAACTGGTAACTCTATATTCTCACATTTTGAGATTATCCTTCATAACATTTAATAATGACTACATATCTTATTCTAAAATATGTTAGGAGAGGAGTGCTGATATAAAAATGAGAACAATCCAACTTATACACCTTAAAAGACAAATCTTATAAATGATATGGCTGTTAGATAATACATCCAATCATGTCTGTCCCTTTAAAAATTTTGAAGACTCTAGTAAAATCTGAAAAGAATACATTGATTTCAGTTAACAAGGGAGGATTCATCTTTGTACTAAGTATTCCTTGTAAAAATTATATATTTTTGGATACAGTTCCAGGTCCCTATGGGGTAAAATCTGCATAACAACCCCTAAAATAATTGAAATCAATATTTTTCATCTCATCTTTGTTATGACAGGTACCATCAGGAATACAAAAATTTTCGGGGCGCCTGGGTGGCGTAGTCGGTTAAACGTCCGACTTCAGCCAGGTCACGATCTCGCGGTCCGTGAGTTCGAGCCCCGCGTCAGGCTCTGGGCTGATGGCTCCGAGCCTGGAGCCTGTTTCCGATTCTGTGTCTCCCTCTCTCTCTGCCCCTCCCCCGTTCATGCTCTGTCTCTCTCTGTCCCAAAAATAAATAAAAAACGTTGAAAAAAAATTAAAAAAAAAAAAAAGAATACAAAAATTTTCCTACTAAGAAAAATCAAAGTATAAATTTTGTGGAGCTATTAATATTTCATTAAATTTATGTTTTATAAAACCATGTCCACTTTTAAAAAATTGAGTCATGTTTTTTAAAGAGAATTTTGTGGCTTAGTCATCAACAGTTAGGGAAGATTATAGTTTTCTATGGTGCCCACACTAAAGTACACAGTGCCACAATCCAATTAAAAACCAAAGGAACTCATAGAAAGTAAAACAGTACTTACCAAGGGCTTGGAGGAAGGGATACAGTAGTTTAATGAGTTCAGGGTTTCTGTTTGAGATGATGAAAAAGTTCTGGAAATGAATGGTGGTAATGGTGGTAAAACATCACAAATATACTTTTGTCAGTGAATTGCATAATTAAAAATAGCTAAAATAACAATTTTATCCTATATGTATTTTACTTCCAAAAATGCAGAAAATGAAACAAAGCAAAACAAAACAAAACAATAACTACAACAACAACAAATAAAGCAAAAAAACATTGCTAGACTTGTCTCCGGAGTGTACCATAAATGAATAAACCTTACTGTCACTCATTTTTTTCCTTGTTAACTTCGTATCCTACCATCCAACAGATCTTGGCCCTCAAAAGCATTGGGGATATCATTAGCTTAATCACCTATTCTCCGTTCACTGCTTATAACTTTGCTGGTCATCTTTGTCTCTTTAATATCCATGGCCCAGTGGCGAAGCTAGGGGCAGAAAAAGAAGGCTATGACTCTGAACTTCTGGTTCTACATCTTTTATATATAGCAGTGGCTCCAGATGGGCTCTCTTCGGTGGAAATTCCAAGGAAATTTTCAAATTCTCCAAGCAATTATCCGAGACTTTTGCTCCATAAGATTTCTGTTTAACTCATACTTACTGTCCCAAAGTAGCCTCACTACCTTCCATATGTGAAAACTTGGTATTTCATTTTTAACGTGAACTTATATTTAAAAGGACTCAGTGAACCCCAGTATAAATGAAATTTCTAGCTTGACAACTAGCTTGGGAGCACGGAGAGGCAGAGGTAGAGCGCTGAGAGTTGAGGGAAACTTGTTTTCCAGTAGAGTTAACCGCTCACAATCAAGAGCATTTATAGGAGTCACAAGTTCAAAGGTAAATGCCTGCTTCAACTCCATGCCATTATGTCATCTAAAACTCAACAGAAACAGCTGGGAGGCTTTCAGGATTTGTGTGTGTGTGTGTGTGTGTGTGTGTGTGTGTGTGTGTGTGTGTGTCTGTGTGTGTGTGCACAAGAACTAAACTGGCAGGCTTTAAAAGGTACAAGTGAACCTTCAGGGGGCTATATGTCTGTGAAGTGATGGTAAAAGACCTAGCAGGGGAGGAGAATTGTAAAAAAGGGATGATTCTGGCGGGATCTATAGGGTAGTTAAACTGACTTGGTTGCTAAAAAACCTCCTGGGTCGGAACATCAGTCAAGAAAAGAAAAAAATATATATGTTGGTTTAAAAAAAAGCTGTGTTTAAGACTCAAAACAACATTTGATATTATTCTAATTCCCGTTTTTATTGTTTTCTCACATTTCCTTTTAAAAACATGTAACATTGGAACGTTTTACTCTTTTTAATAAAAAAATGTATAGGGGCTTGTTTATAAGCACAATAAACCATTTCATGGTGTGAATTATTACCCCATAATTCACACCTTGCATTAAATGGAGCTCAGTGTAGTCTTATATCTAACAATGCAAAGCGTATGAGTTATTACATCATAATTCACATCCTGTTGTGCTGTGCTTCTTAATATCATCTCTTTGTAAAAAAAAAAAAGTATATTACTTTATGCTCATCTCTCATTCTTAAATTTGGGTCTATATAAATGACTTTGGAAGACTGTACAAAAATGTAAGTCAAACTATACTTAATGCTGTGGATTATGATATTTGTTGTTTCTTTTACATTTGAAATACAGTTATTGGCTACTTTAAATCAATATATATAACTGTACCAACAAAGGAATTCAACAGTATCTGAGTAGGTTTTCCACGTATGTGGTACAAGCACATTTTTTTGTCTATTAGGTGACCTTGATTATTGTCCTTAATGTTAAACATATCTGTTTGAAACTTTTTTCACAAATTGAGGCAACAGTTGTAAATTATTTAAACATTGGACACCTCGGTGGCTAGGGCGGTTCCAGAGGCATCCAACTCTTGGTTTTGGCTCTGGTCGTGATTTCACAGCTCCTGAGCCCACATCAGGCTCCATGCTGATAGTGCAGAGTCTGATTGGGATTCTCTCTCTCCCTGTCTCTCTGCCTCTCCCATGTTTACTCTCTCTGTTTCTTTCTCAAAATAAATAAACTTTAAAAATTAAAAAAATAATTATTTAAATGTAATTTAGATGGCAAGATCACTTACACATTTAGGGATCTATTTTGTAAATATTCAAAAATGTCCTTTAATTGTTAACTCTGGAAGTAGAAGTATAATTTTGTGGTAATTTTGCCAATTTTGTTAATGTTAAATATTGTCTTTAAAGAGTGAGACACATTTTTTTTGAGACACATATTTTTGAGACAGAGAGAGACAGAGCATGAGCAGAGGAGGGGCAGAGAGAGAGGGAGACACAGAATCTGAAGCAGGCTCCATGCTCTGAGCTGTCAGCACAGAGCCCGACACAGGTCTCGAGCTCATGAATCATGAGATCATGACCTGAGCCTAATCGGATGCTTAACTGACTGACCACCCAGGCGCCCCGATATAAAAATTCTTTTTTTTTTTTCAACGTTTTTTTATTTATTTTTGGGACAGAGAGAGAGCATGGACGCGGGAGGGGCAGAGAGAGAGGGAGACACAGAATCGAAAACAGGCTCCAGGCTCCAAGCCATCAGCCCAGAGCCTGACGCGGGGCTGAAACCCATGGACCGCGAGATCGTGACCTGGCTGAAGTCGATCGTGACCTGGCTGAAGTCGGACGCTTAACCGACTGCGCCACCCAGGCGCCCCCCCCACCCCCCGATATAAAAATTCTTATACGTATGTCTCCATGTTTGACTTAGACAGAAATGACTGATGTCCAAATTGAGGGCTGCTAGGGTTTTTTCTTATTAGCTTGAATTTTGCCTAAAGCCATAACACCAGAAATCATTTGGCAAACTTTTGTTTGTTTGCTTGTTTAAGAAATAAACTGAATCCCAACAAGATTAAGCTAAACAAATATGATAACTAGACAGTTTATTTTTTTAAATATTTTTTTTTCAATGTTTTTTATTTATTTTTGGGACAGAGAGAGACAGAGCATGAACGGGGGAGGGGCAGAGAGAGAGGGAGACACAGAATCGGAAACAGGCTCCAGGCTCCGAGCCATCAGCCCAGAGCCCGACGCGGGGCTCGAACTCATGGACCGCGAGATCGTGACCTGGCTGAAGTCGGACGCTTAACCGACTGCGCCACCCAGGCGCCCCGATAACTAGACAGTTTAAATACTTCAAATTTTATGTTGTAAACTTTGTGATATCTGTTGTATGATTCTCAGAATTTCTTTCTTTTACATACTTAATACTAAAAGAGCCAATATTCAGCTTTAAATTAAGATATTATGTATATGTATATAATACCAATAAAATACTAATTTATGTATATAGTCTGTGTTTTCCATAGTTACATTTTGTTTCTTAAAGTTAAACTTTAGTCATAGTTAAGAAATGAAAAATATAGTTCCTGAGCCACACTAGCCACATTTTAAGTGCTCAATATTCACATGTGCTTAGTGATTGCCTCTTGAACAATTCAGATATTGAAAACTTTCAACATTGCAGCAATTCTCTATTAGACTGTGCTGATAAATACATACGCGCGCGCACACACACACACACATACACACACACACACATATACATACACACACACATATATGTGTATATATGTATATATATACACATATATGTGTATATATTTGTGTATATATATATATACACGTATATATGTTATATGTGTGGTTTAAAACATAGAACATGTATTTTAAAGTGAATGCTTCTATTTGCTATCCAAATTGAGTAGACAACAAGAAATCCCTAGGAGCTCTAGATTAAAAACTGATCTAACGCCCTTAAAGGTATTTTAAAAAAATTCATTAAAGACTTTATCTCAGCATGTTGCTTTTATTTTATTTATGTATTTTTTTCATCGGTTTGCTTGTTTTTAAGCACTTCTCTTCACCCCAGCATATTATTAGCACTTTCGGCTATGGGACTGCAAACTATTTACTTTCAGAAATTATGCACTCAAAATTCTTTGAGGAGGATTTTGTAAAGAAAACTTCAGCCCAAACAGAGTCCTCTTTTAGTTTACAAACAGGTGATACATTTCACTTGGTTTATGCCAAATACGATCATTTTCCCTTTTCTCTATGTTGTCTAATATATTTTCATGTAATTATTGTATAGATTTAGTTTTGTTGATTTATAAATGCCAATTATAGTTTGACTCCAATACTTAAGTAGACTATACTATAATTGGATTTGACTGGAGTTGTTTTTATAATTAATTTTCATGTTTGTTTGCTGAATGTATTATGTACACCTTTGAGCTGTTTGCCACATGCAATTAATTGTAGAAGATTTGACCTGATATGCTATTTTTCCTTTAATTAAAACTCCAACTCATTGCTCTGATGAAGATTGGCACTGTGGAAAAGGTAAATACAAAAGAAGAGTGTAAATTAACTAGCTCCAAGGAAGTGTACACACCATGGGAAGAAGTGAGAAAAGATTAATGCCATCTAATATTTATCTTGTGCTCTGGCCTATGGAAATTATCATGACATGTTATTCATTCAAGCGCTCATCCTTTAGTCATTTGCTTAGCACCTATTACATATAAGTTTCCATGTTAGGTGGATGTAAGGCTAGAGAATCATGAAGCAATGAGAAAACCGGAGTAGTGCGCAGTCATTACAAGACTCCTTAGAGCATTTTCAAGGAGATTAAGTTTTGCTGAATTAAAGTAGAGTTAAATAAAGGCAAACTTTTGAAAGCATGGTCAGTGACTATGCACTGCTCTCCAGTTGTTGGCTCCTACTAGGTTAAGTGTCTGCTCAGGTCACAATCTCGCAGTTTGTGAGTTCGAGCCCCAGGACAGGCTCTGTGCTGGAAGCTCAGAGCCTGGAGACTGCTTTGGATCCTGTGACTCCTACTCTCTACCCTTCCCTTGCTCATGCTCTGTCTCTCTCTGTCTCTCAAAAAATAAATAAACATCAGAAGAATTTTTTTTAAATGACCATAATTCCTGCCACCCCAGTCCCCTGCTCATTCTCGCTAATGGTACCATCCGTGGACAAGATATCCAGTGATCTCTTTCTCATTCAATGAGCTCTGTTACTCCAAAGACCTCAGTTGTTTCAGCTACAAATTCCCAAGAACTTTAATCACTAAATTTACTCTATTTCTAATGTTACCAATTCTGCCTTTATCCCTTCTTCTATCTCTTTCAGCAGTATTCACTGGATACATTAATAATGAAAATATTGAGATTAGACTGTTATTTCCCATGAGGTCAAAAATATGAAACGACATACTTATTACATCTTAAAAACTAAACTGCATTTTTACAAAATTTTTATAAATTTTGCAAAACAGATTTCTTTTTACAAAAAATAAATTAATCAAACTTCTCCTGTTTATCTTTCAAGTCTTTCACATTGGGGAAAGGCATACGAAGTATAAGCCAAACTATTTATGTTATGAAATTCACATAAGGCTCTGTTTTATGAAAGTGCATCCTATACAATGAAAGGGATTTGTCAAACTATAGCTAAATATGTCTTAAATTGTCTCTTTAGGTTTCATAGAAATAAATTCAAAAACGTAAAATTATCATTTGTTGTATGATAAACTGCATGACACAACCATGGTTTTTAATCTTGCTTTGAAACGTATCAGATACACAGTTAATTATTTGAATGAAGTACCAGATTCTAATGAACTTGGCTAGCAGATGCTTTATAATTTGTGGCAAGCCACTGCTTATATAGGATATGGAAATATACATGCATTTGCTTATTTCATTTTCAGAGCAATTCTATGACGTGGGTAGTATTATACTCATTTATAGATGGCGGCACAGAGAGGCTCAGTGACTTATCCAGGGTCATACTACTTAGGGTAGAGTTATGTTCAAATGCAAGCCAGCTCTTGCATTTTAGGGTCCAACATCTCTCTCAGCAGTATTTACTGAATATGTGATCGGAGCTCTAAGCGTGGAAATGATAAAGAACAGTTTATTTCCTTCCTTTTTTTTGTTTTAGAATAAAATTGGAGGCAAAATCTCTGAGATATATCATATGAAAGAAGAATTTAGCATCCTTAAGGAAAGGACTGACTTCAGAAATTATTCCAAGAGCAGTGTGGTAGAAACAAAGTAGGCAGAAAATCACAAAAATTGCTTCACTTTATATAATTAAAGTAGAAATAGCCATACTTCTCAAAGGCCATATCCATCTTAACCACTTATGTTCACAATTATGTTTTCCAAGGTGCATTTATCACATATTATGATTTATGATCAAATTTATACGTTTCTTAACCACCTGACTCCCTAAATGTAGAGCATTTGGTTTGTGAACAACAAAATGAGAGCTGGTACACGTTGTTGCTTTTCTTCTCCTAAAGCACCCTATCCTCTAGCAAAGTAACAATGCCTAAGGTTAATGTAGGTCACACTAAGTTAAGTATTTTGAAATTTTTTTCAAGTAAACAAAACCAAAAAAGTAAATATGTAAAGAGCCCGTCTTGAAGCCAGTAATGATAACAGGATAGGTATAAGTAAACAGTTATTATTAAATATTTTTTTACATTTAAAAAGCCAAAAAAAAGTAAACCCTTTCATAAGGCCATGGGGCAGATAAAGACAGGAGAAGTCTAATTGCAATGTATCCTGTAATGGAATCACAGTCTGTAGAAGCTGATTAAGGTTAATTTGAATCACATCAATTTGAATTAACGTGGCCTTTGCAGAATGAACACCACCTCAGTGCCAACATGATCAATTAGTACCTTTACCTCCATACATCCGCCTGGAAAGGTTAGATTTATTAGTTATCAAGATAACATTTTAGAATGCAAATCCATGTTACTTCATTTCCTCTATCCCACCTCAAGTAAGCACCTGAAAATTCTCAGGACAGATGTGTCTTGCAACGAAAGCCTCTACAATGTAAAGCAAGAAAGGACATCTGGGGAAAAGCACAGCCAGTTTTACTGAAAAGACACAATTTTGCGTACTTACAAATGTTGTACAAATGAGTTCAAGTTATCCAGTTAAAATTATAATTCATGGCAAATAATTGGTTATATTGTTAAGGATATAGTCATATGTTGCCCATAGAAAATGAAATTGCAGAGTTTGGAATGTCCCTATATCTTACATTCTAACTTCCCACCTCCATCTCCTCATTCTTGCATATTTTCATTGCTCGTGTTTTCACTTATCTATTGCTATGTGACAAATCACCACAATTACTTGCTTAAAATGACAAAAAAAAATTATTTGCTCATCATTATACTCCTTGGGAAGACAAGCACGACTCATGCATTTCCATTTCATGTGGTTTCTGGGACAACTCATCGAGAGCTGGGCACAGAAAACGGTGTCACTGATAAGTGTCTTGCCTCATCTGGTACAGCTGAAATAGTTAAGGGGTCGACTTCTCTCTCTCCCTTTCTTAGTCTTATTATTTAGGGTCTCTCTATTTCCAAAGACTATCTCTTCCCAAAGGTATCTAGACTTCTTTACAATGAGCGCCTTCCAAGAAAAGTTAACAGAAACTGCTAGGTCTTTTAAGTCCTGGGCCTAAAAGTCATACAATATCACTCCTATCATTTTCTATTACTTAAAACACGACTCAGGACCAGTGCACATTCAAGACAATGGGAAAATGACTCCCAACTGGATGGAAAGAGGGGCATATGCCTACATGAATGGGGGAAACTTTGTGCCCTCTTTGTAATCAGTTGATATTACACAGCTAAGACTGAATCCTTTTCTAGAAAACTTCTCTTACATGCTAGTCAACTGAAGCTAGGTCACGCATTCCTCTTTTGCATGTTTCTAACGCATTCCCCTTTTGCATGTTTCTACCCCGTACCATTATACTTAACACACTTGAATGAAATGATTTGTGACAGCTTCCTTGCAAGACCATAAGAAACAAGAATATAATCAGTCCTTGGGGCGCCTGGGTGGCTCAGTCTGTTGAGCGTCCGGCTTCCGGTCAGGTCATGATCTCACAGTTTGTGAGTTCGAGCCCCGCGTCGGGCTGTGTGCTGACAGCTCAGAGCCTGGATCCTGCTTCGCATTCTGTGTCTCCCTCTCTCTCTGCTCCTCCCCTGCTCACATGCTGTCTCTCTCTCAAAAATAAATAAAGATTAAAAAAAAATTAAAAAAAGAACATAATCAGTCCTTAATCATCCTACCGTCATCTGTATTTAGAGCAGTTTGAGCAAAGCAAGTGCTCAACAAATGATCACCAAATGTAACTCAAACTTTATCATGATTTTCTAGGATTATAATGGCTGACTGAGGAAAGATGAATTTGGGAATACCCACACAAAGCTCATGGTGATCATCTAACTAGAATATTTCATGAAAAAAATTACAATAAAATGAAACAATGAGACAAAGGTGACCTAGAAGATTGTATTATCACAGTGTGTTGCTCTAAAGGGGGTGACACAAGTCATTTATTTCTATTTTGTTTGATTTGCATCTTTGCTGTAGCCATAATAACTCATTTTTGCTTCACTCAGTATGTATATCTGCATGTGGCATTTGTAAGTATTTATTCTCATAGTTGTAAATTTTTACAATTCTGCCCTTCACATTTCGAGAAATGTAAGAAAGGCAGATATTATAGGGAGTGGAATTTTCCTGAGGGTAAAATTTCAGAACTGAAACTTTAAGAGAGAAAACTATTCATCAAAATCCACAGACTGCACATTTGAAAGATGTGGGGTCCTATTCTTCCTCTAGCATTTCCATCTCCCATTTCCTTTCCTCACTATTGGAAATAGTCGTGAACTTGTAATGATTCAAATGAACTATTTCAAAGCAGCAAGATGACTCAGCATAAAACCATGTATTTAAAATGCTTAAAACGGCATATAATATTTTGTTTGTTTTTTTCTTTAATGCAACAGAGGGCTTGATTAGGCCAAAGCTAACTTCCCTACTTCTTCTGAAGGTATAGGAGAAAGAGAAATAAGAATCTGAATAGAACACATTCTTTAGCCCTGAAATTTCGCCAATGAACAGAATACCTGTGAAATTCTTATGATTTTTTTAACTGAAAAATGATTATAAGTAGATATTTTATAGTCACACTGAGAGACTCTCACATGCCAAGGAGTTCGTAGATACAATAGAAATATTTTTTCACCGAGAAATCACAATGAGAAATACACAGTTACTGTTGTTCTGTTTTAGCAGTAGCTTTGCTTATACACATCAGGATATAAGTGGCTAGTTTGCCAATTAATTTCTTTAGCTTTCTATTTCTGTTCATTATGTTGAAGGCTATAAGAAAGGTCTATTTGAAACGTGTCCCCAGAGATATGCTTTTCTACTAGAAAATCACTTTAATGTGAAACTTACGTTAGACAAAGGAACATGAACACAATAAATAAGTTTACAATTTTTTTCCAGTTATTCACATGTGTTGAGTCACATGGTTGGAAACTCTGTAGCAGGAACAGGACAAAAATGCAAAGCAAGGAAAAATTTGCCCAGTGGTGGTGGTAGTTGTTGTTTGTTGTTTGTTTTTGTTTTTGTTTTATTAAGCAGGCTAAAGCCTAGGCCCCTCCCACACAATTGTGCAAAGGTTGGGGTGAATGGAGCAGCTATCAGTGCATGCTCCTTTTTCCAAACTGGTCACCAAAAGAAAGGAAGTGAGGGGAATGGCCTACCAGAAGACTATTCTCTGAGACTAGCCCCTGTGATTAATATAAGAGAAAAATGAGACTGGGCAATAAAACAGGCAATACTAACACCTCTTGAACACCACCTTTCTGGCATGGTCAATGTCTGTGGTCAAATGTCAATCTTTGCAAGCATTCTAAACATAATTACTTAACAGAAACCAAATACAATTTTTATTTTTACCAACACTACATGTTTCATTATATTTTCTAGAGTAGATTGAATGTTATAAAAATATCATGAAAGTTTCTTTTAGCAAACACTGGTCTGAATTTAAAATATTGACATCTAGTGTTGAAATATGTTGACATAAACGTACTAAAATTAAAAATGTAACAGATATTCATCTGCATTTGGTTTAGCTGAATATGTCTGTTTTCTTTTTAACTTGCATCCGAAGAACGCTGTGGTTTTTATCTATTTCCTGTCACTCCCATTTAATAATTATGTCTGTTGTTTGTTCATCTTAGCACATTTCATATTCATCAATGCAAATAGCCTGTGTTTATTTATGGAACTCTAAACAATGCTTGAGTAAACTATTGGGTGCTTCATTCCATTTAACACATGATTGCTGTATAAATCTCTGTCCCTCAAATTCCATTTAAGCACACAAAATTAATACATGTATGACTATACCACGTATAAACACACACATATACATACATTTTAATTCATTTCTGTTATATGCATACATTGTGTATTTAATTTGTATTTGGCAGAGCATTTCCATAAGAGTAACATAAAATATTTAGAAATATTTAGGATACAATGAGAAAATATTTGATCTTCTAGAAAAATAAACAAAGTATGAAAAAAGAATAAAATTGATAAAAGAGTACAAACTATATTGTTGGAGACAATTGTTAAAAATAATTGTGTTAGTTCATGAAGAGATAACTCTTGAGTCTAAATTTAATAGTCTTTAAATTAGAGAAAATCAGACTTAATTCTAGTGATGATTAAATTTATAAGTCAGGTCTGGCACATAGGAGATGCTCAATAAATTGTCTTCCTCTGGCATTTTTCAAAGCAGATGCATGATGTTTACTTGTTGTTTTTAATCTAGGGGGAGAATATAATCCAGTAAAAGGGACGAGAGCTTCTATTTTAGGAAAATCTGAGTTCCAACCCCAGTCTGTGCCCGGGGTTTAACCTAGGTGAACTTTCCACATCTAATTTTCCTATCTACAAAATATATTTCCTATCTACAAAAATATAGAATATTTCAAATTTCCTAGTACATGAAAATGCAGCAATTATCACTACAGATAACATATATCACTCATCCAGTATATCACTCGGTCCATAATTATGACAATAGCAATATGCTATATTTATACATTTACTTTATGAGAAGCACTGAGGTAAGCACTTTACACACATCTCACCTAATACTCAATTATTTCATTGTTCTTATCTTTATTAGTTTCTCAAATTGTTTTTGATTACTTAATGACATAATTAATTATTTTTTAATTACTCAAGCAAATCCAATAAAACTTTCAGCAATAATGGAAGTTTGGGGGTTTGTTTGTTTTTTTTTTAATTTTTTTTAATGTTTATTTATTTTTTGAGACAGAGAGAGACAGAGCATGAACAGGAGAGGGGCAGAGAGAGAGGGAGACACAGAATCTGAAACAGGCTCCAGGCTCTGAGCTGTCAGCACAGAGCCCGACGCGGGGCTCGAACTCAGGGACCGTGAGATCATGACCTGAGCCGAAGTTGGACGCTTAACCGACTGAGCCACCCAGGCGCCCCTGGTTTTTGTTTTTTTGAAACATCCATGATGGTAACTATCAACCATAAGTAGCAAGTGTAATGTAGACTGAAGTTTTTTTTGTTTGTTTTTTTGTTAATTTAATTATATTTCATTTAAAATGAACTTCAAATGGCTACATGTGGCTGGTGGATACATACTAGACCCATGAAGTTAATCTATATAGATATCACACTAAGCAAATGGATACAAATAAAACTTAACTTGAAGATATTTTCTAAGATCAGAAATATTTAAAGGCTGTGCCATACAATTTATCACCTAATCTTACAGTACCCTGTTGTGTGTGGTTTATTGTATGTTAGTGCTATCTCCCCAGATTTTGCTGTGAATGCCTTGAGCGTAGTGGCTGGTTTGTCGTTGTTGTTTGTTTGTTTGTTTTTGCTACTTGCCTATGTCAGGAGGCCTTTGCACAACCCTGCTGAGTTAGGCTGAGGGGTTTCCTTGTTCTTTTGCCAGGTGATAACACTTCCCTTATTTTTGAATATTTGGAGCTGGTAAAACTAGTATAATTTAGCCTATTCAATTCCCAAAAAGTAATTTATAGCAAAAAACAGAGACCAAATTTGAGACATTCCCTTTATATCATAACTATGTCAAGTGAATTTATACTTAAAAAAAAAAAAAAAAAAACAACTTTGAAGTTCTTTGTTGAAGAATAGAGGAAACCTGCCCCCCGGTAATCAAATAAGAAAAAATAATAATAATGAGGAGCGCCTTGGTGGTTCAGTCAGTTAAGCATCTGACTTCGGCTCATGTCATGATCTCGCAGTTTGTGAGTTCGAGCCCTGTGTCTTGCTTTGTGCTGACAGCTCAGAACCTGGAACCTGCTTTGGATTCTGTGTCTCCCTCTCCTTCTGCCCCTACCCCACTGGCACTCTGTCTCTGTCTCTCCCAAAAATAAAATAAAAACATTAAAAAAATTTAAAAAGGAGAAAAGAATAATGAAATCAAATGGCATCATTGTTAATCATTTGAGATTTAAAACAAGACATTACTATAAGTCAGAGCAAATGAGAAAAAGCGATCCAAAGATCTTTACTGGGATCAGACCTCCTTTTTGTTTATCTGTTACAAGATGAAGAATCAAATATATCAGATATATATTATGATTTTTCTCAAGTTTTTATTTAAATACATATATGGTAAAATTCGTTCAGGTGTAGAATTAAGTGATTCATCACTTACATATAACACCCAGTGCTCATCACTGGATGGGTATCCTTAATATCCATCACCCACTTAAACCAGCCCCCACCCATTTCCCTCCATCAGCCCTCAGTTTGTTCTGTATACTTAAGAGATGGGGTGCCTGGGTGTCTCAGTTGAACAAGCATCCTACTCTTGATTTAGGCTCAGGTCATGATCTCATGGTTATGAGCCTGAGCCCCACGTTGAGCTGTGTGCTGAGTTTAGAGCCTGCTTGGGATTCTCTATCCCTTTCTCTCTGTCTCTCCCTCCTTGTGTGCATGTGCAATCTCTCTCCCTCTCTCTCAAAATAAACAAAAAAGAGTTTCTTATGGTTTGCTTCCCTCTCTTTTCTTTCTTCACTCTATGTTCATCTGTTTCTTAAATTCCACATATAAGTGAAATCATATGGTATTTGTCTTTCTCTGACTGACTTATTTCACTTAGCATAATACACTCTTGCTCCATCCACGTCATAGCAAATAGCAGGATTTCATTCTTTTTGATGGCTGAGAAATATTCCATTATACACACACACACACACACACACACACACACACACACACACACAATTTTTTTTTTCATTCATCAGTTCATTGACATTTGAATTCTTTTTATAGTTTGGCCTTGGTTGATAATGCTACTATAAATATTGGGGTGCATGTGTCCCTTCACATCTATATTTTTGTACCTAGTGGTATAATTGCTGGGTCATAGTATAGTTCTTTTTTTTTTAACTTTTTGATGAATCTTTATACTGTTTTCCAGAGTGACTGCACCAGTTTGCATTCCCGCCAAGAGTGTAAGAGGGTTCATCTTTCTCTGCATCCTTGCCAACACCTGTTGTTCCCTGTGTTGTTAATTTTAGCCCTTCTGACAGGTGTGAGATGGTATTTCATTGTGGTTTTGACTTATATACCCTGATGATGAGTGATGTTGAGCATCTTTTCGTGTTTCTATTATCCATCTGTATGTCTTCTTTGGAAAAATGTCTGTTCATATCTTCTGTCCATTTCTTAACTGAATTATTCATTTTTTTGGTGTTGAATTTGCTAAGTTCTTTATAGATTTTGGATACTAACCCTTTATCAGAAATGTCATTTGCACATATCTTCTCTCATTCTGTAGGCTGCCTTTTAGTTTTGTTAATTGTTTCCTTTGCCTTGCAGAAAACTTTTATCTTGATGGCTTCCCTATAGTTTATTTTTGCTTTTGTTTCCCTTGACTCTGGAGACAGGTTTAGTGAGAAGTTGCTATGGCCAAGGTCAAAGAGGTTGCTGCCCGTGTTCTCCTGTAGGATTTTGATGGTTTCCTGTCTCACATTTAGGACTTTCATCCATCTTACCTAGGAATAAATCTAACCAAAGAGGTAAAATACCTGTACTCTGAAAACTATATAACACTTATGAAAGAAATTGAAGATGACACGAAGAAATGGAAAACATTCCATGCTCATTGACTGAAGAACAAATATTGTTAAAATATACTTAGCCAAGGCAATCTATACATTTAATGCAATCGTTATCAAAATACCACGAGCATTTTTAAAAGAGCTGGAAAAAACAATCCTAAAATTTGTATGGAACCACAAAATACCCCCAGTAGCCAAGGCAATCTTGCAAAAGAAAAGCAAAGTCGGATGCATCACAATTCTGGATTTCAAGTTATATTACAAAGCTGTAGTGATCAAGACAGTAGGGTACTGGTACAAAAACAGACACATAGATCAATGGAACAGAATAGAAAACCCAAAAATAGACCCATAACTATATGGTCAACAATCTTTGTCAAAGCAGGAAGGAATATGCAATGGAAAAAAGGCAGTCTCTTCGACAAATGGTGATGAGAAAACTGGACAGCAGTATGCAGAAGAATGAAACTGGACCATGTTCTTACACCATACACAAAAATATCTTTGATACTTTTAAAAAGGAAAGAATTTATGAGTGAAGGAAAGACAGAAAAACAGGAACTGTATCTCATATAGCAAATAAAAATTATAAGGCATTTTGCCCCAGAACAGAACTAATTGATGTCTTTCTCTTACAGTATCACTCATTGCTCACTTGCAGTATTAAAGATAACCTACACATTTATGTGGGAAGGTTGAATACCTAAAAAAAAAAGTAATTATCCCTTCATCTTTGGTCAAAATTCACATAAATGATTTTAACATGTACTTTATTCATAGAAATACTTCTAGCAAGATAAACTTTTGGAAGTGGAAAACTGGTAATAGACTCTGCACTCCAAACTCTTTATTATAGAAAAGAAGCTGCCTCCCAGAAAATAGGCAGATTTGTTCAATGTAACCAAGCTAGTCAACAGCAGAGTCAGAACAAAAATACACACTTTTTTTTTTCTCAGTTTGAAGTTTTTTTCTACATTACGTTGATGGGTTAAGATTACTCTTTGAACAATACTAAACATTTGAAGACTGTATAACCTTGAAAACACTAATAATGTGTGATAAATACACACGATACATTTGGTAAGTAAAAAACCATTTTTTGCCAATTATTTTGAAGGCCTATCAATCCTAATCACATTTGAGAATGTTATATATCCTAACTAAAGAACATCATAACTATGACCCAAAAGTTATTATAAATGGTATGAGTCACTTTTGGGGTATTTAGCCAAACTTTTAAAACTCTCTTAGAAAATCCAACTTAATTTACTAATTCCACTCTCAAATTATTAGGCCTACTAAAAACTTTTTTTCCATAAGCAGTCAAATCAAACAGCATATACTAAACTTTGATCAATACTTCTTTCAACTAATACACTACCAGTGGATAGAGACAGAATTACTTCTGACAGGCTTTTTCTATGCATTTCTACACTGTGTTAATACATTTCATAAAAACGCATAAAAACTCAGCTACTAGGTATCATGGACACACACAGAGAGAAAGAAAGATCGATTGTTCAAATCAACCTTCATGGCTACTTGAAGAGGCTCTATGGTTCCAGGCTATGCAGGTGAAACAACAGCTGTCTTGCCAAGCAGTCCCTGCCACCCCTCCAAGGTCCTCAGAACCGTAGGACCATCCAACCCAGTTTTACCTTTAGCAGAAGTTATTGATTCAAAGCCGACAAACCATCGTATATGGAACATGAGCATCGAACAGCTGCTAGATTGTATATTTAAATTCCATCCTTGGTTGATAGAATCCAAGATTTTTAAAATATGATTTCATAGATTAACAAAGTGTGACCACACATCGTATTTTATGTTACTGGAAGAAATTTAGAAAGTAGCCTTGTTTTCAAAACCCACAGGAAAATGCTGCTGTAATAGAATTCTGATTTAGATACAAGAAAAATAAGTGTCTATTTAATGCTTGCATTCACTTAGTCATTGAACTGATTAACACACATCCTATAATATTCGTATTATATATTATTATACATGTATGTATGGCCTCATTATAGAGTAGTTTGACCCATTATATTTATCATGTGAATCACATCAGTTTTATAACCATTGAGATAAAGATACATTCAGAAAAGCCTTGAGAAATGATGAGATACAGCAAGAGTCAGCCACTAACATCCTTATTTTTTGGCCCCCAACAAAATAAAAATGATGTAGCTTTTATATACGAAGAAAACATATAGTTCCCATATATAAGGAAACACATCGAGAGCCATTATCTCATGCATTCAACAGATATTGACTGAAGTCTCACCATGCAGGAGATACTATGCTAACTGTGAAGGGTATACAAACAGACAAAATACATTTAAGATATGGCAAGGAGTTGTATACCTACTAATAATCACTCATACTAAGCAAATGAGTTTGTGGAGTTTAAGCAAAATATAACTCCATAATATAAGCATTATGGAGTTTAGAGGACATTCATGAGCTGGTCTCTCTGTCTGTCTGTGTGTCTACCTAAGCAATATCAATTTTTTGTCACTACTCATATGAACTCTAAGTTATACTTATAAGCATTTGGAACTCCTATGTACCATATATTTTTACAATTTGTATGCCTTCTGACCAGGCTGTGTATACACCAAGACCCTCTCTGCATCTTCCTGGAACCTATTCACCATTTAAGTCTCTGATAAACATTACTAGAAAGATTTCCCTCAAACAAAATTTGTCTTCAATCTGTGTTCCCATGATACTAATCATGCTAGAAGACAGGTAAATTATAGAGTTCTGTTATGAATCTTTTCTTATTTACCATAAGTTCTGAAAAGATAAGCATACTTTAATCTTTCTTGAAAGTTTATAACTATTTTTATGCCCTCTTGGGTTCCAATCATACTGGGATTCTCAAAACTTTATAGTTCCTTGCCTTCACCTAGCAAGCTTACATTTCTACATTCCTAGTAACCTAATTGCTAATGAAATGAGCATTTTTCATATGTTTATTGGTCATGTGTATATCATTTTTGGAGAAATGTCCACTCAAAGCCTTTGCTTACTTTTTAAATGGGTTTCTTTGCCTTTTTTTTTTTTTTTTTTTTTTTTTTTTGTGGCAGGGGAAGGTAACCTCTTTTATCACCTGGAGGAAACTCCTTCATGCAAATGAGCTGGGATAAGGGAGGATCCTTGCCTAGGATTATTGGCCTGGCCTACCACCAAGGGTAGAGTTTTCATTTTATGGATGAAGGATGAGTGGGAGAAGAGAGCCATGGATGTCTCCACTGATGCTATTCTTGAATGGAATTGGGCTTCTGCAACACGAAGCTGGATGGGGTGGGAGTTAGGTGGGTTGGATGGGGAATGGTAGTGGCCTACCCATTGCAGGGAGAAGCGACAGCTCTAGATTAGGAGCTAAGGAGAGAAGTAGTCCAGTCTTATCAGCTGTACATACCTGGGACAAAATTCTGTCAGGCTGTGCTGGAGAGACCAGGATGGGTCAAGGCTCGGATGACACCGACTCTCACTGTTTTTACTGAGACTTAGTAGCTTTTCTTAAATAAATGTTTTTCCATTTGGTGTATGCCTTTAGAATAATGTTAAGACACTATAAATGTTTTTCCCCCATATTTTCACCAACTAGGGTTATTACTCTGAGGCGAGGATCTGTGGAACTCCTTATGCCACCATGCTGGAAATGCTATCCCTGTCCATATACATTTCATACCAAACTACAGCAACTGTTATTTCTTTATGTTTCTGGTTGGATTGCCTCTGTGCTTTAATTGAGAATCACCTCTACATCTTGTATGCACTCCTTACTATCACTACTTGGACAAGCTTCATTCATTCTCTCAATTCAACAGTGCTTTCTTTAAGGAGGTTTCATGATTTCTAAACTTGGTGCATTCTCCTCAATATTTTAATCCTCATAGCCTCTTATTTGTAAGTCTCTCTAGTTACTCATTTTTGCCTTACTTTGGAGTTGTTCTTTTTCATCCTTTTTTCTGCCTTTGATTTTAAATTCCTCCAGAAATGAACTTATGTTTTATTTATCTTTGTATTTGTACCTCCTTTTCAAAATGTTGGCATCTGAAACAAGTAACATCGAAATAGTTGTCAATATATACTTAGTTGTGGAAATAAATTAGTGAATGAACATACAACATAGTTCACTATATGAAATACTGTATCATAAAAGCATGCAGTATTCAAACTGTAACTCAGAAGGTTTTATAATACCATTTTATTTCAGACTTCTTTGATTCTAATATTAGCTCAGCCATATACCATATGTTTAAAATACATGAATTGTGACAAAAACATTAATATGCTGGAATGTTTAGTTTGGTCTTAATTTAGGAAGGGATTGTTAAGATATTGGAAAGATATATAAACATAAAAAAATTAATAATTTAAGTAAAAATCCATCAATAGACTTAAAAAAAGCTTTGTTATTGAAAAATGTGTTAATGATATCAAATTATGCAATTGTGCTAAATGTTTTCTTTTTCTTTTTTTTCTTTTTGCTAAACATTATTTTATTTATTTTTTATTTTTTCAATATATGAAAATTATTGTCAAATTGGTTTCCATACAACACCCAGTGCTCATCCCAAAAGGTGCCCTCCTCAATATCCATCACCCACACTCCACTCCCTCCCACCCCCCATCAACCCTCAGTTTGTTCTCAGTTTTTAAGAGTCTCTTATGCTTTGGCTCTCTCCCACTCTAACCTCATTTTTCTTCTTCCCCTCCCCCATGGGTTTCTGTTAAGTTTCTCAGGATCCACATAAGAGTGAAACCATATGGTATCTGTCTTTCTCTGTATGGCTTATTTCACTTAGCATCACACTCTCCAGTTCCATCCACGTTGCTACAAAGGGCCATATTTCGTTCTTTCTCATTGCCACGTAGTACTCCATTGTGTATATAAACCACAATTTCTTTATCCATTCATCAGTTGATGGACATTTCAGCTCTTTCCATAATTTGGCTATTGTTGAGGGTGCTGCTATAAACATTGGGGTACAAGTGCCCCTATGCATCAGCACTCCTGTATCCCTTGGGTAAATTCCTAGCAGTGCTATTGCTGGGTCATAGGGTAGGTCTATTTTTAATATTCTGAGGAACCTCCACACTGTTTTCCAGAGCGGCTGCACCAATTTGCATTCCCACCAATAGTGCAAGAGGGTTCCCGTTTCTCCACATCCTCACCAGCATCTATAGTCTCCTGATTTGTTCATTTTGGCCACTCTGACTGGAGTGAGGTGATATCTGAGTGTGGTTTTGATTTGTATTTCCCTAATAAGGAGTGATGTTGAGCATCTTTTCATGTGCCTGTTGGCCATCCGGATGTCTTCTTTAGAGAAGTGTTTATTCATGTTTTCTGCCCATTTCTTCACTGGGTTATTTGTTTTTTGGGTATGGAGTTTGGTGAGCTCTTTATAGATTTTGGATACTAGCCCTTTGTCCGATATGTCATTTGCAAATATCTTTTCCCATTCCGTTGGTTGCCTTTTAGTTTTGTTGGTTGTTTCCTTTGCTGTGCAGAAGTGCTTTATATTCATAAGGTCCCAGTAATTCATTTTTACTTTTAATTCCCTTGCCTTTGGGGATGTGTTGAGTAAGAGATTGCTATGGCTGAGGTCAGAGAGGTCTTTTCCTGCTTTCTCCTCTAGGATTTTGATGGTTTCCTGTCTCACATTCAGGTCCTTTATCCATTTTGAGTTTATTTTTGTGAATGGTGTGAGAAAGTGGTCTAGTTTCAACCTTCTGCATGTTGCTGTCCAGTTCTCCCAGCACCATTTGTTAAAGAGACTGTCTTTTTTCCAGTGGATGTTCTTTCCTGCTTTGTCAAAGATGAGTTGGCCATACGTTTGTGGGTCTAGTTCTGGGGTTTCTATTCTATTCCATTGGTCTATGTGTCTGCTTTTGTGCCAACACCATGCTGTCTTGATGATGACAGCTTTGTAGTAGAGGCTAAAGTCTGGGATTGTGATGCCTCCTGCTTTGGTCTTCTTCTTCAAAATTACTTTGGCTATTCGGGGCTTTTTGTGGTTCCATATGAATTTTAGGATTACTTGTTCTAGTTTCGAGAAGAATGCTGGTGCTATTTTGATTGGGATTGCATTGAATGTGTAGATAGCTTTGGGTAGTATTGACATTTTGACAATATTTATTCTTCCAACCCATGAGGACAGAATGTCTTTCCATTTCTTTATATCTTCTTCAATTGCCTTCATAAGCTTTCTATAGTTTTCAGCATACAGATCTTTTACATCTTTGGTTACATTTATTCCTAAGTATTTTATGTTTCTCGGTGCAATTGTGAATGGGATCAGTTTCTTGATTTGTCTTTCTGTTGCTTCATTGTTAGTGTATAAGAATGCAACTGATTTCTGTACATTGATTTTGTATCCTGTAACTTTGCTGAATTCATGTATCAGTTCTAGCAGACTTTTGGTGGAGTCTATCGGGTTTTCCATGTATAGAATCATGTCATCTGCAAAAAGTGAAAGCTTGACTTCATCTTTGCCAATTTGGATGCCTTTGATTTCCTTTTGTTGTCTGATTGCTGATGCTAGAACTTCCAACACTATGTTAAACAACAGCGGTGAGAGTGGACATCCCTGTCGTTTTCCTGATCTCAGGGAAAAAGCTCTCAGTTTTTGCCCGTTGAGGATGATGTTAGCTGTGGGCTTTTCATAAATGGCTTTTATGATGTTTAGTATGTTCTTTCTATCCCAACTTTCTCAAGGGTTTTTATTAAGAAAGTTGCTGAATTTTGTCAAATGCCTTTTCTGCATCGATTGACAGGATCATATGGTTCTTATCTTTTCTTTTATTAATGTGATGTATCACATTGATTGATTTGTGCATGTTGAACCAGCCCTGCCTCTCAGGAATGAATCCCACTTGATCATGGTGAATAATTCGTTTTATATGCTGTTGAATTCGATTTGCTAGTATCTTATTGAGAATTTTTGCATCCATATTCATCAGGGATATTGGCCTGTAGTTCTTTTTTTTTACTGGGTCTCTGTCTGGTTTAGGAATCAAAGTAATACTGGCTTCATAGAATGAGTCTGGAAGTTTTCCCTCCCTTTCTATTTCTTGGAATAGCTTGGGAAGGATAGGTATTATCTCTGCTTTAAACGTCTGGTAGAACTCCCCTGGGAAGCCATCTGGTCCTGGACTCTTATTTGTTGGGAGATTTTTGATAACCGATTCAATTTCTTCGCTGGTTATGGGTCTGTTCAAACTTTCTGTTTTCTCCTGATTGAGTGTTGGAAGCGTGTGGGTGTTTAGGAATTTGTCCATTTCTTCCAGGTTGTCCAATTTGTTGGCATATAATTTTTCATAGTATTCCCTTATAATAGTTTGTATCTCTGAGGGATTGGTTGTAATAATTCCATTTTCATTCATAATTTTATCTATTTGGGTCATCTCCCTTTTCTTTTTGAGAAGCCTCTATAGAGGTTTATCAATTTTGTTTATTTTTTCAAAAAACCAACTCTTGGTTTCGTTGATCTGCTCTACAGTTTTTTTAGATTCTATATTGTTTATTTCTGCTCTGATCTTTATTATTTCTCTTCTTCTGCTGGGTTTAGGCTGCCTTTGCTGTTCTGCTTCTATTTCCTTTAGGTGTGCTGTTAGATTTTGTATGTGGGATTTTTCTTGTTTCTTGAGATAGGCCTGGATTGCAATGTATTTTCCTCTCAGGACTGCCTTCGCTGCATCCCAAAGCATTTGGATTGTTGTATTTTTATTTTTGTTTGTTCCCATATATTTTTAAATTTCTTCTCTAATTGCCTGGTTGACCCATTCATTCTTTAGTAGGGTGTTCTTTAACCTCCATGCTTTTGGACGTTTTCCAGACTTCTTCCTGTGGTTGATTTCAAGCTTCATAGCATTGTGGTCTGAAAGTATGCATGGTATGATTTCAATTCTTGGGTACTTATGAAGGGCTGTTTTGTGACCCAGTATGTGATCTATCTTGGAGAATGTTCCATGTGCACTCAAGAAGAAAGTATATTCTGTTGCTTTGGGATGCAGAGTTCTAAATATATCTGTCAAGTCCATCTGATCCAATGTATCATTCAGGGCCCTTGTTTCTTTATTGACCGTGTGTCTAGATGATCTATCCATTGCTGTAAGTGGAGTATTAAAGTCCCCTGCAATGACCACATTCTTATCAATAAGGTTACTTATGTTTGTGAGTAATTGTTTTATATATTTGGGGGCTCCCGTATTTGGCGCATAGACATTTATAATTGTTAGGTCTTCCTGAAGGATAGACCCTGTAATTATTATATAATGCCCTTCTTCATCTCTTGTTACAGCCTTTAATTTAAACTCTAGTTTGTCTGATATAAGTATGGCTACTCCAGCTTTCTTTTGACTTCCAGTAGCATGATAAATAATTTTCCATCCCCTCACTCTCAATCTGAAGGTGTCCTCAGTTCTAAAACGGGTTTCTTGTAGACAGCAAATTGATGGGTCTTGTTTTTTTATCCATTCTGATACCCTATGTCTTTTGGTTGGTGCATTTAGTCCATTTACATTCAGTGTTATTACAGAAATATATGGGTTTAGAGTCGATGTGTGTATGTTTTATGCTTGTAGCGATGTCTCTGGTACTTTGTCTCACAGGATCCCCCTTAGGATCTCTTGTAGGGCTAGTTTAGTGGTGACAAATTCCTTCAGTTTTTGTTTGTTTGGGAAGACCTTTATCTCTCCTTCTATTCTAAATGACAGACTTGCTGGATAAAGGATTCTCGGCTGCATATTTTTTTCTGTTCATCACATTGAAGATCTCCTGCCATTCCTCTCTGGCCTGCCAAGTTTCAGAAGAGAGATCAGTCACGAGTCTTATAGGTCTCCCTTTATATGTTAGGGCACGTTTATCCCTCGCTGCTTTCAGAATTTTCTCTTTATCCTTGTATTTTGCCAGTTTCACTATGATATGTCGTGCAGAAGATCGATTCAAGTTACGTCTGAAGGGAGTTCTCTGTGCCTCTTGGATTTCAATGCCTTTTTCCTTCCCCAGTTCAGGGAAGTTCTCAGCTATTATTTCTTCAAGTACACCTTCAGCACCTTTCCCTCTCTCTTCCTCCTCTGGAATACCAATTATGTGTATATTATTTCTCTTTAGTGCATCACTTATTTCTCTAATTATCCCCTCATACTCCTGGATTTTTTTATCTCTGTTATTCTCAGCTTCCTCTTTTTCCATAACTTTATCTTCTAGTTCACCTATTCTCTCCTCTGCCTCTTCAATCCGAGCCGTGGTCGTTTCCATTTTATTTTGCATCTCGTTTATAGTGTTTTTTAGCTCCTCCTGACTATTCCTTAGTCCCTTGATCTCTGTAGCAATAGATTCTCTGCCGTCCTCTATACTGTTTTCAAGCCCAGCGATTGATTTTATGACTGTTATTCTAAATTCACTTTCTGTTATGTTGTTTAAATCCTTTTTGATCAATTCGTTAGCTGTTGTTATTTCCTGGAGATTCTTTTGAGGGGAATTCTTCCGTTTGGTCATTTTTGGATAGTCCCTGGAGTGGGGCGGACCTGCAGGGCACTTCACCGTGCTGTCTTGAATAACTTGCATTGGTGGGCGGGGCCACAGTCAGACCTGATTTCTGCCCCCTGCCCACCGCTGGGGCCACAGTCAGACTGGTGTGTACCTTCTCTTCCCCTCTCCTAGGGGCAGGATTCACTGTGGGGTGGCATGGCCCGTCTGGGCTGCTTGCACACTGCCAGGCTTGTGGTGCTGGGGATCTGGCGTATTAGCTGGGGTGGATAGGCAAGGTGCACAGGGGCAGGAGGGGCAGGCTCAGCTGGCTTCTCCTTTGGTGAACCGCTTCTGGAGGGGCCCTGCAGCAGCGGGAGGGAGTCAGACTCGCCGCTGGAGGGGTGGCTCCGCAGAAGCACAGTGTTGGGTGTTTGCGAGGTGAAAGCAAGTTCCCTGGCAGGAACTGGTTCCCTCTGGGATTTTGGCTGGGGGATGGGTGAGGGAGATGGCGCTGGCGAGCACCTTTGTTCCCTGCCAACTGAGCTCTGTCATCCCGGGGCTCAGCTACTCTCCCTCCCATTGTCCTCCAGCCCTCTCGTTCTCCAAGCAGAGCTGTTAGCTTATAACCTTCCCGATTTCAAGTCCTGCTTGCTGTCGGAACACACTGCGTCCGGCCCCTCCACTTTTGCAAGCAAGACTTGGGAGTTCTGCTTGGCCGGCGGGCCGCCCCTCCACCCTGGCTCTCTTCCACCAGTCCGTGGAGCGCGCATTGCCTCGCTGCCCTTCTTACCCTCTTCCGTGGGCCTCTCATCTGTGCTTGGCTCCGGAGACTCCATTCTGCTAGTCTTCTGGTGGTTTTCTGGGTTATTTAGGCAGGTGTAGGTGGAATCTAAGTGATCAGCAGGACGCGCGGTGAGCCCAGCGTCCTCCTACGCCGCCATCTTCTGCTGGTCCTGTGCTAAATGTTTTCAAGTGCCAATAACAGAAATACTTTCAAAGTTAAAACAGATTTTTTTTTTTTTTGCTGAACTATTCCCCTTAGTTTTATATCATTCTCTTGGATATTTTCTAAACTTTAATTTCATGAAATAAAGGAGAAGGAAAATAAGGAGAAAAAAACTAA
Source organism: Neofelis nebulosa (assembly GCF_028018385.1). Taxonomy (NCBI): domain Eukaryota; kingdom Metazoa; phylum Chordata; class Mammalia; order Carnivora; family Felidae; genus Neofelis; species Neofelis nebulosa. Next base: position 92,775,688 of record NC_080784.1, on the reverse strand, counting down.
TTTTCAACTTTCTCGTATTCCAAAAAGCAAATGGATAAAACAGTGTATATCTAGCAATAAAAAAAAAAAAATGAAAATGTATAATGGATCATCGTTACCAATTGAAGACCAATGATATCTGTGAAACAAAAAATAATGAAAACTCAGTAGAACCTGTTTATTTATAAATTAAACTGTTAAGAACAAGCGTAGGTAGCGTTAATAAAAATAATTGTTCATCCAATTAAGGAGTTTTGGAAACTGCAATAAAGTGTATTTATATAGTCTGTTTTTGGATATAGATGACTTTGGGGTATAAAAGAAGAATAGAAGAAAAACTTATTTATCTTTGAATACAAACTTTATATACCATTGATAGAATAGTATGAAAGACAAACCCCATAAGTCAACACCCCCAGAATAGGAGTCTAGACAGTTTGAGTAATTTAATGATGAATTTCTTCTTCTAACATTTTTATCCATACTCTGTACTAAAGTATTGTGTAAATATAATACTAAGAGGTTATATATCACTGTACTATAAACCTAGAAACAGACTTAGAGAAGTGACAAATTTGTTCCAGAAAAAAATTAGGGGGAGGGGCAAGATGGAATATTGTACACCATAAATAAAATGTGTCAGAGCTTGCTTTTTTGGGAAGAATAATCATCCAGCCAATACTTAATCTACATACAACATCATATTCCCTATGGGACTTATTCTTTTCCTCAAAGCAAGAACAACTAAGACCGGAGAAGAATAAAAAACTTGAGCAAGGAGATCAATGATAGAGTACAAACAACAAAATAATTAAAGCAAAACAGTAGCAAAAGCATTAATAACCAGTATAACAGTAGAGCTTCAATTTAAGAATACAAAATAGAAAAAAACTGCTTAAAACATAGTCAACGAAAGGAAACAAAACATAACAGCAAATATGCAGATTTTAACCATTGATGGGAATCAAAATTTCTTCTGGTGCCTCGTAAAATGTATTGAAAGTATAACCCTGAGTTATTTAGGTTGAGTAAATTGGATTGATACCATCAAACATAGGTCAACTATGGCCAGATCTTGTTGTCTTCTGTTTTGTCAATAAAGTTTTATTTGCACACAGCCACACGCATTTGTTTATGTATTATTTATGGCTCCTTTCACACTACAACAGTAGAGTTGAGTAGTTGTGACTAAGACTTTATGGCCCACAGCCAATAATATTTGCTCTCTGGCTGTTTACAGGAAAAAAAAAATGCTAACCCCATCATAGAATACATGCTCAATGAATAAGTCAGATATGTAGTGATTCCTGAGAAATCTTCATGTCATCATACCAAAAAAGAAAGATCATAAGAGGAGGTCTGAGAAAGTGTTATGTACCCCCAGATTATATAATTTATTTGAAGGTATAAAGTAAGCATTACTTGAGGAGCTCATCCTATCTGCCTTAATTCAGAATACCTAGAAACAGAGCCCAAGAAGGAGATTTGGGTACTAGTGATACATTAAGGGAGTCCTTTTCATGAAAAAAAAAAATCTGAAGTGGGTGGAAGGATAAGAGTGAGAAGGATATCAACTCTGATTAATTCTACTTGGCCTACTCCATAAAGAAGGGGAACTCTGAAATAAAAATCTAAAAATTTTACTGTAGAGTTTTGCCTTCTTGAAACAAAGATACCTTTATATTAGCCATTCAAAGGATAGAGACTGCCCCCAAAGCAGATGGGGGCATAAATAACCTCACAACAAAGGTGGGTTTTGCTGGTGGAAGCAATTATCTAGGAAAGGGAGCAGCTTTGAGCATTAGCAGCCAGTATTTTACAAAAGCTGGAGGATGGGGGCATCAGCCTCGCACAGGAGATCTGGGTGGGACATCAACAGCATCTACTATAATACCTTATTTGAAAAGCAGTCTATTAAGTGTCTCTTGGATATCAGACTTTTTTTTTAATTTTTAAAAAAATTTTATTTGTTTTTGAGAGAGAAAGTGAGAGTGAGCAGGGGAGGGGAAGAGAGAGAGGGAGACATGGAATCTGACACAGGCTCCAGGCTCTGAGCTGTTAGCAGAGTCCTACGGGGGCTCGAACTCACTGACCGTAAGATCATGACCTGAGCTGAAGTTGGATGCTCAACTGACTGAGCCACTCAGGTGGCACCCCTGGATTTTAGTCTTGATCACTAACATGATGCAGCCATTGAATGGCATTGAATAATGCAGACACTCAATATTTACTGTATGAGTTAATTTGCTTATCATCACCAGACAAATGAGGCTGCTTTAGTGCTTTTATAATTAAGTAGAAAGATAATGGGATAAAAAGTTACTCTTGCTTCCTTGGTTTACATAAACTGAAAAGTTGAACTTGATCAATTTTCTTCCATTGACCAACATCAAGAATTTTCGTTGTGATAATATTTATAAGATCTATCTCTGCCAATGGAACAGTAATACAAGCATAATATTTATTTTATCTTGTTTACACTTGCAAGGTAAAAGAAATAAAAATTGTCAGAAAAACTCAGCAGTTCACATAAATTTATGTCTTCTTAAACATTTTTCTCTGCAACATAACAAAAGCACAGAGCATCATGCTGTATTTTATTGACATTGTAAAAAGCTTTTTTTTTTTTCTTTAAGATTTCTGTCCTCATGATTTCCTCCTCTTGTTGCTTTCCACAAGCTTCAGGAACAACCTAAGAAAATATACAACCAAATATTTCTTCCCTCACCCCCTGCACTGTGCAATCTGTTCTCAATATTCTCATACAAAACACTATGTACTAGACTTTGAAAAGAGATGATAACCTAAGACAAAACAAGGCAAAAAACCCAAAAAACTCAAAAGCCCAAATATATCTAAAGCAAAGGTTTATAAAATAGTTGCAAATACTGTTCCAAATACCCATTATTGGATGTTTTCTGGTCATGGTGCAAGGAGTTTGAGGCAGTATTCATATATTTGCTACATGTCTCTATATATTCTTCCTACGGTTGTGACAGCAGTCACCTGACATTGAAGAACTCTGTATATTGCCCAAATTGTGAAAATGCTCCCAAATATCTAGCATAGACCCCGACATGTAATGGGCTTCAATGTTAAATGAATTAATGAGTGAACATATTATGAAACTGATTCTGGCTACTCTTGGTAATACCGTGGAGCATTAGACATTATTTTCCCCTTGAGTTGTTCAAATTATCTGATTTGATTTCTATAATTTTGTATAAACATAACAGAGACCAGTTTAAAATATCTATTGTGCGTATATTCTGTAGGCATTAAAAGAGGAGCAGGACAAATATTTTGAGGAACTTAGTAAACTAGGAGTGGAGACTGAAAAGATGGCAGGGTTTAATTCTAAGTAGATTGAAATAAGTAATGCTTTACTCAGTGTCTGCTCTAGCTTTTTTTGTGTGTGTGTGTGTGAGGTGTAAATGGCATAGGATATTATATTAGTTTAAGTTTTACAGTACAATGATTACATATTTGTATACACTTCAAAATGATCACCACAGTGAGTCTAGTTACCATCAATCACCATAGAAAGTTATAAAACTTATTTTTCTTGTGATAAGAATTTTTAAGATTTACTCTCATCAACTTTCAAACGTGCGATACAATATAATTAACTATTATCACCATGTTGTACATTATATACCCATGACTTATTTTATAACCGGAAGTATATACCTCTTGACCACCTTCACCAATTCTATTTATCCCTCAACCCTCCTCCACTCTGGTAACCACCAATCTGTTCTATATAACAGCTTCTATGAGCTTTGTTTTATTTTGTTATGTTTGTTCATTTATGTATTTTCTAAATCCCACGTATAAAGACAATAATATGGTATTTTTCTTTTCTTTTTTATGTTTATTTATGTTTAAGAGAGAGACAGAGGGAGCACGAGTGAGGAAAGGGTAGAGACAGAGGGAGACACAGAATCTGAAGCACGTTCCAAGGTCTGAGATGGCAGCACAAAGCCCAATACAGGATTGGAATTCACAAACTGTGAGATCATGACCTGAGCAGAAGTCGGAAACGTAACCAACTGAGCCACCCAGGCGCCTCTGGTATTTTTCTTTTCCTAATTTCACTTTGCATAATACCTTGTAGATCTATTCATGTTGTCAAAAATGACAAACTTTCATTCTTTCTTATTTTTGAGAGTATTCCATTACACACACACATACACACACACACACACATACACACACACACACCCTAAAACTTCTTTTTCCACTAATGTATTGATGAACACTTAGTTTGTTTCTGTATGCTGACTATTGTAAACAATGCTGCAATGAATATGAGCGTGTGTATTCTTTCAAATTAGTACTTTCATTTTCCTTGAATAAATACTCAGAAGTGGAATTGCTGAATTACGTAGTAGGTTTTGTGTTTAATGATTTGAGGAACCTCCAGTTTGCTTTTCATAGCGGGTGCAGGTGCACCAATCTACATTCCCAGCAACAGTATAAGAAGGTTTCCTTTTCACTACATCCTCATCAACATTGTTATTCCTTACCTTTTTGACAAAAATCATTCCCCAACAGGTGGGAAGTCATATCTCATTGTGGTTTTGATTTGCATCTTCCTGATGATTAGTGATGTTGAGCATCTTTTCATGTGCTTGTAAAAAAGAGTTATTCCGATCTTCTGCCCATTTTTAACATAACTTTTTTTTTTTGCTATTGAGTTGTGTGAGTTATTTAATTAACTTCTTATCAGATATACGATTTGCAAATATTTTCCCCCACTCAGTAGATTGTCTTTTCATTTTGCTGATGGCTTCTTTTTCAGTGGAGAAGTTTTTTAGTTTGAGGTAGTCCCATTTGTTTTTCATTTCTTTTCCCTTTGCTTTTGGAGTCAGATCCAAAAATATCTTTGCCAAGATTAATGTCAAGGAGATTACTGCCTATGTTTCCTTCTAGTAGTCTTATGGTTTCAGATCTTATACTCAACCCTTTAATCCTTTTTTAATCCATTTTGAAATAATTTTGTATATGGTGTAAGATAGTACTCTACTTTTATTTTCTGTCATGTACCTGTCCAGTTATTCTATTTCTTGAAAAACACTTTTCTTTCCCATTTCATATGGGAAAAGAAATAAATTAATTGATGATAAATCAATCTTTGTCATAAATTAATTAACAAATTAATTTATTTGTGATAAATTAATTGATCATACATGCGTGAGTTTATCTCTGGGCTCTCCATTCTGTCTATTGAATATGTGTCTGTTCTTATGCCCGTACTATGCTGGTTTGCTTACTATAGCTTTATAATATAGTTTGAAATCAGGAAGCAGATGTTTCCAGCTTTGTTCTTATTTCTCAAGATTGCTTTGGCCATTAATGGTCTTTTGTGGTTCCTTACAGTTTAGGATTGTTCATTCTATTTCTGTGGAAAATGCCACTGGCATTTTGATAGCAATTTCATTGAATCTATAGATTGTGTTTAGTTATATGGATATTTTAACAATACTAATTCTTTCAATCCATGAGTACAGAATATTTGTCCATTCATTTATATATATTTTTTTCATCATTTTCTAATAGTTCACTCTGGAAAACAGTGTGGAGGTTCCTCAAAAAATAAAAATAGACCTACCCTATGACCCAGCAATAGCACTGCTAGGAATTTACCCAAGGGATACAGGAGTACTGATGCACAGGGGCACTTGTACCCCAATGTTTATAGCAGCACTCTCAACAATAGCCAAATTGTGGAAAAAGCCTAAATGTCCATCAACTGATGAATGGATAAAGAAATTGTGGTTTATATACACAATGGAGTACTACGTGGCAATGAGAAAGAACGAAATATGGCCCTTTGTAGCAACGTGGATGGAACTGGAGAGTGTTATGCTAAGTGAAATAAGCCATACAGAGAAAGACAGATACCATAAGGTTTCACTCTTATGTGGATCCTGAGAAACTTAACAGAAACCCATGGAGAAGGGGAAGAAAAAAAAAATAAGGTTACAGTGGGAGAGAGCCAAAGCACAAGAGACTGTTAAAAACTGAGAACAAACTGAGGGTTGATGGGGGGGTGGGAGGGAGGGGAGAGTAGGTGATGGGCATGGAAAAGGGCATCTTTTGGGATGAGCACTGAGTGTTGTATGGAAACCAACTTGACAATAAATTTCATATATTAAAAAAAATAATAGTTTTTAGTATTTAGGCTTTTCACCTCCTCAATAAAATTTATTCTTAGGTATTTTTTAATGCAATTTAAATGTGCTTTTTTTAAAAAAAATTTCCTTTTCTGTTAGTTTGTCATTAGTGTATAGAAATACAACAGAATTTTTTTCTATTGGCTTTGTACCCTGAAAATTTACTGAATTCTTCCATGAGTTCTGACACTTGTTTGTTAGTTTTGGTGGAGTCTCTAGAGTTTTGTATATATAAAATCTTATCATCTGAAAATAGTGAGTTTTCCTTCTTCCTTTACCATTTTTATGCCTTTTGTTTCTTTTTTCTTGCCTAATTGCTCTAGCTAGGATTTCCAATACTATGTTGAACAATAGCAGTGAGAGTTGGCATCCTTCTCTTGTTCCCAAACTTAGAGTAAAAGTTTTCAGGATTTCACTATTAACTATGATGCTAGGTGTGGGCTTACCATCTATGATCTTTAATATGTTGAGCTATTTCCTTCTATACCCATGTTGCTGAGAGTTTTAATCATGAATAGATGTTCAATTTGGTCAAATTCTTTTTCTGTATCTATTGAGATGATCACATAAATTTTATCCTTCATTGTGTTGATGTAGTGTATCATGCTGATTGATTTTTGGATGTTGAAACATCCTTGCATCCCTGGAATAAATCACACTTGGAATGGGGTATCTTCCTTTTAACATATTGTTTAATATTTTTTGCTCATATTTTGTTGAGGATTTTTATGTCTGTGTTCATCAGGGTATATAGACATACATATAGTGTGTGTGTGTTTGTGTGTGTGTGTGTGTGTGTGTGTGTGTGTGTGTGCGTGTGTGTGTGTGTGTGTGTGTGGTATCCTGGTCTGGTTTAGGTATAGGTATGAAGGTCATGATGCCCTCGTACAATGAGTTTGGGAAGAATAGGTATTTGTGAAGAATAGGTTTGAGGAGAATAGGTATTAAATCTTCTTTAAATGTTTAGTAGAATTTACCAATGGAAACGTCTTTCCCTGGACTTTTGTTTGTGAGGAAGTTTTTTTTGTGTGTGTTTTGTTTTTTTTTTAATTACTGATTCAATCTCAGTGCTAACAATCAGTCTATTCAGATTTTCTATTTTTTCCATGAACCAGGTTGATAAATTTGTTGATCTATAATTGTTCATAGACGTCCACAATCATTTTTATTTCAGTTGTATCAGTTGTAACATCTATTTAATTTCTGATTTTATTTATTTTAACACTCTCTCTTTTTTTGTTGGTGAATCTAGCAAAGATTTGTCAATTTTGTTCATTTTCAAAGAACCAGCTCTTAGTCTCATCGATCTTTTCTATTCTCTTTTAGTCTCTGTTCTATTTATTTAACTCTGATCTTTGTTACATCTGTTCCACTAACTTTGGACCTCGTTTGTTCTTTTCTAGTTCCTTTCAGTTTAGAGTTAGATTGTTTGTTTGATGTTTTCCTTGTTCCTTAAGGTAGGCTGATATTACTATGATTTTCCCTCTGGAATTTTTTTTTGTTGCACTCCATAGTTTTTGGTATGCTTGTTACTACTTACGTTTGTCTCAAGGTATTTTTATTTCTCCTTTGATTTCTTTGTTGACTTATTGGTTATTCAGTAGCATGTTGTTTAATCTCCACATATTTGTGATTTTCCAATTTTCTTCTTATAATTGATTTCTAGTTTCATAAGTTTGTATTCAAAAAAGATGTTTGCTGTGACGTAATCTTAAATTTATTGAAAAGTTTTTTGTGTGGTCTAGCATATGTGCAGTTCAGAATAATGTGTATTGCTGTTTTTAAATGGAATGTCCTGCCCATATCTGTCAAGTCCATCTGGTCTAATATGTCATTTAAAATTGCCTGGATGTTTGATCCATTTATGGATGTGGATTATTAAAGTCCCTTACTGTTATTATATTGCTATCTATTTCTTTATTTAGGTCTGTTAATATTTGCTTTATATATTCAGATGGTCCTATGTCGGGTGTATAAACACTTATAAATTTTATATCCTCTTGTTCAAATAATCCCTTTATCCTTATGTACTGCTCTATTTTGCCTCATATTATAGTCTTTATTTTAAGTTTATTTTGTCTGATATAAGTATAGCTACACCAGATTTATTTTGGTTTCCATTTACATGTCAAATCTTTTTTCCATTACTTCACTTTCAGTTTCTGTGTGTTCTTACATGTGAAGTGAGTCTCCTGTATGCAGCATATAAATGGGCCATGAGATTTTTTTTTCCCATTCAGTCACTCTATGTGTTTTGATCAGAGACTTTAATCCATTTACATTTAAAGTAATTGTTGATAGGTATATACTTATTGTCATTTTCTTCATTGTTTTCTGGATGTTTTATAGTTCTTCTCTGTTCCTTTCTTCTCTTTCTCTCTTCCCTTGTGTTTTGACTTTCTTTAGTGTTATGCCTAGATTTCTTTTACATTATCTTCTGTGTGTCTACTATAGATTTTTTGTGTTTTGGTGACTTCAAGGCTCATATATTACAGCCTGTATATAACAGTCTATTTTAAAATGATAGTAACCTAAATGTGACTGCATTCTAAAATTCTGCTTTTTTATCTTCTCCACCTATGCACATGTTGTATTTTTAATGTCACATTTTACATTCTTTTTTTGTGTATCCTTTAACTAATTATTATAGTTACAGTTATTTTTACTAGTTTTGTCTTATAACCTTCAGACTACTTTTACAAGTGATCAATCCACTCATTTTACTACAAATTTACCTTTACCAGTTAGATTTATAGTTTCATATGTTTTCTTGCTACTAATTAGTGCCCTTTATTTTCATTTAAAGATATCCCTTTAACATTTTTTGTAAATCCAGTTTAGGGGTAATGAACTCCCTTATCATTTGCCTGTCTGAAAAACTATTTCTCCTTCAATTCTGAATGGTAACTTTTTCAGGTAGAGTATTGTTGGTTGGAAATTTCTTTTCTTCAGCACTTTGACTACCTTGTGCCACTCCCTTCTGGCCTGTAAATTTCTGAAAAATTTGCTGATAGTCTTATCCTTTGTATATAACATGTTGTTTTACTCTTGCTGCTTTTAAAATCTCTTTAACTTTTGAAATTAATTATAATGTGTCTTAGTATGAGTCATTTTTTTTTTTTTGGTTTATCTTTTTGAAATCCCTCTGGGATATGTTGATCTGGATGTCTGTTTCCATCCCCAGTTTAGAGAAATTTTCAACCATTATTTCTTCAAATAATTTCTGTGCACTTTTCTTTCTCTCTCTTTTCTTTCTGGGACTTCTATAATGTGAATATTATTCTGTTCAATGTTGTTCCTTAAATCCCTTAAGCTATTATCACTTTTTTTTTAATTTCTTTTTTCTTTTTGCTGCTGTTTGCATGAATTCTACTACCTTCTCTTCTAGATCACTAAACCTTTCTTCTGTTCATCTAATATGGTTTTGAAATCCTCTAGCATGTTTTTAAGTTCAGTTATTGTGTTGTTTCACTCTCTAACTTCTATTTTGTAATTTCTTATATTTTCTATCTCTTTGTTGAAGTTCTCACTATGCTCATCCATTCTTCCTCTGAGTTCAGTCACTAGCTTTACAAACATTATCCGGAAATCTTTGTTAGGTAAATTACTTACCTCCATTTCATTAATTTTTTTTTCCTGGAGTTTTATCTTATTTTTTTCATTTAGGACATATTCCTCTGTTTCCTCATTTTGCCTGACTCTTTATGTTTGTTTCTACGTTTTAGGCAAAACAGCTACCTTTCTCAGTTTTGAGGAAATAGTCAGGTGTAGAGAATGAAACTTATCATTCAATCTTGTTCTAGCCCTTGGTTGTCTCTTGCATCTTTGTGATTGTTCAAGCAGTTTGGTTTATTCTAACAGATCTCAGTTGTTGAGGGTGTGCCAAACCCTGTCAGTGTTTAAATAGGAGTGATCTTAGTCAGCATCTAGTTTTAGACTGGATGCAAGCCAGACCTTCAGGCAGCTGCTTTGAAAGTATGCAAATTATACAGTCCTATGGGACCACAATCATAAGCCCTGCCACAATCTGGGAGTATCCCCTGGGCAAGTGTGGTAAAAATCGGGTTTCCATATGAATGTGTAATTTCCTTTCTGGGAGGCACTTAGAGAACTCAGTGAAGCAGGGGGAGATCAAAATGATAACATTTTTCTGGCCTACGTTCCCTGAGAGCACATCCATAGCCTCTAGATGTGTGACAATCCTAAAGCCTGCCCCTCAGGCTGAAGCTTCAGGGCAACGAAATAGGGCTATGTCATCGAAAGACCAAAGGTGCCCTTTAGTCTGCTGTCTCTGTGGTGCCCTGGGAGCAGTAGCCTGCCAAAAACCGTCTTTCCAATTGTTAGCCAGTCTTGCTAGCCTGTCAGACCCAAAAATGCAAGTCCCTCCACCCCCCAGCCACCAGAGCCAGGCAATCAAGGAACATCCCTATGGAGACTCTATACCTCTGTTGGCTTTAGCAAAGTGAGAGAGAGCACAGGGTGAGGGTGTGCCTGCCAGCTTTAGTAAGGCAGCAGGGGAGCACAGAGCCAGCAGACACTTATGAGCTTTAAAGTAACAGCAAGGGAATGCAAGGCTGGTGCACGCCCACCTGCTTTAGTGACAACGTGGAAGTATGCGGGGACTGCAGGCACCCACTGGCACTAGCAAGGTAGAGAAAGAATGCAAAAATGGCATCCACCAGCACCCCCATCTGTGGAGAGAGTCCCAACAGACCCCGCTGCTCTGGCAGAACTTGAAAATTAGCAAATGCATCCCCTTGATGTATAGTCTAGCGGTTTTCGAAGTCCTGCTTTTGTACTGGGCCCTTGGTTGAGTGAATCCGCGTGTAAACCCTGTAAGAGCAGTATCTCAGTTCCTTATAGTCCTTTGGGCTCCTGGATGTAAGCCCTGTTGGTTTTCAAAGCCAGATGTTTTGATGGCTCATCTCTCCAGTGCAAGTGTTTAGGACCGGGTGCCTGATGTGGAATATAAACCCTTAGCTCCCTGGGTAGAATTGCCAGATTTCTAAGATTCCTTCTAATTGTGGATCACTGTGTCAGTGGTGGGGTTTATGGCAAGGCCCCTTTTCATCCTCTCCTACCCATCTCATTGTGGCCCTTTTATTGTTTGTTGTGAAGGAGCAGTTCAACTAGTTTTCACCTCTTTTCCAGGGGAACTGTTCCATCTATGAGTGTAGATTTGGTGTGTCCGTGGGAGGAAATGAGTTCTGAATCTTGCCGTGTCTCTATTTTGGACTGCCCCCTCTGCCTCTTGGCAGTTCATGCTTTTCATTTTCACATAATCCTTTTTTCAAATTTTTTTGGTTTATTCATTTTTGAGAGAGAGACAGAGAGACAGAGAGACAGAGAGACAGGGTGTGAGCAGAGGAGGGGCAGAGAGAGGGAGACACAGACTCCAAAGCAGGTTCCAGGCTCTGAGCTGTCAGCACAGAGCCTGACACACGGCTTGAACTCACAGACCGCAAGATCATGTCCTGAGTCGAAGTCAGACGCCCAACTGACTGAGCCACCCAGGTGCCCCATTTTCACATCATTCTAACCCTTTGAGTTCACAGTCCTCTTCAAGAAAAGTAAATTTTCTGTGTCATTTTCAGACAGAGAGACTTAAAACAAAAATGATTGACTCTTTATCCCTTTTTTATTCCAAGAATGCACTCTCACTTTTATTATTATTGCCTATTATTCTTAACATATTCAGCTGTAGATTTTCAGTTATGAACCTCACAATATATTTTTAAATTCAAATATCCGCGACTTTGATCAAATCTTCAACTTGTATATCAGAATATTAAGTATGTTAGCTGAGGTTTCTACTCTCAGGTATCACGTATATAATCATGCATATAATTTTTTAAGAAAAAGCATAAAGATTTATTTCGGAGATTCACATTTTTAACATAAATCCCATTATTATGAAAAAGTGTTAATTGTATTATTTTCTATTTAAAACTTAAAATGAAATCACCTATTAAGAAGAGACCTACTTACTTTTCTTACAAGTGAAAAGCAATTTGCATTAAAATGTAGCTCATGAAATCTAAATGAAAAAAACTCTTAATGAACAAATTACCTCCTTCTGATATTAAAGATTAGGTAGACATCATATGGAACACTGACCTTAAATTTGAACAAATTAAAACTTTTTAGCGGTTCCTGGGTGGCTCAGTTGGTTGAGCTGCTGACTTCGGCTCAGGTCATGATCTCACAGTTCATGAGTTTGAGCCCCACATCGGGCTAGCTGCTGTCAGTGCAGAGCCCTCTTTGGACCCTCTGTCTTCCTCTCTCTCTCTGCTCCTCCCTTGCTCGCTCTTTCTCTCTCTCTCAAAAAAAAAATAAGCATTTTAAAAAAATAAATGAAACTTCATCAATAATTTGGATAGAAAATATATGTGTGTGGAAAATTGTACAATTAAAAAAGGTAGTATCTAATTTTTTTCTTTTTACTTTTTAGGAATCTAAAAAGTTTCAGTTTTATGTGACAATTTTATCACACATTTTTTTTACATTATTACCTACTACAGTAAATCAGAGGGATATAATGTTTCTTCTGGGGGGATGATACTGTGAGACAGCAGTCAGAAATAATAAAAGTGAAAGCAGTCTTTAGACTTCTGAAGGGAATGACTTTTTGCTGATTCAGAGTAAACATCAAAGCTTTGCCTTGAGAAATCTTATCTTTGAACTACTCTACATGGAAAAAATAGAGACTGGTCATATCTGGATTCAGTTTTCAAATAACAGTTAACATAGAAAGAAATGGAATCATCCACACATTTCTAAGTCAAGTTATGTCATATAATCCTTTCACCCTCTTTTCCACCAATGCACCATGAACTGAAAGCCATTTTGTATTCACAAACTCATTACATTTATGGAATCCAAAGTAATAAGGAAGGGACCATTTAAGATGGGCTAAAGCTTGAAACATAGTAAATCACAACAGACTCCAAAGGCTTAAATTTAAATTGTCTTTGTCAAAAATTCAGACATAACTAAAATAGTATTTTACTTTCTCTGCATGTTCCATATGGATTTATTTGGTAATTATTTATCTGTGGTAACCTTTAGGAAGAACCTAGTTTTAAAATTCTATGACTCATTTTTCCCATACACTTAATCATGCTTCATCAATTATTAATTACTTCAATTCTTGTTACTTTTTGAAGCTGGAGTCTTGTAGCCAAATTTCTCTCACCTATGTGAGAACCTACTGAACTACAGACCAAATTATCCAACTATTTATTAAGTATCTATAAATTTGACTGCCTGAAAGGAACATAAAATTCATCTACCTATGTAGGCTCATTATCTTTTCCCTCAAACCAAGGTTCTTCCCCTCACCTGTTCAGATGTCAAAGCTCAAATGGAAAAGGTGGAGCCAATCCTTGATAATTCTTTTTCTTTTATAGCCCCATACTCATGTTTATTTTTATTTATTTATTTTATATTATTTCCTTTTTTTCTTTCTTTCTTTTTAATTGTTTTTTTTTTTTTTTAATCCAAGTTAGTCAACATACAGTGTAGTATTGGTTTCAGGACTAGAACTCAGTGATTCATCACTTACGTATAAAACCCAGTGTTCATACCAACAAGTGCCCTCCTTAATACACTTCACGCATTTATCCCATTCTCCATCTACCTCCCCTAGAGCAGCCCCCAGTCTGTTCTCTGTATTTAAGAGTCTTTTATGGTTTGCTTCTCTCGCTGTTTTTCTTATTTTTTTCTTCTCTTCTCCTATGTTCATCTGTTGTTTCTTAAATTCTACATATAAGTGAAATCATACATTTGTCTTTCTCTGCCTGATTTATTTCGCTTAGCATAATACACTCTAGCTCCATCCACATTGTTGCAATTGGTAAATCATATTCATATTTAATACCACATCAAGTATTGCCAATTTTACCCCTATATGTATGAATTTCCCTCCATCCCATCCAGACTACTTAAAATCCAGCTATTATACGATTTTTCCAGTAGTGATGCAACATTCTCCTATATACCTACATTTACTTTTATCCTTTCAATCTGTTTTATTATTACAGCTAGAGTTATATTTCAAAATCACAATCTGAGCCTATCACTTCACTATAAAAACATTAAGTTGATCTCAGTGCTACTAAGAGACATACAAAAATTTGACATACAAGGTTCTGTATAATATGGTGACTGATAAATTAAATGATGTCTCCTCACTATGGATTACTATAATGCTGCAGTTTTCCTTAATATTAAAGTTCATACATATATACCTGTGTGATTACTTCTTATCTCTCACTTAAGATTATGAAGGCAGAGCGTTTGCCATTCTGACACTAACTGTTTTCACTGGCATCTAGGTTGAATGAAAAAATAAAACACAGAAAAATAAAGGAGAAACATTACCAGGATATGCATAAAGGGAAAAATAAAAATAATATAATAGTGGTTAATTTTAACAGTATTAACCAGGAAGAAATTATTTATCTGACAACTGGACAAAGGTAAATTGGTGATGAGAAATACATTTATTCATTTATCTTTCAATTAACATACATTTCCTAGGAGTCTATTGTATTTTAGGAATGTAATTGCTGACAAAGGACTTACCCACTAATATTGTATGTAAAATTATAAATATAAAATTGCATTGAAGTAAGCAGTATTTTGATACAGAAATTCAGAGACACTGGGAGCATAAATGAGACTCAGAGAAACCTGCACAAATATTTGGGAAATGGATAAGGATTTGACCACAGAATTTTCAGCAGTTAGCAATGAAGGAAAAAAATCCCTAAGAGTGTTTAATATAGAAAATAATAAGTATTCATAAATAATTATTCATAAAGAGACAAATTATTAAATAAAGCTCTAGACATAGTAAGAAACTCTATGGAGATGTTAAACAGAACAAGGTCGATGGATAGCCCTGACCTAGAAATGTATCAATGACTTTTTTTTTTTGATGAAAAAGAGGAAGTTGCAAAATCAAGTACGTGTGAACATGTATGCATAAACCTTGTGAATGCATAGTAAATAGTCTAAAAGGTGTACATCACATAGGCCAAACTCTCAATGATGATTGGTCACTGAAAGATATTTACATGGAAAAAACAATTATTATTTAATTATTATTTGTTATGTATTATTTTCTTGTTTGAATTTTAGTAGTTTTTTTTTTTTGTTTTGGTTTTGCTTTTGTAATTGTGAAATAAATGTTTAGAAAAATAAATAAAAGCTTCTCACCATCTGGGATAGATTTAGAGACACTTATAGATTTGACCCTTTCCCATATTCATTTTGTAATATCTTATGACTATCTAGTTATTTTTTTTTATTTGTCCAGTGAAACAGAAAAAAAAAAAAAAGAATGGCCTACAGTTTCAGAAAGTCTATGACTTTGAATTCCAAGTTAAGTTGTCTAAACTTTATGATAATGGAGAAGATTGGAAGAATATCTAATAGGGAAGTAATATTTATCTGAACAATAGTAAAGTAGCCTATATGTCATTACAAGGACACATAAAAACTTTGTATAATATCTTTTTATACTTGAAATTGAAGGAATGAAATTTAGAAACTGAAGACTACTGTTAAATGTTCTAAAGTTAATTAATATAAGGTTTGCTTTACATTTAGAGAATAAAAGATGATTACTAGGGCATATATAGCAAGCCACTTATTCATTCATATATTAAAATAATTAATTTCTCTGTTACTGAAATATAGCAAACCTATAGCAAATTGCTTATATTTTATTTATACAGCACAATGAAAGCTTACAAATGTAAACACCTGAAGATCATGAAGGTAAAGAAAAAAAAAACAGTAACATAATTGTATTTGACAAATTTGAAGAAAAAAGTGTGTGTGCGTGTGTGTGTGTGTGTGTGTGTCTTTACTGGACACAAGAATAAGAAAACTAAATCTTATTTTGTTCAAAAATTAGTTTATCCATCCATTCATCCATCCATCCATCCCTCCATCCTTCCACCCATCCATGCATCCTACTATCTCTTTAGCAAACTTCAAAGAAAGTTACTGAACATATCACCAATATGTTAGTGTGTCTTGGTGTAAATGGTGTCTTGGAATAAACATTTGTATGGAGGATGGACCTGTGAAATGGACTAAAATATATGCATATGTATTTATTTAATGAAATAAAATTTTAAGTTAAAATATAAAAAAAATACTCATGCATTATAATGAAATGTAGAAATATTTAAATTGAAGATGAAATTAGAAAAAACTAGATTATGAACAGAATAAAAAATACTTAGAAGAAAAGTAACTTTACCTTGGAACATATACCTATTAAAATTTTCTTTTTTTAAAATGCATGTATTTTAAAATAAATATAAAATTTATATTTATTAAGGTAATCCAAAAGAATTTATTTAGTATCTAAAGGATGAATTAGCTATAAATAACTAAATTTTAAGAGGCAGAATGCTTTTTGAATAGACAATGCAGTAAAGATTTAAGGATCCTTTTAAAGATCTTAGAAAAGTGAGAATCAGAGATCTGTATCACAAGAATGTCAGAAGTAATGTTTAATACAATTATTAATAGTATGGCTATATTAAAACTACACAAAACCATTGTAAGTTATAAAAATGAAAAATTATTTATTTTCATGGGTAAAAATCAAACAATCAAACCTTGACTAATCTAAATCTGCTCAAAATATATATTTCAATTTATTATAGAATTTATCTTAGAAAATGGTATTTTATACATATACAAATATTATATTTAGTATATATATTTGTATATATATTATATACAAATGTGAAATTATATTATTAATGTATGGTAGGTTTATATATATATTTATACATATTTATAAATATAAATATTTATATATATATAACCTAGGTATAATTAAATATAATAATTAAATATTTAAATATAATTAAATATTTATATATGCAGTTATATATATAACTGTATAAATACAGTTATATATATAAATATGTATATATAACTATATATACATATTTAAATATATAATTAAATATATATAAATATAAATATTTATATATATAAAACTTACCATACATTGATAATATAATTTCACATTTGTAAGAAAAAAACCGCAAAACTAAGTAACTCTAATACTGTTTGCTTTCACCTTCTCCTTTCATTTATTTTACCTTCAAGCTAATAGCTGAATTTATTCTCTTTACTTTTTTTTTTCTTTGAAGATTAAAGACATGGCTAGCTTTGTACTCCAGCTGCCTGGGCAGTTGACAGCCCATTAAACTAAAGTCATACAAGCTGTACATTTTAACGCCTTGATTCCAAAGTGCAACCAAAATGCCTTTTTTTTTAATATGTAAGAGCTGTGCATTTCTAAAACAGTTTTAGACGGGTACATAACAGTTTCAAAAGACTCTCCTGGCCTTTTGCCTTTTTAAAAAACATTTAAGCCAACTAAGCTGATTAAAGTATTTTTTCAGTTGAGACTCCTGAAAGAGGTTTGGTACATATAGAACATGTAATTCTGTTTTATTATAAACTCTGAGATAACTTTGGAGATATATATAATTGCATAATTCTGAAGTGACTATTGGATTGCCTCAAAATGGCTGAAAGCAATCACATCAAAAATGTAAAAATTCAAAGAAAACAAATCTGGAGATGATCTGGTTTAATCACTTTAAATGATGATGACTGTCATCATCATCATACCTAATTCATGGGATTTAAGCATTGTTTTCTCGTGCATTTGAGAAAATGTTGCCATTGTATACTCATACTTTAAGATGCCTTTTTAGTGTACATTAACTATTGGGAAGGTGTTTCTTCATTCCCTTTCCTAAATCTGCCACCTCGAAGAAATTTATAGGTCAAAATATCTGTCTTGTAAAAAGATTAGCCCAATGGTATAGGGCAAGTAGCTTGCTTCTCAGTCTCTCCTTTATTCCTTTTATCAATGCTTCAGCTGGAAATGAAATCAGCAATAGAAAAAAGTCACGCTTGCAAAATTTTGAAGTGTTCCTAAAGCAAGGACACCTTTTAAAAATCGAAACATTTTTGAAATACCTCTTACCAAATACCAAAATATACCTGTTTTTATTTTTTTAATTTTTTAAAAAATGTTTTATTTATTTTTGAGACAGAGAGAGACAGAGCATGAATGGGGAAGGGTTGGAGGGAGAGGGAGACACAGAATCTGAAACAGGCTCCAGGCTCTGAGCTGCCAGCACAGAGCCGAACGCGGGGCTCAAACTCACGGACCGTGAGATCATGACCTGACCTGAAGTTGGACGCTTAACCGACTGAGCCACCCAGGCGCCCCATAAATATACCTGTTTTTAAAAGATTGCCAGAACGTGTGTCCTAAAGAAGAGCCGGTCCAGATCACCGTGCACAACAGATAGGGATGCTTGTAGTTATGTGGTCATATTTCACACTCAGATCTGAACAAAACTGTTTTCCCACCTCTCTTCCACTTTTACTTTCTCCACTAAGAATCAGTTACATTGACCTTCATATGCATATTTCTCACTTGGAAGCAGCCTAAGTCAGTTCAGAAGTGTTAAATGTTTATGTTTTGGCACTACATAGATAAAAATTTAAATAAGTGGATAAAAGAAGCTGTTTTTTTTTTCTTATTTAAATGAAGAAGTGCTAAGGAAACAAGAAAATTTGACATAAAGAGCAACACTTGTAAATACAAATTTAACAAGACTAAATTATAATAGCATGTTTTCCAAAGCAATTGAACATAGAAATTATTTTTTAAACGCTCAGAGTCAATTGAGGACTTGAGAAAATAAGCTAAATATTTTGCAAAGAATGATCAAAGCAACAGGCATTTCTATTTTCATTTTTATTTATTAAATGAATCAAATGGCAATGATGTGAAACTACTGAACACTCAGTGGCATTTAGTACATGTTAATTGCCACATGTTATTTTTGGCCTTGAAATTTCATTCAGAGAGACAATATGTTTTTATAGAGTGATTTTATATATATATATATATATATATATATATATTTTAACGTTTATTTATTTATTTTTTTTTATTTATTTTTTTTTTTTTTAATTTTTTTTTCAACGTTTTTTATTTATTTTTGGGACAGAGAGAGACAGAGCATGAACGGGGAAGGGGCAGAGAGAGAGGGAGACACAGAATCGGAAACAGGCTCCAGGCTCCGAGCCATCAACCCAGAGCCTGACGCGGGGCTCGAACTCACGGACCGCGAGATCGTGACCTGGTTGAAGTCGGACGCTTAACCGACTGCGCCACCCAGGCGCCCCTAACGTTTATTTATTTTTGAGACAGAGAGAGACAGAGCATGAACGGGGGAGGGTCAGAGAGAGGGAGACAGAATCTGAAACAGGCTCCAGGCTCTGAGCTGTCAGCGCAGAGCCCGACGCGGGGCTCGAAATCACAGACCGTGAGATCATGACCTGAGCCGAAGTCAGACGCTTAACCGACCAAGCCACCCAGGCGCCCCTATAGAGTGATTTTAAAAGACAGTCATATTTTTTGACTCCTTCAGTGCATTGATATTCATATGTAGTTTTATATCAACTCATTATATTAAGCTCAATTTACAAATGTTTTCTGAGTTGTTGCTTTGTACAAGGCATAATGTTGAGAAAATCACTACCAGAAGAAATCTCCCCCTTTTCTTATTTCTGTTACAGAATTTGGTAGCCGTTGCAATTAATATTAAACATACATGGTGGTCCACATTTTTGTGCTAACACCAACAGATCTCATTCTCCTTGTGGCCTGCATAAATTATCAAATAACCTAAATTGAAAAAAAAATGAAGATTTGTACTGTAGTCACATTTTATATATTAAAAGTAAAAATAAGTTTTACAAACAACATTGTAAACACATCCTGGGTTAACTCATTTTCAAATTATTCATTTGATGATTTTAGCCTTTTTTTTTTTTTACTTTTCTATGACTACAAATTGGGTGTCACTAATTGCTCATAATCATTTCTAAATGTCTAGCCAAGAGGCCCAACTCACCAACTCATTATTTAATTTGTTCATTTTGACATTGTTTGGTACACCTCTTTAATGTTATTGAATGGGATATTATATTATTACTATTATTATTATACAATTTTGTGACCGTAACTTTGTTTTTGTTTTTTGTTTTCTCTAACATTATTAGAGTTCATGGTCACTCATAATCACATCCTAGCTGAACATACTTCTTTCTGAACACCAATCCTAACTTCATGCTCTCTAAATTATCAGCACTTTGTTTTTCCTTCAAAATTCTAAGAGTTTGAAAATATTAAGCTCACTGATCAATGCTTCTTTTTATATTGTATAAATTTACTTTCCAATTACTTCTACAACTAATATACATATATATATATATATAGTGAAATGTGAATTCACATTTATATATATATAAACATGAATTATATATATATATAACAGCTAACAACAACTCATGTATTTTGTGAATTCACATTTCACATTGTCATTAGTTCATGACATGAATACAGTTTATTAATTCATCTGAGCTATCCAAAACTGATAGTTTAATCTCAAACCTGCTCTTTTACTCACTTCATCATGAGGGTTCTGTGAGTTCTTCCATTTTTTAAAATGATGTTGTTCTCATCTATAATTGATAAATCCTATCATTGATAGCACATTACCTAAAGTGCATTTGTCCACTGATTTAAAAAAAAAAAGTTTATTTATTTTTGAGAGAGAGAGAGCGAGCGAGCGAGCACAAGCTGGGGAGAGGGGGAGGATGGGGAGGCAGAGAGAAGGAGGAACATAATCTCAAGCAGGCTCCACACCATCAGTGTAGAGCAATGTGGGGCTCAGACTTAAAAACTGTGAGATTGTGATCTGAGCCAAGATCAAGAGTTGGGTGATGAATGGACTGTGCCACTCAGGTGCACCGACCACAGATTTTTTTTTTTTTTAATGCAGCAAAGAAAAAAAAAAGTCTCTGTCTTTCTCTGTCTCTGTCTCTCTTGGAGTTTAAGGTACACGTTATTATGTATGCCCAGTCTGCAGCCCTAATCTTGCCAAATGAAGGAAGCCACAGCAAAGCAGTGAAAGAGGACACATTTTAGTAAGCAAACAGAGAAGGAGAGGTGGATCAGTATTGATGTTATACAACTCTAAGGGCCAACAATTGCTGAAACCCAGATGAATTCTTGGACTTTCTGTAATATGCAACCTCTCTGGCAGTTCATGGGCATTTAGGTCAAGTCCGATTTGAATTGAGTTTCTATCACTTTTAATCTACTTGCTATAATTTCTTCCACCCATGTATTCTGCTGTCAGATTAATTTCCCTGAAATAATTCCTTCATGGTGATGACAATTTTCTAAAATTAAGCAGTGGTGATGGTTGCACAACTCTGAATGTACTAAAAACCATGAATGGTTGATTTTAAAGGATGTGTGAATGTTTGATATATTTTTATTTCAATAAGGATATTCTATCTTTATGGACTTAACTACATATATATGTTTTTATTTATTTATTACTTTGTTACTTGCCTTCCTTAAACAAGGTATTTATCAGAGCTTCAACTTGTTTTTCAGATAAAATTTTAATTTTTCATTCTATCATTTAATGCCCCTCTCCCCCAAATCAATACAATCTCTCTAAAAGTGCATTTCTCTATTATCCAGTTTGGCCTTTTCATTATCCCATAAGTGCCACATGCTATTTCCATAGTCTTTTCTGGTTTTCCAACCAAACTATACTATTTTTTTTTCCATTTTTATTTATTAAATAAATAAAGTAGCAGGGGAACCTGGGTGGCTTAGTCGGTTGAGCATAGGACTTTGGCTGAGGTCATGATCTCACGGTTCATGAGTTCAAGCCCCGCATCCAGTTTTGTGCTGACAGCTCAGAGCCTGGAGTCGGCTTCGGATTCTGTCTCTCCTCCTGCTCTCTTTGTCCCTCCCCCGCTTATACTCTGTCTTTCTCCAAAATAAATAAACATTAAAAAGATATTTTAAATAAATGAAGTAGCAATGATGTGAAACCACTGAACACTACATGGAATTTAGTATATGTTAATTGCCTCTTGTTATTTTAGGCTCTGTAATTTCATTGAGACAATATTTTTGTTGTTGTTTGAATAATTTTATTTTTTATTTATTTATTTTTATTTATTTATTTTTGGGACAGAGAGAGACAGAGCATGAACGGGGGAGGGGCAGAGAGAGAGGGAGACACAGAATCGGAAACAGGCTCCAGGCTCTGAGCCATCAGCCCAGAGCCCGATGCGGGGCTCGAACTCAGGGACCGCAAGATCGTGACCTGGCTGAAGTCGGACGCTTAACCGACTGCGCCACCCAGGCGCCCCTGTTTGAATAATTTTAAAAGGCAGTCACAGTCTTTTGATTTCATTAGTGCCTTGTTATTCATACGTAATTTTACATCAAGTCATTCTAGTGAGCTTAATTTACAAAAATTTAGAAAATTTTTCTACATATATATATATGTATATACTAGTAAGTATGTATACTAGTCTACATTTATTTTTCTTTAATCATCTACAGCGGTCTATTTATACCAATTTATTTTGATTAAGTATTATTTATAATTTTTGAAAATGAGTGAAATAAATATAAGGATCAAAAATATTTTCTCTATTTTTCTCTCAAAAATTATTATTTAGATTCTTGTGGATGAGGACGAAGTCTAGCTCTAGGTCACATGTGCTTTGTTTTTAGGTTCCACAGTGGGCACTTCCAAAGGCTTTACATGTGGCATGCCTCTACGGGGAGGAAAACTGTCCTTCACACATCAGCCTTATTGGACTGCATTCTCAGTGGACTGCATTCTCAGAAAGCAGCTGCAGTCCAGGATGCAGGCCCTCCTGGCTTCTGAGGCTCTCAGGTACAGCAGCATTGCAAGACCAGTCACTACCATTTGGAGGCCTCCTCGGAGGTGTTTGGCCAAGGTCTTCCTCAGGTGCCTCTGCCCAGACCTCATTGGTGGAGGCTGGGTAATCTTAAAGGTATTTTTCTGTCTCTGACTCATTACTGAATAATTTACCCCTCCTGGCTCTTTCCCTCTCTCCTTTCCCTGAGCCATAAAATGAGCCATGAGTCCATAAAATGAGAGGAACCTTTCTTTCTGGGGCTCCTTCATTAGTGAGTTGTTCTCCAGTTCTCCACAGGTCCTAGACCTTAACCCTGTACTGTTCCATGGAGAAAATGGAAAAGTGGGGAAGGAGTTTTCCAGTTAAGCCTCTTGCTTATACTATTGCAGTGATTAAAGGCTTAACTGTTCCTCCGTTTTGGCCTGTTGCTTTAAGCAGCTACTCTAACCTGGCAGTTAGGCTCCCTCCAGCTCAGCTCTGCTCTTGACAGATAGTATCTTTTTGTAGTAGTTAATTCTTTTTTCCAGAGTCCAAACAGCCATAATTGGTACTTACCAGATCCAAAATGAATAATTTCTGAAAAAGTGAATGGAGACTTATTTGCTGTTGTCTATACTGTTTGTGCTAATCTTTTCCCTGATTTTGTATTAGCTAGGCTTGTATACATAATAATGATGAGGATAACATTAGAAATTTCCTCCTTCCCATCATAAACAGGGCTGTTCTCAGTTGTGGTACTTTAATTTAACTCAAGTTCAGGATTTTATGACTCTGGATGTTGTTTTAGGTAACTTCATTTATATTTGACTAGCTAAATATTAAATCTTATTTTACCTACAATGTTTAAAAAGCTCTTATTATTTTATACAGCTAAAAGTTTCTCAAGTAATCTAAATTAAATTATAGCCACCTAGGCTTGATGATGATTTTGCTAGTTTGTGTCACTGAGACAAAATGTTTTAATGTAATCCCATTCTTAATATTTTTAGAAATGTGTTGAACTAAAGTGCTATAGATCTGTCCTCGAGTGTGATCTAAATATAATGGAAATAAAAAAGTTTACCTAAGAACAGTGGTGGTAGAGTTTTCTAAAATGCTTTAGAACATCTATCAAATTCTGACTTTCATTTAGAATGGGGAGTATTTTAAAGTCAGTAGTTCTGGATGACTTACCAAGGGAAATAAAGTTTGAAGTGTCTTTAGTTAACACTTCAAGTTGAAAACTGAATGATGCATCAATTTGTGCTATGCTTCGATAACTTGCCCCAATTCAACAAGAGACAGAATGTGAATAACTGCAAAAAAAAATCTTTCAAAGAATCTTTTAGCTATGTTGTCCTTAGCTCAACATGGCAAGTGCTAAATAAAATCTTTGTGTCAAGCAAAATATATCCTGTCATCCACTCACTCAGTAATTCTACTAATCATGCAACATTTATCAAAAGCACAGACCCAAGTTTAAACACACACACACACACACACACACACACACACACACAGGATATCTAAAAACCCATGGTACTTTGCATCTGCTCTCAAATGCTTTGAAGCCTTTAAACTCTGCTTCTTCTAAGTGTTTAGGACAACATTCCAATGAAGACTGCTCCTTCCAGCTCTTCTGCTGACAGGGTAACGGGCACCTTATTTTGTGTGCAACTCAGCTGCCAGCATTGAGAAAGAAATCCTTGTTTTCAGAAAGTTTCCTTTTTTAACATTTGTTTGGCAATAGTTATGACAAGTTATTTTTGGTTATTTTTGCTTTAGTTTCTTTGATGTGAGCAGTTTTTGTACACATATGCAGGGCAGTATCAGAGCACCTATTAGAATTACATAATCACATGAACCATCCTTTTGTTTTCATTATGCTTTCATATTACTAGAAATGTTTTAATTAAATTTGCTTTAAATGTTTTTGAGAAAGAAGGCTTTGTTTTAACTACATGCAAGTCCTGTTTAATTGAACTATCATAAGCCATTTGTAAAAATGCAGCCACAATCTTTATAACGATATTACTCATTCAAAAGTAACCCTCATCAACTCAACCATGCTAAGAGTGCTATAAAAGTTGCTTTTTTCTTAATGTTTTTTCAGTGTTCCTCACTGAATGACAAAGAACGTTGATTTTTGAAAATAGACCCAAAGGTCAACTTTAGAAAACAATTGTTTTAAATTAAAAATAGTAGTCAATCCATACAAAATCCCAAAATCCAAGTCCCTGCAAACAGAACATTAGTTCAAGTTTCACATGGTGGATTACATATTCTATTCTATTATATTACATTTTTTAAATGTTTATTTTGAGAGAGAGAAAGAGGGCACTTCCAAGCACACATGTGAGCAGGGGAAGGGGCAGAGAGAGACGGAAAGAGAATCCCAATTCCAGAGACAATCTGACAGCTCATGGCCTGTGACAAAGGGCTCAATCCCATGAACTGTGAGATCATGACCTGAGCTGAAATCAAGAGTCCAGTGCTTAACTGAGCCACTCACACACCTCTATTAGCTTATATTTTGAAATGTATATTTTTATATTTTATTTTTTATTAAGCCAACAGCTACATACAATTTTTCTTTAACATAGGGCAAGGATAGAAATATAGTAAATATTACTTTGTTATCCACATACAAAAAGTTGAGACAATATACGGTATTTATTAAGTATGATGCATTGCACACAAGAAAGAATACGCATATTTGGATTTTCAATCCCAGCTTTGCCCTATTGGCCCTGTGTTACTTTAAGCAAGTTACTAAACATCTTCATGACTTAATTCCCTCACCTATAGCTGTTTTATACCAGCTAGTACATTTGAAACACTGGCAAAGATGATCCCCTTTGTTCATTTATGTAGATATGTCTGGAAATAGCAACATAAAAATACTTAGACATAAGAGTCCCTGTTTCATTAACCATGTTTAAGTTTAGTATATACATATAATAGTGATCTTTATATAAACTTTTGCCTAGTAAATTTTAGGTGCTATAGCTATACCACTGAACCCGTTTACCATTGTCTCAGTGTGGCATCTCCATTTGTTTGCTCAAAAACAAACTATAGCTCCTATGCCATTTTACTGTTTGAACATAAAAAAATAAAACTTTTGGAAACACATCATTAACTGGGTATTAACTAATCTTTTCAAGTCCTGCTAATAAATATATTACTAATATAAATATACTTTCAGCAAGTAATGAACATTAAGTCTACTTACCATGAGAAGCATCCTATTTATAATAAATTGTATAAAAATGTACCTTAGAGACATGGGATAGGTTCCTAACTAAACATACGTCATAGTCTTCTATAACATGGTGTATAACATTAGTACAAAGTAACTCATGATGAAAAAGGAACCAACGAATTTACAATGGATAAAGAAAAGGTAGAGAGTGGATGGACAACTAGTTATGATGTCCAAAAGAGATGGACAGAAACTGTCAAAGAAAGGGTACAGATACATAAATAGTGCTTTCAAATAAAACATAATAGATCACATGTAACTACCGCATGCTTTTAGCAATGAGCATCAATCTGGAGCATCAGCTGCAATGAACATGGAAAGTACAGACTATACAAATTCTCACACTATGTTGCTGGTTGGATACATTAAAAGAGACACTATGGAAAACGATTTAAATAAAACCTAAAAATTAAAAAAAATTACATTTTACTCTAAAGCAAACTGTTTCTTCAATTCTTATTGTAAACTGACCCAACATAAAACTAACATTTTTTCTTTCTCTCTCTTTTTTAATGTTTTATTTATTTTTGAGAGAGAGAGAGAGAGAGAATGAGAGTGGAGGAGGGGCAGAGAAAGAGGGAGACACAGGATCTGAGGCAGGCTCCAGGCTCTAAGCTGTCAGCACAGAGCCCGATGTGGGACTTGAACCCAGGAACCATGAGATCATGACCTGAGGTAAAGTTGGATTCTTAACTGACTGAGCCACTCAGGCGTCCATAACATTTTTTTCCCTTAAATTTTCTCATAAGAAAAATTTTCTCATAAACTAGTTCTCATAAGAACTAGTTTTAGCATCTATTTCATTTTTTCCAAATGAACTTGTTTCTTACCTACAATGAAACATTATAGAAGGGATATTTATTTATTTATTTATTTATTTATTTATTTATTTAGAGAGCACACAAGCAGGACAGGGTCAGAGAGAAAGGGAGAGAGACAATCCCAAGCAGGCTCCACACTGTCAGTGTAGAGCCCAAAGTGGGGGTTGAACTCACGAACTGCGAGATCATGACCTGAGCAAAAGTTGGATGCTTAATTGAGCCACCAGGTGCCCCTAAGAAAGGGATATTTAAATTAGGAGATCTAAGGGAAAATAAAAGCAGTTAGTGTTATTTATAATGGTTTATAAAAGTCACAATTAATACACAGATAATAAGACCACCAAACCAAATTATCCCCTCTTGATTTTAATAACCAGGGAAGAATCAGGATGTAATGAAAATAATTAATTTTGAATTGAAGAAAGCTGTGGGTGATTTCATACCTTTTAATGTGTGGATCAACAGTTAAATTCTAGATTAGTGGTTTCTCCATGGAGTGATAATTTTAAAATACACTTTTGTGGATATCACTCACAGAGAATCTGATTCAGTAGATTTTAGGTGGTTCTTGGGACCCAGGGAATTCTGACAGCTAGTTTGGGGGCTTTCCATCTAGAAATCATCAAGGTGTTAGCTGGTCGTGCTTATAGTGAATATATTTCAAACACTCTGGATATTAGTGAATCTTCTTCAATGTGAATAAGAATGAAGTCTTTTGTTGTTTGTTTAGTAGGTTTTTGTTTCTAAAGAAGGTTCTTAACATAAGAAGAACCTTCTTTCTTTCTTTATTTATTTTTGAGACAGATAGAGCATGAACAGGGGACGGGCAGAGAGAGAGGGAGACGCAGAATCCGAAGCAGGCTCCAGGCTCTGAGCTGTCAGCACAGAGCCTGACGCGAGGCTCGAACTCACGAACTGTGAGATCATGACCTGAGCCGAAGTCAGACGCTTAACCGACTGAGCCACCCAGGCGCCCCAAGAAGAACCTTCTAAAGAAGGTCCTTTGTGTCATCCCAAAGTGAGTCTAGTAGGTGTAATAAAAAGCCACCATGAATACTTGTTATCCTCAGATTTTGTGGAATTAGACTCTAATCATCAATCCTCAAACTCTGATAAAATTTAGAAGATTTAACTGGGAGTCTCAGTGATGATTAGCATTTTCAACTATAAAAGTCAAGCAAGATGAAATTCATTGTTCAAACTTAAAATAAACTAAGAAAATTTAAATAGTCTTCAAGTATGGTGGATATGGGAGGATAAGATTCTCTGAATCTTATTTTTTTTCTTACTTCTGATGTGGTAGAATTAAAATAGGTAATCGAAAGAATGTAAATGACAGAAGGTAGGCAGGTTATGTTTTTTACTCCTGTAGCTCTAGAGCCTAGTACAATGTCTAACACATACTACGTTCTTAATAAATATTTATCTAATGAATGACACTCTATTTAACATAGAGTACTGAAAATGTATGGTTCCATCTTTATCCAATGTGAGCTAAAGAGAGAAAATATATGTGTCCTATATTTTAGAATTTTTATTTCTATTCTAATCTCTTTTTATTTTATTTTTTTAAAATTTTTTTAACGTTTTATTTATTTTTGAGACAGAGAGAGACAGAGCATGAATGGAGGAGGGGCAGAGAGAGAGGGAGACACAGAATCGGAAGCAGGCTCCAGGCTCTGAGCCATCAGCCCAGAGGCTGATGCGGGGCTCGAACTCACGGACTGCGAGATCGTGACCTGAGCTGAAGTCGGACACTTAACCGACTGAGCCACCCAGGTGCCCCTCTATTCTAATCTCTTTTTAAAAGAGAGTAATTAAAATTCTTATTCTATTAACACTATAAAAATACACAGAAATTTATTATGTGACATTTTTCCGAATTATTTTGCCATCCTTTCATTGAAAGTTAAAAAAAAAAAAGGTTTGGAATATGAATATATATATATATATATATATATATATATATATATATATATATAAATTTTTTTTCTTTTGGTCCCTTAGCACTTATTCTCACCTGATAGACCAGAAAGAGGAAAGTAAAGTCGAGGAACAGGGAAAGGGGTAATATCACTGCTAAATGATCATCAGAGAAATTGCTCACTTGTTTCCCTTATTGCCCAAGGCAAGCAAGATTTTATCTATTTGTATAAATCGGTATGCTAGCAAATGTTTGAACCCCTGGCTCTTTGAAAGATAAGCCCTGATTGGTAAGATTTGCCAATTTCCGTGGTGAAAATATCCCCATTATTTTCCACGTTAGCTCTTGTAAAGCAAGCTCATTTAAATTATGGACTGTTATTTTATAGACTTGTTGTGTCTCATGCTACAGTAAAAATGTTAAGCCCAAGGGTGATGTGATAGGAGTAACAAAAAAAAAAAAAAAAGAAAAGAAATAAAATTTCACTGTTAGAAAAGTAGAGTTTCAACTAAGTAATCATACATATAAATTATTATTGTACAGTGATGTTGCCTTGAAGGTATCACTATAAAGGAATACAATTCCAGAAAAATATACTGCAAAACCAGCAGTGCCAGAAGGAGATGGTAATTAAAAATACAGAAAAGACTGCACTGTAGAATTTCCTACATATTAACTGTAATTAATGCTTTCGTTCAAGGAAAAATGTTAGAAAGAAAAATCAAACAATTATTGAGCTGAGAACTTGTAGGCCTTTTTTAGCTGGGAGAAAATATGTAATGCAGAGTTATAAATCTCTCCGAAAGGGTTCTTAATGATGGAAACCCTTGGGGAGTAAAGTGTACCAATGGCAATTTACTACTCCATTTAAAGTGTTGCATTATACTTTATTTATAACAAATTGTGTCTAAAAAGTTCAGATTTTTGTGAAGAAGATGAGAAGAGAATAAGGAGATGGAGGGGATATTTCCTTGGAGTTTGATGTAATTCATTATCCTTACCAAAAAGTGCAGTTGTTTTCCCTTTATCTCTTTCCAAAGAAATTGTCAAGAATATTCTGGAGAGAAAAAAAATGTAGACTTTGAAAAAAATACACTGATTTGAAATCCAGTCTCAAACATTTGCGTTGTTACTATGGCAAATCGCCTAACATCCCTGAAATTCCATTAACTGTAAAATGCAGACACTAACAATTTCTATGTGTCATGTTCTTTTTGTGTTTGGAGTTATGATAATAATTTTATAAATTTTTCTCATTAAATTTGCAAACAATATGAGATACAGACACAATATTTCCCATTTTCAACAGATGAAAAATCTGGGACGGGGAACAGCTACGTTCGTCAATAAACTCACAGAGCAAGCAAGTGGCACAGAAGAGATGAATGAAGGGATCTGATTCCTAAGCTCACACTCTTAACCCCTTCACTTACTTCGTAATATTTGCTAAGGAATTATTAAATGCTAGGATTTCCTTTGGAAGCTAGTAAGAGTTTAAATAACTATTAAATCCATTCCTATATTTCTGAAGAATTCTCCTATGCTGAAAGGAGGCATAGCTTTTTATTTAAAATAATCATCTTTATACTCTGCTGGCATTTTTTATTATATTCATGAGTTTCCTTATGGGTGGGGTGGAAAAAAATAAAGGGAATTAAGAGAGAGAAAAAAGAAATCTCCAAATTCAACGTATATAAATAGCAGAATCTGTCCTTCAGCACCAGGCTTGCTATTAAACTAAAAAGGTACACACTGCATGCACATTGATCTTGACTGTCACCTTCTACAAACTATGATTGAGTAATAGACGAGTATTTGCATAGAACACTATATTCCATCATTGGTATGTCAACCCTCAGTGCTGACTAAGTGAATTGTGTTGCTCACTGATTAACTTGAAATAAAGAGGACGATCATTTCCATCAACATTTATCAGAGCTTTGTGGTTCAGGTTAAACAGCTGGCGTCACACTATTCTTGGAGGTAGTTCCAGAAGTTCCAATGTATCAGCAGAATTAGTTTCCCACTTTTTTTTTTTTTTCCAGATTTGGATTCTTGGGTATATATTCTGATAACTTCTACAGAATCTTTTCAAGTACATTTGCTGAAAACTTCATCTTGATGTAAAAAATTACCTTGGTGAGACACAGAACTGAATTATGACCTTTTGTTTTTATGATCATCTTATGGTAACAAAGTTCTGAAAACAGTTGCCAAAGCATTTGCAGAATGTGCTGTTTTGGGGGGACAGGAACAAGTAAATGACACCACTGCTGATCAGCCTATATACTAACAAAAGATAAAAAATATATATATTTTAGATACAAAAAAAATATTTTCTTCTAGCCTCTCCCCAAATGTCTTATTATATATGGCTTGTTTGTCTATTTGGAATGCAAACATAAGTGCCATACTAGGAACTATTTCCCAGATGGAAAGTGGGGGTACACAGATTCTCATCAAAACAGGTCTATATTTCAGATGAAACAATATGTCCAATTACAGTCAGGAAGTTGAGAATATTTCTTCAAAATGCAAAGAAGTATTACACTCAAAGTTCTCCTTAAGTTAAGGATTCTGTGATATCTTTTGAATATTTTTCTTCTAGAATACCTCACTTCATTCTTTTCATACTTTCCACCCATTAAATCATACGGAACATTCCTGTCTTTATACTTGGAATGTAGATCAACAGAGGTTCTTATCATTTATTGAGAACCACGAAAAGTAATGAAAAAAGGGTCGCATAGATCATCTAATGATTAGACACTTGTTCAGTTTTCACAAACACCATATTCCACATGTCGGATATTAGTCTCTGAATGAAGAGGCCTGTTTCATGATGACAAATGAGAGCTGTTAAGATCAGTGACAGCAATAAAACTGGAAATGGTGAGAACCATGGGGGAAAAAAATGCACCTGTCCCATCGACAGGTGACAGTTCTCCTCAGTGCTTGCCAGTTGTAAGAGTTCAGATTTGTGCTATTCGCTGATCAATATTTCTTTTAGTAGTAAGATGCTGGGTTGGACTGATCTCAATCCAGGTTTTTTTATATAATTGTAACACTTATTTATTTTTGAGAAACAGAGAGAGATATATCTGGAGCACAGAAGGGGCAGAGAGAGAGGGGGACACAGAATCTGAAGCAGGCTCTAAAGCGCTGAGCTGTCAGCACAGAGCTGGAGGCAGGGCTGTGAGTTTATGACCTCAGCTGAAGTCAGACACTTAACTGACTGTGCCATCCAGGCACCCCTACTAAGTACAGTTTTAAATACCTTCCTGAGATTAATGCCACACTTAAAAAAAATCCAACTCATGATAAACTTAATAATTCCTTGAAGTTCAAGAGGAAAAGTCATGTATTCTATAAGATTTTAACTTTGGGAATACCCTAGGAATGTCACCTACAATAGGATAATATGAAATAAATATTCCAGCATAAATTAAAGTTGTGATATATTCTCATTATTCCTGAAGAGAATGATTATTTAATAGTTAATTATAAAAAATTAAAAGTGGGTTTCTTTTAATACAAGAGAGCATAAGACACGATTCATAACTGGATAATCCTGTGATATGGAAAACAAATCAGAAATTTTAATAATTCCAGAATTCAAATCATATTCTCTGTACTGTCCCAAGTATTTTACATGCATTATTTCATTTAATCCTTATAACAGCCCCATGCAATTGGTTCTATTCTTACTTCCATTTTTTTAAAATATGTAATTTATTGTCAAATTGGGTTCCATACAACACCAGGTGCTCATCCCAACAGGTGCCCTCCTCAATGCCCATCACCCACTCTCCCATCCCCTCCCACACCCCATTAACCCTCAGTTTATTCTCAGCTTTTAAGAGCCTCTTATGGTTTGGCTCCCTCCCTCTCTAACTTTTTTTCCCTTCCTCTCCCCCATGGTCTTCTGTTAAGTTTCTCAGGATCCACATAAGAGTGAAACCATATGGCATCTGTCTTTCTCTGTATGACTTATTTCACTGAGCATAATACTCTCTAGTTCCATCCACATTGCTACAAAAGGCCATATTTCATTCTTTCTCATTGCCACGTAGTATTCCATTGTGCATATAAACCACAATTTCTTTATCTATTCATCAGTTGAAGGACATTTAGACTCTTTCCATAGTTTGTTATTGTTGAAACTGCTGCTATAAACATTGGGGTACAAGTGCCCCTACGCATCAGCACTCCTGTATCCCTTGAGTAAATTCCTAGAAGTGCTACTGGTGGGTCATAGGGTAGGTCTATTTTTAACTTTTTGAGGAACCTCCACACTGCTTTCCAGAGTGGCTGCACCAGTTTGCATTCCCACCAACAGTGCAAGAGGGTTCCCGTTTCTCCACATCCTCGCCAGCATCTATAGTCTCCTGATTTGTTCATTTTAGACATTCTGACTGGCATGAGGTGGTATCTCAGTGTGGTTTTGATTTGTATTTCCCTGATGAGGAGTGACGTTGAGTATCTTTTCATGTGCCTATTAGCCATCTGGGTGTCTTCTTTAGAGAAGGGTCTATTCATGTTTTTCTTCCCATTTCTTCACTGGATTATTTTTTTTCGGGTGTGGAGTTTGGTGAGTTCTTTATAGATTTTGGATACTAGCCCTTTGTCCGATATGTCATTCACAAATATCTTTTCCCATTCCATCGGTTGCCTTTTAGTTTTGTTGATTATTTCCTTTGCAGTACAGAAACTTTTTATCCTCATGAGGTCCCAACAGTTCATTTTTGCTTTTAATTCCCTTGCCTTTGGAGATGTGTCAAGTAAAAAATTGCTGTGGCTGAGGTCAGAGAGGTTTTTTTCTTGCACTTCCAATTTATAAATGAGTAAATGGAGGCCCAAGTAAGAACAATGACTTGCTCAAGACCAGATAGTAATAAAATTCCAGAATAGAATCTGAGTCTGTTACTTCCCTCTTGCCCTCTCCTTCCCTCTTCTCCCCGCATTTCTCTATTTTGCTGTCTTCAATTTAACATTAAAAAATGATCATATTATATACATCAGCCATACATTGATTTTGCAAGTGATTTTGAATTTTGTAACTATTTACTATCCATTTCTACCTTATTTCTTACATCTACACAACACTACATGGATAAATTATTATTCGTATAACTTACCCCCTATTCAGAGCAGCATAGTATAGTGGTTCAGCACACGGATTCTAGAGTCAAACTCCTGGGGTTTTAATGTTAGAATTGCACTCACTAGGTCACTACTTCACTCAATAGCTCTATGATCATGGTATAAAATGGAGACAATGATAGTAAGTGTGTCACATGGTTGTTATGAGGATTAAATAAATTAATATTTCACAAGGATATATACATAGTTGAATCTGATATAAATGGCAACCCATATAAAGACTATTAATGAATATTGAGAAATATTTTTATTATTTTTTCAATTGATGATACCACAAACAGTAAACATTCATCAAAAGATATAACATTTATAATTCTAATGTTGCCAAATAAAATGCTCCTGAAAGCGTGACAACCTTATATGAGACGCATTATCAAAATTTTTATACTGGCTAATTTTCAGGTGGAAACAGTGTCCCATTTTATTTGGTTTTCATTATTTTTATAAAGTGCATTCATTTATTTTGAGAGAGGGGAGAGTGCAAGCAGGAGAAGGGCTGAGATAGAGGGGAGAGAAAATCCCAAGCGGGCTCCGAGCCCTCAGTGCAGAGCCAGAAGAAGTCGCCAACTGTGAAATCATGATCTGAGCCAAGACCAAGACTGGGTCGCTTAACCTAACTGAGCCACCCAGGCACCCCAAGATATGTCCCAGTTTAAATTTCATTTATTTATGAGTGAGGTTGAGGGGCTTTTCATATGTTTATTGATCATTTACATTTACTTTATAAAAATTACCAGATCTATCAATTTCTCACTCTTCTAAGGAATTGCTTCCCTTTTTGACTTTTTCAAAGTTGTATCTTTTTTTTTAAATTTTTTTAACGTTTATTTATTTTTGAGACAGAGAGAGACAGAGCATGAATGGGGGAGGGGCAGAGAGAGAGGGAGACACAGAACTGGAAGCAGGCTCCAGGCTCTGAGCCATCAGCCCAGAGCCTGACACGGGGCTGGAACTCAGGGACCGTGAGATCGTGACCTGAACTGAAGTCGGATGCTTAACCGACTGAGCCACCCAGGCGCCCCATCAAAGTTGTATCTTATGTTTCCCAATTTATCCTTCATAGTTTTACTGTATTTATGTTACTTTCCATATTGAAAATGTTTTTGATATGCTTAATTTGTAAAATTTCATTTATTAATTCTGGGAAGACAATTTAAAGTTATTTTACTAAAGATTTTTTTTTTTAATTTTTCAATATTTATTGTTGAGAGAGAGAGAGACAGAGCACAAGTCGGGGAGGGCAGAGAGGAAGACACAGAACCTGAAGGAGGCTCCAGGCTCTGAACTCTCCACATAGAGCCCAACACAGGGCTGGAACCCATGAGCAATGAGATAATTGGATCATGGATGCTTAACTGACTGAGACACCCAGGCACCCCTACTAAAGGTTTTTAAAACATTTATTTTCCCAATAATTATAAATATTAAACTATTCCATTGTTTATAATATATACTTAATAGAACTCAAATGTCATGAATGGAAAAAGTCATACACTGTATTTTATTTACAATTTATATATAATAAGCCAAAATATTTTAAATATTCATAAAAACAAATATTTCATACTCCTCTCCTTTTAATTATTTGCACTTTTTTGGAAAACCTATACTATGAATTAAAATAAATTAGTTTGCTTCAGTTACTCTTATTCTTAACATAATAATAAAAGGAAACAATTCCTCTTTAAGGAAGTCAAAACTGTGAATGAGATATTTGGGTATCAAAGAGGACAATATTTTCTTTTCTTTTCTTAAACATGATAGAAAAATATCACTCAGTTGAAAATCAAATGTATTACAAACAGTTCTGGTCATTTTTCACTAGTCAATGAGCCATTAAACACTGCATTATTTTATTAGAGTCTGGTGTTATTCTATGAAATGTAGGTTCCTACTAATAATTCTCTTTTGCAGTTGACAGATGGTGTCATCATTCTCTAAAACAAATGATAACTGTAACTCTTGGCAAAGACTGTATCATGATCATACCTCTCCTTTATGCTGGGTTTCATTAATACACCCCTCCTCTGCATTGTAGTAAGAGAACACAGAGGAAGAATTATCTGATGTTTATGGACTGTAATTTGGAGGACAATAAAAAGATCTGCTCATGATGTATTCAGTACTAACTGAAGCTACCACAAATTCTTATTTGGAATTATATCCCTAATGTTATATAGAGCAATGGCAAAGTAAAATGATGTGTTGAAACTTATCCATAAGGCCACTCTGAAAATACACATTAAAGACTATCTGAAAATTATATCCTAATAGCTATAAGCTAACCATGAAAACGTTGCTAGATTATGAGATTTGTTTTTGATGAAACAATGAGCAGTGAAGTACAAAAAAAACAGATTTGTGAGTATACAATTGTAGTATAGAGTGACTATGGAAGATATAAGAAGATGATCAAATTTAATAATCCTTATTGGGAGGCAATAATATGCGACCAAGAGACATGGCCTGAATAGGAGAAGCACCAAGAAAGGCAGTTTAGATAAGCAAACTATCACCAACTAAAGAGGGCTGGGACACGTAAAACACAAATACATACACACTAAATAGTCTAAAACATGATGAAAAATAAACTTCAAAATATACAAGCAAGTTCAGGTGCCTGGGTGGCTCAGTTGGTGTAGCGTCCAACTCTTGATTTCAGCTCAGGTCGTGATCTCACAATTTGTGACATTTAGCCCCATGTTGGGCTTTGCAGGACAGGGTGGAGTCTGCTTGGGATTCTCTTTCCCTCTCTCTGCCCCTCCCTCACTCGTGTTCTCTCTCTCTTTCTCTCAATAAATAAACATAAAAAAATCCAAAAAAAAAAAAAAAAACCCAAACACACACACAAGCAAAACTGCTTTGTAAAAAATACATCCTAAATTTAGAGACTGGATTAAGTGCCAGCACATTTAATATCAACAAAATGGTGTATGCTATAACAAACATCGAGTATATTTATAAAATGTACAGAGAAAAATCTTAAAATGTCATTTGTCCTTCAGGTCTTCATGTTAGGCTAGCCATCCAGATTTGTGTTTTCATTTGCTTTTAAAAATCTAATTTGCTAAAACTTATTTATTGTTTCATTATTTGACATACTATGCTATTAATTTGTAATAATAATTTAGTCAGTACTCTCCCAGTTGAAATAGAGATAGATTATAAAATACATTTTTTAAAAAAGAAAGAGAAGGATAAAATGAAATGTCTGTCTATAAGAAATTTACTCTTTAGTGAGAAATGTTTATTTGTGTTTCTATTAAAAAATGTAACTGGGGGCGCCTGGGTGGCTCAGTCGGTTAAGCGTCCGACTTCGGCTCAGGTCATGATCTCGTGGTCCGTGAGTTTGAGTCCTGCGTCGGGCTCTGTGCTGACAGCTCGGAGCCTGGAGCCTGTTTCAGATTCTGTATCTCCCTCTCTCTGACCCTCCCCCATTCATGCCCTGTCTCTCTCTGTCTCAAAAATAAACAAAGGTTAAAAAAAAATTAAAAAAAAAATAAAAAATGTAACTGTAAAAGCTTAACGTCTTATATACCATGTCTTTATATTATAAAGGTAATATATAATCACAACAAAAATTTTGGGATATATGGAAATAAGGAGAAAAAACACACATTTCCACAATCTTAAGTCAGTTAACCTTTCATTGTTTTTCTTAAATTTAGAGACTTTTAATTTTTTTTTTTTTCAACGTTTTTTATTTATTTTTGGGACAGAGAGAGACAGAGCATGAACGGGGGAGGGGCAGAGAGAGAGGGAGGCACAGAAGCGGAAACAGGCTCCAGGCTCTGAGCCATCAGCCCAGAGCCCGACGCGGGGCTGGAACTCACGGACCGCGAGATCGTGACCTGGCTGAAGTCGGACGCTTAACCGACTGCGCCACCCAGGCGCCCCTAGAGACTTTTAAAATAATGTAGAAACACTCTCAAAATAGGGAAGCACAAGTCACCAGAGAATCACACAGATGAAGTCATCTCTTCTGACTGAAGGGACTTATGAATGCTAATGAAGGAGACACATGCACATGAGCTGTGTCTTGACACTTTGCAGAAAGAGGAGGACAAACCCTGTAGGCAAAGAAAAAAAAATGTGTGAAAATATTGAGGCAGAAATTATATCAAGTATATAGCAATTCTAGTTACTTCAACTTAGTCTGTGTGTAATTCGCCAGGTGGAGAGTTGTAGTAAATAAGGTTTGAGTTGGCAAGGGTAGAATGTTGGAGACTCCTACTTGCCAGACTAAGAAAACTGGACTCTATTCTTGGGCCTACCAAAGCTGTTGATGGACACTTACTAGAGGGGTGGCTTCAGGCTTATCACTTTGATAGGAAAAAAAAAAAAAAAGGATGATTGTTCAATTTAAGATGAGGAAAGAGTGGAAATAATGAAAATTGGAGACAGAGAGACAACTCGGAGGGCTATTGTAGTGACCCAGTGGACTCAGACAAGAGCAGTAAAAAAAAGTGAAGAGAGCTTTTAAGTAGCAATTTAATGTTTCAAATATAGGCAGAGACTGCTTAGATTTTTTTAATTGGATATAGAGAAAGTGAAAAATATTTAGGCTATAGATATCCAAAAGTTAGTAACCAATTGAACTTAGGAAGAAAGCGTAGGAAGTTAAGATGCTTCATATATATATATATATAATTATATATGTATATATATATATAATTATATATAATATATAATTTATATTATTAAATATATATTAATTTTTGAATGTTTGTTTATTTTTGAGAGAAAGAGAGACAGAGCGTGAGGGGGGAAGGGGCAGAGATAGAGGAAGACACAGAATCTGAAGCAGGTTCCAGGCTCTGAGCTGTCAGCACAGAGCCTGATGCGGGGGTCGAACTCAGGAACAGCAAGATCATGATCTGAGCCAAAGTCGGACACCCAGGCACCCGTAGGATGCTTCCCATATTTCTAATTCAGGAGATAGTGGCATTAATTAGTGGAATGATGAACACTGGGAGAAGTTTAGATATGAAGATATGAAGAGAAGATGATGAACACACAGACATGCACATGTAACCGCATAAAAAAGTACATGGAGGTCTGTGTCTGATCATAAGAAGTAAATCTTTTCTAAAGATGTCCTCAGAATGCAGAAATATTTGAAGCCATATGACTTTTTATTTCCTTTAGTGAGAGGAAAATATATGAAGGATTATGAATGGAAATTCATTTAAACAGTGGACAGAAAGAAATTCCACTATAAAACAAACAAAACAAAACAAAACAAAAACAGAAACGAAAAAAATGAGCAACAAAATTTTTTTTTAAAAATGAACAAACAAAACACAAAGGCAGAGCCAGAGATGGAGAAGATTGACTAGAATTTTGGAATATTATGGAAACTAAAGAAAAAGAAAATGTTAGAAGGAATGGAATAATGAACAATGTCAAATACCACAGAGAGTTCAATAAAATAAAGTTAAAAAAAAGTGCCTAAAGACATTGGCATTATTGCAGGTTTTTGGTCACCTTACTGAGAACAGATTAAGCAGAGAGATAAGGACAGAAACCAGGTTGCAATGGGATGCAGAGAAAGTGAAATGCTATAAGGGAGAAACAGTAAAGCATACTACTTGTTGAAAAAATCTGATTTTGAAGGGCAGGGAATACACAGCACAGTCATGCAACTTACCAAAGGTCATGAACATATTCATAAAAGCAAAATGAAGGTCCAACTGGGGAGGGAGAAGCTGAAGAAAAGAAGACCGATTAATGATAAAGCAAGGTTTTCTAAGTTACGACATAGCAGGAAAAGCCTAGAACAGAATACAGTGTATTTATCTAATTGATACAGGAGAAAATTAGGAAAATGTGAATATGTGCATGAAATACATTTGAAGAGAGTAGAGAGAAACACTAGGAGCAAAAGGCAAAGAAGAAATTCCAGAGATCATCTCTTTCCTCTTCCTGATACGTTATGTTGCAGGTGTTATATATCATCTCTACTGTGTTTCTAAATTATAATTAAAGGCTGGCTAATAGCAGTTGCTGAGAGAGAAAAGAAACAAAAATTTAAGATGCTTTATTTCAGAATATTGAATCCTAAGAGTCTGAGCAGAGAACAGTTTAAGAAGGCAGGCAAAGCCCCTAAGGGTAAAATCACCAAATAGTTATCAGGTTGACTTGGGATCCCTTAGCTTTTTTTCACATTCCATTCCCAGCTGAACTGAATATGTTTGCCCTATCACTATTTCCTTCTGTCTTTTCAGTATACACAATATGTTCTCAACCTAAAGCTCCTTAACTGGCCTATAACTGACATCTGCTGGGACATTCCTGAATGGAACAGCATTTGCTTATTACATGTTTTCTCCTTTTTCTTCTTCTGTTTTTAACGTTTATGTGTGTAACATCAAAATGAAGTATGGAATAGTTGTCTTGGGGCAAATAATATTGGATGCTTGGAAATACTTGTCTTTGTATAGATCCAAGTTATGAGCTTGTCTCTTCATGAAAAGATAAACTTCAGTGAACTGAATAAGACATTATGAATTAAAGAAATATGCTTTCAAATGAGGCTGAATACCTTCTGTTTTAAAACATGCAAGAAATATGTTGTGATACTTCACAGTGATTATACCTCAAAGCAGTAAAAGACTTTTTAAGTCCATATTTTCTAGTAAAATATAATATTAATAATTATGTCATATTTCCTTTCCTTTTTGTCTTATTTTTTCCTGTTTATTTTGTTTTTTTTTCCTTTCTCTTCACTCAGAAAATAAAATTCTCATGATTTTGTCAATTGTACTCAAAATATTAAACAACAACAACAACAACAACAACAACAACAACTGTGTGTTCAAAAATACTCAAATGATATATGCCATGCCAGTCTGACACAACAGACGGATCCCTGACTGAGTTTGGTACCTATCCAGAATACTATGCCAAAATGCTTTTTTGTACCTACTGAAGCCAATTATTTACTCATAAATTATTTGATGATATCTGATGAGTATATACTTGGTAAAGATGGCCTCCAACTATGTAATAATTAGGCAAAATAAACAACCTTAAACTCTTGAGAGATATATATATATATATATATATATATATATATATATATATATAATTCCTAAAAGAAAAACAGAACAAAGCAATTATTTACATTGAGCCCAGCATTTTATTTTTTTTTATTTTTTTTTTTTTATTTTTTTTTTAATTTATTTTTGGGACAGAGAGAGACAAAGCATGAACGGGGGAGGGGCAGAGAGAGAGGGAGACACAGAATCCGAAACAGGCTCCAGGCTCCGAGCTGTCAGCACAGAGCCCGACGCGGGGCTCGAACTCACGGACCGCGAGATCGTGACCTGGCTGAAGTCGGCCGCTTAACCGACTGCGCCACCCAGGCGCCCCATAGCCCAGCATTTTAAAGAGGTTTGAGTTGAGTAGACAAAAAAGATTAGAGTCATTATAAAAGTAATTTATTTATTTCCTGGTAATCTAATCTTTGTAAATTCCTTTAGCACATAATCTGAAACTAAATTCTGAAATTAAATAGCCTAATTGACATCTTATTTTAAATATGTGAGCAAAAACTACCAAACTAAACTTGAGAATAAAAGTCATTGATTTAAATAATATTTTCTGTAGGACTGTATGCTAATGAGTTGGTTGGTATGGTGTTATAGGCAGTATTCCAAAAGAAAAAAAAAAAAGTATAAATTGAAATACTTTCCTGTCTGAGGTTGGGCTATATTTATATCACCATTGGCCTTTCTGCAAAACCTGCCATCTGCCATTCTGCAGAGATGTAAAAAGCTCTGGAAAGGCTTTAACATCATCAAAGCAAAGGAGAGAAGGCATTTATAAAATATATGTTACCTTTTGATCTTTGTTTTTGAATATTTCTGTCACCAGTATTTTCTTTGCTTATCTGAACTTTCAAAACAAGATGAAGACTTTATTCATGCTTAAGCATGTAAAAGAGAATGTTAATTTAGTGACTTGGTCAAACCTAACTATACTTATGCTCAGCAGTCTACACAAGTTGCCTTCAACTGTAGCTATTACCCATTTCATCCATTAAAGCACATGATGTATGATCAAAACTGAAAAATACGTAAACCAATACAACTACTGAGATCAAAAACTTTAAGCAGTTATCTTCTGTGTGTTTTATCTGAACTTTCTTTAATACATCTGGTTTCCATGCCAGCTAAGGGAACAAATACCTGAAGGTGTGTTCATATTGCACATTCAAAAATAAAATCCCAATAAAAATAACCATATTATCTGCTCTGTGATTTAAACTTCCCTTATCTAAGTATTTATAGCAGGTTTTGGACACTCATTGAATTTTAACAGTGAGAACTAAATGACATATGTATCTCTCTTTGATTTGCAAGATAATTTAGTCATGATGTTTGGATTTTTATACCTTTTTAAATATAGAGTTTCTGGGTCTAAAGAACAATTTTTAGAAGTAATAATTAGTAAACGAGGTGATTTTCTTCATTATGATGTCACTGACTCTGACGATTTATTTATTTACTTTTTTACATTTACTTATTTCTGAGACACAGAGAGAGATAGAGCATGAGTGGGGGAGGGACAGAGAGAGAGGGAGACACAGAATCTGAAGCAGGCTCCAGACTCTGAGCTGTCAGCACAGAGTCCGAAGAGGGACTTGGAACCCATGAACCGCAAGATCATGACCTGAGCCGATGTCTGACGCTTAACCGACTGAGCTACCCAGGTGCCCCTGACTCTGGTGATTTTAAGTGCATTCATTTTTTAGTTCATTTTAGTGCTTTATGGTGTGAAACTTACCTGTCCTCCTTAATGATAGTTTTACTGCTACACTGATCTAAACACGTATGTGTAGATCCATGGAGATACTGCCATTTGTTATAAAGACACAACAATGAATAAAGGATTGTTCACCCTGCCATGAAAAATATCCAGTAATCCACACAGTGAATACATTCTGCTAAAGTTAAAGGCTTGTAGTATCCTTTAAAGGATGGATTCATTAATGAGATCAGTGGAGATGCATTAATATTTTTATTATTGTTTTCTAGATGAGAAATTCTGCATGTCTCTAATATCTGCTCCTTCCTTCCATTCAGAAGTCACTA
Source organism: Neofelis nebulosa (assembly GCF_028018385.1). Taxonomy (NCBI): domain Eukaryota; kingdom Metazoa; phylum Chordata; class Mammalia; order Carnivora; family Felidae; genus Neofelis; species Neofelis nebulosa. The sequence continues at coordinate 92,732,450 of NC_080784.1, read as the reverse complement.
ATAAGCCATGCACTATTCCCCAGTAATTACATAACTACCCCAGTCTTTCTCTTTTCTAATCTAGCCCCTACAAACTGATCAGAATTAGGATATGATTTAAAATTTATTTTCTGTCTTTATTCTACATGGTTGTAATAACCAATTTAAAACGATAGCTTCTGTTTAAAGCTGACATATGCAAAGCTGGAAAATAAAGTTTATAGCAATCATGATTTTCTCCTCCTCTTTGCTATACAGCTTTATTTTTAGCAGAGTTTGTCTTAAAATTTAAGTTGCCTCTTTCCATATATACCTCTTGGATACCTCTTTGTTTGTCACTTGTTTTTTTCTAGCTGGTAATCTTTATGTCAAATGTAAGATTGCTGAGGGAAGTGGTTACTTCAAACTGGGTAAGTTATAATCACCAAAACAAATTTATAAAGATATGTATTCTCAGGCGCCTGTCTCCAATGATTCTGATGTAGCAGATTGGTTTCCACTGAAAGACACTGAGTTGGAGCTTGTTTTGGGAGACAGATATGTAGCAATGCTCTAGGAAACAACAGCTGTGAGGAAGCGAGGGAGGCAGGATGGGCAGGGGAGTTGAATGCATGCTCTGTAGCTGGTATAACCTTTCAAAGTTATCTCCAGCTGAGGCACAGGGCTCTGCCTTTGTCTCCCCGCAGTGAGCAGGGGATGTGGCCTGTCTCAGAAAAGGGCATGGCTTAAGGTGAAACATCTCCTTTGGTTGAGAGTAATTCCCAGTTTCTGGTCCTCTCCATTGCTTGTATCTCCCAGCCGGCAACCATAATGGATTTGCTCGTTTGGACAGAACTGTAAAGCCCAAGAATCTCAAAAACCTCCAGCCAGGATATGAATGCTTCCCTTTGTTTCAGGTCTTTTATTTGTCCTGATAAATGATGCTACATGGTGAATATCCTGAGGACCTGGTCATGGGGAACTAACTACCTAGAGCTATTTCCCTCATTTGGGATCAACGGTTTCTGAAGCATTCAGAACAACTTAAAACTTTTCTCCAAGACATTTAACAATCATATGTAACTAAAAATAATGTTTAAAATGCACGTAACAAAAGAGAATATTTTCATCTTAGATGATGAAAACAGATGACTTGGAGTCCAAGATATATTTCTGAATGGCTAGCCTAGTTTATTTGTACACTCACTTAACAATTATTTACTGAGTAGCTATTATGTGCCATATATGGTACTAGGCACTGGGGATACAACATTGACAAAATCAATATACAAACAAACTCTTCATGGGGTTTATTTTCCCATGGGATATATAAAATTTAAGTATATTGAATATTAACTTGCTCATCTATAAAAAAGGTTACCTGTTTTGCATGATTAATATAAAGAGTTATACATAAAGTACTTGGCCTCTGTTCCTACTTGTTCCAACAGAATTCCTTTAGAGACATGTTTGGTCATACATAATAAAACAGTAGAAAAGATCACTCACCATGGAGGACTGGGATGTCCAAGATTAAAGTATATCTTTAGATAAGTACCTTTTTAAAAGTAGTTTAATTGTCACTTCAACTATCATTCTGAGAACCATGGATGGAAAATAGGAAAAGTGATCTTCTCAACTCATGCTTCCCATAAACCAGCTATCTTCTCTTGGCTGAATCAAGAATTTTGGAGGACAGAAAAAAAAAATGGTAACCATGGTGAGACTTGAAGATAAAGAGAGATCTGATCTAACAGAGTAAAAGCAGTATCTCAGGAAAAAATGGATTGGAAATGATACACCTCAGGTCTTAAAAGTAAGGAAGACTAGATCCTGAGCATAAAAGAGATTTAGAGTTTAAAAAAACAATTTTACTTTATTTGGGAATACTTTTTTTTTTGTTTGTTTAGCTTTAAGTAATTTTCTTGGTATCTTAGGATCAAACAAAAAAAAATCGAACTGCTTTAATAAATGTATGAGCTGCACTGCATTTTTTTTCTGAAAGTGGAATTATATGCTTTTATACTATCAAGTTTAAGAACACAATCTTCAGGTAAGTCTGACTTTTTCCTAGCTGTTCCTTTTACCAGCTGACTGACCTTGAATATGCTTTGTGTAACTGAATATGCTGCTTCACCTATTTAAATCTTAGTTTTCCCATTGCAAAATAAACATTAATAAAACATCCATCATAAGATTGTTGTGAGAAATAATGAGGTAATTTAGGACATGTAAATAACCCACTTAGTGTCTAGCAAATTCTTATTTATTGCTATTATTATTAATAGTGGTAGTTATTTAGTTATTTGTATTAGTATAGTTACTAGAGTTATCAAATTTTTAGATAAAGCATTTAGCATATGATTTCAAGCTACACTGAATTTATTCCAGAGTTGGAAAAAAGGAATAAATCCAATCATATTTGATTGTTAAAGCAAATTTCTCATTTCTTTTAAAGCGATGGAAAAAAAACATATTTCTCTCTTTTGCGGAGTTTTCTTTTGGAACAGGAGAGAATTATTCAGAAGAGGAAAGATAGTGTGACCCCTTAGTGTGATCCTAGTGGATCTGCCAAATATCATGAGTGCTCACAGAGATTATAGAAGAGTGGGCATGACCTGTGACCTTCTTTCGGTCCTTTCCTCAGGTGTTTCCCCCCGCCCATTTTTTTTTTTTCACAGACAGAGAGAGACAGAATGTGAGTGGGGGAAGAACAGAGAGAGAGGGAGATACAGAATCCCAAGCAGGCTCTAGGCTCTGAGCTGTCAGCACAGAGCCCTACGCAGGGTTGGAACCCACGAACCTGAGCCGAAGTTGGACATCTAACCAACTGAACCACCCAGAAGCCCCTCCCCCAAATTTTTATTTAACTTCCAGCTAGTTAACATACAGTGCGTTAGTTTCAGGTGTACACGTTAGTGATTCCTCACCTACATACTTGTGACAGTGCCCATCACAAGTGTCCTTCGTAATCCCCATCACCTCCTTAACCCATCCCACCACCCACCTTCTGTCCAGCAACTCTGTGTTCTATAACTAAGAGTCTGTTTCTTGGTTTGCCTTTCTTTCCCCACACCATGTTCATTTGTTTTGTTTCTTAACTTCTACATTTGAGTGAAATCATATAGTATTTGTCTTTGTCTGACTTATTTTGCGTAGCATAAATCTGTAGCTCCATCCACATCCCTGCAAATGGCAAAATTTCATTCTTTTTTTATGGTGGAAAAATATTCCATTGTGTGTGCACGTGTGTGTGTGTGTGTTTGTTTTGTGTGTGTGTGTGTGTGTGTGTGTGTGTGTGTGTGACTGTATATCATATTTTCTTCATTCATTCATTAGCCGATGGACATTTAGGGTCTCTCCATAATCTGGCTATTATTGATAATGCTACTATAAAGATCCAGGTGCATGTATCCCTTCGAATTGGTATTTTTGTATTCTTTGGGTAAATATCTAGTACTATAATTGCGGGATGTAGGGTAGTTCTATTTTTAACTTTTTGAAGAACCTCCTTACTGTTTTCCAGAGTGCCTGCACCAGGTTGCATTCCCATATGCAGTGTAAGAGGTCTCCCTTTTCTCCGCATCCTCAACAATGTTTGTTTCCTGTGTTAACTTTAGCCATTTCGACTGGTTGAGGTGATATCTCATTGTACTTTTGATTTGCATTTCCCTGATGATGAGTGATGTTGAACATCTTTCCATGTGTCTGTGAGATATCTATATGTCTTTGAAAAAATGTCTACTTGGGGCGTCTGGGTGGCTCAGTCAGTTAAGCGTCCGCCTTCGGCTCAGGTCATGATATCACCGTTAGTGGGTTGGAGCCCCGCGTGGGGCTCTCTGCTGACAGCTCAGAGCTCGAAGCCTGGAGCCTGCTTTGGATTCTGTGTCTCCCTCTCTCTCTGCCCCTTCCCCACTCATGCTCTGTCTCTCAAAAATAAATAAATGCTAAAAATTTTTTTTAAAGAAAAAAAATGTCTATTCATATTTTCTTCCCATTTTTTAACTGGATTATTTGCTGTTTGGGGTGTTAAGTTTTGTAAAATGTATGTGATTTAAGTAAGCTTATTCTCCATTCAATGTACTAATAAGGTGGATAATAAAATGCTGTGCTGTGCTGCATGAGATGTATCAAATTCAGGAAATTATTTATTTGCGTATGGAAAAATATTTGTCTTCCCAAATGAGTCTGATATGATAGCCTTCAATATTCATTCATTATTGAGCCAAATTGCCAAGTTATAGAATAAAACTCTGTTTTAGAAGAGAAAGCTAATTATTGAACTTCTAAAAGCTTCCATCACCAAGCTAGAATACTTAATGTCTAATATTTGAGTTTCTTTCGCAGAAAATAAGATTTTCTGGTTGTAAGTCTCCTAAAAATTCCTCCCACCAATGCTTCTAAATTAAACTATAATCCCTGCCACCCCCTAACCATTTTTCTTCTTTGTGGAATTCTAAAGGGAAAACTGGTGCACTTAAACATGTTAAAATATAATTTTCCAAAGCCTGTGCCCTGACCAATTTTTCTAATAGCTCTGAGAGCCTAATATAATTTTTCTAGTCAGGGTATATAAAGCCTGTCAACATTAAAATTGTCTCTTTCTCTGTCTGCCTCCTACCCCAATCTAACCTTCCTCTCCATTCTTATTTTAAAATGTATCTAGCTCATAGGATATTTTGTGGATTTTCATCATTCTCAGTATCCCAGAGGCAAGAATTTACTTCTTCAAAATATTAAAATCATTTATGTCACATTTACCTTATGTTTTTAAATAAAATACCAGTACCATATTTAGAGATCTTTTCATTAAAATAGAGTAATGAAGATGTTTCTCTTCATTATATTAATACAAAATTTTTAGAGTATTCTCATTTCCATTCATCAATAGGATATTTATCCTCTTGATAAATATCTTTTTTGTTTAAGTAAGTTGTTCTCAATAAAAACATATTCCTATAGTATGTAATTAATATCAAATATGTTTTGTAGGAAAAACTTCCATAAAGTATATACATTCATAGTAAGTATAATGCTTATCTTAAAATATATCTTCACATTTTTTTCTTTTCTAGATTTCTTTTGCAGTCCCAAACAAAGAAGATGATTTTTTTCCCCCAGTAAATAGTTTATATATTACACACTTAACCAGTCTCAAAGTCATCCTTTATCAGAATAGTGTCAAGAGATGTCCTGTAAGATACAGGTTGTGTGATCAAGTGTATGAAATACCTTTGAATTACATAATGTATATTGGCATTATAGAAGCTCTATGGAATATGGTAGCCATGACATTAATGTTGTTTATTTTTTTCATTTTATTTTTTTTTAATTTACATCCAAATTAGTTAGCATACAGTGAAACAATGATTTCAGGAGTAGATCCCTTACCCATTTAGCCTGTCCCCCTTCCCACAACACCTCCAGTAACCCTCAGTTTGTTCTCTATGAGTCTCTTCTGTTTTGTCCCCCCTCCCTGTTTTTATATTATTTTTTGTTTCCCTTCCCTTATGTTTATCTGTTTTGTCTCTTAAAGTCCTCATATGACTTTATGACTATATGAGTGAAGTCATATGATTTTTGTCTTTCTCTGACTGACTAATTTCACTTAGCATAATACCCTCCAGTTCCATCCACGTAGTTGCACATGGCAAGATTTCATTCTTTTTGATTGCTGAATAATGCTCCATTGTATATATATATACTACATCTTCTTTATCCATTCATCCATTGATGGACATTTGGGCTCTTTCCATACTTTGGCTATTGTTGATACTGCTGCTATAAACATAGGGGTGCCTGTGCCCCTTCGAAACAGCACACCTGTATCCATTGGATAAATGCCTAGTACTACAATTGCTGGGTCGTAGGGTAGTTCTATTTTTAGTTTTTTGAGGAACCTCATTCTGTTTTCCAGAGTGGCTGACCAGCTTGCATTGCCACCAACAATGCAAAAGAGATCCTCTTTCTCCGCATCCTTGCCAACATCTATCGTTGCCTGAGTAGTTAATGTTAGCCATTCTGACAGGTGTAAGGTGGTATCTCATTGTGGTTTTGATTTCCCTGATGATAAGTGATGTTGAGCATTTTTTCATGTGTCAGTTGGCCATCTGGATGTCTTCTTTGGAGAAGTGTCTATTCATGTCTTTTGCCCATTTCTTCACTGGGTTATTTGTTTTCGGGTGTTGAGTTTGATAAGTCTTTTATAGATTTTTGGATACTAACCCTTTATCTGATATGTCATTTGCAAATATCTTCTCCCATTCTGTTGCTTGCCTTTTAGTTTTCCTGATTGTTTCCTTTGCTGTGCAAAAGCTTTGTATTTTGATGAGGTCCCAGTAGTTCATTTTTGCTTTTGTTTCCCTTGCCTCCAGAGACATATTGAGTAAGAAGTTGCTGTGGCCAAGATCAAAGAGGTTTTTGCCTGCTTTCTCCTCAAGGATTTTGATGGCTTCCTGTCTTACATTGAGGTTTTTCATCCACTTTGAGTTTATTTTTGTGTATGGTGTATGAAAGTGGTCCAGGTTCATTCTTCTGCATGTTGCTGTCCAGTTTTCCCAGCACCACTTGCAGAAGAGTTTGTCTTTATTCCATTGGATATTCTTTCATGCTTTGTCAAAGTTAGGTGGCCATACATTTGTGGTCCATTTCTGGGTTCTCTATTCTGTTCCATTGATCTGAGTGTCTGTTCTTGTGCCAGTATCATACTGTCTTGATGATTACAGCTTTGTAGTATAGCTTGAAGTCCAGGATTGTGATGCTTCCAGCTTTGGTTTTCTTTTTCAAGATCGCTTTGGCTATTCGGGGTTTTTCTGGTTCCATACCAATTTTAGGATTATTTGTTCTAGCTCTGTGAAGAATTCTGGTGTTATTTTGATAGGGATTGCATTGAATATGTAGATTGCTTGGGTAGTGTCGATATTTTAACAATATTTGCTCTTCCTATCCAGGAGCATTAAATATTTTTCCATTTTTTTGTGTCTTCTTCAATTTCTTTCATAAGCTTTCTATAGTTTTCAGTGTATAGATTCTTTCACCTCTTTGGTTAGATTTATTCCCAGGTATTTTATCGTTTTTGGTGCAACTGTAAACGGGACCGATTCTTTGATTTCTCTTTTTGTTGCTTCATTGTTGGTGTACAGGAATGCAACCAATTTCTGTGCATTGATTTTATATCCTGCAGCTTTGCTGAATTCATGAATCAATTCTAGCAGTTTTTTGGTGGAGTCTTTTGGGTTTTTCATATAGAGTATCATGTCATCTGTGAAGAATGAAAATTTGACCTCCTCCTGGAGGATGCCTTTTATTTATTTTGGATGCCTTTTATTTCTTTATGTTGTCTGATGGCATAGGCTAAGACTTCCAATACTATGTTGAATAACAGTGGCGAGAGTGGACATCCCTGTCTTGTTCCTGACCTTAGGGGGAAAGCTGTCAGTTTTTCCCATTGAGGATGATATTAGCGTTGGTTCATTCATACATGATTTTTCTGACCTCGAAATATGCTCTTCTATTCCCACCTTCTTGAGGGTTTTTACCAAGAAAAGGATGCTGTATTTTGTCAAATGCTTTCTCTGCATCTATTGAGAGGATCATATGGTTCTTGTCCTTTCTTTTATTAATGTGATGAATCATGTTAAATGTTTTTGTGGATATTGAACCAGCCATGTATCCCAGGTATAAATCCCACTTGGTCGTGGTGAATAATATTTTTAATGTATTGTTGGATCTGGTTGGCTAATATCTTGTTGAGGATTTTTACATCCATTTTCATCAGGGATATTGGTCTATAGTCCTCCTTTAGTGGTGTCTCTGCCTGGTTTTGGAATAAAGGGAATGCTGCCTTCATATAAAGAGTTTGGAAGTTTTCTTTCCATTTCTATGTGCACTGGAGAAGAATGTATATTCTGCTGCTTCAGGATGAAATGTTCTGAATATATCTGTTAAGTCCATATGGTCCAGTATGTCATTCAAAGCCATTGTTTCCTTGTTGACTTTTTTATTAGATGATCTGTCTATTGCTGTGAGTGGGTGTTGAATTCTCCTACCATTATGGTATTACTATCAATGAGTTTTCTTATGTTTGTGATTAATTTATATATATATATATATATATATATATATATATATATATATATGGGTGCCCCACATTTGGTACATAAATGTTTACAATAGTTAGGTCTTCTTGGTGGATAGACCCCTTGATTATGATATAATGCCCTTCTGCATCTCTTGATACAGTCTTTATTTTAAAGTCTAGTTGTCTGACATAACTATGGCTACTCCAGCTTTCTTTTGTTAACCATTAGCATGATAGATGGTTCTCCATCCCCTTATTTTCAATCTGAAGGTTTCTTTGCGTCTAAAGTGGGTCTCTTGTAAACAGCATAAAGATGGATATTGTTTTCTTACCTATTCTGTTACCCTATGTCTTTTGATTGGAACATTGAGTCCTTTTATGTTTGAAGTGAGTACTGAAAGATATGAATTTATTGCCATTATGGTGCTTGTAGAGTTGGAATTTCTGGTGATGTTCTCTCATCCTTTCTAACCTTTGTTTTTCATCTTTTCTCCTCTCAGAGAGTCCCCCTTAAAATTTCTTGCAGGGCCAGTTTAGTGGTCACAAACTCCTTTAATTTTTGTTTGTCTGGGAAACCTTTTACCTCTCCTTCTATTTTGAATGACAGCCTTGCTGGGTAAAGAATTCTTGGCTGCATATTTTTCTAATTCAGCACACTGAATATATCCTGCCACTCCTTTCTGGTCTGCCAAGTTTCTGTGGATAGGTCTGCTGCAATCCTGATCTGTCTTCCCTTGTAGGTTAGGGACTTTTGTTCCCTTGCTGCTTTCATGATTCTTTCCTTGCCTGAGTATTTTGTGAATTTGACTATGATATGCCTTGTTGAAGGTTGGTTTTTGTTGAATCGAATGGGAGTCCTCTGTACTCCCTGGATTTTGATGTCTGTGTCTTTTCCCAAGTTAGGGAAGTTTTCCTCTATGATTTGCTCACATAACCCTTCTACCTCTGTTTCGCTCTCTTCCTCTTCTGGGACCCCTATGATTCTAATGTTGTTTTTTTTTTTTGTTTTTTTTTTTATGGTAAGAAAATGTTAATTTTATTTATTTTTTTTTTAAATTTTTTAATGTTTATTTTATTTTTTTTTATTTATTTATTTATTTATTTATTAATATATGAAATTTACTGTCAAATTGGTTTCCATACAACACCCAGTGCTCATCCCAAAAGGTGCCCTCCTCAATACCCATCACCCACCCTGCCCTCCCTCTAATGTTGTTCCTTTTCATGAGTCACTGATTTCTCTAATTCTTATATAGTGCTCTTTTGCCTTCATGTCTATTTTTCTGCTTCATTATTGTCTATATGTTTGTCCTCTATATCATAATTCTCTGTTCTGCCTCATCCATCTTTGCCGCCGTTGCATCCATCCATGATTGCAGCTCAGTTATAGCATTTTTAATTTCATTCTATTTTTTACTTCTTTTATCTCTGCAGAAAGGGATTCTAATCTATTTTCGACTCCAGCTAGTATTCTTATTATCACGATTCTAAATTCTGGTTCAGACATTTTGCTTGTATCTGTGTTGGTTAAATCCCTGGCTGTTTCTTTGTGCTCATTCTTTTGGGGTGAATTCCTTAATTTTGCCATTTTGAAGGAAGAAAAGGAATTAGTGAGGTAGAAAACTTAAAATTAAAAACATTAAAATGAAAAAATATTAAAATTAAAAAATTAATATCACACACACACACACAAAAAACGAACAAATGATGCTAGATCCTAGGTGTGTTTTGGTCTGGGTGTTGAAAGTGGTTTGACAGATTAGAGAAAATAAAGGGGGGGGAGAAAAAAAAAAGGAAATCATTTGAGAATTTGAAAAAATGAATACACTTAAGTAGACTAAAATGAGATGATGGCAGTAAGATATAATTTGAAAAAATATACACAAAAGTGAAGAATATAGTAGAAAAAATTAAGGAAAAATATTTCTTAAAATGTAAAAATAAAAATGAATTTTTCTTTTTCTGTATTCAAGAATAAGATATGAAATGAAAATGATTAAAAAGAGGATAAAAAGAAAAAATGAAATATTTTGAAAATTTCAAAAAGTGAATACACTGTAGTAGACTAAAATACAATGATGGAAGTAAAATAGATTTGAAAAAAAATACATAAAAGCAAAAAATATAGTAAGAAATTAAAGAAGAATAGTTTTAATAGAAATTGAAAGTAAAAATGAAGTTTTTATCTTTCTGCATTCAAGAAAAATCAAAGAAATGAAAAAGAGAAAAAAAGGAAAGAAGAAAAAAGGGAAATCATTTGAAAATTTGAAAAGGTGAATACACGGAAGTTGACTAAAATAAAATGATGGAAGTACAATAGAATTTGAAAAAATTTACACAAAATAGAAAAATATAATGATAAAAAGTAAAGAGAAATATTTTTAATAAACATTTAAAATAAAAATGATTTTTTCTCTTCCTGTATTCAAGAAAAAGAAAGGAAGCGTAAGAGAGAAAAAAAAAAGAAAAGAAAGAAAATTGAATAGATGGACCTGCTAACAGATAAAGTAGGACTGAAATTACTGCGTTTTCCCCTAAAAGTCAGACTATGTAGCACTTTATGGTCCATAAACTAAGCAGGTGGTGAGAGTTGTGTTCTTGAAGAGCGAGGTTGGCCCAGTTGGGCAGGTGTAACAGCTCTGCTCTCCACTAGATGGCACTGCTAGCCTACTGGGGTGGAGTGTTGCGGGCTTGTAGGTGCATAAGCTCATTCATAGGAGCAGTGAAAATGGCGCCTTCCAGCTACCCAGCCTCTAGTATTGGAACTCTGTTCTCCCGGATCAACAATCGCGCACCTGTCCTCTGTCTTCAGCTCTTGTCCACTCCCCGGTTTTTCACTGTTTGTGACCAAGCCCCAGGCAGTACCTCTCTCCCGAGTTTTGTCTCAGATGTGGCTGTTTTCCCTGGTCCCTTACTTCTGAAGGACTGTGGCTTTGACCCATTCCTCCCCTCTGCAGGAGGGTCTCACCAAGCAATGGCCAAATGTGCAATGGCCGAATGTCGGCTGCCCCCAGGAACACTTGCTGGAGCCTGCTGCTGCCAGTGCCCTGAGACTGCGGCCAGGTGCCAGCCCGCCCCAGAAAAAGTTTGCGAGATAGTGTGGCAGCAGCTTTTCAGAGATTATGGAAAATCACAACACACATCTGGCACCAGGCTTCTCACTTAACAACCTTGTTCCAGCACCAGAGAATGTGGTCATTTTCTGGGGTCTTCTGGGACCAGGTGACTTCAACAGTCTCTACCAAATGTCCTCCCAGCAGTGGAATCGCTTTTCCCTGTGTGGCCCGAGAACCTCCCAGACCCCACTCTGTTCCTGGGGATTTGCCCTTCCCACCAGAGCACCACCAGGTATCGAGCTGCGGAGTTGCAGCCTTTGCACTCCCCTTGTTTACAGTCTTAATGGAATTTAAACCCTCTCCTTTCTCCTTTATCCCTTTTTAGTTTAGTCTCTAAGTCTGTTTCCAATTTTCCACTCTCTCCAGCTGCTTTTGAAAAGGGGTGCTTTTCCCATATTCTCTCCCTGCCCAGTCTCCATCCTCTCTTCACTTGCAAAAGCACCTCCCTTCTTGTTCCCCAAGTTCACCCCTCCGCGCCATGAACCTGAATAATTCTGGGGTTCAGGTTGTGCAGATTGTTGTTTTAATCCTCCGATCAGTTTTCTATGTGTACAGGATGGTTTAGTGTTGGTCTGGCTGTATTTCATGGACGCAAGACACACAAGAAACTTCCATGCTGTTCCGCCATCTTGGCTCCTTCCTGACACTAATGTTGTTTAAGTCAAAGTTTTAGATCCTTAAAGATAGTTGACTTCATTAATTTATCAACAATGAATATTTGTTTATTACATGAATATTTTTAGGAGTTACTGTGTGTCAGGATGTATTCCTGGGAGGACAAATATAGATGTCGGTAAATAATGGATTTTGGTCCTCAGAAGTTTATATACTTCTACTACTGCTAATGATATTGGCTCTTCTTTATAGGAGTACTGTCAATTAATTATTAAAGCAGTTTTAAACATGCTAGAGGCACCATTTTTTAGATGAAAATAAAACTGAAGCAGAGAGAGAAAGTATGTAAATTCTCAAGGCAACAAATTTTATAAGTAAAAACTTAAGTTTAAAAACCAAGTGTTTTACCCCAAACAGTGTGTTCCTAAATCTAGACTACAACTGTTTACAGATCATGTCTTTGCAAATCATACAACCAATCATAGGTAAGTTGAGATCAGAAAACCGTGCCATCCTGTTAAAAGTTGACCCTCTTTTTCTACATAGTTCCTGACATACATATGGCCCTAGACACTACCCAATAAATAAACAAATAGCTGAACAAATCGATGTTTGCTGCTGATCTAAAAGATAAGTAATGCTGCTCAGTTATTTCTCCTCACTGAATATAAACTAGGTTAAGATTAGCACCTTTCATATTCTTGTTTTCCTCTTTTCCATCTCTAAGGCTACAGCTTATGTAAAAACAATCTCTCATCAACTATTTGGTTTTAAGACTAAAACCTGTTCAAGACAAGGCCCTTCCCCATCCCCATAAACTGACCATTGACCACTCATTATTGTCTTGGTCTTCTTATCCTGGACTAGCTCCTCTCTATGGGCTCTACTCTCTTCTCACAGTTTGTTCCAAATCTAAATCCCTACTTCGTTCACCATAAACTTTTAACCCTCTTCCTATAAACTTCTTAAAATATGGTTCATATTCACCAAGTCCATATTTTTCTTAAATTCCATTTCCAATCAAGCCTCAGGTCATGACGACTTCACGTTTTAAAATCTTTGGCAATCTAATCAGCATCATTCACTCACTCACTGTTCATTCACTCACCTAGTTTATCAAACAATACTCTTGAGTGTTTTGGTCCTCCCTTTCTCTCACTCTCAAAAGAAATAAATCACCATGCACTATAGATTCTCTCTCTCTCTCTCTCTCTCTCTGTATATATTATATATAAGATATATTATATATATGTATTATATATAAGATATATTAAATCTTTTTATTGAATCTATGTACTTCTCTCTAATTTCAGTATCATGATTCTCTTTGAAGTCAACCTTGTTTCTCCCTTGGATTATGGCCACAGTCTCCCTACTGTTTTCATTGCATTCTCTCATTCCTTTCTCACCAATTCTTCTAACGGTAGCCAGAGGGATGTGTATAGGAATATGACTGGCATGGCCCTGCTACTATTCCTAGGAGAGGAACATGCAGAAGGTATAGCTACATTATAAAAATAATACAAAATTGCAAAGAAAGACACCATGCTCCATATGGCCCTAGTTCTGGTGCCAGACCCATATAATCCACATCAATTTTCCTACTAAACCACATTTGTTTTGCTTTTGCGAGAAGGAAGAGAAGGGAATTGTAGTCTTAAGAAGAATATTTCACATGGTATTAATACTTTCCCTCCTCCTTTCCTACATAGGGTGGGTGGAGTCAAATTCTGCCACCACCTTTTCCACTCTCTTTCACTCCTAAATTGAGAAAACTACTGAATTTTGATAAGCCTTCACATTGTTGATGTTTCTGTGGCGATATGGGCATGCAAAAGGAATAAGAGACACTGTAAAGCTGAGATTACAGCCTATGTGATTCCCACTTCTTTTTAAAAAATATTTATTTATTTTGGGGGAGAGCACAAGTTGAGGGGGGCAGAGGGAGGGGGACAGAGGATCTGAAGCAGGCTCTACACTGACAGGCTGACAGCAGTAAGCCTGACGTGGGGCTCAAACTCACAAACCACGAGATCATGACCTGAGCCCAAGTTGGATGCTCAACGGACTTAGCCCCCCAGGCGCCCCATGTGATTACCACTTTTTGGCTGGCGAGGGTATATGTGTTTCTCCTAGGAGCACAGAGAGCACATGATCACTGAGTACCCGCATCAAGTGGGTATGAGATAGAAGGAGCATTATAGGAATGTGGCAAAAAGAGCATTTCCATGTTGATCTGTTCACCAAAATGAGAGACCTGCATGGCAGACAGTGGGGGGAGGCATTGTGGGACAGCCTGAAAAACAAGTGCACCCCATGGGAGAGAGCATGTGGATACCAAGAGCACTCTGGAAGCCAATGGTAAAAGAGAAGAGTATCTACAGCCAACAAGGGAGGAGCCTGAAAAGTTGCAACCAATGTGTTTTTCTTATCTAGGCTAGTATTTTATTTGGTAACCCCTTCCCCCTGCCATTCCCTGCTTCTTCACCCAAAGCAAAAGTGAGGATGAAAATTTAAAAACCAAACTAGGTCTAACCATGCTTCCACCTTTGCCTGTCTAGTAGCTTCCTGAATCCAGTAATAACCTGGGTCTTGGAGAAAAAAAGTCAACATGACAGAAGCAAGAGATAATATTTAAATTTCATTGAATATTTATCCAAAATTAGAGTATTTTAAAATCTGAAAAAATTGTGGGTGCAATTTTTTTGGTGAGTTCTGAGATTCCATTCGTTGATACACTTAAATTCTCTTGTACCTAATACACAGTTAATGAAGTTAGCAATATTAAAGTTGATCTTAATTACTGTTTAAATACTACGGCATCACTGAATTGAGATTACGTGATTCATATCTCCTGGCTCTTCTTTACAAAAGCAAGTATGTATAATCACTGCCTTGCTTAAATGTCCTCAATGACCTTCTACTGACGTTATGAAAGAATTTAAGCACTTTTTGCCTGAAAAAAGCCCCTCTGTAATTTATCCCATATCTTTTTCATAAGATTTATTTTCCCATATTTCCCATTTGCTCTGTGTGTTCTCACACTTTCTCTAAAAGGATAACATTAGGTCATTATGCATATATGATTTGGGAAGTAACATTAAAATGCTTGTCAAATTCTTTGGATTAGCCCCGTGTGCCAGAACATAAAATCTTCCACAAAGCTACCTCCTCTCATGCCCTCGATGTGAGTAGATATCTAGAGCTGCTTTTGAGATAATTTGTCAAACAAATCAGAACATACCTGAGTCTTAGTTTTCCTCAGCTGTAATTACCTACCACACTGAAGTGTTCAATTTATAAACGGCACACAATCATACAGATATGATTGAGTAATAAATATCCAAAATCTATTTAACAAACCATAATTTAATGCATAAGAAAAAGTCCTCACTGAAAGTAAATATCAAAGAAATATCAGCTAATCATTGTTTTTGCATTGCATAGTGGATCTAATCAAAGTGTTGTTCTTTTCTGACACACAACATTCACGTAGCTTTTCGGTATCTAAGATGCTACATGAAAAGTTGAGACAAAAAGCAATCTTCTACCACAGAGTGGAATTAATTAACAATTACCAAGAATCACTCTGCATTAAGTATTCTGGTGGGCACTTTTTATAATAATGTAATGAGGCAATTGTTACTCCATTTTATAAATGAACAAATGGAAGCACACGGGGTCTAAATCCCAATACAGAGTGAGCCAATTCCAAGAAAATCTTTCTTACAGTGGATCTTCTCAAGCTACAGTTTTAAAACTGGCATTTGATTAACAGCCACTTTTCCACAGATCAGGGGACCAAGGGGGGAGAGAGATAATCTTCACATTTCTTAAAATTACACAGAAAACAGAGACTAATAGAAGTAGAAAGAAACTCAGACATAATGGGAGGAAGAGATAAAGGAGGCAATGGGGAAAGAAAGTGAAGGATCGCTTGGACAGCCAGTGTAAAACTTCTTTATGTTCCAGGGGGAAACAAAACAAAACAAAACAAAACAAAACAACAACAACAACAACAAAAAACTAGTAGCTAATGTCTTTTAAAAGTCACTTTATTGGGGGCGCCTGGGTGGCGCAGTCGGTTAAGCGTCCAACTTCAGCCAGGTCACGATCTCGCGGTCCGTGAGTTCGAGCCCCGTGTCAGGCTCTGGGCTGATGGCTCGGAGCCTGGAGCCTGTTTCAGATTCTGTGTCTCCCTCTCTCTCTGCCCCTGCCCGTTCATGCTCTGTCTCTCTCTGTCCCAAAAATAAATAAAAAACGTTGAAAAAAAATTTTTTAAAAAAAGTCACTTTATTGATCTGGCCAATAAAATAGAAAAAAGGAAAATGCTAAGAGCTTGAAGCTATTATTTAATAACTGCAAGTTACAGTAACAAACTATCTGAAGAGCAGTAAAAGGCCCTTTATCTTGTGTGTGAACAATTAGACTTACAAAAGACCCATTCCTATTTAAAAAGCCATCAAAAGGGAGGTTTAGTGCTAACATGGAAACATGCACAGGAATGATCTCTGTTCCAGCTTATTTCTGAAAGTCAGTTTTTCCTTCAGGCAAAAGAAAAAAAACAAACAAAAAAACAACAAAGGTATGGCGCTTGAGAGTTGATATTCAAGTTTTAAATTAACAATGGTCAAAATGAAATTCAATGCCTTCCCTCAGTAAATAGTCTGCAGATTGTTTAAAAACTTTTCTAAAAGCTTTTAATCATTTTTTTTAAGTCATGTTAAATATGAAGTTTTCCTAAAACACAACTATCAGTCATCTCTAGTCAGGACCTATGTAGGTACCTGTTAGCTTTGTGAAACCAAAAGAGACGTTGAAGAATATTGGCTATTTTTTTTAACTTCAAGACTTGAACCTGAAAGAATACCAGAGTTAGATTTAACCAGTCAACTGGTTTTGCTTTTGCTAGCTGCGTACATTCACTTCCATTCAGTCATGAATTCCAAAGACATGAAAAGTATTCTGTTCTACCTTTTAGAGGAAAAATAGACATGGTATGTGTATTCAAAAAAGGAGGGGGACCTGGGTGGCTCATTCGGTTAAGCATCCAACTTCAGCTCAGGTCATGATCTCACAGTTGACAGCTCGGAGCCTGGAGCCTGTTTCGGATTCTGTGTGTCTTCCTCTCTCCTTGTCCCTCCCCCACCCTTTCCAAAAATTTGTTGAGGAAGTTGGGAAGGGTGTAAAAAACATGAATAACTAGGCTTTCCCCCCAAGTTTTTATATAAATTCCAGTTAGTTAATATACAGTATAATATTAGTTTCAGGTTTGGAATTCACTGATTTAACACTTCCATACAAAACCCAGGGCTCATCACAAGTGCCCACATTAACCTATCACTCATTTAATGCATGCTCCTACCCAACCTTCCCTCCAGCAACCCTAGGTTTGCTGTCTATAGTTAAAAGAGTCTGTCTCATAGTTTGACCCTCCCCTCCACACCAAGTTCTTCTGTCCTGTTTCTCAAATTCTACACATGAGTGAAATCATGTATTTATCATTTTGTATTGAATTATTTCACTTAGCATAATACTGTCTAGCTCCATCCATGTCATCGCAAATGGTAAAATTTCATTCTTTCTTATGGCTGAATAATATTCCCTCGTGTGTGTGTGTGTGTGTGTGTGTGTGTGTGTGTGTGTGCGCGCGCCCCACTTCTTTATGAATTCATCAATCAATGGAAATCTGGGCTCTTTCCACAATTTGGCTATTGTTGGTAATGTTACTATAAAATTCTGCCTATTATGTATCCCTTCAAATCAGTATTTTTGTATCCTTTGGGTAACCTAGTAGTGCAATTGTTGGATCATATAGTAGTTCTATTTTTAATTTTTTAAGGAACGTCCGCAATGTTTTTCAGAGCAGTTGCACCAGTTTGCATTCTCACCAACAGTGTAAGAGGGTCCCCTTTCTTCACATCGTCACCAATACCTGTTGTTTCCTGTGTTGTTAACTGTAGCCATTCTGACTGGTGTGAGGTGAAATCTCATTGTACTTTTGTATTTCTCTGATGAAGAGTGATGTTGAACATCTTTTCATGTGTCTGTTAGCCATCTGTATGTCTTTGCAAAAATGTTTATTCGGGTCTTCTGCCCCCTTTTTAACTGGGTTATATGTAAGTTTTTATATGTAAGTTCTTTATGTATTTTGGACATGAATCTTTTATCAGATGTCATTTGCAAATATCTTCTCCCATTATGAAGGGTGCCTTTTATTTTTGGTAAGTGTTTCTTTTGCTGTTCAGAAGCTTTTCATTTTAAGTCCCAATACTTTATTTTTGCTTTTCTTTCCCCTGCCTTAGGAGACGTATCTAATAAGAAGTTTCTATGGTTGATGTCAAAGAGGCTACTGATTGTGTTTTCCTCTAGGATTTTCTTGGTCCCCATCAAAATGGTCTTTCATCCATTTTGAACTTATTTTTGAGTATGGGGTAAGAAAGTGATCCAGTTTCATTCTTTTGCATGTTGCTTTCCGGTTTTCTCAGCACCATTTGAAAAGACTGTCTTTTTTTCCATTGCTTATTCTTTCTTGCCTTGTCAAAGATTATTTGACCATAAGTTGTGGGTCCATTTCTGGGTTTTCTATTATGTTCCATTGCTCTATGTGTTTGTTTTTGGGCCAGTACCATACTGCCTTGATCACTACAGTTTTGCAATATAACTTGAAATCTGGAATGGGATGCCTCCAGCTTTGCTTTGCTTTTCCAAGATTGATTTGGCTGTTCAGGGTCTTTTATGGTTTCATACAAATTTTAGGATTGTTTGCTTTAGCTCTGTGTAAAATGCTGGAGGTATTTTGATAGGGATTGCATTAAATGTATAGATTGCTTTAGGTAGTGTAGACAGATTAGCAATATTTGTTCTTACAATCGTGAGCATGGAGCATTTTTCCTTTTCTTTGTGTCTTCTTCAATTTCTTTCTTTAGTGTTCTATAGTTTTCAGAATACAGATCTTTTGCCTCTTTGGTTAGCTTTATTCCTAGGTATCTTATGGTTTTTGGTATGATTATAAATGGGATCAATTCTTTGAATTCTCTTTCTGCTGCTTCATTATTGGTATATAGAAATGCAACAGGGGTGCCTCAATGGTTCAGTTAGTTGAGATTTGACTTCAGCTCAGGTCATGATCTCACATTTCATAGGTTTGAGCCCCACATCTAGCTGCTGCTGTCAGCGCAGAGTCTGCTTCAGATCCTCTGTACCCCTCTTTCTCTGCTTACCCCCCACTCATGCTTTCTGTCTCTCTCTCCCTCTCTCAAAAATAAAATAAACATTAAAAAAAAAGAAATGCAACAGATTTCTGTATGTTGTTGTAGTTCTCTAAAACCTCCTTGTTATGGTAAATGTAGATGGATATCATGATTTGCTCTCACCTTGCAGATTTCTACTCCATTTGAGAAAATATCAAAAATAAACATCTTCATTCTGAGGAGAATTCTGGTTAAATCCAAATCTCTTGCAAGACATTTTAATGATGATGGCAACAATGAAAACAACAGCAATTTGTAATAAACCCAACATTTACTGAGTGTTTATTATGTACCAGTACTTTACATATATTATGTCATTGGACCTTCACAGAAGCCTCATGGAAGATAATTCTATTCTCATTATCTTAGAGATAAGGAAACCTAGACTCAGGAAGTTGATTATTTTGCTCATAGTCATAGTGCTGGTAAGTGGTAAAGCTAGGACCTAAAATTTTGTAGTCTGATTCAAGAGCCTCTGAGCCTAACCATTTTGCTTTCATGCCTCCCTATATTAACCAGCCTTAATACACTTTTCTAATGGGTTTTGTACACTGCCAAGCACAGACTTCTCAATCTGGAACTTCCCCAATATCTCCTTAGTCCTGTGGGGGACGCTTTGACTATGTTACCCTTGCTTTCTTCCCTCTCATTATCAATCATACGTAGATAGCATATCCTGAAAATTCCATGTTCTACTAATATGGACCAACATCCTAAGTTGCATAAAACTTTCCCTTCCCTCATGGATCCTGTGAGTTCAATATTTCTAGCTTTGATTGTTTGCCAGTAATATAACACAACAGATACCTATCACTATAAATACTAAAGGCATTCTGATATTACACAGCTTATTATTGTATTTTTAGATGAAAACATTCAAATGATTTTATTTATCCTTATTTTATAGATGCAACTTCTAAATTCAACCATGAAATATTTGCATTTATACTTCAAATGAGTGGGCATATTATGGCATGAGAAATCAGTAAGGCAATATGAGCTTTGTCTGAAACTTTATTTAATACATACTTGATAACTGGTAGCATTGAAGTGGCCCTTAACATAGGGTTTAGACTAACTCTCTTTCTTTATTTATAGAAAATGTCCATTCAATTGCTATTTCGTTAAAATTCTAAAGCATGAATCCAATAAGGAGCATTATGGCTTATTCATTTTAACTTAATCCTTTTCACTTTTGATGAATAATACAACTTCTTCTAATACACATAAAACAGAATCTGAAAATATTACAACAGTGAAGTTTAAATTTTCTACTTTATCAGATTTTTTCTTAGTTTCTACCTCCCCTTCACTTATTTTTCTTTGTTCATTTATCTTTCTGATACTGCTGAATGGAGTTTTAAAGTATTCCAAAATCAGTGCTTCAGTCAAAGTCCTGCTTCTTTCAGCGAATGCCTCACACGTACAACTTCTAAACCAGCGTCCTTCTGCTTCAACTGTCACATTTTAAAATAAATTAGAGACTTACCATCCACTGGCTATTGAAGTTCATGAATTAATTGACTTGAATGTTTTGGCTTTCTTTGATCTGAGCTATTTTCTCCATAATACTGTGATTTACCTGACATTAAAGGGCAAACTGAGCAATGAGTTTCTGGAACTACATTCGTATGAAACGGCACCAGTGTGCCAATGAATGGCAGGCATAGAGTCTGCCTTTAGATTATCTCTCCTCTTACTCCCTTCATTACAGTGGCACGGAGTTTTTGATATTCATCTTTGCAATTTAAAATCAGAAGGCCAAAAAATGCAAATAGTTGACAAAAAAGAGTTAATCTGGGTTTAAAATAACTGAATGTTTACTACTATAATTTCAACCTTGGTAAACAGACGTGGAAAATGTACTTCCAAATATCTGTCTGTATTATTAAGAAAATTATGATGCAAATGTATGTTTGCAACTGAGAGCACTCACTATGTCTTATTCCAGATTTGCATATCTTTCTTATATATTCTCTTGCTTGTTTGCACAGTATTTTTCTCTCCCTAATTGCATACAGAGCAGAGGCATTCACTGTCATGACTCCTGCCCCAAGAACACAGGGGAAGAATTTAAACCTATTTGTTAGGCTAATTTCTTTTGTATCTCTCTTTGTACCATTTTGGCATTTTATATTTTCTCTTCACTTTGTTATTTCGCACCCCCAATTGTGGTAATTACCTCCTAAACTGTATTGTACACATCTGTCTAGAATCCTGCCTTCTTAATATTAAGGGCTCTACCTATGGATATCGAACTGTGAAAATCATAAGCTAGTATTAATAGATTGAGAATGAAAAGAAAATAAGTCCAAAGATAATAAATCCAAGCACCTATTCAATTAACAACTTAGGCTGACACAAGCAGGAGACATAATGGGTGGGCACAAATAAATGAGAACTAATGTTAGGCATGTGACCTTAAATGAACCAATCAAAATCTTTGTTTTTAAGTTTATTTATTATTTATTTTGAGAGAGACAGAGACAGCATGAGCAGAGGAGAGGCAGACAGAGAGGGAGAGAGAGAATCCCAGTCAGGCTCTATTCTGCCAACGCAGAGCCTGATGCGGGGATCGAACTCATGAAACTGTTAGGTCATGACCTGAGCCAAAACCAAGAGTCAAATACTTAACCAACTGAGCCACCCAGGCGCCCCTCAATCAAAATCTTTTTACATGGATTCATATGGATCAGTCAAGGGATTCTTTCTGAGATCGTGAGCTCGAACTTTATGTAAGCTTTCTAATACTAAAGGCTATATTTCTAACCTTAATATGGAAACCTGACAGAATTTTTTCAGTACAGAGGAATGCAAATCTGCGAAATGAAAAATGAAAGATCTCTGAGTTCACTGTTTGAAAACCTGGGCATAGCTGTGTTTGAACCCCTGAACTTTTCAAATAAAATCAACCAATAATTTTGTTATTGTTATTGTTGCTTTAATTACTTTTACTTGGGTCTATGTCCTTTGCAGAGGAAAACGTCTTGACCAAAATGAGTTGAACAAGAGTGGGATAAGTAGAGGAAATAAGGTAATTTGAGACCCACGAAATGATCTAGAATTTGCTGACAATCTTAGTGCTTGTCATTATTACCAAGGAGACAGATGCAACTAAGGAAGTCTGCAGCCTGTCTGAGCTACTATATCCTAGATCTCATAACAGCTGAATTTCAAACCTCAACAGACATGGGATAAGGATTATGGATATATCCTTTTCTTCCGCAGATACATGCACAGTAAGTGCACCATAACTTAAAGTGAAGATCATTATGGTTGTCACCATGTAAGAGACTGCCAATTCTTGCTCCTGTCACCTTATTTAGGTTGGCATGTTTTCTATTACTCATAACAGAGGTATTCGTTTCCCCACACACTACCTCTTACATTTTTAAATCCTGGAGCACTCTTTTTCCTCCTACTCACTTAGCAAAATTCTCATCATTCTTCCAGTTGCTTATTTCAAGTCTAGTCCAGTTAAGCTTTATCCTAAACAGTACAGTTAGCAATAATCATTATCTTTTAATCAAATGTTCTCCTCAAAATCACAATACCTGACACATAGAGCTCATCATGGACCAGGTATTATACGAAGTACTTTACATCTAACTCACTTAAAATTCACATTTGCCTTATAAAGAAAAACTTTATAATCAGCACCACAATGTTTAAAACTTAAGAAAAAATCCAAAGCATGGTAGTTGTGTTTGTCTAGCCACACAATAAGCTCCTATGGAGGATTTATGTAAATTATCCTTTTTTTTCTCAGTTTCTAACACAATATTGTGCATCGTAAAGACTAAAACCATATTTCCAGATTTATACTTTGATCTAAGAAGAATAAAAAGTGAGTCTAGGAATATTGCTTCATCAGGCATATTAATTTTCTATTGCCACCATAACAAACTACCATAAATTTAGCAGCTTAAACAATATGAATTTATTATATCACAGTTTCTTTACATCAGAGGTACAGGTTGAATGTGATTCACCTGAGTCCTATCCTTAAAATATCTGTAGGCTGAGCTCAATGTATCACAGACCTGTGTTACTTTCTGGAGGCATGGGAACAAATTGCTTTCAAACTTATTCAGGTTGTTAGCCAAATCCACTTGGTTGTAAAGTGATGGTCACCATTTTTTTGCTCACTGTCAACTGACAACCATTCATAATCCTTAGAGGCCCTTTTCCAGTCTTTCCAAACAGGACTCTTCTTCCCAGAGCCAAAAAAGGCAGATCTTCTCTTTATCCTGCTTAGAATCTCTCTTCTTCTCCACTTCTGCCTCCAGCTTGAGAAAGTTCTCTGATCTTAAAAGCTCGTGTAATTAGTTTGGATCCATGTATATAATTCAGGGTAATGTCCCTATTTTAAAGTCTACAACATGGATTATATCTACAGAGCCCCTTTTGTTATGTAATGTAAAATAGTCACAGGTTCCATGGATTAAGGCATAGAAATTTTAGGGGGACCATCTTTCCTATGACACCAGATAATCTTTATTCATTTTCTCTAAGTCATACTTGGCTAAAATAATTAAAAAAAAATAGCATTGGTGCTTATGTCAAAATAGGTATATTACCACCGAGCACATAGGAGTAAAAGTAGCTACTGGTAAAGAAAACATATAATATCTCTATTATGGGTTCAACTTTTTAGAAAAACATATTTTCTAAGAAAAAGAGAAGCCATTCTAGTTGCAAAATAAAACTAGCTAAAACATTAAGAAAATATTCTCCTTATAAAGAAAGAATGCCAAGTCATGAAAGGCATTGTAAGAAATTTTTCTAAATCTTTCTCTCAAAGCAAAAACGTACTGAATTGACTGTTTTATAAAGAGTTAAGTGTATTTTGACAAACATTTATTAAATGCCCCTAAGTGGCTGCAGTGAATAAAGGAAGTACTAACATTATAGACAAAGCTTTCAATGAACTTAGTCTACTTACAATATTGTTGTAAAAGAAGTTTTAAAAAAGCCATTAAGGCCTTAATTCCAAACAAAAGATTACATATTACTTTTTGCCCTTTTAAAATTTCCCCAAGCATTCCTTTTCCCTCATTAGAAATGTATTTATCATCCCTTCCCTCTCCTTTTTTCAAATTCCACTTTTGGCTACTGCTACGTAGAGTTAACAGCGTAGGATCTTAGAGTCAGCAGAGATCTTTAGATCTGGCAAGTCCAACCCCCTCAATTTAGAGGGCATGACTAAAACTTTCTCCAGCTTTTAAGCTCTTTAAAGAAAATGCACCTGAGAACAAACGACTTTCCCAACCTAGTCAGATTCCAGCGCTGTCACGCATTATAACATCTCTGAAAGGGCGGTTTGAAAAGAACATGATCGCACTTCACAATTTCCATATCAAAATATGTGAACCATGCCAATGCTCCATGAGCCCTCAGTTATCCACTAAGTTTATTTTAAATTTCAAAAATTTACGAAAATGTTATCAGAAGGAAGGTACTATATTCCTTAATTTTAATTCAGGGCATAATGCAGCACTGCATACACCTTAGACTGATTGTAGTCTTTTTTTTTTTTAAGTTTATTTATTTATTTTGAGAAAGGGTGAGCGCAGGGAAGAGGCAGAGAAAGAGGGAGTGAGAGAATCATAAGCATTCTCCATGCTGTTAGCGAAGAGGCCCGCATGATCTGAGCTAAAATCAAGGGTCGGAGGCTTAACCGACTGAGCCACCAAGGTGTCCCAGGCTGATTTTAGTCTTAGAGGGCTTCCATCTTAATAAAGGAAATTAAGAGAAATTAAAAAATTTAAAAAAAAAATTGAGAAAGAAACTCTTAGGTTTCCAACCTTTATAAAATATTTAGCTTCCCTGGACCCCACCTAATACATGGCACTAAGTGCAGAGAAAAGAAAGAAAGAAAGAAAGAAAGAAAGAAAGAAAGAAAGAAAGAAAGAAAGAAAGAAAGAAAGAAAGAAAAATGAAAGAAAGAAAGAAAGAAAGAAAGAAAGAAAGAAAGAAAGAAAGAAAAAAACATATATTTTCTAAGCATCCACAGGTGGACAATGACTGGAAAAAATTAGTCTTCATTTTATTCTCAGTGATTTACAATATTTTACATGAACAGAGAAAAATCTAACTGGGTAATTTCAGTTTTTATTTAAAATATCAGAGGACAGAAACTAATAAGTAAGTATTAAAGGGGGTAATTGTTCTTACAACGGTAACTTCCCACTCCAGAAAAATACTTCAGGAATGCCAATTTTGACACCCCAAATATTATTATTATATTATGTTGATATTATCTTTTATCTAATCTTTTCACATGGATTAGCAGTGAAAGAAGTTTCTAAAAGTGAGAATTGGTTTTAAGATCAGCCTGTATGATTTTTAGTTTCATGGTTTTTGCTCACATCAAGTAGGTGGTTGCTGACTTAACAGATAGCTCTAGCATAATAGCCTATTCATAGCACATGATTTTGAGAATCAAGATTCAAGACCAGAATGAAACCAATCACAAGGCTGCCTTTCTACTGGAACCACCAATCTGGTAGCTTAGGGCAAATAAAATATTAGTAAATGGGTTGATTTCAGAGCTGGATATAAAGGTCAAATTAGCAGGGGGTAGTTGTTTTGTTTTGTTTTGTTTTGATCTCAGCTGCAAGACTGGAAATTTATTGGGCCATGGTAGCAGCCAGGCTATTATAGTATTTGATTGTTCTTACAATTGTTTTAGTTTTTGAGTACAAGTGTGTGGGCACACATGTGTGTGTAGCATAATATTTTTAAGACTTTAGTCTTTACACTTTAAGACTTAAGTCTCCAGAATAAAGATCGTTTTCCTTAACGGAGATGAAAGACCCTAACATTCTGGTTTGTCAAATATCTCTTAAGAAAACTAACTAGGAAATGTGTTCTTTCTCTAATCTCAAATAAAAACAAACACTATTATCTGTTTTTGTTGCATAGTTTGTAAACCTCAGTCCATTCTATGCCTCTTTCTTCTTACTGTTATTCTCTGAAATTCATGGAATCTTCAGATAAATCTTATTTCTCCATGTTTATGAATGTTCCCTTTTGTAGGTGTCATTAAAAGAAAAAAAAAACACTCACCTAACAACCTCGCTTTTGTTATTTGCATTAATGATGTCAAGATGCATTTTAAAAAAAACCTTACAAACCCTCATAAGTCAGTGTAAAGGATTTTATTTTTAGCTTAATTTAATCAAACAAGGAAAGAATTGGTGGGTAACATGGAACTTATGAGATTTTAGTGTTTGAATGAGGCTTTCATATTATCTAGTTGAATCTACACATTTTACACACAAGAAAACTTGAGTTCAGAGATTAAGTGGCTTATATAAAATCACATAGATAACATGTGGACTTATGTTCAGCTATTTGATTCAACATTTAATGTTATTTCTGTTGAAAAAGTTGTTATGATTGGATGTCTAGTAGTAATAGTAGGAAATATTAGCCATGGCATAATGGCTATGAATTTAGAAAATGTTATTTTACGAACTTGAGAAAACATATATAAATATAAAGAATTTATGTCTGCAAATAAAAGTAAATACTACAACCATTAGGTTGTCAGTCTGAAGAGCCTGGGAAAGAGAAAATTAAGATACTTTATAAAATGGGGGAAATGGTTAAATGTACTGGTTTGAAAAAAGAAAAGCTCTCAACATAATTAGAAAAGTCAATAAAACCAAGTTTAAAGATCTATTACAGAATTAACTCCACAAAAACTGACTATTCTCAAGGCTGCCCTGCGTAGACATGGTTTGATAGAATTTTCCAGGCTGGGATTATATCTTTAAGGCACTTAAGCTGAACTAGACAATTTCATACTCGTGCAAACTTGATGAAATGAAATGCCCATTTCGTTCTCATTACCTCTGATATGAGCACATGCAGCTATTGTCACTATGTATTAGGGCTTGAAAAACAAACAAGAAACATTTCCATACTAACTAGGAAATGGTGAAAACCTGCATGCCACAAAATTTGAGATATCTATCATGAAAAATTATATTGAAAGCCCAATCCGAAAAGCCTGTGTTTGAGACAAAGATTAGTCCAAAGTTAAGATCAGGAGCCCTCTTTAAAAACTAACTAAGCAGGTCATAAAGTAGTCTTAGATCATACATGGATTCCAGTATTATCATTAAGAACCTCATCAGAACCCCAAAGCTACATAGAGTGGTGAAGCCATGGAAAATTTATTCCAAGTGTATAGTTCACTTGGGAAGCTACACAAGAATAGAATTGGAGCACAGCTTTGGCTCATTTTGAACTAGGCAAATGGATGCAGACAAATAATTGAATTATTGTTTCAGTTAACTAGTAAGCCCATGACAAATAAATGACAAAGATATTAAAAATCAGGCAGCATGTGAATTCAGCTTTGACTTACTTGATCATCTTCAGATTAATAGCTATGTTGGTTAACACAGTATAACCAAGAAAATGTAAATATTATTTTCAGTCTCTTTAATTTAAATGAAGTGTTGAAATAAGGATATAAAAATTTCAATATATATTTCAAACCTTATACTGAACTATTTATAAGCAGAAATTTACCAACTCTATTACAAAAATATTTTAGATGAAAGGGCCACCATGATATCTCTGAATGTATTAACAAAACAGCTAAATAATAGAACAAAGCTTCCATGACCTGAAGAAAGGCTTGTCTTTAAATTTTTTTTTTAATATTAATTTTTTTTTTGAGAGAGAGACAGAGCATGAGCGGGGGAGGGGCAGAGAGAGAGGGAGACACAGAATCTGATGCAGGCTCCAGGCTCTGAGCTGTCAGCACGGAGCCCTATCGGGGCTCAAACCCAGGAACAGTTGAGATCATGACCCAAGCTGAAGTCGGATGCTTAACCCACTGAGCCACCCAGGTGTCCCTAGAAAGACTTGTCTTTACACTGATGATGTTGAAGCCATGCAGGAAAAATATAACAAATAAATTCACAAAATTATCCATTCAGATACTTACTCATTCACCAAATATACTAGATGTTGAAAATATGTCAGTGAACAAAACAGACCAATTTCCCTACTCCCATGGAGTTTAAATCCCAGTAAAGGCACACATGTAAAATTAGTAAATTATACATTAGAAAACAATAGATGCTAAGGAGCAAAATAAAAAAGTAAAAAAAAAAAAGTGCTAGAAAGAGAAAAGATGATTTGTGCTTTTAAATAATATGGCCAGGAAAGAACTCCTTCAAAATGCAATACTGGGGTAAGACTGAAAAATATGGTGGAGGGGCCCTATATATCTGGAGGAGAAATTCTATATATAAACATGTAAACATAACCTGTGATCCACTTCAAAATAGAATCCTCTCTTAAGGTTTATAATGTCAGTGAAAGATTTTTTTTTTTTTTAAAACATAGATAAACCCAGGCAAAAAAGCAGACTTCCTACCAAAGGGTAATGCAAAACATCAAACTTTCCCTTGTCGAGTACAAATAACAGAGTACTATAGAATGGTATTTACCAAGTCTAGAAGAGGAAAAGTTTGTGTACAGAATTCTCACTGAGTAAGGAGTGTCATTCATGTTTGACAGTGCATACCTGAAAGTCATTTTGCTCATGTCTGAGTTAGAAAATTATCTTATTTAGATATTTTATGCATAAATGTCAAATATCTATTGAAGGAAACAGATAAAATGTTCTATCTAATAAAAGAATCAAATAGAAAACATATTTTTGGGGAAAAAGAAAAACTCATGGAGAAAAGTAAAATGTTACATACTTTGACTACTCATTGTGAATACAGTTATACAATAATGGCAATATCGAAAATATTTTTAAGGTGAAAAATGTTTAGTTCTGTTGTCATTTATTTCTCTGGTGGCACTTATTTACAGGTAATATTTCCTTACCTTCCTTTTGTTAGACTATATGTTTGAGGAAAAAACTTTTTTTTTTGAACAATTAAATGCTTGTTTTAGTAGTATCTTCCTTCAAATAGTAATTTTATTCAATTCCATTTGGAACAATATGCTGCTATCACCTTAAACCATATTAAATGCCTGAGGTTGCCTGGGTGACCCAGATAATTTAAAATCCAAATGACTGGGGGCTTGGATGCTAACCCTTGCAAGGACTACTTTACCACACACAGCATACACAGTCTATATCTGTATCATGTATCTATATCTATATCTATCTATATCTATATCTATATCTATATCTATATCTATATCTATATCTATATCTATATCATCATCTATATCTATACCATCATCTATATCTATATTCATATCTATATACACACATTATATATATATAGTCTATATATAATATATGTATAACAAATTACAATAAGCAAATTACAATAAACTTAGTAACTTAAAACAACACAGATTTATAATCTTACAATTCTTGAGTATAGAAATCTAAAATGAGCCTGCAGGGATGCTGTCCCCCATAAGGCTTTAGGAGTGCATCCAATTTCCTTGTATTTTCTGACTTCTCAAAGTTTTCTGTATTCCTTGGTTTGTGGCTCCCTCTTCCACCTCAAAGTCAGTGAAATAGCATCTTTAAACTCTGACTCTGGTTCCATTATCATACTTCCTTCTCAGTTTGACAATCACGGCTCCCTTTAAAAAAACCTTGTGATTACAATGTGCACATCCAGATAATCCACATAATCCAGAAAAATCAAGATCCTTAATTTAGTTGCATTTGCCAAGCCCTTTTGGCCTGTAACTTAATATATATGTTGTGGGGATTAGGTTATGGGGATTAGGACACGGGCATCTTGGGGCCATCATTCAGCCTACTGTGTGTGTGTGTGTGTGTGTGTGTGTGTGTGTGTCTACCAAGACATCATTTGCAGTGCAAAAATTCATCATTAAAGTTATTGATTGATTGATTGCTATTTAGCTATTACCTATTTTACAGATTAAAAATCAAAATCAAATGAATATTAATTCCCTGTTCTCTTGGGAGAGACTGCCTCTAGAATATGCATATGGAAAATTGTTCATGTATATGGAAAATTAGCTATTTTACATAGAATGCAATAGTTTTACAAATGTATGTCTTTGGAGTTAATATAGATGTGTACACTATCCCAACTATTATCTTTAAAACACATAAAGCAGATCCATGCAATAAAATCACTGAGAGTTCAGAAAAGAATTTATCTGAAAGAGAAGATATAAATATTTCAGAATGGATTTTAGGCTTTTCTTAGCTTTTAGAAATCTCCAAATCCCCTTCTAGCATGCAAAAAGTGCTCCTTGAGTAATTTTCACTTCTCAGGTGCTTTCATCCAAGAGAAATTTGGGGAGATTTTTGCCTGCAGGCATTAAAAGCACTAAATCCTGTAATACAAAATACCACTTATGCTTCTGAGATTTCACCACTGAATTCAGGAAGCTCTCTCATTGGGTAGCATTCTAAAATAACTTTGGGCAGGATGAGATATTATTTAAATACACATAGAAATTGCTGTTTTGAAAAGCTTTCAAAAGCAACTAACTCTAATTACCAACAAAGTAAATACTACCTGTAATCATGGAGATGATCTGTGAAAGGAAAAAGGTCATAATACAAATATGTTGTAACAAAAATCAGCAGACTAGAGGGCAAAGGAAGATGTGGTTTAGTTCAATATTCTCAAACACGTGGAGGGAATAACTTGGCATCATCAGGATTGGTGATGATATGATAAAATCAATTTCCTGAATGACAATTGCAGACAATCGTGGAGCTAGACCTGAGAGCCTGAAAGCTCCATGGAGGCATAGCTCTGAATTGTGGAGAAGGAATATTACAGCAACCGCCTGCCTTGTGAGGGCCACACTGAACATTGTGTACATCAGCATGAGCTGAAGGTGGTTATCAGTAGAGATTAGGGTGCAGGTGCTGGAGGAAAAATAAAATTTAAAAAGTGTGTACTGATCAAATGGTATGTTTGCATTATGGGCATGATGGGGGGGGGGAAGGCAAAATATTAGAAAGTAACAGAAATGAATAAATGTGTACTTGTAGATTTTTCTTTATCTATGGGAAAAGAATCTTCTATTTTTTTTTATTTTTGTAGAACACATAAGGGAAAAAAGCCCAAGGGCAGGCAGAATAAATGAGAAAAATGAAATGACAAAAAGAATTAAGTCTCAAGTGGCTTGGCTAAGCAAATTTGAATGCCTGGCTGTGTTCTTAATACATATATATATATATATATATATATATATATATATATATATATATCTGCTCTGTGTTTGCTTGTATCCTTTCCTTGGGATTTTGGTCAGTACCTGTCATTTATTTTCTACTACCGAGCACATCTTTTGTTTGCTTATTTTTGTTTTTATTTAAACAAGTGAATCCTTTCAGGGGCACTCTACAGAGATTTACATTCATATGTCCAGTGGGGCACAGATGCCTTTTTTCCCTAGAGCATATTGACAGACATGATGAGAATTTTCTTTTTGTTTAGATCATTTCATAGCTACCTTGTAGAATTGGGTAGTTCTTTATACATTGTTTGGGTCTCACCACTTAATATAGCTACACATGAAATGATTTGGGATCAATCTTTAAGAAGAGTGCCTGACAAATTACATTTTCCTAAGATGCTCCTTATTCGTTTCACATTTTTTTTGCCCTGAAATTTTAGCACAACCTTTTCTAGTACTGGTAAACTCGGACATGAGAATAATCTGACTTTCTACTTGTATGCATATCATCCTGACACCTGATTTTCCTAAGGGGATTCAAGATTGCAAAAAGCTGCCATGTTATTACAGTCCTTCATGAAAGATTGCCTGAAGTGATGTCACAACATCAGACATTCAACTCTAGTTGACACTGAAACATCACTTACAGAAAATGCTTGCTTTGGGCATATTTTCATTTGAGCTGTGACAACTCCATGTAATCATCTAAGTGGCATACCTGTGGAAATAACACTAATCAATATCTTATTCTATTACTCTTTCTATTTATTTAATTATTCATTCCTTATTCAGTTTTTTACTTCATTTTTCAGAGTGTCATTTTTGGAATTTGTATTGAAAACTGATACACAATGATTTTATTCTGTATCTTTAATAGCAGAGTATAAAGAATCTTCATTATTAAGATCAACACAACTACTACGAGAGAATTTTAGGATTCTTACACTACTATAGTTTAAGTCAACTTGTGAAATTAAATAAAAAGCACATATTTCAATGATTAAGAATAAATGTTTGCAAGAGCAATATAGAGGATTAAAGAGGAAATTTTAGAGGAGACAAATCAAGACACAGATGAAGAGGAATAAAATTCTAAATGGAGTACATTTATTTATACACCGGGGTAACTCCATTTACATTTCTTGTCATTATTACAAGATACAAAGAAGGTTAAGGCAATACATATGAATCATTAATCTGTAAAAAAATGTCTTATGGACTCAGTCTTTTGTTTTGTTTTTTTTTTCTTCAAAATATTTTGAGCCACTCTGAAGTATACTACTATACTAGTTTGTACTAAACAAACTTTGAGAAGGTTCCATGAAGTATTGTTCCTTAAGATTGCATTATATATCTTCTAGGTGAAAAGCCCCTGACCATATTATTCTAAGGAAGAGAAAAAAATTTCTGACATCCTCATCACTATCTCTCTTTTTGACAGTCCCAATAGAGCCTCACACTGCTGCCTGATTTTCTCTCCTGACAGCAAGCCAAGTCAGCCACCAATTCAAATGACAGATAGGGAAGGTTGGGGGAACCAGGGAGAGGAGAGAAAGGCTAGTTTTAAATAGCAGCTTGAAAATATTTCTCATAGCGTAAAATATAATATGTCACATACCAGAACAATGTATTCTAAATGTTTTGGCTACAATATCCAATTCTATTCAACTTTACTCTAATTCTAATTATC
This sequence comes from Neofelis nebulosa, assembly GCF_028018385.1. Lineage (NCBI taxonomy): Eukaryota > Metazoa > Chordata > Mammalia > Carnivora > Felidae > Neofelis > Neofelis nebulosa. Next base: position 92,699,567 of record NC_080784.1, on the reverse strand, counting down.
AGCCCTCTTCTCCGGTCAGATTTTATCTTCTTCCACAGTCTTGTAGAATTGTATATATTATCATTTGACATTATAGGTATCAACACTTCATTTGGGGGAAGAAAAAAAAAAAGAGAGAGACAGAAATTGCAGGATGTCCTAAAATTTGTACTCATGGGATTTTAATGTATGAAGATGACTGAGTGATGACATGGGGAGGCCAATCCCATTAAAAAAAAAAAAAAAGATTTGTATTTATTATTAACATTTCCTGTGAAAAGGAAGTAAGCTACACCCTGTAGGGCCACATGAGATGCACTGGGTTTTTTTTCAGGAGGCAGAAACCAGAACGAGGGGGAAAGCTTAGGCCAAAGCTGTTACTGTGCTTTCCGTGGGAATGCAAGGCAGGACAGAGTATACAGGTTTTACAGTTTGGGATTGGCTAGTTTGAATAATTTCCCAGTGGTTTGGGCTATACGGGTGGTCTCCCCAGTTGCCTGGCGTCTGGCCTTGGGATGATTCAGGGCAGGGCATATATAGGGTTGGTAGTGAGTGTGAGATAAGAAGAAGGTTAAGGCTGTAGATCCAGGATTGGTTGTTCGCCATATGAAAGGCTTGCTCACAGGCAAGCTGTTATTATATTTAGGAATTAGCTAGCCCTGGGAAGTGCAGCCTCTCTCCCAGGTGTGTAAAACCCCCAAATGCCAGAGCATCAAAAATACAGAAAACAGGTGCTTATGAGGCAGAATAAATGCTTCATTTTCTAGGGCAGAAAAAAAAAAAAGAATACAGAAAACAAGAAAATACAATTAATATAACTGGTCCTGTGATGATTGGAGGCCAAATACATAAATATTGAATCTAAGAAATCACAGAACACTGGACTTAATAAAAAATAAGATATTGAAAAGATCACTATGAAAGGCAGGTGTTGGTTGGTTAAGAGAGCTAAATATGGGTGATTCCTACAGTGATCAAAGTGTCAGGGTAATAGCAGGCAAAATAAAGATTTTTCTTTTCCAAACTTAAAGAAGGCACAATTAAAAGAAGAAAGTAAATGACCTAAAAATATTTGCCATTGTATAAAATGGTTACAATGGGAAAGCACGTTTTTCACTTTATGAGCATATTGAATGAGCCATGGATGCAGTCACGGTTATGTCCATGTCTTAAGAAAAGAATAATATAAATAAAAAGCATTAATCAATCTCAGAGATTATAACTGTAAGTATACAGTAGGGAAAATCTTTCATTTGCTGATAATGTTATGTTTATGTATAAGGCACTAATCATCTCAGGTTTCTATTTTCCAGGTCTAAAATATCTGCACATACTGGTTCTTGCTTTTTCTCATCTTTTTTAGAGAAATAAGTAGCGCTTCATTCCAAAGCAACTTCCACTGCTTATTCTCTGAATCTTACCAAGATTTTCTCTGGTGATAATTCGGCCTCTGTTCTGAGTCTCACTTATTCTTCATATACTCTAGAAATATTTATTCAGTGCCTTTTCAGTCACTGGCTCCATCCAAGTTTTGGGGACGTGGCATCTGTAGTCATTTGAATAATAGCCCCCCAAAAGATTGGTCTACCAGGAACCTGTAACTGTGACCTTATTTGAAAAAAGTGTTTGCAAATAAAATTAAAGATTTCAAGAAGAGATTACCCTAGATTGCCAGGGTGGGGCCTGGATCAATAACTATTGTCTCTATAAGAAGTGTTGAGAAGACACAGAGAGAGGAGGACAAGACAGAAGGAAAGACCAAACGAAGAAAGCAGAGATTTCAGGCTGTAAGTCAAAGAACACCTGGAGCTGTGGGAAGCTAGAAGAAGCTAAAAAGAGGATTCTCTCCCAGAGCCTTTGGTTTTTCTTTGTTTGTTTGGTTTTCATCACAGTAAGTGTAGTCTTTAATCCCCATCACCTATTTCACCCATTCCACCACCCACCTCCCTTCTGGTAACCATCAGTTTGTTCTCTATAGTTACGAGTCTGCTTCTTGGGGGTCACCTGGGTGGCTCAGTTGATTAAGCGTCCGACTCTTGGTTTCAGCTCAGGTCATGATCTCATGGTTCATGGGACAGAGCCCCACGTCGAACTCTGTGCTGGTGGTGCAGAGCCTGCTTGGTATTCTCTCTCCCTCTCTCTTTCTACCTCTCCCCTGTTCATGCTTTCTCTCTTAAAATAAATAAATAAACTTAAAAAATAGTCTGTTTCTTGGTCTCTCTTTTCTCCTTTGCTCATTTCTTTCTTAAATTCCGCATATTAGTGAAATCGTAGGGTATTTGTCTTTCTCTGACTTATTTTGCTTGGCATTATACTCTTTAGTTCTAACCATGTTGTTGCAAATGGTAGGACTTAATTCTTTTTTATGGCTGAATAATGTTCCATTGTGTATATACATATATAACTGTATATGTATGTGTGTGCACATATATGTATCTATAGCTATCTATCTATTGATCTATCACTCGATCTATATCTATAAACTTTTTTATCCATTTATTTATCAGTGGACTCTTGGGCTACTTCCATAATTTGGGTAGTGTAGATAATGCTGCTATAAACATAGGGGTGTATGTATCTATTTGAATTAGTGTTTTTATATTGTTTGATTAATTACAATTACTTCATCATAGGATAATTCTATTTTTAACTTTTTTGCAGAACTCCCATACTGTTTTCCACAGGGGCTGTACTAGTTTAAATTCTCACCACCAGTGCAGGAGGGTTCCTTTTTCTCCACATCCTCACCAACACTTGCTTCCTGTGTTGTTGATTTTAGCCATTCTGACAGGTGTGAAGTGATAACTCATTGTAGTTTTGATTTGCATTTCCCTGATAATGAGTGATGTTGAGCACCTTTTCATATGTCTGTTGGCCATCTGAATGTCTTCTTTAGAGAAATGTCTACTCATATATTCTGCCCATTTTTTAATTGGATTATTTGGGTTTCTGGGTGTTGAGTTGTACTAGTTCCTTATATATTTTGGAGACTGACCATCTATTGCGTATGTCATTTGTAAACACCTCCAATCCAGTAGGCTGATTTTAGTTTTGTTAGCTTTAGTTTTGTTTTCATCACTGTGCAGAAGCTTTTTATTTTGTTGCAGTCCCAATAAGTTTATTTTTGCCTTGAAAGGGGTGTGGCCTCACTGACACCCAGATTTCAAAATTCTGCTTTCCAAAATGCTGAGGGAATGTATTTCTGTATTTTAAGCCACAAAATTTGTGGTAATTTGTTTCAGTAACCACAGGAAACTAATAAAGCACTGGATAGCTGTAATAGAGACCATATGCCATAGCTTGCTTGTATACAAGGGAAGATAAGCATTTGATGAGCATTAAGAGAAGTGCAGGATATCTTTAACTTCTGTCTTCACATTGGTTTCCTTAGTTCCATGTCTATGTATAGTAGCAACATTTTATCATAAAACAATATTTTATTATTCTAAACAAATAGCATTAACAAATAGCATAAATTGTCAATATGCTTAGAGAGAAATGAAAGTATAGAATTTCTCACGTATCTATTTTATATCCCCAGTTTCTCTGCATAGACTTGAGACTGCTTAGCACAGCACCTGACTTGGTTTTCTGGAGCTCCCGTAACGGTGTACCACAAATTGAGTGGCTTAAACAAAAGGAGTTCATGGGCTCAGTTCTTTAAGGCTAGAAGTCTGAGATCAAGGTGTTTGTCAGGGCCATGCCTTCCATGAAAGCACTCAGGAAGGATCTGTTCCAGAAGGATCTCTTACCTAGCTTCTGCTAGTTCTTTGACTTGTGGCAGCCTAATTCCAGTCTTCACACAGCATTCTCTCTAAGTTTGTCTGTTACTCCAAATATTACTTCTTCATAAGGATACTGTCATATTGGATTAGGCCTCACTCTCATGACCTCATCATAATTTGATCATCTGTAAAGACCTTATTTTCAAAAAAGTCTTTATTCACAGGCACTGAGGATGTTAGGATTTCAATGTCTTTTGGGGGCCCATAATTCATCTCATACCAGTGCCCAAATCAATAATTTTGAATTGAGTTGCAAAGTGTATGTGACAAGGAAAGAAGATTATAAAGACATTTTAGAGAATTGGTTTAGGTAGAGTTTTCAAAATACAAAAATATTATCAATGCGTAGCATACATAGCAGAATAATGCATTTATACAAGGTGACCTCTCTATTTTCAACAACGGAGCTAGTTTTGTCTCCTTGTGCTTTTGATCCAGACAGTAGTTGGGTGGTAGAGAAAAGGGAATCTAAGGATTTATAAAGTTGTGAATTAGTGGCATCTTTGATTTTAGACAGGTTCATCTGGGTAATTCTGTTTTTCAGAGGCATTCACTATGTCTCAGGTTTCATTCCCTTCCCTATGCTTCTCCTAATATCTAAGAGATGTGGAATAGGGTTTCAACACCTGTGCCAGAAGGTGGGGGACGAAAGGGCCTCAAATTGCTAGTTAATTGTTGGTACATGCTGCGGTCTGGCTGGCTTGTGAAAATTGTGTTGTGTGCCTTTTTTTTTTTTTTTTTTTTTTTTGAATAGAGGATGGTGGTCTTCCTTATGACTTGTCTCAATCTTTCCCTTGTTGATTCTACAGACCTCAGTGAAGGGGGCCACATTTTCCATCCAGTCTCTAGCTCATTTATCTCATCATGGCTTCTGTAGAGTTTATAGAATCTGCCATGATGGCAAAATTTGACAAGTCTTCAGGCTCCCAACTCAGATAAACTTTGCCTGTACTGTGGAGAGGGTAGAAATATCTCACTCCTTTCATGCCAAACGAGGGTTATGGGGTCTCAAAAGATCAAATTCAGGCCCTTGGTGGCCCACCATAGTTCACTGCCATTATTTAATATGCTGCAACTTTTTGTGCTTGCATCTAAACCATCTTGCAGAGTGCTATCCACCTAGAACTCTAAATAGAGAGTGGGGCACAAACTGTTTTTGACTTTTGCTCAATATATTCAATTCTGCTCCATCTTCCTGAAAATTCAGCTAATAGAGATATATGATACTGTCTTCTGTCCCTCCTTAACTGTCTTCTTCCCAAACCTACCAGTAAAGAACTGACGATATATATATGTATACATGCATATATTTCATCATATGTCTAGATATATCTATATATTATATATAATATCTATATATTATATATTATATCCTTCTTATACATGTTCATTAAATTCATAAATGCATATCTAGACATTATTATGATCCAGGTACTGAGCTAGATACTGAAGATACAAAAATAAGCATATCATGCACCCTCAAATATATCACAGGCTAGTATGAAAGTTAGACACAATTTAATTAAAATTATAATTTTAACTAAATTTTATTTCAGTTTGGTTTAGTATACCTATTCACCTAATATTCATATGTATGTGTATATATATATTCACCTAATCTAATAACCTAGGATTTGAGCTAACTTAATGCCTTTGTTTTTCGGGTTTGAGAAAACGTGTTTGTAGAAAACTAATATGTATAGATAGCTGATAAAGGATAACCAGTGGCATACACAATTTAATACTTGTTTTTCCTGAATCGCAATATATTTTTTTCCAAAATATTACACATACTTTAAAATGTGATATATGATTATAGGCACTTTTTTAAATAATAATTATTCCTAAAGGATCTGTGACAATTCTCACTGAGAAAGTTTAAAACATTTCAACACAAAATCAATTTATGAAAGTAGTACTTATGAAAGTAGTGAACAAAAACAACTCATTAGCACTTGGTAAATGCCATTTGAAAATAGCTACTAAGACATATATGTTAGGGGCTACCTTATTGAAATAATGCCTGGAATTAAGAAAACAAATAACTGAAGGGGGAAATACCAGAACACATTGAATCATATAAATTACTGCTTCCTATTTTGCTGGAAATAGTTTAGTTACTCTTTAAATGAAATCAGGATTCAGAGACTCAATGACTAAGACAGAAATAGTACTCAGAGGAACTTGCAAATTAAAATCTTAAATTAGGTTGTATTTCCGAAAATGTTCATTGCCTGTACTTGTATTCTTTATCTTTTCTTTCTTATAGGTTAGATGAAGCACTGCCTCTGCTTTTTCATCTTAGAGTTTATGTAATCATTGTCAATCTTACATTAAAAAATGAAATCAAAGTCATCTCCTCTGGTTAAAATATGTAATAATCAGATCAAAAGCAAATAGACCTCTTTTGGGATTTTTTTTCAATTTGAATTTCAATAATTCCACTATACTTTGCCAAATTCATTATCTCAATAATGTAATTCCTCAAGTATTTGCAGGAATAGAGAAAAACACATTGGCGCAAGCAGATTTGAGATACACACACTCTTAAAATGTTCAACATGTACTGGGGACAAGAGCCAATTTCAGTAAGTGTTGTACATTTTTTCAGGTTGAACTACAGGAAATTGCCAATTTTACCATTTTTGCCTACAGAAATGGCAGTTTTTTATTTACTGAACCCAATACAGGCTTGCAGAGCTCTAATTTTATTACATTTTGCTAGAGTTTATATCGTCAGGCTATATAAATGCTATAAGTATAGGTAAATGTGCAAAGTGAGAAGACAGTTGGCAAACACAGGTATTTAAAGTGCCAGCAAAGGAAGAAATAGAGTTGTTTGGGAGACGGAGAAAAAAACAACAACCAACAGCATTATCCAAAACAATAATATAACTGACTTAACCATTCCTACATATAGGTCAAAATCACATGGGTTCCAAATATATTCTAGCTGCCAAACAACTTATTTTGCATTACACAAGAAAGACAATTCACTTAACATATTACTATAAACCAAGGGCAAACAGGAAAATTAGCCCCTTCGGCCCAATCACAAAAGGAGAAAAATTTATGCATAAAATATTTACCTTTTACAAAATTAAAATTTTACTTTTGAAGGATATGAACTATTATAAGCAATACATACATTATTTTTAAGATATTGACCATCACGCCTAGCAGTGTGCTATCTCACATATGATTATGCTACTGATACATCGATATAGGTGGCTGCTAGAAGCTATTCTTTCAGCAAGATCTACTACCTTCCTCTTACTACTTTTCACCTCCTTTCTAATAACCATCCACCCTCTCCACCAAGGTTAATTGTAAAGTCACCTACTGAAGAATACAATACATTCAGCCACGTAATGTAATAAAGCTATAATATCACAAAAAGGGATTTTAGCATACAACTCTCTACAGTATTTTTGGAATACTTTCTTTTGTTTTTCAATATATGAAGTTTATTGTCATATTGGTTTCCATACAACACCCAGTGCTCATCCCAAAAGGTGGCCTCCTCAATACCCATCACCCACCCTCCCCTCCCTCCCAACCCCCATCAACCCTCAGTTTGTTCTCAGTTTTTAACAGTCTCTTATGCTTTGGCTCTCTTCCACTCTAACCCCCCTTTTTTTTCCTTCCCCTCCCCCATGGGTTTCTGTTAAGTTTCTCAGGATCCACACAAGAGTGAAACCATATGGTATCTGTCTTTCTCTGTATGGCTTATTTCACTTAGCATCACACTCTCCAGTTCCATCCACATTGCTACAAAGGGTCATATTTCATTCTTTCTCATTGCCACGTAGTACTCCATTGTGTATATAAACCACAATTTCTTTATCCATTCATCAGTTGATGGACATTTCGGCTCTTTCCATAATTTGGCTATTGTTGATAGTGCTGCTATAAACATTGGGGTACAAGTGCCCCTATGCATCAGTACTCCTGTATCCCTTGGATAAATTCCTAGCAGTGCTATTGCTGGGTCATAGGGTAGGTCTATTTTTACTTTTTTGAGGAACCTCCACACTTTTCCAGAGCGGCTGCTCCAATTTGCATTCCCACCAACAGTGCAAGAGGGTTCCCATTTCTTCACATCCTCTCCAGCATCTATAGTCTCCTGATTTGTTCATTTTGGCCACTCTGACTGGCGTGAGGTGATATCTGAGTGTGGTTTTGATTTGTATTTCCCTGATAAGGAGCGACGTTGAGCATCTTTTCATGTGCCTGTTGGCCATCCGGATGTCTTCTTTAGAGAAGTGTCTATTCATGTTTTCTGCCCATTTCTTCACTGGGTTATTTGTTTTCCGGGTGTGGAGTTTGGTGAGCTCTTTATAGATTTTGGATACTAGCCCTTTGTCCGATATGTCATTTGCAAATATCTTTTCCCATTCTGATGGTTGCCTTTTAGTTTTGTTGGTTGTTTCCTTTGCTGTACAGAAGCTTTTTATCTTCATAAAGTCCCAGTAGTTCATTTTTGCTTTTAATTCCCTTGCCTTTGGGGATGTGTCGAGTAAGAGATTGCTACGGCTGAGGTCAGAGAGGTCTTTTCCTGCTTTCTCCTCTAAGGTTTTGATGGTTTCCTGTCTCACATTCAGGTCCTTTATCCATTTTGAGTTTATTTTTGTGAATGGTGTGAGAAAGTGGTCTAGTTTCAATCTTCTGCATGTTGCTGTCCAGTTCTCTCAGCACCATTTGTTAAAGAGACTGTCTTTTTTCCCATGGGATATTCTTTCCTGCTTTGTCAAAGATTAGTTGGCCATACGTTTGTGGGTCTAGTTCTGGGGTTTCTATTCTATTCCATTGGTCTATGTGTCTGTTTTTGTGCCAGTACCATGCTGTCTTGATGATGACAGCTTTGTAGTAGAGGCTAAAGTCTGGGATTGTGATGCCTCCTGCTTTGGTCTTCTTCTTCAAAATTACTTTGGGTATTCGGGGCCTTTTGTGGTTCCATATGAATTTTAGGATTGCTTGTTCTAGTTTCGAGGAGAATGCTGGTGCAATTTTGATTGGGATTGCATTCAATGTGTAGATAGCTTTGGGTAGTATTGACATTTTGACAAAATTTATTCTTCCATTCCATGATCATGGAATGTTTTTCCATTTCTTTATATCTTCTTCAATTTCCTTCATAAGCTTTCTATAGTTTTCAGCATACAGATCTTTTACATCTTTGGAGTACTTTCTTAAAGAAAACAGTTTTAAAACCAGAAGCGATCAAGTACTGTTCACATACTTTGTTTACAATATATCTGCATCGTTATTTTTATAATTTAATAACTGAAGTTTAAAGATGTTGTGCTTTTTAAACAAAGGGAAAGGTTTTGAATTATGGATTGCTGTAAGAGCATCATTCTGCATAAGGTTACTAGTAAGGTTACTAGTTCTCAGCTTTTGAAATGGGAGTTTGAAAGGCTAAAGGGCTAATGAAGAATGTTCAAGGAAAAGTTTTCTGAGATCATTAGGAAGCAAGTGGAGAAAAACTCCAGAGATACTGATAGATTTATAGCGAGGGTTAGTTAAACAAACACAAAACAGAAACAGTCCCTTACAAGTTCAGAAATCCACATTAAGATGAGAGGAATCCTCATCATCAACTGAGAGCCATACAATTACAGAGTTGATTAAAGTTTCAAGTTTTATGCTATAGACACTGTGTTTCTACTTTGTGTTTACTATGGAATTTCAGATGAATTAAATCTTATATACTCTTTTGTGACTGTTTTTTTTTTTTCACTATGCATGATCTTTTCAACGCTGATCCATATTGTAGAGTGTATCAGTATTTTGTTTTCCATTTTATGGACAAATAATACTCCATCATGGGGGCGCCTGGGTGGCTCGGTCGGTTTGGTGGACAACTTCAGCTCAGGTGATGATCTCACAGCTCATGAGTTTGAGCCCTGCGTTGTGGCTGACCGCTCAGAGCCTGGAGCCTGCTTCAGATTCTGTGTCTCCTTCTCTCTCTGCCCCTCCCCCACTCACACTCTGTCTCTCTCTCTCAAAAATAAACATTAAAAAAATAAAATAAAATAATACTCCATTATATGGAGACACCACATGTGTCTATCCATTCTTCTGTCAACAGACACTTGGGTTGTCTTTATCCCTTGAATAGTGCAACCATAAACATTCACACACAAGTTTCTATTGGAAATTATGTTTCATTTCTCCTATCTATATGCCTAAAAGAATTGTTGAGTCACTTGGCTATATCTATGTTTAATCATTTGAAGAACTACCAGACTTTTTCTAAAACAGTTGCAATATTTTAGGCTCTCACCAGCAGTGCACAAGAGGTTTTGATTTTTCCATGTCATTGCCAACTTTTGACTCTAACCATCCTAGTGGGAGTGAAATGGCATCTCACTCTGATTTTTATTTGTATTTACCTTATGACCAATGATATTGAACATCTCTTTATGTACCCATTGACCATTTGTGTATCTTCCATGGAAAAATGTCTATTCATATTCCCTGCCCATTTTTTGACTGGGTCATTTATTTTTTTTTATTACTGAGCTGTAAGACTTATTTATATATTTTAGATACAAGTCTCTTATCAGATAAGCAATGTATAAATATTTTCTCCTATTCTGTGGGTTGTCTTTTCACTTTCTTTAATTTTTTAAATATTTATTTTGTTTTTGAGAGACAGAGAAAGAGACAGAGTGTGGGTGGGGGAGGGGCAGAGAGAGAGAGGGAGACCCAGAATCCAAAGTAGGCTCCAGACTCTGAGCTGTCAGCACAGAGCTCAACGTGGGGCTGAGCTAAAGTTGGATGCTCAATGGGCTGAGCCACCCAGACACCTGTGTTTTGTCGTTGTTGTTGTTGTTGTTTGTTTGTTTTGTTTTTGTTTTTCACTTTCTTAATGGTATCCTTTAGAGCACAAAAGTTTAAAATTTTTGATGAAGTTCAATTGATCTATTTTTTTTTCATTTGTTATGCTTTTGGTGTCATATCTAAGAATCTCTCACCAAATTGAAGTTCATAAAGATTTACCACTATGTTTGTACAAATCTTACAGTTTTTGCTCCTATAATTGGTATGTGATTCTTTTTGAGTTCATTTTTGCATGTGGTATGAAGATAGGATCCAAATCTCATTCTTTGACATGTGGCCATTCTGTGTCCCAGCATCATTTGTTTGAAAAGACTCTTTTTTCCCTGTTGGGTGGTCTTGGTACCTTTGTCAAAAAATCAGTTGAACACAGATAAATGGTTTTATTTTTGGTCTCCTAATTCTAATTCACTGATTTTTATCTCTATTCTTGTGACAACACTCTGTCTTGATTACCATTTCTTTGTAGTAAGTTTGAAATTGGGAAGTATGAGGCTTTCTACTTTGTTCTTCTTTTTGAGAATTGTTTTTGGGTATTTGATTGTTTTGGGAATTTGGGTAATTCCATATGAATTTTAGAATCATCATGTAAATTTCTATTATAAAGTTAGGTGGGATTCTGGTCGGAATTGCATCGAATTTGTAGACCTATTTGTGTCATATTGCCATTTTAGCAATGTTTAGTCTTCCTAACAATGGACCTAAGATATTTTTCCATGTACTTAGGTCTTTAATTTCTTTCAACAATATTTCATAATTTTCAGAGTATGAATTACGCACTTCTTTTGTAGATTTATTTCTGAATATTTTATTCTTTTTGATGTGATTGTGAATGATTCTTTTTTTTAAATTCAATTGTGGATTGACCACTCCAAGTTATATTTTTATACAAGTTGTTGAATTATAAAAATGAAATCCAATATTTTATTTATACTCTCCAGTTATATATGAATAAAATCTTACATTAAAATGATTGTTAGGAAAATAATGAATTATTATTTTCTCTTTGATTCCCAAACTAATACATACAGTTAATAAAATGTTACTAAATCATTAATTCATTATCTAAAGATAATTTTGGTGTAATGTCCTTTGGTTTCCTGGTAAAAAGACACAATGTAAGAATACATATATGAATGTGCTATATAGAAAAATGCATTGATATAAATATGAATACACCTACACAGAACTTTATGACCAGTGTTTTGACTTCTATCAGAGCACTTTTACAAATTAATTATTATTTTTGAAAAATGTCATTTTTGGAAGAAACATACTACTCCATATGGATAGGTGGCACTTAGTCATTTACATACAGGAAACAGTTAAGGTGCTTTCAAATTTTACTATTAGAAATACTATTTTGATGTAATATCAAAAGTAAAAATCCTTTCACATTTTTAAAAGTTGATTATTTTTGAAAGAGAGAGAGAGGGTGGGAGAAGAGTTGGGGGCAGAGAGAAAGGGGGGTAGAGGATCAGAAGCAGGCTCTGTACTGACAGTAGAGCCTGGTATGGGGTTTGAACTCACAAACTATGAGATCATGACCTGAGCTGATGTCAGACACTTAACCAACGGGGCCACCCAGGTGTTCCAAATCCTTTCACTTTTGATAGCCTTGGTAAAAATCCCACTTTTTAGCATGACATTGAATTGGTAGGCTTCATATATAAAAATATTTTCTTCTAAAATATTCTATTTTCTTCTAAAAATTTAATTTTATCTATATTTAAGTGAAATATTATATTCCCACAACTTTAGCTTACCTTTAAACACTCCTGGAAATCTAGTTTCCAGATATTTTTTTCCAGAATTTTCTCCCTCATATGTTCAACAAAAATAAAGTATCTATTACTTTCTATACATCTATGATACTCTCTTGTATCTTTGCTGATTATAACCTCTTACTACACTGCCTTTTTCTCATGTTATATTTTATTTTTTCAAAGCCTGTTTAAAAAAAAAACTGCTTTGCAAAATTTTCCATGATTTTCTTTGCCTTAAATAACCTCTGTAACACTACTTTCTCTCTATTCCTTAGTTTGAGTTATAAGGGCCTATTTCTTTTATCCCCTACCAAGCCATGATTTTCAGTATTAGTGTCATATCAATGCATATTTTCTTTTTGCATAAAAGAATCTCAAGTACTTGTTGCACAAATAAATTAATCACATCTGTACATTACACAAAATTGCAAGGGGCTCTGATCTTACAGCACTTCCTACTTGTGAAAATTCATTCTGCAGCAAGTAAACAACTTGCACAAAAGAAAAAAAAAACAATGAATTGATTTTGTTAATGTGAACCATGCGAATCTCAGCACATGTTCACTGAATTTTATGTTATGATGTTCTCAAATATCAGGACACTGTGAAATCAAGTGTAGCAAGATGCTCTGTATTTAAATTTCACTAATGATAGAATTTAGTCTTGCAATTATGATTTATTCATCTTTGAATATTAATCATATTCAATAATAATATCTGAATATCTATATTGAAAGTGTTAGTATATGCATAATTAATTGGAGAGGTTAGAAATCAATATTTATAAACTATGATATTTACTATCTTTCACTGTAAACATCATTAATAAATTTTTATAAAATCCTATTTTGGACTAATGTTAGGAGGAGAAAAAGAAATCCATCCTTATTATGTCACTTCCGTAGGCAGGATAGTGTTTTGTTTTAAAGAAAATAATACACATTTTTTTTATAAAGCTTTAATTTATAAATTTTGTTTTGAGTTTTGCTACATCAATTATTCCTCCCTAACTTCTATTTATGGAGTTTACCCTCTGGTGAAATGAAGTAATTAATTCGAAGAGGGAATAAATTCAAAATCAGAATTTCATAAGATGAAAACTTTCTTTACTCATCTGTAAAATTGCTCTTTATCAAAAAAGGAAAGGGGTACACACAATCCAGGAGACAGCTCTTCTGGGGACTGAAGACAGTTTATAGAATACATAGGAAAAAAGAAACAAGAAAAAGTGTTTCTACCTGTGATATTAACAAGTCATATAAAAATAGACTTGAGGACACTAAGTATGACAAATGACATAAAGAAATATAATATTCCTGATTCCAATGTTGTTTTTGATATTCACTTCCTGACTTGTGACCCTTATTTACTGAACTCTTCCTTTGATTCTATTTTATATTTTGAGGATAAGAATTGTTATATGTAAAATGGAATAGCAGTTGAGCTGTTTTATAGACGTAAATTCCATTTCCTCCTTTCTGGAGCAGACACAAATCCACAGCAGTTAATTTGCTAAGAAGAAGAAACAGTTGAAGTGATGGAGAAAAAGAAACATCCCTCCACCCCGCCCCTGCTGCCCCCATACATACGGAGAGAAAAGAAAAAGCAGAATTGCATACATTATTGGCAAGGATATCCCAATACTCATGTTTGACTCTTAAATGCCTAATAGCCAAATGCAGAGTTCTTCTCTGTAAAACATACTAGTCTCCCCTTATCTTCAGTTTCACATTCCTCTGTTTCCGTTACCCCTGTCAACCGTGGTCAGAGGCAAATAATCCTCCTTCTGACATAGAGTCAGAAAATCACAGTGTCTGTGTCATTCACCTCCCTTCATCTGATCACATCTGCATTTTATCATCTCACATCATCACAGTAAAGATGAGAACAGTACAATAAGATACTTTGAGAAAGATCACATCACATTCACACAACTTTTATTATAGTACATTGTTATGATGGTCCTATTTTATTGTAACTTATTGTTGTTAATCTCTACTGTGCCTAATTTTAAATTAAAATTTATTTAGGTATGTATCCACAGGAAAAAAAAGAGTATGTCTAGTATTCAGTACAATCTGTGGTTTCAGGCATCTACTGGGAGTCTTGGAACATCTCTCCTGTGGATAACTGCTATATGCACAAATTCTATCTCATGTTTCTCTTTGCATAGAAATTATAAAGCTTTACTTACACATATATTTATATTTAATATATTTATATTGGTTAGATTTCTCTCTTTTAAAGCATAGTCAGGTCAAATTATGCCACACTTCTGTTTCTTCTTTATTGAAACATATTTGGTATATAACATTGTTTAAGGTGAACAACATGCTAATTAGATGTACACACATATTCCAACTTCTATTAGTAGTTCACTAAAATTTTCATAAAGACCCTCAAGGTTTTTGTTGTTTTCTACTAATGCATCACTATGAAACTCCAGCATTTATTTGAGATGTGCACTTAAAATGTTCATGCTTAGAGCACCTACATGGCTCAGTCGGTCAAGCATGAGACTCTTGATCTCAGAATTTTGAGTCTGAGAGCTATGTTGGGTATAGAAATTACTTAAAAATGAAAAAAAAATCTTTTAAAAAATTATCTATGCTTTATATCTATGAATGTAAACCTCATTTAGTCAATGCAGCTTACATTTTATATTTTATATGAGAATTAAAATCATAGTAAAAGACTTTAATAAATGTAAAATCTATCACACAATGTTTTCTCGTCTGAGTTTTACACTAGATTATGAGCTCCTTAATGGAAAGAACTGTACCTTTCATGATGTTGAACTGTATGACTCTGTCAATTTTCAACCATTTTTTACTTAACTGAAAATGGCAATGCCGTATGATTCAACTTAATATACCCCTCTCCTTTGTGCCTAGCTCTATTGAAGGAACATAGTAGTTGCTCAATAAATGTGCAATGGGTGACTGAAAACGTAAATGTCAGTTTTATATGTAAGAATTCTTGGGGCGCCTGGGTGGCTCAGTCAGTTGGGCGTCCGACTTCGGCTCAGGTCACGATCTCACGGTCCGTGAGTTCGGGCCCCGCGTCGGGCTCTGTGCTGACAGCTCAGAGCCTGGAGCCTGTTTCAGATTCTGTGTCTCCCTCTCTCTCTGACCTCCCCCCATTCATGCTCTGTCTCTCTCTGTCTCAAAAATGAATAAACGTTAAAAAAAAAAATTTTTAAAAAAAAGAATTCTTGAAACTACCTGAGGGTATGTCCTTACTCTTTTGTTTCCTTATTCTTATACACTGAAGAAGATAAATCAACAGCAGAATTTTTGTTTGCTTGCCAGGTAATACATGAAAGAAGTGTCTACCCCCTCCCCTGACACCACACACACACACACACACACACACACACACACACACAACCCAGAAAGTCTCACAGACCCATTGTCTAGATAATTTCCAGCATGCACTCTACTGAAGCATGCCAGTATCTCCGCACAGTATGTGCTTGGATCTTCTTCCTGGTTGAAGTTCTGTGATTGGCTGTGGTGCCTTTGATGCAAGTTCCCACCCCCTCACAGAAATCCTGCTCCCACCATTAGTAAATTGCATTAACTCCCAGCTTTTTCTTTCAGTAGAACTTTTCCTCTGTCCACTTCTTTGCCTTAACTGAATCCCAGACTCTCCTTGGGATCCCCCTCAGGGATGGGGGCTCAGCCTTTCACACTTCATTTCTATCAGTATCCCACACTTCCTTCTAGTATCCCACTGCTGCTCCCAGAACCAAGTTTCGACTACTGTGTCTTCACCCTGTGGAACATCTCTTACTGATTGGAAACCCAAACTGTCCAGGACCTTGGCATGAGCTTTCCTTTTGTCACCCATACTTAGAAGCTGGTCTTGGACAGATGTAAATATCTGACTTCTCTATATCAGCACTCCAACAATGCTAAAGGGGAAAAAAAGCAAGATATTCAGGCAATTGATGTTACATTAAATCATGGTTACTGATCTCAACTAGAGACCTGTCATTGCTTAGCAGACTTTTCATGTTCAGTGCCTCCCACTTTGATAACAAATTTTCATACAGGGGTCATTGTTTTCATTTCTGTAACTTTATTTTCACCTCAATAACATTCTACCATAACACCACCAAAACTTCAAACATGCCAGCACGTCCTATCCCTTCCGATTCTTTGTCTCCTCTTATAAGCAGTATTCTTCTTCACATCTAAGGTCTCCATTGCCTGCCTGAAATCTTCCCGAGCTAATCTCATGTCATTTATCGGCACTCTCTCCATAGCATCCTTTCTTTTCACCATGTCCTCTACTATCCCACTTGGATGATTCTTTGGCCAACAAGGACCTCCAATACACTAATCCTATTAAGGTTCTGCTGTCTCTGTAGCCTTAATGTGATCTCTTTACTCCTTATGTAACTTAAATTCATGGCCAATCATTGATATCACACCCTCCTTGCATATACATTGACTCCTTTACCCTCTTGCTAAGGAGTATTTACTAGGTGAAACTACAAACCTGATTAAATCCAACTCTTAGTTTGCTCTGGACTTGCTCCCTATAGCAGACATGGGCTAGAGAAAATGATAAAATCATATAGACTGGTCACGTTACATTTCTGGCATGAACCGCAAATGAACCTTAAATGTTGCATTCCAGTCACAGTAAATTTATTTATACTTAGTCCATTCACTCTCCCATGGCTTGATAATTACTTTCTCCTAGATAAGTATTTTGCCATTTTTTCCTCCTTTCTCAGATCACCTTTCTAAATTTATCCAGAATGGAACTATTCATCATCTCCATTTCTATCGCTCTGGTACAGGACATCATCTCTCATCTAGATATTGCTGTAACTTCATGTCTCTTTCCAACTGCTATGGTCTCAATGTCTGTGTCCCCTAAAATTCATGGTGAAATCTAATGCCCCATATGATGAAAACATTAAGTGGGGCCTTTGGGAGGTGTTATGGGGTTAGTACTCTTACAAAAGAAAAATGTCCAAGAGAGTTCTCTTGCCCTTTCTGGCATGTGAGGATACAAAGGGAATTTGGACATCTCCAACCCAGAAGAGGCCCAGAGCCCAGAACCCAGAACCAACCATGCTGACACACATCTTGGCCTTTCAGCCTCCAGAACTATGAGCAATATATTTCTGCCACTTGGAAGCCACTCATTCAATGGTTTTTGTTTTAGTAGCCTGAACATACTAAGACATCAACTCTTACCACCAAAGTACATTCTCAACACCAAAGATATGAATATTATACAATTATAAAGATAATTCACAAGTATAAATCTGTTGATGTCATTCCTCCAAAACCATGTAGTGGTTCTCCATTTCCATAAGAGTAAAACACAGAGTCTTTCAATGACCTACAAAGCTCTAGACAATCTTGGCCCTTGTTAATTTTTCTCACCTCTCTCTTACTCTCAACTTTGTTCTCTCTGTTCCAGCCATACTTGGACCTCCCTAAGGAATTCTACCATAATCATTTTCTATGTTTGACATATTCTTCTCTCAGATATTTGAGTGGCTAAATATTTCTCCTTCATGTTGCCTTTTTGTTGAAGGCTACACAATGACCTAATTTTATTTTATTTTATTATTTTTAAATTTTTTTTTTTAACATTTATTTATTTTTGAGACAGAGAGAGACAGAGCATGAACAGGGGAGGGGCAGAGAGAGAGGGAGACACAGAATCTGAAACAGGCCCCGGGGCTCTGAGCTGTCAGCACAGAGCCCGACGCGGGGCTGGAACTCACAGACTGTGAGATCATGACCCGAGCTGAAGTTGGACGCTCAACCGACTGAGCCACCCAGGCGCCCCCGCAATGACCTAAATTTAAACTGCAAAACCAGTCGCAGCTTTCCTGATCCCTCTTACATGCTTTTTCCTCTCATAGCATTTTCCCTCTTATAATGTACTGTTATTTTACTTATTTATTATACATTACTGATTTCACTTGTTTCTCTACCACTTTCATCAAAGAACGAAGCCCTGTCTGTATTTTTTTTCAAGTTTATTTATTTGAGAGAGACAGAGACAGTGCAAGTGGGGGAGGGGCAGAGAGAGAGGGAGAGAGAGAATGCCAAGCAAGCTCCCGCTGCCAGCACAGAGCCAGATGCAGGGCTTGAACTCATGGAACCGTGAGATCATGAACTGAACTGAAACCAAGTGTCAGACATTTAACCGACTGAGCCACTCATGCGTCCCTGTTTTTTTACTTTTTTTTTTAATCCAAAATGCCAAGAACAGACCTTGACACAGTGACACTCAAGTATTTGATGAAGTAAAAAATAAATAACATTCAATCTTTCACCTTCATTCACAATTCCATTTATCTTATCTCCTGTTGAGACTGTATTAAACCTCGTACTAAATCTTATACCTGTTTCATCCTGTATCTTCTACTTCGCACGCACTGTGTTCATACCCAATGCCACTGACAGACAGCTCAAGTACCAGTGGTCTTAAAAAACTCTCCCACAACTCTAAGCCAACTTTATCTTCAGTATTAGCTTTCTCCTATACTCTGATGTCAAAATTCTTTAGAGAAAGTTTAATAATTGTTGACTTTACTCCCTTATCCCGCTTAAACCCCTATTCCCGTTACTTACACTGAGCTTCATCATGTTTCCTAGGAATATTCTTTCCCATGACATCGACACCACAAATTCTCTTTGGTTTTCTCCTACATCATTCCCATCCTGCTCAGGGGAAGCTTCCTGTGCTAGACTGTTAGTATTTGAGGCCTTCCAATATCTCCCCTTGATGCTCTTACACTGTCAGTCCTCACTTTCTCCCTGTACAACTTGTCCATTCCTATAACTTAAATGTTACCAGACACTGACATCTTCTGAATTTACATCTCCAGCCTGGTTTCTCTCCTGAAGTCTGGGACTGCAGTTTCCACATAAGTGTACCAAGGGCATCTAAAAATATGTTACACTAATTTTTCATCTTCTCTCACAAACTTCTGCTTCTTTTGCCATGTGTCTTATCATAGCAAACCATATTATGAATCATTTACTCTAACATTCAGTCAGTGAGAACTCAGTTCTACATCGTTAATTATCTTGTGACAGTTTTCTTCCTTTATTCCCCAATCATTACTACCACTCTCCTTCTCTGTGACTACCAAATCTTGACCGAATAATTTTCAGGCTTTTCTCACTATAAGTCATTTTCCAATTCTACAAAGAGTTATCTTAAACATCCAAATCTTATCATTACATTCTCTAATTAATTCTTCTAATGACTCCATATTCCCCTTTCGGCATAATGTAAAGGACCATTTAGATTAGAATCTGTTCCGTGCTTCAGTTTCAAGCCACATCTTTCTTAATTACCTGTATGTCTCCCACAATGTTCCTCTCACACTGAACTACTTGCAGTTCCCTGGATGTTGAAGATTTTCTCACTCTCAACTCTAGTGCTTAGCACACATTCTTGCCTCTTATGGAATACATTTCCCTCAGCATAGAAATTCCACTAGCACCCTCCATCTACATTTTTATTGATATGACACATCTTCCTTCGTATCTTAGCTAAGGCATCATTTTATTTGTAAACACTAGGTAAGTTTTTCCTCTTTATGCTATCTTCACAATCTTTACTTACTCATTTCTCATCACTTGGCGCATGAAATATAATCATTTTGTGAGTTGTGTTCTTTCTCTACCTGAGAGAAAGTGGAAAGAGCACTTATGTATGTGCCTAATATGTTACCTGACGTATTTCCTATTTATCATTAATTTTTAAATATAGTGATTACTGCACTTCAGGTATAATAAATTAATTAACCTTCATAAAAATTCTATGAGTTATGTAGCACTAGTATTCCAATTTCACAGATGAGCAAACTGAGGCTGAGGAAGGCTAAGGAAATATACAAAAAGTCAAACAATTAGTAAGTGGTAGAGCTAAGAATAATTATTGTTGGTTCATGATTACTATTTACTCAATAAATGAAAAGATGGATAACTTACAGGATGAGCGCATAAAATGTTCTCTTTTCTCAGATCACTAAATGTTTATTACTAGTGACTGGAGTACACTTTCATGATTCAGTGTCTCTTCTTTTCGGATTCTTTTTCTTACATTCATGAAATTGCTTATTTTCTCAAGCAATATATTTCTGTCAATCACCTGCCAGCATGTGTTTTAATCTGAGCAGTAGACGAAATAAGCAAAACTGGGACACTGGTTACATTAAGTTGAAAAGGCCCCTTAATTACTGTAAGAGACTTTTTTGTGTGAATGATTGTGGATCTTATGTCCAGAACAAGGGCCTCTGGCCAAGGAGGCTAAAATCCAGCCTGGAATCTACTGTCATTTTGGAGGAAGAAATGACGTTTTAACTAATTAATTTTCCCAGCAAGCAGGGCATATTTTCCAATTCATCTGCCAGATTGGCTGCTTTGTTTTGCTTTGTTTTTTGTTTTTCTTCATTTTTTGTTTTGTTTTGTTTTGTTTTGTTTTGTTTTACAAAGGCACCATGTATAGCAGCAGAGAGCCTTCTCAGAAAGGCCTGGATACTTAGTTCTGTATTCTTTTCCAATCCATATGACCTTGGAGAGTTCCTTAACATCAACGATCTCATGTGAGGAATGGAGGTAATATTTCAAAGTATTGTTAAGAATATTGAATGGTACAATGCACAGAAGGCACCGACACTTTGTGGTGCATATAGTAACTACTCTGTAAATGTTGGTTCTTATCATTAATATTTTTATTCCTATTCATATTATCTTCATTGTTTTATTTAAAATTTTTTCTTTTTTTTTTTTTTTTTTTTTTTTCAACGGTTTTTATTTATTTTTGGGACAGAGAGAGACAGAGCATGAACGGGGGAGGGGCAGAGAGAGAGGGAGACACAGAATTGGAAACAGGCTCCAGGCTCCGAGCCATCAGCCCAGAGCCTGACGCGGGGCTCGAACTCACGGACCGCGAGATCGTGACCCGGCTGAAGTCGGACGCCCAACCGACTGCGCCACCCAGGCGCCCCTAAAATTTTTTCTTATAGCGATTGCATGTTCACTTTGGATTCTGAAAACTAGTGAAGCTTTATGGGATAAAAGCACCTCTAAGGTTTTGATAGAACAAATGTAAAGACAAAAATCCCTCTCTAACACCATTCTCCAGATACTAGAATTGTACAAGAAAAACTTTGTTTCTGCATGCCCATTCTCTACTCAAAATTAAGAGAATTATACTCTTATTTAATTAAAATAGTAAATTAAAATTGAATTAAACTTAAACTAATTTAAATTAAATTAAAGGTAATTTAAAAATTATTGAACTGCTCTATAAAAGATTTTTAGCATGAACTGTAGTGAAACATGAAGGTCCTTGCTGTTCGTAAATTTCCAAATTTAGATAAATGTCCAAGCACTATGTCACAGACCATTCTAGACAAAGGGTAGGTATCAGTTGCATGTAATTTATATGCAGTGTATGGTAGGCTGAATAACGACTCCAAATATCCAGGACTTAATCCCTGGAACTTGTGACTATGTTACCTTACATGGTAAAAGAGACTTGCAGGTTTAAGTAATTTAAGGATCATGGGATTGGAGATTATCCTGATTATCCGGGTGGGCCAGACGAAATCACAAGTGTCCTTTTAAGTGGGAGAAAGGAAGATCAGAGTCCGTAGAAGGAGATATGACAACAAAGTAAAAAGGAGTGATGCAAGAAAGGGTGTCACGAGTCAAGGAATGAAGGTGACCTATAGACACTGGAAAAGCAAAAGACACAGATTCTCTCATAGAGCCTTTAGAAGGAACAGTCCTGCCAACACCTTGTATTAAGTCGGGTGAAACAGATTTTACAGTTCTGACCTCCTGAACTATAAGATAATAAATCTGTGTTGTCTTAAGCCACTAAATTTGTGATAATTTGTTACAGCCGCAATAAAAAAATAGGAAGTGATCCAAGACAGCACAGTGAGTGGGGAAGTCATATAGGGAAAAAAAATCAATATCATTATCAATTAAATTACCACTATATATATACTAGTGCTTGATGCTTTTGGATAAATCTGAGAGCATTTGGAATATATACCTATGAATTTTTCTATTCCCTACCAAGATATGAAAAACATGTGAGTTTTATACATGAATTCCAATAAATCATCTATTGATGGCTGATTCTGAAAATAGTAATTCCCTGGTACTTTTGGACTGCCACATGGGTAAGCAAGAGAGAGCCCATGGGCAAATAACTTCAGCTGGAAGTTCTGGGAGTCTACCTGTTGTACACCGAAGCATAATTAAGAGGATGTAAGCAGGACACTGATAGCATCTATGAAGGATTCTAATCTGTGTTTACTTCTATGGAGCCGATGGACTAGATGAATTTAGGAACTTCTAGTGTTACTTAACACACACACACACACACACACACACAGATATATAGACATATATACATACACTTACTTATGTCTGAAATATACAAATGTATGGAGGGAACTCTATAAATTTAACAAAGACAATAAAAGTTCTCACTGATTGGCGAAACAGTGCACAAAAATAATTATAAAAGCTAACTAATGCCTTTCAGGCCTTACAAAATTTGATAAGATTATTTTAAAAAGTAACAAGGTATGTCTATCCTTTGTTTACTGCAAAAACAATAAGCTTCACATAGAAGGTAACATCATCTTTTTTTAAAACACATCTGGCATTCTAAATATACAATTACTGGGATGTGAAACATGATTTGTGAAAAATCAGTGAATCATGCAGGTAGTATATGAAGGCAACATGATAAACTAAAAGCCACATGGTTCTTTTCAAAATTAATAACCTAAAGGGAAAAGTGAAATACTCATCCTTAACAAAATGAAGCACAATCTAATCAATCTACAATTAAAACATTCAAAGAAGATTAGCCAAACATAATCCTATACACTTTACCAAAAACATGTATCTAATCTCATAGCATTTTAATATAAACCTTTTTTTGAAAGTAACTCACAGAAAAAAAATTAAATTACCAGTGGAGTAAGTCAGATGAAACTTACTTTAAATGTTAAATTAACTTATTTTAAATGAAACTTATTTTAAATGTTAAATTAACCTTATGTGGTGGTAAATTATGTACATTAATAATATACCTATTGAATAAATATGAGTTTTTAGCCCCAGGTTGAACAGTTTATCAATCACTATTGATAGTCAAAAACTAGTTTTGAGAATATATTGTATACCAGACACAACACTAGGCACTGGAGATCTAGACCTTACGTTATAGAGAAGACAGACAATAAAGAAATAAATAATTAAACATATAAAATGCAAAAGAGTGATTAACTTAATAGAGAAAGACAAAATGACAGTGGATATCAAGTTCTAGGGTTGGGAGAGAGAGCACATGTGTGCAAGCTAGGAAGGGGCAGAATGAGAGGTAGAGAGAGAATCCCAAGCAGGCTCCACACACAGTGCAGAACCAGATGCAGGGCTTGATCTCAGGACCCTTGGATCATGATCAAGAGTCGGACACTTAACCGACTGAGCCACCCAGGGACCCCTGAGATATAAAATTTTTAAATGTTGTTTGGAGAAGCTTGGAAGTGAGCACAGTTCAGTGGAAATATTGAGATTGGATTTGTGCATTTGATACTTGTTAGTGAAAGCCACAGACTGTAAGAAATCAACGAATGGAGTGCAAATAGAACATGACACTGGAGGACTGAGCTTTGCAACCACCCTTGGTTTCCATGTCAATGGGAAGTGAAGGAATCATCAGTGAGATGGGAGCAGCTGTGGTCACAGAGGATGGAGGGAAACCAACAAAGTGTTGTGTTTTTAAAGCCAAATTAAAAATGTAGAGTCTTTTGGAGCACCTGGGTGACTCAGTTGGTTGAGGGTCCGACTTCGACTCAGGTCATGATCTAGCGGTCTGTGAGTTCGAGCCCCATGTCGGTCTCTGTGTTGACAACTCAGAGCCTGGAGCCTCCTTCAGAGTCTGTGTCTCCCTCTCTGCTCCTCCCTCACTCGCAATCTGTCTCTCTCCCTCTCAAAAATAAAAAAACATGAAAGAAAGAAAGAAAGAAAGAAAGAAAGAAAGAAAGAAAGAAAGAAAGAAAGAAAGAAAGAAAGAAAGAAAGAAAGAAAGAAAGAAAATGTAGAGTCTCCAGGAGAACTAAAAGGCCACTTGTGTGGTGAAATGCTGCTCATTTCTTAAAAAGAATAAAAAAGACTATCCAATGGATTTGCCAATGTAAAGTTTATGGATCCTCTTCACATCAGATTTTTTGTGAGACAGAGTAGGGGGATGCCGTTTGGAGTGAATTCATTAGAGTGCAAGGAAGGAAGCTATACTTGGGTTCTATTTTACATACTCATCACTGTACTTTCATGCAAAATTCTCCTCTGCACTGGACACCCACCATGTAATTCAGGCCTCATTTTAGAGACACTTTATCTTTTTAAACTGTCTCTTTTACCTTTATTAACTGTCTCCTTTCTGAGGAATGAGTTATCATTTTGTATCTTTCTGATTTATCCTACCCATTTGAAATTATGAATTTCTGATTTCAGTACTCTTTCTTATACTTGGTGTGGGTTAAATTACTTTTGATTCAAGCAGGTATGAAATCCCAGTTTCCTTTTGTTTCATGTCTCAGTATACGCGGGTGTGCTGCTGATGTATATTCAATCTACTGAAAGTACTGTATTTT
Organism: Neofelis nebulosa; assembly: GCF_028018385.1. Classification (NCBI taxonomy): domain Eukaryota; kingdom Metazoa; phylum Chordata; class Mammalia; order Carnivora; family Felidae; genus Neofelis; species Neofelis nebulosa. The sequence continues at coordinate 92,674,512 of NC_080784.1, read as the reverse complement.
ATTTTTCTTTTTGCACTATTATTTTTAATGTTTATTTATTTTTGAGAAGGGGGAAGGGTCAGAGAAAGAGGGAGACACAGAATCTGAAGTGGGTTCTGTGCTGACAGCAGTGAGCCCCATGGGGGGCTCAAACCCACAAACTGTGAGATCATGAAGTCAGATGCTTAACCAACTGAGCCATCCAGGCACCCCATCTTTTTGCACTGTTTGTAATTAAGAGCTGTTTTCTTTTCTTCCATTGGTGTTTATTCACATTGGATTGTTCTAAAACAATAGGCAATTCAAAGTGGGAAATTTTGGGTAGTTAATATGGTTCTTAGTTTGTGTGTGTCATAGTTCCACCTCTATGTACATTTCATTAAAATAGAGTCTCATTTTGATAGTTTTCTTCTGAACCTTTGACATTACCAGATTTTGGTAGCACTCATATTTTACTACCATATGATGGATGGGAAACACTTTTCCTTCTAAGTTTCTTCCTCCGTTCCCTGACATAGTGCCTGTCCAAAAATGCAAGTAGTCCACTCTTTGACCTGTCAGATCACAGAGCTAATTCTGATATTTTTACAGTCAACGAGAGGGCTTCTTTCTCTTGGGATAACCCTGGTTAATGTTTTCTGTTTTCCTGCATCATCAGATTCTGCTGCTCTCTTGTCGGCTCAGTCCCTGCCTAACTCCATTCTGGTTTAAATTCAACCCACTGGACAGAGATTCACCATTCCCCACATACATAGAAATTAAATTTTATGGTGTTTTCTGCCCTGTTGATAGAGTATAGGCTATGGGTGGCTTGATTTTACTTGTTTTGTTTTGATTTGTATGTGGTTTTTTGTTTGTTTGTTTTTTGAAAATATGTAAAGTGTCAACTTCCATAATCCCAAGAGAAGTTAAAACTCTCTTAATATAGTCCTATTATTCTTTCTTCTTATTGATATATGGTAATACAAACAATAACTTCATTGAATAAAGCCTCACTGGAATGGTTGTGACTTATTAATGATTAAATCCAATTTGAAATAAACAAAACTTGGGATCACTATTCCAATTAGAGTCTCTGACTTTAAAGGATTCAAATCTAAGGTAATATACTAAAAGATAAATTTTATTTCTATGTATAAATGCAAAGAAACAGCTGTTATTTTGTTTAGAAAAAGGGGGATTATCAGGACAACCAAAATCTCCAGTTTATATTAAAGACTATTACAAAGCATTCAAGTTAAATTTCATTATTAATAAATTTATGTAATCTGCACAAATACAGTAATTATATATTTGAATCAATAAGTGGGGGTGATGTAAAATTTTCATTTCTGTAAATCATCACAAGATAAAGTAGTGTTTTTGTTTGTTTGTTTGTTTTTGTTTGTTTGTTTTTATGGAAGACATGAGTGAGGTATTTCCTGATGAAGAGGAAATGAGCTATTTGACCTCTCAATGTTTCTTACCACCATAACATCAGTTTTTATGATCCAGCTGTGTGTCTCACCCATTACTTTGCTACTTTTATCTTTTTGGTATAATTTCTCTTTCCTGTTTCTATGGTGACAGGAGAAAGGTGGTACTTGGTGCTCCTTGGAACTTCCCATACACTACTTTTGTTTGAAAAAGGTGGAGGGGGGCAGGGAAGGTGGGAAATATTGTCAAAGTTTTAAGCAGGTGGAAATACAATAGCAAAATATCCTGCAAATATTCATGGCTTCCATTTCATACTTAATTTATCTATATGACTCAACAAAATCACTTAACCACACAAAAATACTTAACATTTGAAATTGGAAAATTACTTCACTAATATCATTAGTAAGAACTATCATCAGCAACATGGAAAACACTCAAATATCTCTAATCCAGAAAATTTTAATTACCTAGCCATGATAAAAGTAACAAAATCATTTTCCCAGCTGCTTTTCTATTGCTTTTAAAATAAGCCCTTGAGTACAATGATAAGTTAAATGCTACTTTTGTATTCATGAAAAAGGAAGCAGTCTGAAAAGAGTGCAGCTGCCTCAATCCTTTTCAAGAAAACCTTTTATCTTTTGCAGAATCACACACACACACATTCGAAGAGGTAAGAACAATTTTCATCCTGTTCTACATTCCACTAAAACACACTCTGGGTGTATCAGTTGATAATAGATAAATTGGCAGATGGGATGGAAATAAACTTTTGAATAAAAAACCTATTCTATAATGATATTATAATTTTATTACTTGTCATATTTGAGGTATTCAAAAGACAGTAGGTATTTTTATTCTCAGTATAAAGAGATGCTACAAGTGTAGTATTTTAAAAGCCTCACCAAAGTTGCACTAGTGTTTTCACGGCACTCAACTGCAAACAATCAATCATGTGCCAAGGTTTAAAACAATACAGAAACATGGCTGATATTGTCGATATTATTCCTAAGTCTACGGAAATACCGCCAGTTTTAGATATGATATGATGGTGAATTAACAATATATTTTAAGTATGGTACTTTTTGTGATTCTTTATCCAGGAAATTTATCAACGTCTTGCCTCAGAATAAAATTCATCTGTCTGATGACCTTTTAGTTTTATTTAAAAAGAATTATTTTTCGGGGCACCTGTGTGGCTCAGTCGGTTAAGTGTCCGACTTCAGCTCAGGTCATGATTTCATGGTCCGTGGGTTCAAGCCTCACATTGGGCTCTGTGCTGACAGCAGCCTGGAGCCTGCTTCGCATTCCGTGTCTCCCTTTCTCTTTGCCCTCTCCTGCTCCTGCTCTGTCTCTCTCAAAAATAAATACACATAAACAAAAATTTTTTAAAAAAATATTATTTTTCATCTCATCTTTTTGCAACAATTTACTTCTACACAAGCAAACATATCTAACAAATTACTTGTAACTAAAAAAAAATGCTTAGTGGCTTTAAGGCTCTATAACATTTAATACATTATGAACATGCATAATTTTACTTCTATGGAAATCTTTTCTTTACTTGAATTATTTAACTCCTCTTTGATTTGCTTTTCTCAGTGTTTTTCTTCAGTTCCTTTCACTCTGGTTACTCTTGAGATGTTTGTGTTCTTTCTTTCTCTCTCTTCTCTCAAACCTAAATCTCTTTATCTAAGTCCATAGCTTTTTATTCCCTGCCCCAACAACTTCTGCTATAAATGACTTACTAGGGTTTTAATAAAGTTTACATTCCAGAAAACATCATTTACATAGGTCCCATTGACAGACGCTGTACCACTATATATATATATATATAGTATATATATATATATATATATATATATATATACACACACACACACACACACACACACACACACACACACACACATATATATGTGGTGTGTGTGTGTGTGTGTGTGTATTTTTTTTTTTTTTTGAGAGAGAGTGCACGTGAGGAAGGAGCAGAGGGAGACAGAGACAGAATCTTAAGCAGAATCTTTCACGCTCAGCACAGATCCTGACACGGGGATGCATCTCACAATCATGAGATCACGACCTGAGCAGAAATCAACAGTCAGACACTTAACCGACTGAACTACTCAGGTGCCCCTCAAATTTATATTTTTAAAAAGGTCTCCAAAATTATAGAAGGTTCTGGCACTGCAAAACTTGCATCAGTCCCTTCTCTTGATTGTATACACTGGATCTGTGTTCTAATGCCTATCTGTGATATCCTTTAGAAATTTCCACCTAGCTATCTGTGCATTCAACAGGGAGGAATTCACTCAGGCATCCCAAACTCAGTATATATAATCTGAACTTACATCTACACTCTTACTTTCTCTTCTAGTAATCCCTATATTAGTACTGTAATTTTCACCTAAGAAATGTAACAGACATTCTTAACCACTTATATTCTTCAGCCCAACAAACACAGGATAAAATTTATTTTAAGCATGGTACACAAAATCTTGAATGTGACCACCACTGGCCTCTCCTGCTAAACTTCCATAAATGTACCATAAGAACTCCACATTATTTATACATCCATTAAACCTGTAACACCTCTCCGACTTTGAAATTACTATATGTTTTGCTTAGTCTTTCTCCATCCTTCATTCTAATTTAGTCATCATTGAAACTTATTGTCACATTGTATGAAGTCTTTTTAAAAACTTCCTTCATCAGTATTCACTTGTTTTCTTGAAATGCACATATTTTCTCTTTCACGATACCATTGTATTTTTAATCTCTAGTAGCGTTCTTTTTAAATCATAACTTATTAAAATGAATTATGCTCATTCCTAACTCTACCAGAGGACTTTAATCCCCATGATGAAGACCCTATTTCACTCATTTTTATAGTTTTATTATCTAACACAATAATGGCACAAATGATAGTCTGAAGTGTGTGGCACGAATGAATGTATTTACTGATTTATTTTAGATAAACCATTTAGGTTCCAGTCTAGCACCAAACTCTCCACTTATGATATGACCCCATCTATTCTTTTTTACTTATTCAGGATATCACTTGAATAATTGATTCAAATTTCTCTTATACCTCTTTTATCATTTACTCCTCTCTACTAGATTCCTTCCATTTGCATCAAACTTGCTACCATATTTCCCTTCTTTAAAAAGTCCATCCCTGGATGCCTGGGTAGCTCACTCGGTTAAGCATTCAACTTCAGCTCAGGTCATGATCTTGCAGTTCCTGAGTTCAAGCCCTACGTCAGACTCTGTGCTGATAGTTCAGAGCCTGGAGACTGCTTCTGATTCTATCTCTCTCTCTCTGCCCCTCCCCTGCTCATGCTCTCTCCCTCTCTCTGTCTCAAAAATAAACATTAAAAAAAATAAAAAATAGAAAGTCCACCCCTTACCATACTTGTTCTCCATCTATCACTCTATATATATTTGCTCCTTTCTACAACAAATCTCTTTAAAAAATAGCCTAAATTTGTCTCAAATTATTTTTTTGTTGTTGTTATTGTGGTTTGAACCCTGTATATGCAGGTTTTGTTCTTGTCTTCTACTCCAGTACTTTTGTGCATGTACTAGGGATATCCATTTTGTTAAATGTTCACTTTTTGTCCTTATCTTCCTGGACTTATTAGATGCATATGACACAGTTGATAAGATTCTCCTCCTTACAACACATTCTTCACTTAGTTCCCCTTCCTACCTCATGAGTTGCTCCTTTCTAGTCTCTTCTGACCTTTTAGACAAATCCAGAGCTTCTTTTTGGAAAGCTTTTAGTATTTTGCCTGTGTGTATATATGTGTGTTATCTCAAGCAGGGTAATGCTTTTAAATATGCCACTCATATAGCAACATTTCAAAAATTTAAAATTCTAAGTCAGACTTCACCTTTGAACTCCAGACATATATCCAGAAGCTTCTCTGGCATGTTCCCCCATCGATCTAATTAAGTATCTCACACTTAACACATTCAAAAACTCTGAAATAATTTTTCCGTTCAGCTGTTCCATTGGTAAAGGATAATGTTATTCTTTAAATTTCTGAGGACCCAATACTTGGAGTTATCCTATGCTCTTCTCTTCTTTTCCGCTCTTTCTCCCAAATGATCAGTGAATCCTGTTGACTCTATTTTCAAAACATATCCAGTGTCCAATTACTTTTTACTACCTGCACTACTAGCCCGAATCCAAGTCACCACTGTATCTTACCTGGATTATTCGACATGCTCCAAAGTGTCGTCCTTGATTTTGCTGTTGTTCATCTAAAGTGTACACTCCCTCAATTCAGTACCAAAATGACCTTTGAAAATTCAGTCAATCAGATGAATCTGCCTGAAACTGTCCCATGGCTTCCCTTCCTTCTACTCAGAGTTCGGCCTTTCTTTCCCTAGATTTTTTCTGTTTCTCAAAATGCACTATATCTGTTCATCATCTTATTATTTCCCTCCTGTAATTCCATTCAAACCAATGGAATTGGCTTGCCAATTCTCAATCATACCAAGCCTGTACTTAACCCATGGACCTTTATACTACTTGTAGTTTCCTCTGAATAAAACTTTTCCCCAAATAGGGTGCAGAGAATAGTTTCTTCAGCTCCCTGATCAAGTATTATCCCATAAATGAGATGATTCTTGAACATACTATGTAACGCTCACCTTCTCCTTCATTAATTTTCCTATCCCATCTCCTTCCTATAGATCTACTTCAAAGTGCATATCGTAATATTTCATACCAAATATTTACTTCATTATTATTGTACCTTGGATTAGATTAGTCAAACAGATTCAAAGAAAAGTTTTCCCAAATTGTTCTTTGGACAAGATCTGATTCTATCTGAATCTGTTTGTTATTATATTTTATGAAATTTTTCCTGATATTCATTTGTAGCTGTAATTACTTACCTTTAAAACATTTCCTTACTTTCTGCATTTCCAGATATTGAAAATAAACTTTACTAATTTTTCCACTATCATTATGTTTTCTTTTGAGAATATAGACAATTTATTGCTTCTCGTATAGTATCCAGTTAATTAATTTTCTTAGGCTTTCTCAAATTTGGAAAACTACAGTTTACAATGCTTTATTTAATTGCTTCTGCTACTATTTTGTGTTTTATTTGAAATGTAAAAATGATACCATGTTTGAAAACACTATTATATTTAAGTAGCCTCCAACCATTCTAGCTTATTTTAAAGGCTTTTCAGTATATACATTAAAAATAAATATATACCCCCTATATGCACAAACATACAAACCACACATAAGTTAGTTTTTATGTAAGTACCTTCTGACTTACCATGCAATGTTTCTTAAATTATTTTCTACCATGGGGCTTGACAATTTCCATATAACATAACAACTTAATAAAAATGTTCCTGATGATTGTATTTAATTAATTTCTACCAAAGCCACCCACCATTATTTGCTGATGTGTTTTTTTTTTTAAGAAATGTATTTCCACATGCAATTACTTGACTACACAATAATTGGTGCAATGGAACAAATACATTTAAAAGTCTAATAAAATATTACGACACTCAGATCAATGGAACAGAATAAAGAATCCAGAAATGGACCCACAAACGTATGGCTAACAAATCTTCAACAAAGCAGGAAAGAATATCCAGTGGAAATAAGTATCTTCAGCAAATGGTGTTGGGAAAACTGGACAGAGACACGTTGAAGAATGAACCTGGACCACTTTCTTACACCACACACTAAAATAAACTCAAAATGGATGAAAGACCTAAATACGAGGCAGGAAACCATCAAAATCTTAAAGAAGAAAACAGACAGCAACCTCTTTGACCTCAGCCACAGCGACTTCTTATTAGACACGTCTCCGGAGGCAAGGGAAACAAAAGCAAAAATGAACTACTGGGACCTCATCAGGATAAAAAAACTTCTGCAAAGCAAAGGAAACAATCAACAAAACTAAAAGGCAATCGATGGAACAGGAAATGATATTTTCAAATGACATATTAGATACAGGGTTAGTACCCAAAATCTATAAAGAACTTAGCAAACTCAACACTCAAAAAAACAAATAACCCGGTGAAGAAATGGGCAGAAAACATATTGATACTTTCCCAAAGAAGACATCCAGATGGCTAACAGACATGAAAAGATGCTCAACATGACTCATCATCAGGGAAATTCAAATCAAAACCAAAATGAGACACACCTCACACCTGTCAGAATGGCTAAAATTAACAACTCAGGAAACAACAGATGTTGGTGAATATGTGGAGAAAGGAGAACACTTTTGCACTGCTGGGGAGAATGTAAACTGGTGCGGCCACCATGGAAAACAGTATATAGAGAGAGGTTCCTCAAAAAAATTAAAAATAGAGCTACCCTGTGACCTGGTAATTGCACTACTAGATATTTATCCAAAGGATACAAAAATGTTGATTTGAAGGGCCACATGTACCCCAATGTTTATAACAGGAGTTTCAACAAAATGCAAAACTTCTTTTTCCAAATTATGGAAAGAGCCAAAATGTCCATCAATTGACTAATGGATAAAGAAGACACACACACACACACACACACACACACACACACACACACAATGGGATATTACTCAGTGATCAAAAAGAATTAAATCTTGCCATTTGCAACAACATGGATGGAACTACAATGTACTATGCTAAATGAAGTAAGTCAGTCAGAGAAAGATTAATATTGTATGATTTCACTCGTATGTGGAATTTAAGAAACAAAACAGAAGAACATAGGGAAAGAGGAGAAAAAATAAAATAAAAACAGAGAGGAAGGCAAACCATAAAAGTCTCTTAAATACAGAAAACAAACTGAGCATTGCTGGAGGGTTGTTGGGTGGCAGGATGGGCTAAATGGGTGATGGGCATTAAGGAGGGCACCTGTTGGGATGACCACTGGGTGTTATAGATAAGTGATAAATCACTAAATTCTACTCATGAAACCATTATTACACTATATGTTAACTAACTTGGATTTAAATAAAATTTTTAAAAATATGTAAAATTAATATAACCAAACGTGGTTAAAAAAGTGGATATAACAATTTGTTACATGCAGTCAATAACAATTTAGAGAATAGCTAGTCATATAATGTTAGCCACTGACATAATGATCTCTAAAGGGAAAAATCTGATTAGCTTTCATGGCTATAAAAGTATGAAAATAGAAATGTATGAAATATTAAATTTCTTCATTATATTTTACAATGTGCTCCAACAATATGTTTTATTAATACAATCATTCTAGTCTTCATTTAAGTCCATACTAAGTCAAAATAGTAACTCTGTACAGAACAAACAACTTTGAATTTAACTCGGGTGAATTGTGGTCTTTATTCAACATGCATTAATTCCTTAATATGACATCGTAGTTCCACAGATGAAGTGCAGGACTCCCTCCAAATAGAGACCACATGTTTGTGAAATGTCCAGGCCATATTCCTGTGCCACAGGTAATAATTATAATAGCATTTATCAAAGGGCTTGCCTGCAAAAGAGCCATGTGCACCTTCTCCTTTCCAATTGTTATAAATGGAAGGAGACGAGAAAATTAAAAATAAAATTTCAAGGATGAAGGAGCAGAACAAAATATTAATCAGTTTCCAGCTGAGTTAGTGTAACCAACCACCAAGTCTTACTTTGATGTAAGCAAAGAGCCTGTCCTTTGGGAGAAAAGAATGAACATAAAGGGAGCATTTTAAAAGCCTCTCATCTTCTTTGCAATATTTGTTACTTAAATTATCCATTCTTATTGGTACTAGAACTTAAAGGCTCCCAACTAGGCTTTGAAACTGATATGCTCTTGAAGTTGTTAGGCTGAAGTGAAAAAGTTGACATCTTTATTAAAGCTTTTTTTTTTTTTATTAAAAACAATTTCTACAAATGACTCTGGTACCTCTATAACCAAATATATTTTATCTTTATCTAAAGCAATTTCCTAGCTGAAATATATATATTTAAGTAATATATGAATACTGGTCTTCATATACAAAGTGTTAATCCAATGCCTAATGTCAAGATGTTATCTGTTATTTCATATGTATAGATTACCGATTCAGATAAAGCATTCAAATTTGATAATCTCGTTTCCCAATTTACAGTGAAGTAACTTTTGTTATTTCTCAAAAGATGATGTTTGAAAAATTGCTCTGCCTTCATAAATTTAATTTATTGATAAAATAATTCTACAAAACTTTTTTAGCTGATACTAATTTTTTAATAAATTATATGCTTAAACTTTGCTATGAATTTATGACAAACACAACACGTAAACCCAGTGATAGACACGTAGTGCTTACTCTTTCCTTGATTGTTGTCTGATATTACCTCTATTGTATATCTTGCATTTTGATGCTTGAAGTCATGTGTAGACACACACACACACACACACACACACACACACACACACACACACTTCTTTATCCTATAACTGGAACTAAAGTAATCTAATTATACTATCTGACTTAAGTCAATGAATTTTCTACCATTTAGCCTTTGAATGTTCAATTATAAGTGTATAAAATATTCATTCCAGTGTTTATCAAATATTGGCAAAGTCCTCTCATTTGAATAATGCTAATAATCTAAAGAGGAAATGTGAAAACCAAGGAACCATCATGTGAGAGGGCAGTTACTCTGTTTCCTAACATCTCTGTGGTTTGTGGAATCGGGCTAGAAGAACACTGGAATTAAATCAATGGAAACAGTCATTATATACGCAACTAAGACTTTGGACATTTATTAAATCCTTTTTCAATCTATGAAATAAAAAAAATAACTTTTAAAATTATGCTAAATTTGCTTTCAGTTTCTTTATGTACAACCAAAGAATTTTTAAGTAGGTTAATCCAGATTTCTTTTTTTAAATTTTTTAGTGTTTATTTATTTTTGAGAGAGAGAGAGAGAGAGAGAGAGAGACAGAGAAACAGAATCCAGGGTCCAAGCTGTCAGCATAGAGCCTGAAGCAGGGCTAAAACTCACTAGCTAGCCATCATAACCTGAGCTGAAGTTGGACGCTTAACTGACTGAGCCACCCACACATCCTGGTTATGCCAGATTTCTAATATAAATATTTTATACTGTTTAAAAACTTTATAGAAGAATATACATGTCTCTTGTCTTTCTCATTTCATCTTCTGCTTCATTTACAAAAGTCTTACTCTTTGGTATCAGTCATATAGTAAAAAAGTGAGATTATTCTATGTCTCCATTTGATTCCAACTTGTCACCTCAGACATATCACGTGATATGGCTAAACCTTAAATACCTCCGCTAGTATGTAGGAATATTAATACCTATGCATATAAAATGAAATATCAAACAAAAAGCTGAATCAGACTTAACAAACTGATGGTTACCAGAGGGATGGGGGTGAAAGGGATGGGCAAAATGGGTGAAGGGGGGAGAAATACAGGTGCCAGTGATGGAATGAATAAGTCATGGGAATAAAAGGCACAGTATGAGGAATACAATCAGTGATAGTGTAACAGCAGTGTAACAGAACAGATGGTAGCCACACTTGTGGTGAACACAACATAATGTATAAACTTGTCAAATCATGAAGTTGTGCATCTGAAACTAATGTTAACACTGTGTGTCAACTATACTCAAATAAAAAAATAAAAATTACAAAAATGAAATATCCCATAAAATATTGGGATTTTTTTTTTTTAATTCCAAGCTGTGGTCAATTGTGTTTGTTGAAAAACAGTGAACTAGCAAATTTCAACTATTGTTTCCAAAGCCACATACAAGACTCTACCTTCTTTCCCAACATGCCACCATTACTGAAATATCTTTGAGAACTTTGTGTAATAATTATGTTTGTTTGCAAATTTTTTTTTAATTTCTATTAAGTAATAGAAAAGACAAGGAAATAGGGATCTTAGTGTCTTGAATAAAGTAATGTGCTGGATATTTATTACTATGGCACATCTTTTCCCCCTCTGTGGAAGCAATAAAGGAAGTCAGATTACCTTTCTGGTGTTAAGGATCTCAAATAGCCATCATAGAATCTGGCTCTTAAAAAACATTCATGGGTCTTGAATCATTACACATTTGGGAACATTTGGAACAAAAAAGAGAAACATCTTAAGCAGAAGGCTGCAGGTAATACTTGAAGATTTTTAAAAAATTGTCTCAGGTAGAAAAGAAAAGGGATAGCAAAATAGCCTCTTTAAAGTGCCTTCATGACAAGAAACTTTTAGATTTAACTCAGAGAAAGGCATTGTTATATTTCACAAGGTTTTAAGTACCATCTCCGATGATTCTTTTGAATACCTCATGAGATAATATAAGTGAAAACATATAACTTATATTTAACACACAGAAGATAGTCAATCATTAGTTTTTGTCTGTACTATGTACATTTTGTTGTACACATTCAGGCAGTATTATTATCTAATGGTTTATTTATTTAAAAATATGTCAGTATTTGCTTCTGAAGTCAAAAAATACTTGACTGAATAGTTTGAGCCAAACATTTTATAAATAATAAAAAAAAAATAAAGTCATGAAATTCAAGTAAATAATTGGGAGAACTCTGAATTAGAACAATCCAGTTTTCTCCCCTTATTTTCAATCTGTGTTCTTTCAATCAGCTTTTAGCCTTGGTTCTTCCCTTGATTTATCAACTCCATGATAGCAGGAATTCTGCTGTCTGTCTGGACCTCTCATTGTGTCCATTACAGCTGCAACACATGTCATTTTACATTTTCTAGTAAGATTTAAACTAATGAAGTGTATTATAGTACTAATATTGTGACGTTGGAATACTGAGAGAATGGAAGAAAGGAACAATCCTCAGTAATGGGACAGTGGGGTGGAGATTAGGGCATCATGCTAATTTGAAAAGAAAATAATATTTCTATCGTGACATTGTGATGTTATATGTATTACTGAAAAATATGGACATTTACCTTATGGTTCTTTAGTTAATAGAAAGAACCATTCTAGTGGTTCTAGAACCATTCTAGTGGTTCTGGGTTTTCTGGTAATTAGAGAAAACCCAGAACTATTCATTTAATACTCTTTTCAAAATAATAAACTATAATATATAATAAGGTTTTTATTAGAACCCCTGCTTGATCCTCATTTATAATCTTCTCTTGTTTTTAAGCCCTCAACATGTGACCTGCTTTAATGATTTTCTTACAATAGGAAATATTTAATTAAAGTCATGATCAAGAAAAATGGAATTTATGCCTACACACTTATATTAGCATCTGTATAACCATTATTTTATATCCATTGAACATTAAAAATGTTGACTTAAACCACATCACATTTTTTTCTGGTAAACACTAATACTCATCTTGCTTTAAATATTTAAAAGAAATTCAAATTACTTAGTGAACCTGCAAGTTCTTTGAAGTTGAAGACTTTTATAAAATTCTTCTAATGCCTCCATTGGTTGGAATAGTTATTTTCTAAATATTCAGCTATTAAAGGACAATGGAGATTTCCAATGAAATAGATGCCAATACTCTGATTCAAATTGGTGGGTAAAGAGCTTCTGCTTTGAAAACCATGCTTAAGTGATTAGGGGAAAAATGGTAATTTGTATTCTTGGCTCTCTGTGATCCTCTCAAGTGAACATATGGAACTGAATATGGGATTAAATCAAATACTGAATGCACTAACTGTCCTCTACCTCAGTTTTTCCCTTTAAATTACTTTTTTTCCTTTTAACCCGGATCAAATCCCTCCATATGTTGGTTCTTATTTAGAACAGCAACAAGTTTCCCAAGATTGCGCTTTTATGTTACATGAAAAACCCTGGGGTAAATGTCATTAACTGTTACCCATTAGTCTCAGGCCATCATTATACAATTGATTTTCCATAGAATTTTCTCTGTATGTATAATTCTGACTAATTCAATTCTCATTTTGGGTAACGTCTCAGAATCCTTAAAATGTAATGATTCACATTTAGCAATATAGCTGGCAAGAGGAAATTTGAAATAGTCATGCCTAAAATTAATTTCCTACTTTTATCTTAACAAAAAGAGTGACAACAAATAATTTATATTTGAATAAGTGTTACAACTCTGTTTAAAGTACAGAAGTCTGTGAGAAGGGACAGGGAGCATGAACGGGGACAAAAAAGGAAAATGTAGTTAACTTTGAATTATACACACGCGCACACACACACACACACACACACAGATCATGTAACATTGAAATAAAGTTAGTAATTTGAAAGTACGAAAAATTTTGCAACATGAATGTAAATACACAGATTAAATATGCTTATATATGTTATTCATACAACTTTTTTCTGCATATTTAAGTTTCAAACATAAACATTCAACAAGTATACTTTATATGTTCACTACTTTGAAAAACATTTGATGCTACTGTCTCCCTAAAAAGAAACAAATGAATCTTTATAAATTTAAGTCCTTCCATGGGTGTTAAAAGGGGACCCAGATCTCAGGGTTCTTCCACAAAAATCATTTCTATCTAGGCCTTAGATTTTGTAAATATCATCTCCCAGGAGCATAGAATAAAATATAGCCTATCGAAATATCAGACCCAGAGCACTAACTAGAAAAGTTTTCTGGAATTTGTTGCTCAAACAAAGGCACATACCAACATAAATATCAAGCAAACTATCAAACACTCATGAAATACTGATAGTAAACAAAATGCATGAACTTATTTGGCAAGAAATGACAGCTTCTTTAACTGAATAAATAAATTATTCTCGAAGGTTCACTCACTGGCTAAAGGGATTCGGAAGAGGTGAAGAGTTTATCCCGTTCTTTAACCCATCTATATAGGCCAGACAAATTGAGTACTAGGCCCTTAACAAATAAACTCTGGCCTACACTTGGGTGCAAGAGGAAAAGGTAAAAGTATAAACACATGCCTGCCTCTTTTATTCTTGATCTCTTGATCCAAAGGCAAGAAGATTCCCTAGAATTGTCAAGTTCCTTAAATCTGAAATCTGTGGAAAACAATGACAGGTCAACACTGCTAGGTTAATGGCATGCCTTGGGGAATAACTTGTCTGCTTCTGGAACTCACTTTTCACTAGCTTGCTCTGCGATGTTTGAGTTATCTTGATTTTTGGCTTCAAAATTTACATGTTGACCCCATAGCTGCTCCAGTTCTTGACCAGAGCTCAGCCCTCTTACAGTGTCATCGTCCTCCTGTCAGAGTAAGGCGGTGCCTGAATCGGTTCATATCCCGTGATGTTATTACCCCAGCAGAAATGCAGACACACTTCCCTTTGGCTTATTTACTCTGAAAGCACATTCGGAGGAGTGGACTGCATGGGTGTTTGTTTTTACCTGTATGTCTATGTAAACTAACTTTTTATTCAAAATTGTTTATAATCCTTAAAGATAAATAGGCGATTCTTAAATGTCAAAATATTTTTTTATAACTAGGCAGTCCTACCTAGGAACTTGTACAGTTAAATTAACTTTAACTGTCCGGACCCATTGCCAAAGCACGGGGCATCCCAATATTAATATATGGGTATCCCCCACTTTTTGAAAGTTCCTGTTACACCGCTTTGCTTTTGTGAAACATCTACATGAGTACCCGTTTTCACTGACTGAAAGGAATCCAAAGAGAATTTTCACTTTAAAGAGAAAAGTAAAAGTAAAACAGAGAGTTCAGTGTTTGCTGTGCAGCGAGCCATTACAGAGGCAGGGTGTACCTCAAGCAGCAGACTGAAACTGCCAGGTTGTTTCCTGGGGAGCTCTGCTAGGCAAATCACATCAAGTGCCCGTCGCTTTGAACTGTGCCTGTAAACATCTGCACTTCATCTAATTTGTGCATCTGGTGGCAAGAGGGAATCCTAAGAGAGAGGCACCTGGGTGGATCATTCAGGTAAGCATCTGACTTTGGCTCAGGTCATGATTTCACGGTTCGTGGCTATGAGCTCTGTGTCAGGCTCTGTGCTGACAGCTAAGAGCCAGGAGCCCGCTTCCAATTCTGTGTCTCCTTCTCTCTCTGCCTCTCCCCTGCTTGCTCTCTGTCTCTCTCTGTCTTTCAAAAATAAATAAACATTAAAAAAAAGAAAAAAGCCTAAGAGGGGTTGTTTTTTGAGTCTGGGAACACTCAAAAAAAAAACCTTTCACACAAATTAATGGTAACTGTTTCTTCATTTTACACCACTTCAGCTTACAGAAGGTTTCACAGGTTGGCTGAAAACCTGTATTTTGTATGTTTTTCATTCCCATACTGAAATAATAGTAAACATTGTTCTAGTAGAATTCATCTGTGGGGCGCCTGGGTGGCTCAGTCGTTCAACGGACTGACTTGACTTCAGCTCAGGTCATGATCTTATGATTCATGAGTTCGAGCCCCACGTCATAGCACTCCACACTAACAGCACGGAGTCAACCTGGGATTCTCATTCTCCCTCACCTTCTGTCCTTGCCCTGTTCTCTCTCAACTTTGAAAAAAAAAAAAATCTGTACCTTGACACTGGCATTCTTTTCCTGGCTTGAGCTAAGGTGAGATATCAGAAACGGAATTGGAAGGGTTTTCCTACTTTAACAAGGTAAAGTACACTTTGATTTTTGTTTCATTTGTTTGTTTTAGAGAGAGGGAGGGAGGGAGAGAGAGAGAGAGAGAGAGAGAGAGAGAGAGAGAGAGAGAAGTGGGAGAGAGGGGCAGAGGGAGACCGAGAGAGAATCTTAAGCAGGCTCCATGCTGAGAGTACAGCCCAATGAAGGGCTCTGCCCCACGGACCCTGGGATTATTACCTGAGCGGAAATCAAGAAGCTCAACTGACTGAGGCATGCACGTACCCCAATAAGTGCACTTTGAAAAACAGATTAAAACATCACTTCTTAATAATTAGATAAGGAAAATTCTGATAGAGATGGTATGAAACCCTGGGGTGCCTGGGTGCCTCAGTTGGGTTAAGCATCCGACTCTTGATCTCAGCTCAGGTCATTTTCTCACAGTTTGTGAGTTCAAGCCCTGAGTTGGGCTTCACACTAACGGTGCAGAGCCTACTCAGGATTGTCTCTCTCTTTCCTTCTCTCTGTCCTTCTCCCCTGTCACTGTTCTCCCTCTCCAGATAAATAAATAAACATGAAAAAAAAAAGAATATATGCAACCTCTTATATCAAATGCACATACAGTTTTCAAGTTATGAGGCATGTTTTGGGAAAAATGTAGAGCCAATAAGAAACAAAAGAATAAAACATTACTTCAAAAAGATCAGCTTGATTGTAAACCTAGAATTGTTGAGTTAAATACTTCCTCTCGGGGTTTACCAAGTATATTTTTCAGAATTCTAAATTACTCTCATTCTCTTTGTATGATGAAAGTAGCTTATCACAGAGAGCCATTTTAAAGACAAATAATAGAATAAATGCATTTTGTCTTATGGCAGGTTTTCTTTTCTGATCAATAAATAATTATAAAACCTTCATCGTGTTCTTTTTTTTTTTTTAAACCTCCATCATGTTCTTATAGAATCCATTAGCAATGCTGAATATTTTATTTATTTATTTATTTATTTATTTATTTATTTATTTATTTTAATGCTGAATATTTTAAAAACACAAGAGAATTCGTGAATCTTGCACCATTTCCCAAAATACATTCCAGAGTGTTTGTTCTACAAAATACTCTAAGGAAAAATAATAATGGTGGTGGTAGAGGAGTTATGTGGTCAAATAGATTTAGGACTGCAAATTATATCTATCTCTTGACAATTTATAAGGCATATTAGTAGATTAAAACCAAACATTTGTGCCAGAGAGTCCTAAACACTTAAAGTATTTAACAAAATATTTTTCAAATTTATCTGCCCACAAACAATCTGCGATCATGCTTATCGACCCCAAGTGTATTTCTTTAAACAGCTTTGGTTTATATCCTACCCAATGGGTCCCAACTTCAGTCAGGACAATTAGAAGCTGTCGAGTGTCTGCCTTGTAGGTGTTAAACAAAAATAAGTGGATATTAAAATATCAATGAATAAAGTAGATTTTAGATTTTCCCTTCAATGCAATTCATACGTTTTCATTTCTATATTAAATCTGAAGTTGAAGAGACATGGATGAGGTTACATCTGACTTCTAAGTTGATCAGTCTTCCAACCACTTACAGCCATAACTGAGGGTTTTGTGTCATAGAACACTGTGAGTTCTCTGTGTTATCGAAAAGACACAATTGAGAACGTGTGGTTCTAACACCTAACTTAATGGTCTGAAAATAAACCATATTTCATATACGGGAATTTATATATCTTTTAGAAATATATATGACATATGAACATTATTGCTGGCAATTATAAAAACTACAAGAAAGTTTGATAGCTTCTGCAAAGTTATACACAACAACGAAATAAGCAATAACCTCTGCCTAAGAAAACCTCAACCAGAATGACCTGCCACTTCTTAAGGGGATACTAATGAAATTTTACCTGGTGTTTATAATTAATTTGAGGTGTTGCTGAACTTTCAGCTGTTCCACAGTGTTTTCTAAGATTTCCAAGTAGTCAGCGCTATGTTCATAGTATAGTGCAAGGAATTCCTCTTAGAGTTCTTCAAAATTATCTCTCAAACTATTATTTTTACTAAATGTTGATTTTGCTTTTAGCCAACAACATCTATGCTATTCTGAATATAAGTAAGTACTAACTTGGTTTACAAGCAGTGTTTTACTTTTTTTAAACAATAATGTGGAATGTTCTACAGTTTGAAATTTAGTGATTTTTTTGTGGTATAATGAGAAATGGCTGCTATTAAATGCACACAGATGCACGCACACACACACACACACACACACACACACACCCCAAACTCACATATAAACATGGATTTGTTTGTTTTGTTTGTGGGCACACCTGTGTACCTATCATACATATAAGCATGTACGTGTTTGTACGCATAGATGTGGATAATATCTTTTCCTGGCTCTGTCTTGGTCTGTACATCTTATTGTAAACTAGAACCAAGATATTTAAATGGCAAGCTTTTCCAAGTCTCATTTAATAACCAGACTCTGATCTATAGTAATCATATTTGAATAGTAAGAGTTAGGAACAGTGTGAAGCTTAGATGTTTGCCCTCAAGTCTTACCCCAAAATACATGGGGTATTTTCTCAAACTCTCTCAAAAATCTCCTCAATGAGGGGCAGCTGGATGGCTCAGTCGGTTAAGCGTCTGACTTCAGCTCAGGTCATGATCTCACGGTCCGTGGGTTCAAGCCCCGCGTTGGGCTCTGTGCTGAGGCTCAGAGCCTGTGCTCAGAGCCTGGAGCCTGCTTCAGATTCTCTGTCTCCCTCTCTCTCTGACCCTCCCCCATTCATGCTCTGTCTCTCTCTGTCTCAAAAATAAATAAACATTAAAAATTTTTTTCTCAATCAATATATATATATATCTGTATATAGACATAGATAGATATAGATATATAGATAGATAGATATAGATATAGATATAGATATAGATATAGATATAGATAGATATAGATAGATAGATATACATTCTGTGGTATTTTTAAGGCTAGAATTTTAATGTGTCTCCAGATAATTTTTTTATTACTATATTGACTCTTACTACCTTTCACAGCATGTGGTACTATTGCTATAATCTTCTCTTATTGATTCTTGCCTTTATTCTTTGGTTCATCTAATACATTTTGGATCCTTCTACCTGGATCACTTAGGCTGCTGAAATAAAACAAAACTTGGTTTTGAGTATCTGTTGTGCAACAAAGAGCACCAAATAAAACAACTACCGTTATATTTTATTTCACATTTGAAAGGTCAGTAATTAGAGCAGATTTCAGTCAGGTGGTTCTGTTCAATGTTGCACTGTCTAGAGTCTCTTAGTGGTTCACAGCTGGCATCTGGACTGGCCTGGAAGGTCTAAGTGACCTTCGCTCACATGCCTGGTGCCTTGGTGAGAAGGCTAGCAGGCTGGGCTTAACTAGGCATGTTCCCTTCTCCATGTAGTCGTGGGGCCTCTACATGTGGTCTCTCTTACAGAACAGATGGTGTTATATATGGTGGCTCTTAAAGACCAAGTCTGGAACGGGCATAATGTTACTTCTGTCATCTTAGTCAAAGCAATTACAAACCAGTCCATATCGAGGAGGGGAACTAGACCAACCCCTCCATGGGAAGTAGAAAAATCCTTTGGCATCATTATTCCTCCACAGCACCCACCATTGCCAAGGAAAGTAATGTCTTACATTTTTCAACTCTAAAGTCTTACTGCTATGTTTTTGCAACTTTTGATTTATACAAAAAAAGGAAAGTGAATAGTATTTATCATAGATTCTGTTATAGGTCATTTAATGATAGAACTATAAAGATCTCAAAGTGAGACTACATACTAGAAAGTATATGAGACAATTTCATGATTATATTGATAATTTCATTAGATTGCCTTTAATTGTAAAATAATATTAATATTTTAGGATAATAAAAAGTCAATGTTTTAAGTGTTGTCTAATTTTTAACATATTTAATTTTTCAACAATTCCTCACAAATGGTACTATTACCATCCTCAGATGAAGAAATTGAGGCATAGAAAGATTGAGATAATTCCTTAAACTTATAGAGCTGGTAAGTTTTATACCTGAGATTCAAATCTAGTCGGTATGGCCTTGGACTCTTTACTGCCGTGCCTTTCTACTTATTCTTTCTGGACATAATCATTCCGAAGTATTTCAATCAAAAGATTTAGAAAATCTGGCAAATATAAAGAAACTGCAAAGATTTGAATATCTCCAAAATAGTGTTATAGCAAAAATATCAGCAATTTATTGGCTGTATCATTCCCATTATATTTTTGGGTAGCTGTATTTTTACAAACATCCAGATAGCAGAAGGCTTATGAGATTTTAGAAACTAATCAGTTGTATGGCTGTTTACAATTAAAATAATTCATAGTAGGGGCGCCTGGGTGGCGCAGTCGGTTAAGCGTCCGACTTCAGCCAGGTCACGATCTCGCGGTCCGTGAGTTCGAGCCCCGCGTCAGGCTCTGGGCTGATGGCTCAGAGCCTGGAGCCTGTTTCCGATTCTGTCTCCCTCTCTCTCTGCCCCTCCCCCGTTCATGCTCTGTCTCTCTCTGTCCCAAAAATAAATAAAACACGTTGAAAAAAAAATTAAAAAAAAAAATAATAATTCATAGTAAAGTGGGCCATTGTTAATTATTATTTTGAGTTCTATACATTGTATGTTCTATAAATTGAAATCTGACACCTCTGTTTGAATTGTTATATGTAAGCAATTCTCATTGCATGTATGTGAAACATGGTGATTATTTTCAGTTATAAAATATTTGTTACTTATATCTTATTATGATTCTATTTACGTTGCTCAGTAAGTGAAATTTTACTAGCACTATATTAATACAACAAAAACATTTTTAAACTGTCTTCTAAGGGTATACTTGAATTGCAAAGTCCTATAGAAATTAATTTCTCATTGGCAGTGTGTAGAAATATATGATATAAACAAAAATATTATTTAGAGAAAGCTAATTTCCTTATGCATTTTATAATTTGAGTAAATGTAAAAGTGATCTTCAAAATTATCACTCAGAGATGATATTTAATCCCTTTTGGAAATTAAAAGTGTTTTTGGTTAGAAGCAAACTGGGATCAGAATACACATAATAAGCTTGAATTTATTCTCCATTCTTATTTCTTACAAAGCTGTTTTGAAATTTGGAGAATAGCCTCTGTAGAAAAGCAAAGAATAAGAAATCAATCAAGTCAATGGTGAATTTTCATCCAAGTCACCATGGAAGTAATTCTAGACCTTCTGAATTTGAATTCCAGCATATGTGTATATCTATTCTGAAATAACTTAGATACTTATTTTGTTATAGAGGAATCATAGTTCATTGTAGAAAATTTTGAATAGGATCTATTGACTGTGTCAAGGAAAAAAATGAATATAGTACAGACTCTTTTCTGAAGACTCATAGCACACATGAGCTTGATAAAGTTTTTAAAAGGCATGCTGTTTACAAACCTTTTCAGTGTTGTTTAATCCAGCATTTCCTAAACACATTTTCTAAAAGCTACATTTTAAGCAAAGTCTCTTGATGCTTTGATCATTACCAAACACTTTAGAAAATGCTACCTTAAAATATTCCTAAGTACAAATTCTCTAAATATTTCATGATGTTCTCAGAGAAAGTGGGGTATTTACCTTTATCTAAGTGTATAGTTAATTGCTTGGTTAAAAATATAATCCAAATGGGAAACAAAAATAATATAAAAACAGGGAGGGGGACAAAACATAAGGGACTCGTAAATATGGAGAACAAACTGAGGGTTACTGGAGGGATTGTGGGAGGGGGAGATGGGCTAAATGGGTAAGGAGCACTAAGGAATCTACTCCTGAAATTATCGTTGCACTATATGCTAACTAATTTGGATGTAAATTTAAAAAAAATTAAAATAAAGAATTATAGTGAGAAAAAATATATAATCCAAATGGTAATCCAAATACAATCTAAAGTACAATCCATAGGAAATAGGTGAAATGAGATATTTAATATATACGACATACTGAACATGATAGAGTGAATATATAATATATCGAATAATGATGAAATATATGTGTTAATTTACCTAATAAATCCAAAATTATCAATTCAATGTGCAATTAATATAAAGTGTTATTTTGAACTATTTACAATTGTTTTTCACACTAGGTCTTAGAAATACAGTGTATATATTTACATGTACAACACATGTCAATTTGGGATAGCCACATTTCAAAGTTTTCCGGCAACCTGTGGCTAGTGGCTACCAAATTTGGTACCCAGAACTACTTCACACAATTATCTATTTTACTTACACACTTTCAAAATTTAATTCAACAATTTCTGCTACAATCACATTCATTTGTCAAAACAAATGAGTTGAAATTAAGTTGAAAGCTGATGTCTTCAGAAATCTTTCTAGAAGTTGATATATGTATTTAAAATTTTTAATTAAACTAATTGTGATACAATTTATGTATAATAAAACTCACCATGCAAAGAGTACAGTTCTATGAGATTTGACCACTATATATGGACATGTACTCACTGCTACCATGCAATATAAGAAATTTCCATCACCCCCAAAAGTTCTTTTGTGTATTCTTGCAGTTACTTCCTTTTTCAAGTCCCAAACAACCACTGATACATTTTGTCACTAAAGGTTAGTTAATATTGCCTGATGCAGAATTGTATATAAATGGGATCATACATTATGTGTTATTTCTTTCCAGCTTGTTTTGTTTAACCTAATGCTTTTTGAAATTCCTCCAAGCTCTGTGTAACAATATTTTGTTCCTTTGCAATGTTGAATAATATTCCATTATACGAATATATCACAATTTGTTTACCTATTTACCTGCATTTGAACACTTGACTTATATCCGGTTTTAGGCTATTATGAATAAATCTGCTATGAACATTCTTTTACAAGTCTTTTTGTGGACAAACATTGTCATTTCTTTTGGACAAATACCCATGCATGCGATTTCTGGGACATGTCGTGCAGTCCAAAATGGAATTTGTTTTCTAAAGTGGTTGTACCATTTCACAAAATCAAGAGTAGTATATTACTCCAGTTGCTCTACATTTTGGCATCTTTTGATAGGTTCACCTTTATAATTTTAGTCATTCTATGATTCATAGTAGTAATCTGTAGTGACTAAGGATGTTATTCGTCTTTTCATATGTTTATTGATCATCTAATATCTTGTTTGTGATGTGTCTGTTCAAGTAATTTGCCCATTTTCTTAATTGGTTGTTTTTATTTATCAATTCTGGATATGAGTCCCTTATCAGATATACATATTGCTAACGTTCTCTTCTAATTTGTGGTTTGTCTTTCTATGTACTAAATGGTGAATTCTGTCTTTCAGAGACCAGAGGATTTTATACTTGATGGAGGTCAATTTATTATTTTTTTCCGGTTATGTGCTTTTTGTGCCCTATGAAATTTTGCTCATTCTAAAGTGTAAAACATTTTCTTCTGTGTTTTCTTCTTTTTAATGTATTTTAATAAATATTATTTATTGAATATTATTAAATAAATAAGTTAAAATTTTATTAAAATTATTAAATATTAAATATGTAGTAGTAGTTTTGTTGTTGTTGTTTTCCCATGTGAATATCGAGTTGTTTTAGAACTTTGCTATTGTCCCAGAGGCCACTGAACCTTTGTTTCTTTTTTTTTTTTTTTTGCTTTCCTTTCTATCTTTTTCTTTTTCTTTCTTTCTTTTCTTTCTTTCTGTTTGTTTTGTGTGTGTGTGCTTTAATTTAGGTATTGCTATGAACTGAATTCTGCCCCCCCAACCTCCAACTGATCTGCTGAGTGTCTAATCTTTATCATGACTATATTTTGAGATAGGGCCTATAAGGAGTTAATTAAGGTTAAATGTGTAATCAGCCACTAACCTCACTCAGTAAATATTTTAACTTAGGTATTATAATTTTATCTCTAGAAGTTCCATCTGGTTCTTATTTATGTATCTTCCATTTCTCTTTTACATTATATTTTTCTTTTTCTTTAAAATCTTGACTATTTAAGGCTTTTACTTATGTGGTTCACAATTCTTCATTGCACAGCTAGTGATTGTTTCATTAGATCCCAACATTGCATATGCCAGGCTGTTGAATATGTAAATTTTGTTACCGTCCTTAAAGAGTATTGAAGTTTGTTTTGGGAGGTATATCAATTATATGGAAAAACTTTATTTATTTTATTATTATTTTGTTGTTGTTGTTGTTGTTGTTGTTGTTGTTAGAACCGGTCCAGAGTAGCCTTTACTCAAAAGTAAATATAGTCTTACTACCCAGTTGTGATCCATCAAAGGTTTCTACTCATTGTCTAGGCATTCAATAAGGATTCTTTACTCTCCGCACAAACTTTGAATTTCAACCCTATGTACATCCTGGGAATTAGTGTTTTTATAAATTGCTTGCAGTTGGTTTTACTTGGCTTTGTGAAGTTTCACCCTGTGCACATGCACATTAATATTCAGCCAAGAGCACCACTATATATATTTTTCTGCAAGCCCTATTCTTTCTGATAGTCTATCCTACAAATTCTATCAGCCTCAGTCTCCCCAAATTTCAGTCTGTGTCTCTTCAACCCAACACAACTCTCACGCTTTGCTTTGCTTCTCTTTTCTTGAAATGCAATCCAGAAATTTCCTCCCTCCAGACAGAAAAGCAGAGCAATTGTAGGGCACATCTCATTATCTCAGGAAACATAATTCTATCATTCTATCATTCTGTATCCCAATAATTTCCATATTCCAATAATTAAAAACACTATTTCATGTTATTTTCCAGATTTCTAGTTGTTTGTATTGGAAAACAAACTGCATGCCACTTATTGCTTTATCAGATTTGCAATAAGCACTGATTAGGGAAAAATATAAAGTAAAGAATATTTATTTCCAGATTTGTTGTTGTTGTTGTTCTGTTTCAGAAACAGGACTAATGTGGGATGGAACTGAGACAATAGGCATGAACATGAGAAAAAATATTTTTCTGAAAAGAGAGGGAGTTATGCAGTTAGTACATATCTAAGGGGTGGACAATTAAGAAGTGTTTTAAATTTTTTTCTTTTACATTTATTTATTTCTGAGAAGCAGAGTGAGACAAAGCATGAGCAGGGGAGGGGCAGAGAGAGAAGGAGACACAGAATCTGAAGCAGGCTCCAGGCTCTGAGCAAGCAGTCAGCACAGAGCCTGATGCAGGGCTTGAGCCCACAAACTGTGAGATCATGACCTGAGCTGAAGTCTGATGCTCAACCTACTGAGCCACCCAGGTGGCCCAGAAGTGTTTTGAAAATAACAAGATGGGGATTAAGAAATAGGCAGCTTACACACAAGCATGTAACCACTTTTTCTCCCAACATCTCACTAAAATTATGGTACAGGAATATTAAAAGTATAAGACTTTAGAGGAGAGGAGAGCAAAGCAATGATTTCAATGATTTTTTGAACTATCCAGAGCAATAGAATCATGAACTAATTTAACGAATAACAGTGTGTCTAATGTAAAGGCATTTTGAAAGGGATAGCTCCAAACCACCAAGCTTATTTATCCTGCTGAACCTCTGAGAAGCTTAGTACTCAGAGGGACCATTTCAAAGGTGACAAAATCACGGAGATCAATTTTACATTAACTTTACAATTTTTGTTATAGGAAAGATATTTAAATGCTTTCGGCAACTTCTTTAAATAAAAATTTAACATTTTACATCAAAAATCTATATGTGAAATTCTCATTTTTCAAAGGACTTGATCTTATAATTTGCTAAAGCTGGAACAAATATTTTCACTTTTTCTCCAAACTGAGCAAAGGTGTACAAACTAAGAGATAATTCATGCAATTATTGCTATTTTGAAAAAAAAATGTGTGGGCAAGAACTAAAATGTCTTCTGGTTACTTTTTAATATTGTCAAATTAATATTTACTTGTTTTCTTTTTATGCAATGTACAATTTCATTTCTTAAAGGGATAGAGAGATAACATAATTATCTCTACAATCAACTACAAATATGAATATAATTTTACTGTTTTAGACTCACCTTAATAGACAGTCTGGTTACTTCTGGGTATAAGATTTCTTTGACTAAACATCTAATGAATGACATAGAACTGGATAACACTGCAAACCTGGAACAGAAGAAGCAATTGAATATAGTGAAACATTAATATTGTGGTTTGCTCATAAGTGTAGCAATATAACTAAAAGCATAAAATATAGGTTTTCTTTTGTTAGTAATTCAAAATATGAGTATTATAAAATATATCATGTAATACCAGACAGAATTAGTATCTCTTATAAAATATTTAACAAGTATAGTTGTATACATAAACAAAGAGATCTGTTTCTATTCAGTACATCACAAAAGCAATAGCAAGATTTTATAAATTAATCACTTTAGGCTGATTAAAGGGCATTGTAAAAGCCTGACTTTAGCTTTTTAAAAATATTTGACTACCAACTTCAAGCCATCAAAAAAGAAATATGAAGGCAGATGGTTATTAACTTTGAAAACCTATGTTCCATATTGTCTTTTGAGATGTAGTCAAACACGTTGGTCAGAGTGTCCCATAGGCTGAGATAATTTGTACCTACTAATAGATGTTCATAGTTGCAACCAGCAGATTCAACTATTTTCCCCTTCTACCCCCCACCCCCAGAAAGGAACTGAAAAATATTTCTCTAGCTTTTATAAAAGTATTTACTTATAGGAATAAGAAAGTTTGAATATAACGCTGTTCTCAGAGTCTTGAGGGTTAAAGAGTGCAATGAATGGAACTGCTGGTGTTTATAGTAATAAAATCCCTTGGAGAGTGTCCAAAATCCATTTGCTTAATACCGAATTGTGTGTTCCTATTGCTGTGATAGTGGCATTTCAGTCTATTCTGGAAGAACAGATGCCCACTGTTTGGGTTTTGCAGATTTTCACAGGAGATTGGCTATGTCTGCTCACTAAATGGAAGAACAATTTAGAAAATATCTCTGGCCATAGCTTCTTCATTTAAATTGATTAAGAGTGCAACCTATATAGTAACATTATCATAACTATATATATATATATCTCCAATCTTTCCAAATTGTGTTGACAGATTGATGAATTAATTTGACTAAAAGCCAAACCAGAATTTATTTTTATAGTATCTTATGCAACTGTGCATGCCATTGTAATTTAATTTTCATTAATTTCAATACATATTGAGAAATAGATATTAAAGCTTAAGACATTTAAAGTGCCACATTTCTTTTTAAATCTATGTCATGATTGTTTCAAATATGTCAAAATTCAAAATAATGTTTTTAGGCAACCATAATAGTAATATTTTCTGTGTTAGATACCAAAGTTAATTTTAACTTACCCATCAGTGATACATGGACACATAAATACATACCCAGATAGAATAGAATAGATACAAAGTTTCTGCTAGTAACTTCAGATTTTTATTCTAATCTAAAAGATGGGTATATATCTGTTGGAAGTAACAGTAGCCCATCGGGATATTTCATTTATTGTTTGAAGTTGAAAAACAGTATACAACTGATCATTACAAATTCAATCCCATTCCATTTTAATTGTGTTCGTGATGCTGTTTATCAAGCCTATAATTAATTTGTTTTTGATTCTCTAGCTAATTCGCCACAGGAGATTTTCTTTCTTCCCTTTTCAATACCCTAAGCTGATAATCACTCCCTCCTTCTCTGCATTTTAAAATAGTAGACACTATACAATTTGGTTGCAGAAAATCAGGGTTTTAAGATTTTTCATTTATTAGCTGTGTCTATCTGTTCTCAATGATAGATAATAATAGCGCCTAACTCCTAGGAATAATGTGTAAAAAAAATTGAGCACATACATTGAAGTGTTATGTGTAGCCCATTGTGAATAAATCATTATGTGACAGTGGTTTTCAATGTATGGTCCTGGGAAGAACAGCATCAGAATATGAGGAGTTTGTTAGGAATGCAAAGCAATTAAATCCCATCCCAGACCTAATGAACCAGAAATTCTAGAGATAGAGCCTAGTAATCTGTGTTTTCATAAGCCATGCGGGTAATTTTGATGCTCAGTGAAGTCTAAGAATCATTAGTTTAAGTAATCTTACTTGTCTTTCAACTTGGTATCAGAGTCTTGCCTGCTACAGTTGTTTCATAACACCCTGTAATTTATATTTAATGATTTTCAAGGGGTCATTGACAATGATATTGATCTTTCATATATGGCCTTATGACTTAAATTATTAAATATGTAATGAAAATCATCTCTATATATGGACTTAAACATAATTACATAAAACACAATATAAGCCATGTAAATATCTATTTTAATATTAGTTTGAAATTTCACCTACCTATGGAATTGGTAAAGACATCATACATCATGTTTTGTTAGGGTCTAGGAAATATCACTGTTTTGCTCCAGTTTAGGTTTATTATCATTGCTCAAATTCTAGTAACTTACTTCCTCTCTCCCCCCTCCTTCTCTCCTTCCCTCTCTTCTATCTTTTCCTTCCTTCCTTCCTTGCTTTCCTCTCCTTTCCTTTCCCTCTTTCTTTCTCTTGCTGTTTCTTTCTTTTCTTTCTCTTTCTTTCTTTCTTTCTTTCTTTCTTTCTTTCTTTCTTTCTTTCTTTCTTGTTACTTTCCTTTCTTTCTATCCTCTTTCTCTTTCTTTCTTTCTTTCTTTCTTTCTTTCTTTCTTTCTTTCTCTTGTTTCTCTTTCTTTCTCTTTCTTTCTTTCTTTCTTTCTTTCTTTCTTGTTACTTTCCTTTCTTTCTATTCTTTCTTTCTTTCTTTCTTTCTTTCTTTCTTTCTTTCTTTCTTTCTTTTTCTCTTTCTTTTTCTTTCTTGTTTGTTTGTTTCTTCCTTCCTTCCTTCCTTCCTTCCTTCCTTCCTTCCTTCCTTCCTTCCTTTTCTTTCTTTCTTCCTTTTCTTTCTTGTCATATGTCATCCTTTACCATGTTTGCTTTCTTTAAATAGTGTTGTTACTACTACTGCAATCACATAAGGATGTCTTCATGCATTTGTTTTTAATTAGCTTTAGATAAACAATTGCTGCTAGAATATCATAGATGAAAAAAAGTGAAAAGAACAGCAAAAACAAATAATAGAGGTGTTATTTAATGAAACTTACTGATTTTTGTATGTGAATATGTTTAGTTGCAGTGTAAAATACTTTCTTACTCTGGGTTGAGTAAAAAAAAATGGCTTGTATAATGCCTACCTTCAATATTGGTTTTTTTTTTTCCGTTTTTTTTCTCTCTCTCTTCTTTGTCTTCTGCCAACACTGCTTTAATGGTTTTGGGTTTTATGCTTCATTCCTTTGGGCAAAAAAAGGGTAAATCCAAATATTTACAAGCTAAAAAACATACTCCCTATTATAAAGAAATATATCTTTATTAAGCATCTCTGTCTATAGCTGTTTAAGGTTTTAATATTTAACCATTTCTATCCCACTGTTTGCTGATTTGTTACAGAATTCTTACACCATAAAACACTATGCATTTTCTTGCAATTTCGATTACTTTATCTCCAACTTATGTTTTATTCATAACAACATAATGAATTATCCCAAGTATAATGCAATTTATAAAATTACTTACTTATGTTCCAGGAGAAAGTTCTACCTGCTTCAACTCATTTGATATTAACTATAACTATATAAGTTTTATTATCTCCGTTTTACGGATGAGTAAACTAAAGAAAAGACTGTTCAAGATCACATGTTCAAGGTCACATTATATAAGTGGTAAAGCAGGTATTTAAGTGATGGTGGTCTTGTTATAGAGCCCTTGTTCTTAGCTGCTTCAAGATAAAACCAAAACAAGGCTTAAGAGTAGCAGTTTTCAGAAATTTCACTTCAATCATCTCAAACAATTTTTATTTTCTTTTTAGTAGGACTAAGAGAAAGAGTCAGCATTAAAACTCCTCTAGGGTTTTACATAATTTTGAATTTTAACGTTTGAACATTTGAGGGATGTGGGAATGGAAGGCTCATCTCTTAACTGTTAAATTACTATCTCTGAAGAAAAAATGTCCACTTTGGATAAAGAGACTCAGGAAAACATAAAGAAGGATCTGGCTGGCTTACTTCTCTCTTACCCTCCTCCCCCATCTCCAAGCACCCTTGGTGTTCCACTCCACTCTGAAAAAGTGCCTAACTCAGAGGTGTCTATGGGAGAGAGAGAGAGAATGACTGATTATATTCATTTTGACTGAGGGTATATTTGATTACTCTTTCCCTTTAAAATATTCCTAGTCTTGGGGCGCCTGGGTGGCGCAGTCGGTTAAGCCTCCGACTTCAGCCAGGTCACGATCTCGCGGTCCGTGAGTTCGAGCCCCGCATCAGGCTCTGGGCTGATGGCTCGGAGCCTGGAGCCTGTTTCCGATTCTGTGTCTCCCTCTCTCTCTGCCCCTCCCCCGTTCATGCTTTGTCTCTCTCTGTCCCAAAAATAAAAAAAATAAAAAAAAATAAAAAATAAAAAATAAAATAAAATATTCCTAGTCTTGGGATGCCTGGATGGCTCAGTCAGTTAAGCATCTGACTCTTGACTTTGGCTCAGGTGTGGAGCATGCTTGGGATTCTCTCTCTCTTCTTTCTCTGCCCTTCCACTGCTCCCACTCTCTCTCTGTCTTTCAAAAACAAATCAATAAGATAAATAAATAATAAATAAAATGTTCATAGTCTTGGGAATTTTATTTTGCATGATTTTCATAGTTATCTTTCCCCCCATTAGTTTCCCTTTAAATTCTTATCACATTTTATCTTCTCTTTTTTTATTCTTCTACTTTATGCTTTTACATCTTTGGCTCCTTTGGCTTTCTTTCTGTTTTGTTGCTTTAATTAATGGTATTTATTTTTAAAATATGATGTTTTCCAGTCAGGGATGAGGTTGAGGTCAATGAGGTACTTGCCTTGGGACACAGTATTTAAGACAGCATCAGAAGTCAGTAATCAAGATATATAATATTCATGGAGTATCAAAAAATCACTGAAATTTGGGCTGGTCCTCTCTTTTCGGTATATAAAGTTCTACTGAAATAAGCACTGGGATTGGGTGATGTAAATGAGGCATAGCCATCCAAGTGCAGGGTCAAATTGCCTTTACAGTTTTGCTTACAGTCTTTTTTACATTATTTTTATTTTTGACAATATTGCATTAAAATATTACTTACATTATGTACCTATTTTGTATCCCTTTCAGACAATGGTCTATTCTCACATCACCCTAGTTCCAACCTGGAAATATAGAGATTTGTTTTTGTTTTCACTAATACTGAAGTCCACTTTCATGCTCTGATTATTATTTTCTCCATGAGGTCTACAGCCAAAATCTTTCCCAAAATGTAATGATTCTGTTCTTCTAGATATAGCATGTGGATTAGTAGACTTTTCTTAAGTACTCGACATATATCAGGCTATGCAAAGTATGGCCTCCTCTAAATTCAGAGCACAAGTTCCACACACATCTTTTATTTTCAATACAAAATATAATGAATCTTCCACGTATCAAACTGGGATGAATCCCATAACTCTTGGTATGCTCTTCAGATTTTCCCAAACTATGCAAGGTTATGGAATTCCTAATGGTGACTTGAATACTTTAACTGAAATGATACATCTTTAACACTTTAACTGAAATAATACATCTAAAGAATAAACATCACTGAAATTCTTCTTCCCTGTTTTTTTTTTTCCCTTGGTGTCACATGATGTTTCTAACTCTAGTCCTCCACAGAATAGCCATTACCAGTCCATGTTGTAATAAGGCCTTCTGGGTCTAAGATCCAGCACAAACTGTCATAATCCTATATTCAAAGAGATTTTAACTCTCTCTACATCAAGTGTAATTAAATTTATTTTTGCTGACCTCCATTCTCTGTTTGTTTACTTATTCTCAGCCTTTATTGTTAGGACTCAAGCTATGTACTTGGTCTTCTGGAAAAGCTTCTGGCATCAATCTCATGCGAAGTAGATGGTAGTTATTTCTAAAGAACCAAAGTCCTTATCTTGAGATTACTTCAATAGCTTAAATTCCCATTGCCTTCAGGTAATTTAACATCAGGAGTTTTGCACTTTTATGCACTGAGGCAACCTGCCCACCAATACATGTCTCCTGACTTTGACTGATGCCCAATGATCAGGTATGGAATACTATTTGTTTTCCCTTGGAAAAGTACCAAGATTTTTATGTATATTGGATCCTCTTCCTCTCTTCTAATGTATTTTCAATTCTAGCAATGTCAAGTAGTAGGTATTTTATAAAGTCAAAAAGAAATAGAAATTCCAGGGGCTCTTGGGTGGCACTGTCAGTTAAGCATCTGACGTTGGTTCAAGTCATGATCTCACAGTTCATGGGTTTGAGCCCTGTGCCACATGCCCTGTGCCCCACATTCGGGCTCTGTGCTGACAGCTTAGAGCCTGGACCCTGCTTTGGATTCTGTGTCTCCCTCTCTCCCTGCTTGTGCTCTGTCTCTCTCCCTCAAAAATAAATAAAACATTAAAAAAAAAAAAGAAACAGAAATTTAAGGATAGTTTTCAGTGACAATTTATAGAAGTAAGGAGATGAACTTTTTTCAAAAGAAATTAATTAATAAAACATATTCTGTGTAGTTGAGGATTTTTTTTTCTTACGCTGTTCATCGGCCTCAATCCACAGAGAAAGGAACTCACTATATTCTTTCCTCTAGAGAACACTATTTCCTGACATAGAAAGAACATTTCTTCTAACACAGGGCCCGATACTGAGCTATATTTTCTGGAGGATGTCAGTCACAAAGTAAGTCTTTACTTCCGCTTGCTTTGCTCTCCTGCTGTTTTGCCTTTCCCTCCACACAGACACAGTTGGTTCCCATTATGGGCTCTTTCCTTTCCATCTTCTGGTATTTGGCATCTCCTACCTGCCTCCACCCTTCCAACCCCTGCCAATCTCCATTCTCTGCCCAGATTGTAGAAGACCTTCAGTCCTGAATCTACAAAGTTATATTTGTAGACCAATGGCAGGGATCAAAACCAATTTGGGGAGAGAATCAGAGATTCCTGTAGGTTTCATTTCTAAAGCATAGTTGCACTTGTGATTTTATAAGATACACACTTGACCATAATACAGCCAATATTTTGATTGCTATTTAACATTCTAGTTTTAAATTCTCTTTTGGGTTAAATCCCAGGAGTAAGTGGAGAGGGTTGTTGTTGTTGTTTTTTTTTTTTCCCCCACAGCTTTCAAAATGCTGTTACATATGATCACATTTATAATCCTTTTAATTCTATGGATTAGGTGATCAGTTGTTCTTAAGTGAGATATTAGAAATTTGGAGATCTTCTCATAAACAAATATTAAAGAAAAAAGGAGGGGTACATTGGTAGCTCAGTTGGTTAAGTGTCTGACATCAGCTGAGGTCATGATCTCACTACTTGTGAGCTCGAGCCCCGCATCTGGCTCTGTGCTGACAGCTCAGAGCCTGGAGCCTGCTTCGGATTCTGTGTCTCCCTCTGCCTCTGCCCCTCCCCACTTATGCTCTGTCTCTTTCTTGCTCTATCTCTCTTTATCTCTCAAAAATAACTAAACATTTAAAAAAAATGGAAACTTGGAATTCTTAAATATATTTGCATAATTACATGGATTGGGAGAGGTAGGATTTGGATCCAGGTTTCTTGGTTACAGGCGTTGGCCTCTTAATCGCTATGCAGGACTAGCACACACTAGCCTCTCAGAAGTCCCTGAATGCTTCTCTTACACTTCAGCATTACTCCACCATTTCATTACTCCATATAGCAATTCACTCCCAAAACTGGTTCTGAGTTTGGTCAAATAAGATGTGGGTGAGGATTTTTGGATTGAGGACTTTTCCCGTTTTATTGTTCTCTCAAGAGCCAGAAACAGATCAAAATCAGGTCGGTTTTATAAGACTCACAGTGCACAATTACACCTTTCTTCTATTGGCAGTAATGCCCTCCAAATGCAGTAAGGAAGTGGTCAATTTTCTAAAGTGGCTCATTTATGAATGGCGTAAAAATATACAATTGATACTAAGGACCAAATCAGAAACGTGGGATACACAAAAAGAATCAGGGAATAGTGAATCCCCTCTAGAATAAAGAAGTCCCTGAAGCAATAATTTTGCCTAAACTTTCTTTAATAATTTTGTATGCCAAATTTCCATGCCAGCAATACTCACATGTCGGAAAGCTATGCCTGTGCTCCATTACAACAGCTGTCAAACTCAGACTCTTTCCCCGTGGAATAATTTTAAATGACACATTATCTAGCAGAATTGAGGTGAAGTTTAGCCAGTACTTACATCAAACTGTAGGTTTCAGTGTGGCAAACGCCTGAGTGAAAATAATTCTAACATTTCTACACAGTATCATGAATATGACTGGCCTTTCCAGCAGAGATTTGAAAACATATAGTTGTTCTAAATGAAAAACAGAAGGCAAAGGAAAGAATTAGATTGGGACTGTCTCTGGTCACTGGCCTGCTTTGTGGATTGTATCAATACTGTTTCAATGAGGAATAAAGAAAGTTTCTCCTAGTGTGGGTTTTTCTTTTTAGAAAGAAAAGTTCCCTACAAAAGTAAGTTTCCTACAAAAAATAGAAGAAGAAAAGATAAAAAGGCAACAGCCGTGAAACCGCCTCAACAAAGTGACTAAAGTGATACATTAATTTATAAGTACCTTCTAAATCTTTTCCTTCTTAATAAACATGTCAAGGTAAGTAACCCACTGGCACAACATATCACCATGCGTCTCATATCCCAGTCACTAATTGGCACTGAATTTTGCCTTTTGATTTGAAAAATCACAGTACTCTTTTTTTATTCATTTCTGAAAACAATTTGCTAACTAATGTCATCAGTAAGTTTGTTTTTCTTTTCGTGAATCTTATGCAAACAGTGGTTTGTGCTGGTTTCCCAAGATCTACAAGCATTTTGGTCCTGTCGCAGTTTGGAGATATTATGATCAACAGTGTCTCAGTGTATAATGAGGTGTGGCTGCATACTGACATAGACCCCACAGTTACCATCAGACTAAGCCAAGTACATGTACATGAAGAGGCTATACAATTTTTTCACTTTTTTTCTTTCCCATTCTGAAAACAGCACTATTCTTTACGAGAAAACAATTATTGATTTTTTTGTAATTTTACACTGATTTTGCAACTACTTTTTAGTCTTTGAACTGACAGTGATAATATGATTCAAGAAATAGATACCCATATCTATCATATATATTCTGTGATAAAGACATTTTAAAAATAAAGTCAGTTAATTTGAAATTTTCACAATAGGCGAAGAATTTTGCCTACTTAAACCTACAGTTTAGTCCCAACTAACCATTTAATGCTCTATGGAACAAGAAAAATCTAGTCTGCTGCCTGTTTTGTGTGGCCAGTAACACAAGAATGTTTTTTTTTTTTATATTTTTAAAAGTGATTCAAGAAAAAATCAAAATAATAGTATCTAGCGTCATGTTAAATTATACAAAATTCAAATTAATGTCCATAAGTAAAATTCTATTAAACACTGGTTTACATAATGTCTATTGCTATTTCTGCACTATAATACAGTTGAGTGATTGAAACGGACACCTTATGGACTTGCAAAGCCAAAAATAGTAAATTTCTGGCCCTTTACAGAAAAAGGTTGCAGAACCCTTCTCTAGATGTACTCAAGTAAGTGATTAATCCCTCCAGTTGTCTGCTTCCTGTGTTAAATGGAGGCAAAACCCCTTCTCCAATTGAAGTAGGTAGTCACTATAAAACGACATCTTGGCTTAGATGGAGGTTCTTGGATTCAGGAAGCTAGAAGTGACCATCAATGCGTTTACCCCATCAATATTTCAGTTGATATATGAATGATTAGATAACTTACCTAAGTTTACTAAACTTGATACTGGTTGTGAAATACTAGAAACCAGATTAAAATACTAATAGCTGCCAGTTTTATATGCTCAGTATCTTTTGGCTGTTGTGCCAAATGTTTGTATACATTTTTGTATTTAATCCTCACAACCTTGCACATTAGGTATTTTCATTAACATTTTTTATAACTTAATTGGACCTGATAGGACTTAAGTAACTGCCTCATTGCTTAAAGCTTGTAAGAAACAGAGACATTATTCTGATTCCAGTGCCTCCGACTCATAGGATTTTATTTAATTACAAACTAATGTATTCCTTCCTTAGAAATGTTTATTCCCTTTTACTAAAGTTATAAGAAAATGCATATTTTGTGAAAGAAATGAGTATGGTTCATAGATGATAAATATTAGGAAACAATAACATGTAATTCCTTTTGTATGGAAGAAAACAATACTGATTGAAGTACAAGGAAAACAATGTTCCAGTTCTACATGTGTAGTCTTGCTCCTGCATTTGTTGGGTGAATAGTCCTGAAACAATACTGAACAGTAACAGATCAAGCATCTAAAAATAGGCATATATTTTTACCAACCCAACTTCAAGGTGTTTTTCAGGACCATCTTTTCTGTGTCTCAGTTTAAAAAGCAAATTGTTGGGGTACCTGGGTGGCGCAGTCGGTTAAGCGTCCGACTTCAGCCAGGTCACGATCTCGCGGTCCGTGAGTTCGAGCCCCGTGTCAGGCTCTGGGCTGATGGCTCGGAGCCTGGAGCCTGTTTCCGATTCTGTGTTTCCCTGTCTCTCTGCCCCTCCCCCGTTCATGCTCTGTCTCTCTCTGTCCCAAAAAAAATAAATAAAAAACGTTGAAAAAAAAAATTAAAAAAAAAAAAAGCAAATTGTTATGATTACCTGATTTGACTCTTTCTTCATTTTATAAAAATATTTTCATACATATTTTATTCTATCTTTGAATCAATTGAACAATTTTATTCATCATTCAGAAATAAGAACGTGGAAAAGAAAAGTAAACTAAGTCCTAGAGAGTAATAGACAAGAGGTAGGGCCAAATGTCATGATCCCAAGTACTAGTTTGGGGCTTATTCTTCTGTTCCTGGGAGAAGGCTACTAGTAACACGGTGATTCTTTTGTTAGTGGCCAGGGATAAAGAGAACTGCCTGTGTCTGAGGGAAAGAGAGGCAAAGGGAATTGTTTTTCTCCTTTCCCATAATAATAAATGAACCTCACTAACTTCTTTTAATACGTGAAGCATGGACTATTATTGGCTATTATTTAGAGCAAATTTACTATTTTTATGTTTGTTTTTCTGCGGTTTATAATTGGGAGATTTTTTTTTTTTTTTTTGCATTTAGTGGATAACTCTACTGTTTATTTTATTCTTCTGTAAAACACAAGGAAAAGTTTAAATCAAAGTTGACAGACCCATTTTTCCTCCATTAATTGAAAAGCATGGTTTATTCAAATATGCAGGCAGTGAACATTTTTATGAGTAGTTATCTTTGATGCCATTCATGCAACGTTCCTATTAAAGTATGAACATTTTCAAATGCAAAACAAATATATCTTTGATTGGCTGAGTGAATTCTGTAGAGAGACTTCTGTAGAACAGGCCATGTCATTTTGTGTTTTTAATATGATCTGATGAACACCATTGTTCCCTTTATTCAAGAATTGTTTGGCTTTTCCCAGAACAAAGATGCTGTGACTACAGCTACAATTTTAGTTTTAAGATTACAGATTGTAATCATCCTATTACAGTATCTGATATGTTATATTCAATAGACTACCTTGTATATTACTCTCTACCAAGAATAAAGAAAAAGTATTTCCCTGAATGAATCCAAAATTATGCTGAAGTCACACAAATGTTGAATTAGATACCAATTTGGGAATTGTAACTTTTAACTCTGTACTGAAACAATCTTAGGGTTATGAGTTTTATCCATAAAATTTTAGTTTTATCCATAAGAGTCCCTGTTACATTTTTAACCTTATATGCCTCACATTTGTGTGAAAGTATATGCTACAAAATCTACAATAAAGAAATTACAAATTATTTTTCTGTTTTAACATTTTGTCTTTTCTGCTTTTGGTTTAAAAAATAAAATAAATGGAATTAGTAATACCAGTTATAGAATCACTATGTCAGAGATTTTTTACAATACTGGAGAAAGGTTTAATTAGTGAAAAGAAATATAGTCCAGAATACAACTGTATTCACAGAAGACAAAAATATTCCAGTGAAGTGATTGTGGAAATCCTGGAATAGTCTTCATGAAAAGAATCCTCACATTTCATGTTTTAAATGAAAGCAATAACAACAACAATAATAATAAAGAGAGTTATTAGGGTATAAGCATATTGAGTTGTCTGAAAGTCATGGGTATTTGTCAAAAGAAATCACAGCAGGCAGTTAAGATGTCTGCAAGTGGCATGTATTATTAAAAACTTTTTGGTGTATTTTCTCTCTGAAGTCGGAAGCAAGGTGATCTCTTGAGAATAAAAGGGGAAAGCAGGATTAGCAGGTTTAGGAGAGGAGAAAAGTTTCAAAATAATTATTGCATTATACACACCCTTTGCACACAGTGAATGCTGTCCATTGACTTGAAATTGTAGATAGCATTTGCAGAGCCTTAACACTGTTTGTAATCCTGCCACTTCAACGGAATTGTTGAATCAATTTGGTCAAACATCATGTTAATAAGGTCAAAAAGCCAGTCAAACTGGTTGTCTGAATTCAATGATTGTATGACCGAAGTGATTAGTGGAAACAGCCCTGAACTCACATTCATCCCAAACCTTGTCTTCTAAATAGCTGTCCTGTTTCTGATACTAGGTTGTTTCTGTACAGTCTTTCTGTTTACGTTAATGTTTCTCAACATTTTAGAGGTCACACTTCCTACTAAAAGCATAGTAAAATTTATGCCTTCTCCTAAAGTTTTTCAAATTCAAAATAATTTTTTAAATGCCAAAAGAAAGAGTCTTTCACTTGGTTTTCAAAATAAAGATACCTCTTCTTTATCATGATGAGCCAATACCCATTTTCCAGGAAATTGTCAGTTCAGCAGTGGCCTTGAAACTTCATTCTGTTCCATTATTTCCATATGCCCATCATGTACTAGTAAACATCTATTAATAATAAAAATCTCCCCGTTTTCCCACATTGAATTCTTGTTAACTTACACTTATACTACTGTTATATATTAAACTCGCTGGGTATTAATTCTATATATACCATACAATACGCAGCACAGTTATTACTAGTGCAGATCTGGTGGAAAGTAGGTTAAAGATTTATCAACTTGAGCCAGTGATATCTCATTTAGGCTTCCCACTGTTTACATATTGAAATCAATCTTTGTATTAAGATGATAGGGTAAATCAAGTCTAGATCCAGACTCTGAGTAACATGTTGTTTTTTAGGGGTATCATTATAGGGCAAATAGGATCTACTTGAAATTCTTTTTTGGTAAAGTTATTAACTATGGAAAAGACCAAAACCATTAACTAACTGAAAAGACTCAACATTGTCATACATCAAATGATATCATACCAGGAGCATCTTTCAATAATCCCTTGATAATTTCACTGAAAAAAATTGAAAATTGAAATGTGATAGTGTTTATGAATGGAGATTAAGTTTCCACATCTTACTGTTCATCCTGTGTATCGTACCCATCATGACTCAGACGGTCTTCCATTTCTTTTTTGCCCCATCCAAGAGATGTACCTGATGCTAAGTCTCCTTGAGGACTTTAGGAGCAAAAGAAGAATTTTCTCTTTCCCCTACTGCCATACATTAAAACAAGAAGTGAAGGCAGCCAACAGGGGTGGAGTTTGGAAAGGGAATATTTCACTAAAATAGGAAACACCAAAAAGAAAATATTGAAAATATCCAATAATGGGTTAAAGATCATGAAACCAGCACTATATTTAATGAATTCAAGGTAACTTGAGACAGTGAAATGTAAATGTTGACTAACCAGTTACATATAGGAGCTGGAAGTTACATAATAGTGTTTTTACTTGAAAAATAAAGTTTAGCGTCCTCATAGTTATTACCATCCATGGGACACTGCAGTCAGAGAGCTATTAAGTATCAGCATCATATTCTTACAACAAGCTCATTGAAAAATCCTGTGCAAATGCCTCCAATATATCTCCTATATATCAACTTCTCTTTCCTCCTTCAAAGCACTATCTCAATTCCAGTCACCAGAAATAGCCTCATAGGCTTCTAATTTACACTCATGTCTCCTTTTCCAAGCATAGCTTCATAGTCCTCAAAAAATATGGTTTCTCCAGAAATGGGACCTTATTTATCAAAATCACTGTTTTGATCCAGTCATCTTAAATGCTGTATTTAAAATGCATTGCTACTGTTCATACGGTATTGCCCAGGCCTTGCATGGGGTGGCCTCAGCCTATATTTTCCACCTCACCTAGTTATACATCCTCCTGTGCTCCATCAATATTGTTTTCAGTGCTTTCTTTGCACCGATCTCCTTCCTCTGCAGGGATTTCTGTGTATCTTGCATACATTAGTCACTCTACCTCCTTCCCATAAAATATGGCCCAGTATAGTTTCATCAAATCAATCATTTTGAGTTACTACTGCATACTCGAAAGTGAATTATACACAGGAAGAAAAAAAGAAGAATAACTAAGATGTAAGTAGCCATTCAAATATGAATAAAAGAGATCGAGTGTAGCCATAAAACAACAACAGCAACAACAACAACAACGAAAACACTTTGGAAAGATATTTCTAATAGTCTAACAAGAAATTATTACATAAGCTATATTTTGGGAGTATTTATTTTTCCACTAAGAATACAGCCAGGAATTAGTGTTTGGTTCTTTTATTTATTTATTTTTGGCTCCCTTATCCAGTTTTATTAATCTCTTACTTAGTCTTTAAGGGGGTGTTATGTATCATATACTATTTTTATTATTATACCTTAATTAAAGATGATCTCTATTTCATCTGATTTACGGCAATCTTTTTTTAAGAGAAATAAAGTGACTGTTACTTTTATAATTATGCCCTTTGTCTGTAGGTAGACAAGTAAAATGATTTCTAGATTACTGTAATCCACAAAACTAGATGCAACTGAAGAGATTAGATATTTTTTTTAAAAATTTGAGCTACTAGTGTGTGTTTCATGAATTTTATCTGTCTAAATGGACACGCGGATTCTTGAACCATTTATGGTTTGCCAATTTGGGAGATTTACAGTTTTCTGAGCTTTTTTGTTAAGTACTAAACGTCTATGCTAATAAGCATTATGAATATGGCCAATTTTCAAGCTAACAGTTCCAGGTATTAAGGCTGAATATATGGAATATAATTCCAGTATACTAGATTAATAATATTCAAGTACATGGTAGGGTTCATGGGAGAATTTGTTCAGAAAATTTAAAATATATATCAATTATGATAATATTATATTTAAAATATATACTGATTATAATAATTGGATAGTTTTTATCTATCCCAGAAAAAGCAATATTAGTTATTTACGGCTTCTCCTATACTTTTCTCTATTTTACTATGTATGACCAAAAGCGATAATGTCAAATTTAGTCACTGAAAACAGAAACCACTTATAAGAACTCTAATACATCACTACTCTATATGGTGTTTCTGAGTCTCCTGAGAGTCTAATTATATCTGCCATTTCCATGGTAATTTATAATTGATCGAAATTTTTTTCTATTCTCCAAAGCTGCTCTGCACCATTAAGTGCAGACTTTACAAGATACTGGAGAGACCAGACCTGCTTTTGCTCAG
Organism: Neofelis nebulosa; assembly: GCF_028018385.1. Taxonomy (NCBI): domain Eukaryota; kingdom Metazoa; phylum Chordata; class Mammalia; order Carnivora; family Felidae; genus Neofelis; species Neofelis nebulosa. Next base: position 92,632,946 of record NC_080784.1, on the reverse strand, counting down.
CGCTGCATCCACAGTAACTTGCCTACTAGCCAAAAACATTAAAAATAAGTGGAATTATTTATTTTGCTAATAAATTGCCTATCTGTGATGTACCTATGCAGGCAATCAACAATAGGATAAAAATAAAGTATAAAAATTATTTATATCTGTACTTCACTACGGATTAATTTTGAACAAAATTTAAAGAAACACCTCTTAATCTTATTGAGCGAAGAAAATTATTGTATAATTTTTATATTTACTTTAGAGATAAATAAATGCTGAAAATATACTTGAAAGTAGCCACTGATTGCCCTTAATAATGATCTTAACCTGTGAATAGGAAAATAATGCCTTCTCAGTCCCAGATTCATGTTTTATGTGAGCTCTTTGTACATTAATCTTTGTTGATGATTTAAAAACTCATAGCTTCATATATATCAGAAATTAGTAATGTATATGTTTATAGACTATTTTGTGATCTCATGTGATAATAAATAGAGTGTCTTTTTTCCAATCACCAAGTATTCAACAGCGTGAACACAGTTTATGAGTCCATTAATAAACATCTCAAGATACTTCTAAATGTCTGAGATAGCCTTGGGCCTTTTATAAATCAACCCATAACACACAGTCTAAAGCACCTTTAGGATATTTAATATGACCATTTAATTAAACATTTAAAAAAAAGAAAGCAATAAAATTTAAACTTATTTCCATGATAAATATGAGTAAATGAATATACGTATATAAAAATAAAGAAAAAGGAGTTCCAACTACTTTTCCTAATAATCCTGTCCATTGGATATACTAGCTGTCTTTTCAAATAGCATAATACATCTAATTTTCCATTTATATAATTGGACATATTATTTTTTAAATTTTTTATTTTTTTAATATTCATTTATTTTTGAGAGAGAGGGCACCAGCAGGGGAGAGGCAGAGAGAGAGAGGGACAGAGAATCTGAAGCAAGGTCTGTGCTGACAGCAGCCAGCCTGATTCAGGGCTCAAATTTAGGAACTGCGAGATCATGACCTGAGCTGAAGTCAGACACTTAACTGTCTGAACTACCCAGGCGCCCCTGGACATATTTTTAAAATAAGCTTTGGGTTTCCTTTAAAATGTGAAACCTTATTTCATTGGCATGGCTGTTCTTTTCTACTGCCCTTTACTAACACCAAAGCTTTTTTCAAATTTTATTTTGTATCGGAAAAACTCAGTTCAGACTGGCAGTGATAAATATCCCATTAAAATCTCTAAGCCACGTAAAGATTTTGTTTTGTTTGTTTGTTGTACGTGAAAATTACACAATATAAATCTTCTGCTTAAAATCCTCTAATAGCTTTCCATTGTCTAACAGACTAAATTCCTAATTACTTAAGCTAGCTCTTAAGTATATCTGAACCTCGCCTGCCTTTCATTCTTCCTCCTTTTCCTCTAGCTACATTGGTTTTCATTTAGTCACATTTCAGAGCTTTCCACATACATTTCCCCCTTCTGCCATACTTCATCTGGAGTTTTAAGGTTAATCTGTCATGATGCCATCCAATACTGTCTCTATCTTGCCATTTAATCATTGCCATCAACTGAAAGGGTTAGCATCATGAAGACAAAGAATATCTCTTCTGTTCACCATAATATAGCCAGTGCTTAGCACAATACTAGGAGATAAATATCTATCTATTAAATGAATGAATGTACTAATCTGTAATGTTCGCGGTACACTTAACCTGGTAGCAGCCATGGCAACTTAATTAGCATCTTCATTGCTCTCACAGGTCTAATTCTCTTTTGTGGTCATTTGATAAAGTTCACAAAATCCCTTTGCATATGCTGCCCTATTTTGATCCTGATAATAGCCTTTGTGAGATCAGTAGTGTTTTCCTTAGTTTTTCAACGTTAGAGTTAAGATCTGAGGGAAGAAGGAGAGGTAAAATGAAATCCCACAGGAAAAGCTAACACCCAAGCATTGTGAGCCTAAATACAGCCATAGTTTCAGTTAACCAACAGAAAATGTGTTTACTATTAGCTTCCTGAATTTGCTTAACATCTGAGACTGAGATATATAGACAGTGACAACTATTTGTAGATTTTGGATTAAATATTTCATAAACTCAACAAAATCAGTTTTTCTCGATACACTACTAAATCTATCATTTATTATTTTTTTTTATAAAACTTGCCTGAGCTTCCTCTCCTTTTATGCATGTTACTCTTTTCCCCTAACCATTGCTAATGGCTTGCTAAATTTAATACTGAGAACAATTATTTTCAGTGATAAGAAGACACTAAAATGAAATTTTTACTGTATCACTTAGAAACTAGGCCATGTTTATTGGTTGTTTGATTGAACAGACTGTTACCACTTAGATATACATATAACTCTGTCTTAAGCTCACATTTATTTAAATAAAATGAAATTTAGATGTTGAGATTTTAACTAAACTTCTCCACAAAGTTGCTGCCTTGACATCCGTTTTCTGTGGCCAAGCTGCTTACTGGGGAGACTAAACTGACATTAGCCGCTCCTACAAGCACATGCCCTAGATAACAGCTTGAAGTCACAATAAATATACGTTCCTGATATGACTCCCTAGGTGCCCTTGTGATCAGCAGTCTCCCTTACAGGCTGAAGGTTTTTCCTTGGTATACCCCTTAGATAAGACCTTCCCCTAAGCTTAGCAAAAGCCCACTGTTTTGGGTTCGAAGTGAATCATTCAACCTTAGCTTGGAAACCCAAAGTACTCAGTCCTCAAACCCTAATAAAGGAATGTGTTCCCAGGTCCCATATTTCTCTTGGCCTACACTCTGCCTTGACTTCCCTGTGGGTGGCCCCTTGAGACCACTGTGTACTTCCTCCAGGACCTGTGAGTGATAAATTTCTCTATTTCAATTCCCTTGTGGTCTTTTCTTGAACATGGCCCACCATCTGACAGCCTGGCCTCTACTTAACACATGTTAATTTAACAAAGTCGAAACAATAGATTATATTAAATTTCTATTATATCTACCCTAATTTATTTCATGCCTATTTATATGGTTAAAATTATTTCCTTTACCAAGTATGGCTAGACATGACATTTCACATTAAGAAATTAATGATTTGGGTACAGGCAAAGTTAAATAGAAATTAAAGAGAAAACACTGAATCAGTATTGGATTTATAAATATATTATGCCAAGTGTACTCATAAGATGAGAGCAATAAATGGAGGTACTTAGAAATGCAATGTATAATGATGACCATACTTGTTCAAATCTAAGATAACCTCAATTGAAAGATGCACCACTTTCACATGTGGGACTACAAAATAGTAATAATAATAATAATAATAATGATAATGATAATAATGATACTATCAATTAAGCATTGACACCACACCTTAATGATGCATTCTCAAGATGTTTCTCCCTAGGCTAATGTTGCTTTGAAATTTCATTCAGAAGTTTTCAAGGAATTTGTCAGTATTTTCACCTTCAGTTTTATTGCCTAACGTGAGGTATGTCAGTAACAAAATAGACTATGGTTTCAACTACTATTTGTTATCTTCCTTTCTAAGTCAGTCCTATAATCATATTGTTGCTTTGCAAATAAATATGGAATGATAGTTATTGTCCATTGGGATACATTTTCTTTACTGATACATCAAATTACATTCTACTGATTTTTTCTCATACTTTTACACATACCCAATAATCATTTTCTTGAATGCCCAGTGTCATTTTTTGTAAGACATATGAAGAGCAATTAAATCCAAAATTATGTTACAAAAATTGCTGGTAAAATAATTAAGGTGAAAGGGTATGAAAATATTCTGACTAATATCATATATGTAACGGAAATTTCAACCATTACATAATGGTTGCTCATCAAAAGCAATAGTTAGGTATCACCAATTGTACAGGTCCAAAATTCAGAAAATTCAGAGCTATGAGGTAAGGGTAGAGAAAAGAGGGGAAGAGAGACAAAGAGAGAGAGAAAAGTGGGGCTTGAAAAAATTAAACATTATATGATGCTGATGAGTGGACATAAAAGCCAGGGCAATAGTGTTATATTCATATCCCATGATGTTTTTTTCCTTCTGTGCACTAATGCTTTTAAGTGAAATGTGAATAAAAAAATGGTAGAAATAAATATTTCAGATATTTCTTTTCGTTTTTTATCTACATATGTAGAATAAAAATTCCTTGAATTTGTTGAACTAATACACATAATCACAGACTTATAAACAAATAAATACAAATTTTATAATTAGAGTAATAGCCATAAACAATTATATTACCTTTAGCTTCTGAACAAACTGTCTACATTATAGGTGTAAACAAAAATTCCCATCAGGAAAGATTAGGTAAAAATGTACTATCCGACATGCTGACATATATTTTTTTTTTCTGAAGGGCAAATATGGTCTTCAAATACGCAAATGCACATTGCTCTGATTACTCTGTTGCATGTTTATTGAAAGAATTTATGAAGCAATTAGGGTAACTTGATTGTATTATTTAAAATTCAACACATGTGACTAAACTTGATCATATCTTTGATTCTAAACAGATTATTGCCTATTGATAGTGATGACTGTAGAGCTCTAGTTTATGAAGAAGAGTGAATGTTGCACACTATACTTGTTGATTACTTGTGTACATACGTACTTTTTTTTTAGCTTACAAAATCAACTGTTTCAAAAGAGAAGACTTCCTTCATCCTAACTCTGTCTCATAAGTTACACTTATGCATGTCTTTCTGAGAACTACTGACCTGAGTCTCTCTTTCATTAAGTCTTCAGCAACACAGAGTGACTCAAACTTAATATTTAATATCTCTGTCAAATAAGGTCATATCTTATTGCTTATTCTGAAACATGTTAAGTATATTCCATTGCCAAGAAAGGAAATAAAGTCCTGTCTATTAACACACAGGGCAAAATTGCTTTCCTAATGCTTCAAAAAAAATATGATAACACTTAACAAACACTTTAAAAAAGAAACCCTTTAGTTCCAAAATACTTATCTTTTATTATTTCCTTTTACAGTATCAGCTTACATACACACTTGCAAAACAATTTTACTTGAATTTGTGTTCACCACCTACAACTATTATTTCGGGGGAAAATTATTCAAACTGTTCTACCCTGATCAGAAATATTAGCAAGCATTGAAAAATGATCCAATATCAAATAATTTTTGAAAAATATTAACCACAACAGATGGATTATTTATTGAAAAACTTTGCACATTTAATACTATAATATCAATTCTGAATATCTATAATGGGAATATAATGATGTAACATTTCTGAAAAACATTTGCCCATAAGATCTCTTTTTCACTGACAAACCTCACATACATTTTTTGTCTGTAATGTGGTGTGAAAATGCTAAATATAAGTTATTTCTGAAATATTAAAAATATTTAAAAGTAGATTATACCATTGATCATCTGTAAAATCTAGCCTGAAATTTACAAAGACATTTATAAGCACACTCTGAACAAGAAAGTCGTTTTTTTTTTATTACTTTCAATGAGATATTTCCACAGTTCATTTTAAATCTTATTCATTAGTAGGATAAGTCATAATAAATTTCATAAATGTTAAATATTTTTTAAAAAGTATGTATAGTAATAAAAACAGAAGAAAACCTGAGAAATTAAGTATATCTCTAAGAATGTTGAGCCAATAGAAAAGTGGCACAACAAAAAAATATAAAAGGACTAGAGAACAAAACTATAATATCCAACATATAAGTTAAAAGGATTTCCAAGAAGAGATAAGTGATAAAGTGAAAAATCATTAAACAAGCAATAATGAATATTTCTGAGTTATATAAAGATTTGAATCTTTACAACAAAAGACAGGCTGGTATCAGGCAGGGTGAATTGAACAAGACCACTATTTTCCGCATATTGCTGAATTTTCAGAAAATCCTCACATCTATCAGAGTTGGGAAAATATAATATACAAATGAAATAAGAATTGGAATGACATGAAACCAGTTATCACACAAACCAAACATTAGAAAAACAATGAACCAAAGATCTTAAAAAAATTATCTTGAACTTTTGAACTCAAAAGTCAATATCCATCAAAAAAAAAAGAAAAAACTAAAAAACAACAAAACATGTAAGAATAAGTCAAGATTTCTTGACATGTAAGGCTCAAGTAATTTTAAGTTTATTGATTTATGATTTATTTATTTATTTATTTTATTTATTTTGAGAGAAAGAGAGAGAGCATGTGAGCAGGAAAGGGACAGAGAGAGGGGGAAAGAGAGAGAGAGAGAGAGAGAGAGAGAGAGAGAGAGAGAGAGAGAGAATCCCAAGCAGGCTCTGCACTGTCAGTAGGGAGATCCAACTCTTAAGATCATGACCTGAGCAGAAATCCAGAATTGGATGCTTAACTGAATGAGCCACCAGGTGCTTCTCAAGTAATTAACTTCTAAAGAAGTATAGAGAAGTTGGGGGCGCCTGGGTGGCTCAATCAGTTGGGCGGCTGACTTCGGCTCAGGTCAAGATCTCACAGCTTGTGGGTTTGAGCCCCGTCGGGCTCCGTGCTGACAGCTGGGAGCCTGCTTCAGATTCTGTGTCTCCTTCTCTCTCTACCCCTCCCACGCTCACGCACTGTCTCTTTTTTTCCCTCTCAAAAATAAATAAATGTTAAAAAAATTTAAAAAAAAAGTATAGAGACATTGAATTACAATGTTGTAAACCTGCAAGTAATGTAACATTATTTGTTAATTATACTCCAATAAAATTTAAAAATATATATATTTTTCCAACTATAAATCATATAAAAGTAAATAAATAGGGGTGCCTAGGTGGCTCAGTCAGTTGAGCATCCAACTTTGGCTCAGGTCATAATCTCACAGTTCATGAGTTGGAGCCCCAAATCGGGCTCACTGCTGTCAACACAGAGCCAGTTTCAGATCCTCTGTCCCCCTCTACCCCTCCCCTCCACTTGAGTGCATGCGCACGCTCTCTCTCAAAAATAAACAAACATTTAAAAAATAATAAATAAGGGACACTTTTCATAAGGAGAGAAAAATGGAAAGTAGAATACACATTACTATGTAAGTTATAAAAGACAGAAGACATATAAAGAGAATGAAAAGAAAACCCAGGAGGATGACTTTGAAATAATCCTTACAGTAATCATTCTAAGTTAGAACAGGAATGTAATAGACAATTCTACTTTAAAATGAAATATACAATAAAATAAATTGCATTGACTAAATACCCTAGAGTTACATTCTAGAAGATCTTCATAATATGATAAAGAAAGCATGTCTCAGCAAGATAAAAGAAAAAAAAAAGTTAACTGGACTGTCAGTGGAAGGAAAAAGAAGTCATATGACCAAGTTATGGTCCAAATATAAATACTAAATAGCAAGGCTTTTTCAGTGTTGAGCATTATAATAAATAAATTAGAATTTAAATTTTGAACTTTTAGATTCAGTTTCTAGAAAACTACAGTAACTGAATCAATTTATAAATAGGGTAATACTGACAATGTAAAAAATAAATAGTGCATTATTATACTTTTAGTCTTTGTCATTATTTCAAATTAACATGACCCACTGAGGGCAGTTGCCAATATTGCTTAAGTAACAATCTTTGTTTGGGGTGACTATTAAAACCACCAACCTAATAAACTTAAGTCCTCTCCAACCACCCCCTTGCCATCTTTCCCCAACCTCTCTGTAGATTCTCTTGGCTTTTGTGACCTACTATAATGTTCATCCATTGTACTAATAATGTACTAATATACTAAATACTTATGATATGCTAGGCAATAGAAAATTTTCATGGCACTTTTAAAACAGATAAAGATAAGTAACAGATTTTTCAGTGCAGTGTTGTAAATCCTACAATAGATATAAGCCCAGGTTTGACAGGTAGTTTATAGAAGTAGTCGATACCTCTATTCGACAACCTGTATAGAAGTGGTCAGAACTTCTGCTTATAGAAGTAGTCTATAATCGCCATAATCTCCATTAGCTCTCAATGGAAACTTAAATATCAACCCAATCATTTATATATTTCATCCTTATCAGCTTGTATATTCTCTGTGAGTCTCAATTCCCTTCTTTGGAATCCAGGCTAAGATAGCAATTATATAAAATTTTTATAAAGATGTTATCAGAAAGATGGTACCTACCCTGGTGTCTGGCACAAAGTAGATAATTCAGCAAATACACATTTTTCCTCCACTGCAATCATTAAGCACTTATGATGTATAGGCATACATTGAAGAAAAGCATTATTTGGTATATTATACTATAAAAATAATATATTTTGAGTATGCTGCATTTTTCAAAAGAACACTTTAATATAATTTTGTATTTATTAGTGACAATAAAATTGTGGGGAAGATATTTTTATCCACAGATCTAAGTATAGCATGAACAGGATGTTTAGAATAACATAAAATACTTTGACATGGTTGGTTAGATTTTTTTATACAATATCTGCATATTTCCAAGTACTGAAGAAAACCGTGACTTAAGTTTGATCATTTTTCGCTGATACAGCATTATCCTGGCAATTCTATCACTTTTTCAGATTCAGGTTTTTGTCTCCTCTGGGAGGTTAATGGGAGAATGTGTGCACTCCAGTGGTTCCCCTACTTCAGCTGTTTCTCCTGACTATATACTTAGCTCTGGTGCATCTCTGGCCACGAACAAACCAGAATGCCACTGAGTCTCTCTGCAAAAATTATTCAAAATGGAACAGCATTCTGAAACCTCATTTTTAACATATGTCAATAGCAAGTTTTATGAAACAAACTAAACAAAATGAGAAGGCATAATGTTCAAATCATGTTAAGATGTATATTTATATACATTTTTTAAAATTTCCACAATACAGAAATAAATGATGTTTCTCTTAGGTATGTATCTTAAAACTGTGATGCTTCAACTTCTTCTGCGCCCGACGTGGGGTCAACCTCTTGGCACAGTTGACCTCAGAAGGTAATGACTATATTAGGGATGTCACTGTAATGTTTGGATACTGGTGGTGGAAGAGAAACAACAGAATGAATTCAGATGGGAATATAGACAAATATACAGCTTTCTTTCAGTAATATCTTCTTGTTTTACTTCATGAGAAAATATGTATTTTTATGTGAAAAGAAATAGGTTTTATGCATTTATTAAAACAGTGATGTTATTAATACAAAGAGGCTAAATAACTTGTTAGAGATCAAATATATAATATTGACACTTTAACAAATTAAATGTTAATAGGTAAATCCTATTAAGAGAGGGATTTAGGAAATGAGAATGAATGTGTAGGGGAGGACAAATTTTACTGTCCTTTGAGATTCTTCCACTAGACTAAGAATTAAATTGACATGAGACAGATTAACATGAGAAAATAAAATTGAATTTTGCACCAACTGGGAATTCACACAGACATGAAATTCCAAAGACAATCAGGCCAAATGAGGAATACGTTTCATTGTGAACAAAGAAAAGGGATAGGGGTCCAGGACTTCAAAGGGAAGGAATGCAATTCACAGAAAGATGTGAAAGAGTGCATGTTTGATAAACAAATGTTTGCTGAGATGTTCAAAGACAAAGAGACAGAGAAGATGATCAAACAGGCCCTGCTAGGTTCCTCACTATCTACCATAACTAGTTTATATTATAACATAGTTATCTGTGGTAACCTGGTGATGGCTCTCTTCAGGGAGTGGGTCTTTTATTTATATGTTGCTGTTGTGGTTTTGTAAACGTGCCCTCAGGAACAAATATTTCGTAACACTATCCTGTATGTCACACCAAAGCATGAGCAAGAAAAGAAAAAAAAAAAAAAAATAGAAAGCAGATTTCTATCAGAATTAAAAATGTTTGTGTACCAAAAGATATTATCCAGAAAGAAAAAAAGACAAGTATACAACAGTTAAATTTTTAAGTTTTTATTTAAATTCCAGTTAGTTAACATACAGTGTAATATTAGCTTCAGGCATACAATACAGTGATTCAACACTTCCATACACCGCCTGGTGCTCATCAGAACAAGTGCTCCCCTTAATCCCCATCACTTATTTAACCCATCCCCCGATGCACATCCCTTCTGGTAAGCATCCGTTTGTTCTCTATAGGTAAGAGCCTATTTTTTATTTTATCTCTCTTTCTCTCCCCCCCCCCTTTTTGCTCATCTGTTTGTTTCTTAGTTTTTTGGGGGGTAGTTTTGGGGGAGATGTCAAAGTTTCTTTCTGAGTCTTTTAGGCCTTGATTATTTTCAGCTAAGCATAGTCTGCATGCCAGTGTGGCCCTTCTTGGGGCTGCCTGCCCTTGACCCCCACAAATGGATTCAGAATTTCTTCATTTCTATGGTACACAAGCACAAAACACTCATTTTCCTTTCCTTTTCTGGTGGAGAAAATAATTTTTACATAAGAATAAATGAAGCTATTATTAAAAACATTGTCTGAAATGAGCACTCCAAAATACTATTTAATTATCTATAAACAAAAGAAAAAAAGTGTCAAAACACATCAGTACAAACTATCCCGACTGTGTACTAATGTCAGAATCTGGAAAGTATTTGCACTAAATATAAGACTGGCATGCCAAAAATGATACTTAAATTAAAGGATTTACACATATTTCTCTATAAAACAAAATATAACTTTAAGTCTAGAAAAAGATAAAAAAAAAAAAAGGTCTTGTCATTTCAAATGCTAAAATATAGTGAAAGTAGACCAAAGGGCCTTAAAGATTTTAGGAAATGATGGACTCGCAAAATTCAAAGCTGTATTGAGACAACAATAATTTGAATTGACACAGTGCTGAAAAGTATACATTTTAGAATTTCAGAGCACAGAGTAATATTATACAGACTACTCTTAAGATTTTTCTGGGAAATTGATGTCACCCAGAATTTTATACCTAAATCTCCGTTATTGTTTGAAGGCCACTAAATTACACATTCAGCTATTTAAGACCAAGAGAAGTGAGCAATTTTTCTAACCTTTAAAAAAATGTTAAAATCCTAGAGACTGAGAGAAAATCGAGTCTATAGTAGGCAGTGCCTAAGAAGGTCCCCAATGATCCTTGCTTCCTGGTATTCGTGTCCTCATGCAATCTCTTCCCATTAAGTGTATGCAGGTTTTACTGACACACTTCTAATGAAAAGCATATGACAGATATAATGTTATGTCATTTATCAAGATTGGGCTAAAAAAAAAAAAGACTGTGGCTTCCATATTGGCAATTCTCTAAATCTCCCTTGGAGCATTCATGCTAGGGGAAATAAGGGGTCATTTTGTGAGGAGATCTCCAGCTATGGAGAGGCCCAGGACCTATAGTAAAGAAGTGGTGTCCTAAGTCCAAAAGCCTGTAAGGAACAGACACATGCCAATAGCCAAGGGAGTGACTTTGGAAGCCGATTCTTTGGCTACTGTCAGGCTTCCAAGGGTTGCAGCATTGGCCAACAGCTTGACTGCAAAATCATAAGAGATGTTGAGCTAAAGGTACCTGGCTAAGTTACATCCAGATTCCTTGTCCACACACAGTATAGACAATAAATACTTGTTTTAAGCTGTTAAATTTTGGAATAACTTGCTACTCGGCAATAGATGACTAATACAGGGTCCATGAGGGACTCATAACTGTGATTGGTTTTGATGAGAATATTTGGTAGTAAACATTAAAGCTAGTTAAATAACACTAAGTTTGATTTGCTGTTACAACTATAAAGAATTAAGTTTAAATATTTCTCTTACTATACATACTATAATCTTGCCCTGCACCCTATGCTTACAGATTATATGTGGAGATACAGCTTTTAATTACTTAGAAGGTTCTCTCTGGCTTCTGATGATATGAAAATTGAATTCTTTCTACTTTAATGAGCAGTTTTCATCTTTATACATGTGCTTTGTTCTTGAGAGATTTTCAGCTTTACTACTTTTTTTTTTTAACACTGTACAAACATATGGGCATATTTATATAACAAACAGGCACATACATATTTATAATGGGACAATACTTCTTATTTTGATTACCTAATCTGAACTTCAAATTTGAGGTTAGCAATAGTGACCATTTCGAAAAGTACAGTCTCCATATCTTTTTAAATTAAGGTATGGTGTAATAATTGAGTATTTTACATGGAAAGATATCAAGCATATTGAATTGCTGCTGTTCTCAGTATAACTCAGTATAATAACACGTTTATTCAAGGTTATAAAATATACAGTATACAAATCCAATGGATTTAAGAATTTGTGTGCCAGTGTTTGCCCATAAAATAATAAACTCAAGAAATATAGGCCTACCACAAAACATGTATGACAATAATTCAGCATTACATGGAGTTTCGTGTAATAGCTCAATTTTAGCTTTTTAGGGTGAATTGAGGACTATCATGCAGCACGTAATTATAAGCCTGTACCAAATCAAATTATTTGCTATTTTATAGCAGATAATCACTTGCATAAATGCATTTTTATTAATACCTTCTATGCTTGCTATTCTGTTTAGCATTAAAGAAATTAGAAAAATATTTACTCTTATATGCCTTCTTTGCTATTAAAGAATCACATACTATATAAATATCCATCAGAATTTAATTCATTTTAATTGCTGACATGCATTACATTATGTAAATATACACCTAATTGTTTAGCCATTTTATCATTGATAGGCATTTCAGATTTTCCTAGTTTCTAGATATTATGAATAATGCTGCTTTGAAAACTCTTGTACATGAATTTTGATACCCATTTATAAGCATTGTGCTGTGTGTAAGCCCAGGAGTAAAACCACTAAGTTATAAGATCAGCTTATGTAGTTACTGACAAAAAGATTTCCAAAGTCATTGTATTAATTTCCACTCCCACCAGCATTTATGACACCACTTGATTCTAACCCTTGTCAACATTTATGTTGTCAGTTTTAGTAATTGTAGGCATTCTTTTGAATAAAGGTAGTATCTCATTTTGGTTTTAATTTACACTTACTTCATTATTAATGAGGTTGAAACACTTTCACATAATTTGTAATTTATTGGGCACTAGGCTTTGTGTCTATGTATATATCTATGGGGTAAGTGGGGAGGAGTGTTATCTTCTTTTCCCAATTGATTTATAGAAATTCTATATGTAACCTTGTTATGTGTTCTTTCTTTTATATGTATTGTTAATACATTCTTTGATTTTGTAACTACTTTAGTCACTCACTTAGTGTTTTGTTGTTGTTGAACAGATTCTTTTAATTCAATGTACTATAGCTTAAAATTCTTTCCCATTATCAATTTTTTTCCTGTATAAGAAAATTTTGCCTACTCTCAGGTCATGATTAATTTCCAATTTTATCTTTTAGAACAGTGGTTCTCGAAGAGGAATGATTTCACACATATACATACACACACACCCCTCTGGGTACTTTTGGTAGTATCTGGAGACATTTTTCTACTATCACTACCAGGGATTTGTGCTATTGACATCTAATGTATAGGGCTCAGGGATGATACTATGTATTTATATATATGTATTATATATAATATATATGTATATATACATACATACACACACATATATCTGGATTTTATGCTATGCTTGGATATTTTTGTTTCCCCTTATGAATATGTAGTCATTTAGTAAGAAGATCATCCTTTCTCCACTTGTCTGAAGTTTCAACTTTGTCTTAAATCAAATGTCTGTATACTAGAAGGGGGCTATCTCTGAACTCCCCAATTTTTTTTCTATTTCTCCATTTTTTCCAAGCCTATATCAATGACACTGTCTTCATTTCAATAATTTTATAAAAATATTTTATATGTGGTAGTGTATGCCTCCAAACTTCTTTCACTCCTCCTCCTTCCTTCCTCCTTCTTTTTCTTCTTCTCCCTTCCTTTCCCCTTCTCCTGCCCCTTCCTTCCTTCTTCTTGTCTTTATTTCTTTGGCATTTTCCTATTACTTGAGTGTGATTGTAACATCAGTCTGTCACTTTTCTCCAAGAAAATTGGGATTGAAATGCCTTGCACTGATTTCATAGATCAAATAGGAGAATTTGATATATTTCACTAAGAATCTTTCCATGTATATGGTGTTTACCTTCATTTAAGTCTTCTTCAATGTCTCCCAGAAATGCTTTAGAGTTTTCTTTGTCATGGGCTTGCACTTCTGTTATTCCTATTTACAGATCTTTGAAATTTAAAACATTATATTGTAAACATCATTGGTAGCTTGTTTTACATTTAATGTAGATAATGATGCATTTATGTCGCAATTTGAATTTACTACTTTACTATCGTTTTGCTATTTGCACTGGTCGTTTATGTCTCTCTTTTTTTTTTTTTTTCTCTTCTATTATGTCCTTTTTCTCTTCTTCTATTTTCTACATTTTGTGTTATTAAAGTATTTTATCAATCTATACTCTCCTCTTTTACTTTAGGTTACTTTATTCTTCTTTTAGTGGTCATCCTAGAAATCATAAAAAAAAAAAATCTTTGAATTAGAGTAGTCTAACATAAATCAGCATAGCTTTTTAACTTCCCAGACAATGCAGATTCATTAGAAGCTTTAATTCTTATTTCTTTAAAGATATTTATTTTGTTTTCTTTCTTCCATTGTTTCTGCTGAACAGACACTTCTCAATCTTATTGTTGGTCTGTAAACTATGTCTTTTTGTTTGTTTGTTTGTTTTCATCTGGCTGCTTAGTTTCCCTGTCTTTGGTTTTTTGCATTTTTCTTATGACATGTATAGATATGTTTTCTTTGTATTTATCTCACTTGGGTTTTATTGAGCTTTTTGAATCTGTGGTTTAATGTCTTTCATCACTTTCAGACCATTTGGTCTAGTTCCTTTTCTCATATTGCTACTACCCGTATACTTGCTCCTATCCTTCTGGGTTTCCAAACAAATGTTAATACTATGTTTCTTATATTCAACTTATTTTTTCTGTATTTTACATCCATGTCTCCATTGGAAAATTGTCCATCATTATATATTCTGATACTATAATCTTTTCCACTGTTTCTAATCTATTGTTAAGTCTTTTCTTCAGCTTTTAATTACAGGGACTTTTTTCCCAGTTTAAGAACTATCACTTGAGGGGCACCTGGGTAGGTCAGTCAGTTCAGCATCCAACTCTTGATCTAGGCTCAGGTTATGATCTCACAGTTCATGAGTTTGAGTCCCATGTCAGGTTCTGCACTGACAGTGTGGGGCCTGCCTGGACTGGAGTTCTCTCTCTCTCTCTCTCACTCTCTCTCTCTCTCTCCCCCCTCCAAATAAATAAATAAACTTAAAAAAAAAAGTATTATCACTTGAATTTTTTTTTTAAGTTCAGTCATGAATATTACATATTGACTTCATCTTTTTTTCTTTTCTTCTTCTTCTTCTTCTTTTTTTTTTTAAATGTTTATTTTGTGAGAGAGCTTGCACACAAGCTGGGAAGGGGCAGAGAAAGAGGGAGTGAGAGAGAATCCAAAGCAGGTTCCATGCTGTCATCACAGAGCTTGACACAGGGCTCAATTCCATGAACCATGATCTCATGACCTGAGCCAAAACTAACAGCCAGATACTTACTGACCAAGTCACCCAGGCACCTCAACTCCATTTTCTTTATGTATTAACTACATTTCAAAATAAGTGTTTGATAATTTCAATATTGAGATTATCCGCAAATCTATTTTCTCCTTTATATTTTATAAATTTGGTCCCATCATCTACCATTCCTGAAAATTGTTTTATTATATGCTGAGCGTGGTACATTAAAATGTATAGTTAATTTGAAGCATAGCTGAACTGTCATCTTCCAAAGAGTATTTTTTACTTATGGTGAGCAATTAGAGTAGGGATATATCTCCTATTTCAACCTGAAGTAAAATTGTTTTGAAAGTTGGTATATTTCTTATTTGTGACTGATCCTACTGTGTTTCTATGGGAAACTGTGTTTACTGGGATTTTGAGTAAGACTTTTCTACCTTGGCTAATCTCTAATTTTTATCTAACCAGGATCATGTGCCATTTTATTTATTTTTATTTATTTTTCATCAATTTTTAACATTTATGTATTTTTGAGAAACAGAGAGAGAGAGAGAGAGAGAGAGAGAGCACAAGCAGGGAAGGAGCAGAGAGCAAGGAAGACACAGAATCTGAAGCAGGCTTCAGTCTCTGAGCTGTCAGCACAGAACCTGACAGGGGGCTCAAACCCACAAACTGTGAGATCAGGACCTGAGCCAAAGTTGGCTGCTTAACTGACGGAGCCACCTGGGCAGCCCTCATATGCCATTATAGCTGTTGTTTCCTGATTGATTCTTACTTTTTTGGATGCTTATGAACTGGATAATGTCTTCAGGAAAAAGGTAGTGTAGGAAGTTGGAACCACCTCAATGTACTGCCTTTCTCTCAAAAATCAAGTGCAGCCTGCACTTGAAAGTAGTCATGAACACTAAGTTTGTCTCTGTCTTTAGAGGCTGTTGAGAGCTCAACTAAGTTTCTGAAACCCTGTGTACTACTTACTACATGTTCAACTTTTTAGCCTCTCATATATTGCCACATTTAACTGAACTTTATGTTCAACATTTAACCTCTAAATGCTATGCCACATTTAATTGACAAGTACCTTGAGAGAAATTGTCACAGTGATGCTGAGCTCACTTCTGTCTGTTTTCTTACTCTTTGGGACCCTGTTTCTCAAGTCTTGACTTGTCTGCTTTCTTCATGCCTAAAACATATGTACTTTGGTAAATTTTTCTGCTTTTGTATTTGTACATGGGGAGAAAGAATGATATTATCTGTTCTTAGAAGTAACCCAATGGTCTTGCCATATAAGTCTACTAGAGTCTACTACACTATTCAACCAGCAGATTGAACAGATTTTACAATTCTCAATTTCTTTTGAATGTATAAAAGGAAAACTCCATTAAGAGAAATAATGACAATTTATGGACAAGTTTTTATTTTTTTTTAATTAACTTATTTATTTGAGAGAGAGAGAAGACACAAGTGAGGAAGGAGCAGGGAGAGAGAGAGGAAGAGAGAGAGAATCCCAAGCAGGCCCCACACAACCAGTGCAGAACCTGATGTGGGGCTTGAATTCACAACCATGAGATCATGACCTGAGCCAAAGTTTGGTGCTTAATGGACTGGGCCACCCACATGCCCCTATGGGCAAGTTTTTAAAACCCATTCTCTAAACTTACTTTTATACTTTCCAGAAAATAAATAAGAAAAGTAAATTTCTATAAATCCCAAGACCAAAGAAAGAAAAACTGACCCTAAAAGGAATCTGGGAGGATTTAAAAATAAGGCAATGCTGGCAGCATTGGCAGCTAAGGAAGCTATCAATGGCTGAAATCTCCTCTACTGGTTCTGTAGGCAGGCTTTCTAGAAGGCAAGCTAATGATTTATGAATACCTACTAGAATTCTTCTGCACCAGTATTGATTATAATTGGGCTAGGACAATCTAGAGACCATGATTGCTCTCTAGTACCAGATAAATGTCTTTTTATTCAAGTATGAATGAACAAAAAATGTGCCTTGAGGATCATGTGTTAAGGTTTGATATTATTATTATTGTTGTTGTTCCTTCACAGATGCATACACTATAGGATGTGAAAGTAACCTAACATTTACTCTTTATTTCACCACCACAGAATATAGCTGTGATGAGAAATATCAGCCAATAATTGAATCAACGTGGTCAGAGGCAATAAAAAAGAAATGTGATCCTTTGTAGTATTGCATCAGTATGTAAAAATATGAAACTTGAGAAATATCAACACTATAGAAAAACATTTAAAGTGGCAGGAACATGGAGCATGCCTCAGAACTTTACATAAACTATCTCCTCTGTGTAGAAATTTCTATGCACAGTTATCCATGTGGCTTACTCCTGTACCTCCTTCAGATTTGCGCTCAAATATCAAAAAGGCCATATTTGAGTATTATAGTAGTCACAGCCACAATATTTTTAGACTCTAACATTTCATAAATGAAAGTGTACCAAATATATACGAGTCTGGAAAGCTTTGAAAAATACAAATAAATAAAGGATGAGAATTAGAAAACAAATACCTTAAGAAAGCATGCATGTAACAACCTCTTTTAGTCTTTCTTATAGCCTTCTCCAACAAACTGAGACTCTATATCTCATGTACTTATAAAAGGAAAACTTTAAAGGCAATTGTAGTTAAGCTTCAGGCTAATACTAATTCTGGGAAACCAGAATTTAAATGAAGTTCAGTGTACAGAATGGGTACTGTGAGGAGTAAATTGATAATTTAAATTCCAACAAAATTTGTCTCACATTAATTGCAGTGATTTTCTGAATCCAATGTGATCTTTTTAGCAATTCCTCAGTCTAAAAGTAGAATGGGATATTTGGTACATAATAGCACTCCTGTGATGGCTAACTAACTTTTGGAATCTAGCCAATTTGTGATAGGGAGGACACACTTAATAAAAACAACAAAATGTTGCTATTTTTCTTACCCGAGAGAATTAAAGACTTTTGCAAACTTCAAAACCTGGAAGGGGGCAGCTGGGTGGCTCAGTCGGTTAGGTGTCTGTCTGACTCTTGATTTCGGCTCAGGTCATGATCTCATGGTTTCTGGGATTGAACATCAGGCTCTGGGCTCACAATGTGCCTGCTTGGGATTTTCTCTCTCCCTGTTTCTCCCTGCCCTTCCCTGACTGGCAAACGTGTGCATCCTCTGTCTGTCTGTCTCTGTCTCTCTCTCTCTCTCTCTCTCTTTCTCAAAATAAATAAATAAACATTAAAAAAAAAAAAACTTGAAAGATGCCAGCCTTGTGATTCATGGCATATCCTTATTCTCTTAACTACTTCAATTACTGTAAAATACTAATACATCTTTAATAATAAATTACTGTAGACTTATTTAATAAGTCCAACTGTGCCTGCTATCCAGATGTATTCTGCTTATTAGAGCATGTAAATATATGACTTGGCAACTGGTATGATTTTATTGATCTAGCAATTACATTTTCAGTGGAATACAAATTAAAACAGAGTAGCTTGCTTTCACCTGGCAGGATGGCCTCTGAGATATTCTGCTTCTGGGATATTTCAGCCCTCTAGTTCTCTGCCATAATACAGTTTTCAGTTATCTGATTCACCATCCTACAGGATGTCATTACTTCCACTATATTGTTGACATCATGTTGATATCAACATGAATCTGAATCTGCAATAACAATAATAGCACCAACAAATATTTATTGTTAACATATTTAATACACTCAGTTAATTCTTGGTAAAAGCCCAATGACAGAGTTAACATGATATTCTTATTTTTTTAATTGAGGAGCAAGTGTCACAGGGCTATTAAGTAACTTGCTCCCAGTCACATCTAAGGAGCTGAATGGGATTCAGCCCCAGGCCATCTGATGTCAAGCTGGGCATTTATTCACTATGAATAACTAATAGTGAAGGCAGGATTTACAAATTCCCATTATGCCATAATAAAAACACACTTGAGAGAAAAAGGAAAGTATATTTCTTGACAATGTCAGTGCTTGCAGTGGTCCTGAGTAGGTGTACTCCTAGTTTCCTGTTACCGTGTGATAAATTAACACAGACCCAAAAGCTTAAAATGACACAAACTTATTATCTGACAGTTTCCAGAGGTGAGGAGTCTCAGAACAGTTTTTCTGGATCTTCTGCGTAGGATCGCACCAGGCTGAAATCACTGTGATTCTCATCTAAGGCTAGGGGTCATCTTCCGAGCTCACTGTTTTTCAGCACAAGTCATCTCTTGCAGCTATATGTTTGATGCCCCTGTTTTCTTGCTAGGTGTCAGTAAGTTACCATTGTTAGAGCCTAGAGGCCACCTACAATTCTTGGCCACAGGAGCCTCCAACCTGGCTGTTCTTTTCCTTCAGGCCAGCACACGAGTGTCTGTGAGACGTCCTTCTCTGCATTCAGCTGGGGAAAATGCTCTATCTTTATTTTATAATTTCATTTTTAATGTTTACCCTTTGACTGTTTTCTAGTTTTAAATGGCTCTCTGATTAGGGTAGGCCCATCCTTTTGCCAGAGAATAATAGTGAGATCTTATAGTCACAAGTTCCTTCCACACTAAGGGGGATCAATCATAGAGGGGAATTCTGAAGGAATTCTGCACATCGCAGTATGTCTGCAGTTTTTCTCTAAGGTGAAGGTTGTGTTGTTCATTAAACCCACACCCAAAAAAGTTGCCCATGGACTTTACCTTGTACTCTGTTATTTGCAAATTGTTCACGATTTACTAAAGCTCAGAGAACAAGGAAGCAATTGACCTGGTGAAGACAAAAGAGTCAGCAGCTCTACTACTCTTTCTTCATGACCTAACAGGTCTAGTGCTGAAGGAAGTGTTGATGGCAGGTCAGTATTGTGTAAAACACACAAATAAGAATGTGATAGCAGGTAATTATGAAATTTGGATTTAAAAAAAAAATGGATTTAAAATGTATTTGAATTTAAAAAAAATATCAATGAATATTCTAATTTTGAAAAACAAAATAAACGATAAAGTAAAAATAATACTTGCCTTTCAGGGAAAACTGAATATGCTGACGTGGGATACCCAAGTAAGGTCATCATGCTCTCAGTGCTTTTTGATCTGCCTAACTATACATGTGGGCATGACCAGAAGTACTCCACCATTATGTGCCAATGTATATATGAAAGTCCCTACCAGGCTTTGAAGGTACGAGTGAATTATTTGATTGAATAGGTTTATCACACTCTTAGGACACAATCTCCTCTTAAAGGACCTCCCCTCCCCTCAACTTCAAACTATAAGAGATAACTAATAAATGCATGAGCAAAAATTAACAATTACAAATATAAAACATAATATACACATGTTTTATTACTTACATTGGCATTACTCAGAAATAGACAACTTTTACTTTCTCTCTTAAGAGTGACTTGACCATGAACGGAAAAGGAAAATTCTTATAAGAGGAATAATTTTGAATTCTACATTCACTGGGTCTATTTTTTTAATATTTTATTTATTTTTGAAGGAGACAGAGAGCAAGCAGGGGAGGGGCAGAGAAGGAGAGGGAAACACACAATCCACAGCAGGCTCCAGGCTCTGAGCTGTCAGCATAGAGCCTGATGCAGGACTCCCATGAACTTTGAGATCATGGCCTGAGCTGAGGTTGGACATTTAACCAATTGAGCCACCCAGGTGCCCTTACATTCACTAGGTTTAAAAGGAGCAATGCCTGGAATGAGCATCTATGTTGATTCCTAAGCAATGGCTAATGGTTTGTTTGGGTAACTTGAAGAGAGAAGATTAAATAATTGGTCATTAAACACAATATGGATGAATCTCACAAATACAATGTTGAGCTAAAGAAGCCAAGCACAAAAAGAAAAAAAGAAAGAAAGAAAGAAAGAAAGAAAGAAAGAAAGAAAGAAAGAAAGAAAGAAAGAAAAGAAAAGGGAAAAAAAGCCAAATTATGGAAATAGCCCAAGTGTACAGTGACTGATGAATGGATAAACAAGATGTGATACATATATTATATGTGATATGTTATGCACATATAGATGTGTGTGTGTGTGTACTCAATGGTTGTGGTGAATATTGATCAACCATAAAAAGGAAAGAAATCTTTCCATTTCCAACAACATGGATAGAGGTAGAGAGTATTATACTAAGCAAATTAAGTCAGTCAGAGAAATACCATTTGATCTCACTCATATGTGGAATTTAAGAAACAAAATAAACAAAGGGGAAAAAAAAAGAAGGGAAGGTAAACCAAGAAATAGACTCTTAACCACAGAGAACAAACTGATGGTTGCTAGAAGGAAGGTGGGTGGGCAAGTAGGTAAAATAGGTGATGGGAATTAAGGAGTGTACTGGCTGTAATGAGCACAGGGTGATGTATGGAAGTGTTGAATCACTATATTGTATGCCTAAAATTAATATAACTAACTGTATGTTAACTAACTGTAATTAAAATAAAAACTTAAAAAATATAAAACTAAAAAGAACTATTTTATTATATTCACAGAGAGTTCAAAACCACACAAAACTAATCTATGTTGAAAGAAAGCAGGAGGGTCACTACTCTTATAGATATAGAAACCGGAATAAAGTGTACTAGGGGCCTCCTGAAGCATATGCAATGTTTTATTTTATGTTCTCAGTGCTTCTTGTACAGATGTGTCCAGTTTGTGAAAATTCATTGAGCTGCGCCCCGATGGTTTGTGTAGTTTTATGAATGTATGATATTATCAAATAAAAAGCCAAATAATTTCAGTGAATAAGTAATTAATCTCAAGAAATTTTTTGGAAGAAACCTGTAGTTGGACCTCTAGGAGTGGGCCCAGAACATGAAAATGTATCTATTCTTATTGTAGAATAATATCTTAATAATCAGGTTACGGGATAACAGATTTTTTAGATGTCAGTATCTTCTATGAAGACCAGAATTTGCATAATAAGCTCATGATTAAAATGTGCATGATGGTAGAAAGGAACTTTAAAAACTAGATTTCCTCTTCTCAAGATACCCTAGCCACAGACAGTAATGAATGTGCAATTAACAACAAAAGTAATTAAATCTTATACCTCAATATGTCTCCATACTTCAGGTGAATCGCCAGCTATGTGGTGGCTTCCTGATGCTTACATTAGAAACTTTCCATGGCTTGGGGGGGGGGGGTGTGGTGTGGTGAAGATTTGTTTTTTTTTTAATCAGATAGAAATTTATTGTAGACGTGGATTTTATTTTCAGACTATAAACATGCTTTCTCAGGAACCTCCAAATTTGGATTAACTAAATGCTTCAAAAATTATTATTATGCCTATTCCATAAGCATTGTCTCCAATTAAGAAATTTACTTGATGGGGCAACCGGGTGGCTCAGTCGGTTGAGCTTCCGACTTCAGCTCAGGTCACGATCTCACGGTCCGTGAGTTCGAGCCCCGCGTTGGGCTCTGTGCTGACAGCGCAGAGCCTGGAGCCTGCTTGGGATGCTGTGTCTCCCTCTCTCTCTGCCCTTCTGTTCACGCTCTATCTCTCTCTGTCTCTCAGTAATAAATAAACATTCTAAATAAATAAATAAATAAATAGATAGATAAATAAATAAATGAAATTTACTTGAAATTAAAGAAACAATGCTTTGAAACCATTTATTCTGCTACTCCAATGACTCAAGCAACTGTCTTTATTAAAAAATTAATGAAGATTCAGCTATAGTTCCAGGAGAATGACTTATCTGATAGTAGATAAGTAGAATGACTTATCTGATGATCAAGAAGAAGTGGAGATTTTGCTACAGAAATAGGAGCAGAATCCAAGCAATACTCTGGGGTGTTTCCATGTAATAACAGGCCTACTAATAAATATTAGATAAGACAATGTAATAGGATCCACAGAGGCTCCAATAACAAAGGATGGATAACTTAGTTCAATTCACAAGTTAAATAAATAAAGAAATATGACTTGAGAATATTCTGACCAAAGATAAAGTTATATGAAATAGAAATTAGGAAAAAAACAGTGACAAGTTTCCTTCCTCTAATCATTTGCAGCGTTGTTTATGCTTACTCTATGTCCTTTCTCTTGCTATTGTCCACTATTAAACACAGAGTGTATTGGCTGAATTTGTCCACAGATCACAGAATATTGAGATACTATAATGATCGAGCAACCAAGAAATAGACATAACCCAGAGAACACAGGCTTCATCTTTGGAAGTAGCAACCAAAAATCACTTTTGTTTTTTTTTTCCTGTGGTAAATAGAATAAGATTTTTTTTTTTTAACTGTTGAGACACACTGTGTAAAACAGGAATATTTTAGGCATTATATACACAGAAAAAAGAGTGAGTGAGTATCTGCCTAAGACTGTGGACAGGTAGGGTATGGAAGAGGATTTCTATTGTTTTTGCCTGCTTGTTACCCCTTCTTCTCCTGGAAACAGATCCCAGTATCTATGAAAACAGGCAGAGGCAGTATGTGATGCAGACTGGCTCAAAATATCTCCTGCCCCTGACACTCATATAATATGCAATTCTGTGAATATTAATCTATCATAAAGAGGCTGAAGATTTATTAAATTACTTTATTTTAAGGCTTCACCCTGGTGAGACTGCCCTTAACTCTGCTGTCATTCCCAGTGTTTCCCTGAGCTACCTTTCCTCAGACATGAATATTTAGCTTTAACTATTTCACTATTCTTCATATAATTATCTTTCATTTGTTTAAGTTAGCTGAATCTGAATCTTTCTGTGATCATTGTTAATCTGGGAAACCAAAGAGTGTACATGCTACTAAATTAGAGTAACAGCCACAGCAATGTGATTTTAACATTTTGTATCATTTTTACCAGCAATTAGTTCGCCAAACATTTAAGAAGGCAAAAGAGTTCTGAGACACACAAATCTCACTGAAAGTTACTTTCTGTTTCACTGAGAGATAAATCAAAATTTGGTGTCACTGATGGTGGTAATTATGTTGCAAAAATTTTGGTCACCAACATCAGAAACTAAAGTACTGAAATATGCAGATATGGTTTAAATATAGTTATTGAGTTAAAGCTATTTTACTAAAGCTTTCTATGAGCCTGGATTAGTGGTTAGAAAAACATAAAGTGATTAATTAAATGAACTAATGTAAAGATGAAAATGTTATTAATATTGCCATTATAGAGGAATGATCGGGTCCATAAATTCTTACTTAGAGGTAAACAAAGTGTTTCTGAAGGTCCACACAGTTATAGGCACATAATAGGTGCTTGATGTATGTTTTCTAATTGTGTGAATGACTTAATAGAAATTAAACCTTGAAGGATATTCTTCCATTGGATATAATAAAAAAATATCTGAGATAAAAGGTTAATTATCTAAAGAAAATTAGATAGAAAAGAAAATATAAATTTAAAAGACAAATAAAAATATTGGGAAAATAGTCATAGGTAATTTAATAAAAATAGATATTTTTAAAAATATAAGATTATATAGTCTTTTCGCCTCTCCAAACATTTACTGAAAAACATGCAAAGGATTTCACGTTATAAAATAGTAAAAAACAATTGATACATATTTTGGAAAATGTTCTGTGTTCTCTGATGTTCTACTAGTGTCAGAACAAGAAAATGCAAATTTAGCCAAAAATTAGATGCTGTCTTTACCACTTTAAGAAATAAAAGTCCCAAATGAGAGTAATAAGAAACCAACATTCTTTTGGAAAGGATTTTAGAGATTTAAGAAGAATCTTTTTTCATTCCCCTCCCCTAGGCCTCTTCTTCTAAGCAGTAGCTAAGTGCAATTCATTCTATTTTCTAAAATCTTTCTCCAATCTCTACTCCTCTCCACTGCCCACAGCTGCCTCTTCAGCTTAGTTTAACATCATAGCTACCTAAACTCCACAATTACCTTCTATTTTTTCCCTCAGCCTCCAGTCTTATTCCCTTTGATACATTCTCCTCATTCTGCCACAAAGCAAATTAGATCATGCCGCTCTTCTGCTATTGTAATACACTCTCTTTTACCTTACTTAAAATCAAACTGATTAATATGTTTTTAAGACACTTCATTTACTTTTGTGTTTCTGTTCCATTACTTATCCAACTTCATTTTCCCTTTTCCCTGTCCTTCAACACCTTCTCCCATTCTAAAACTCCCGAATCTGAGTTCCAGGCACCCCAACTTCCATCTCCCCGTGTTCTAACCTCTTGACCTTGGCCCAGGTTTCTTTTTGCAAACCATGCTTCCTTTAATCTGACTAAACTCTAAGCATCCTAGATATAGATTCAGTTTTGATATCAATCACTTAGCCATTAATACAACTAGTTCCTTTCCAGTAAACTCCTATGGAAACCTACAATTAGCCTATAACAGCAACCTGAATTTGGTTTCATTTAACTCAAATCAAGTGTAGATTTTAAAACTGCATCAAAATTTACTTTGATTTACCATTTAAAAATGATTTGAAAACCCCCCTTTACAGCTTTTAATATTTTTGTTTTCCTTTAATGATTTCACTACAAATCTAATCTTTTCTTATCTGTAGAGTTCATGTTACCATCTCTGCTTTTTCTGCTTTTTTGCCTTCTTATGATTTTTCTTTAATTAAAGGCATACTTTTAAATTTTAAATAATGCTTTTTAGCATGTAAATAATTTTACCAGGTCATACCCTGAAAATGCCAAATATTTATAATTTATTCAGAAGCCATAGATATTTTTGACCATATAGTATTTGCAAAGAAACATCTAAACACTCCGTGTCCTTTTCTATGGCATATGTTAACATAATTTTTAAATAAAGAGACATTTCATGAACATCAACTTTTTTACCCAAATATACTGAAAAGATCAAGAACATACTGACATTACATTTTATTGGTATTTATAGAAATAGGTGGCATAATATAAAAATGTAAAACTTGATCTATTTATCATTTTCCCCACTGGATATAATATGACTAGTTTTACTCTAACCTCATTCAGAATAACCATTCATGAAAAGTATCCACAAAAAAAGACTGCAATAGAAGATTATCCACATCTATTCTTTTTTTTTTTTTTTTTTTTTTTAACGTTTATTTATTTTTGAGACAGAGAGAGACAGAGCATGAACAGGGGAGGGGCAGAGAGAGAGGGAGACACAGAATCGGAAGCAGGCTCCAGGCTCTGAGCTGTCTGCACAGAGCCCGACGCGGGGCTCGAACTCACGGACCGCGAGATCGTGACCTGAGCCGAAGTCGGCCGCTTAACCGACTGAGCCACCCAGGCGCCCCTATCCACATCTATTCTAACATACACAATTTTCTCCCCTTTTTATTTAGCAGGAAAGATTCGACTTAAAGGAGAATGAAATATGACCTCACAGTTCGTTGAGTTCAGCCCTGAAACTGGCTCTGCACTGATGACATTAAGCCTGCTTGGGATTCTGTCTCTCGTTTTCTCAGCCCTCCCCAGCTTGTGCTCTCTCTGTCTCTCTCAAAATAAATAAATAAATTTTAAAAAATAAAATAAAGGACAATGAAATACATCCTTTGTCTGCTAAATACAACAAGCTCATATTCTGAGAAACATGAGCTTTTTAAGAACATAAAAGTTTCTTCTGAAATGTTCTATAAGGAATACTATCAGCTGAATTTTTCCCAGAGAGATATCTGTAATATTCTACTTTCATTGAGAGGAATTTTGAATGTTTAAAAAAATATTTAAAAAAAAATAAAGAGAAATGCATGGTTAAGATTGCATTCAGATTTAAAATGTTAGGTATTACATAGCAATCCTCTGGTTCAGGATCCATTAGGGAACATGGGTGTGGAGGACGAAGAAAGGGCCATTTAAGATTATCTCCATTTCATAAATAAAGTGATGGAATCTTAACTTTCATCCACCATAGAGTTAGCTAAGTATAGAAACAATATTCAAAACTAGATCTGTCTCATTCTCTAGTCTGTGATTTAAAACAGCATGTACTTCCCACCACCCATTGCACATGTAGTGATTTTATTGTAATATTTGATTTAAAAATCTTATGCATAATATTTTATAACTGTATTACTCTACTATTAAGAGATAGTCAGTGGTTAGCTAATTACTCCAAGTAACATTTAATTATATTAGAATGACTAATAGGGATTCAAAATAAATAATTAATCAAAAATCTCTAACACCGCCCTGTCTAACCAGTGTGTCAGGACATAGTGCTGGGTCACAGGCAGAGGACGAACAAGGAAGTGGAATCCAGGAGGCATCCTCCTGCCTAGGATTTACCTTTTGGTGTTGTATGATAGGGAAATATAGAGATTTGGGACTGGAAAGCCTCTTTGGTAGGAGGGGCACTCAGGGGATTTGGGAAACAGGCTATTGACCAACCAGAGTAGGAGAATTTTAATAGTATAATAAACGATGTGTATTCAAAAAGCATGCTGAATCTTTATCAGCCTGGTTTTAGATGTGCTGAGATGCTGATGTCTCAGTATCTCAGGGCGGTCCAATAAGGCCTGGGTAGTCAGTTGCCTCATCTGCCTGGAACCCCTGTTGTAGTCTCTAGGCACAAGTAGCCTAGGTCAGAAACCTCACTGAGCCATACTAATATTATTTTTCTGTGTCTATCTTAATGGCATAATCTGTGAAGAACTTTTCTAAGTCAAAATAGAAATGTGTCACCCACTACTTTATGCAATCATTAATTTTTAGCTAATTTAAGTAACGTGCTTTATTATATTTATCTGTATTTATAGTATCTTTGCTGCTGTTGTTTATTAACTAGAATATAGTCAGGTGAGGCAAGAAGCTTAGGTTCTAAATTTAGCTTCTGTAAAGTACTTTGTGAATATAGAATATAATATTGATTCCTTTAAAGTTATATATTGCCTCATCAGTAAAAGAATGAGATTGTAAGAGATTTATTCATCCAATTAACAATGATGTGTTGAGTTTTTGCTAACCTTTAAAATATCCTGTTTCTGTGGCATCAGAAACTTAGATGTTTGGAAAAGAGGAATTGTAAAAGAAAAATTTGAAAAAAAATTCAAAATCATACGTTAACAAATTTCTTTAGGTGAGGTGGATTGTTATTGAAGAAACAAACCAATAAAGGAGCCCAAGTGCTGAAGTCAAGCATAACTCAGGTTTCAACCTAACTTTTCACACGCAGTCACCAAAACAAGTCATTTCATCTATCTAATCTTCAAATTATTTAGAAGATATTTGCAAATGACATATCAGATAAAAGGTTAGTATCCAAAACCTATAAAGAATTTATAAAACTCAACACCCAAAAAACACATAATCCAGCAAAGAAATGGGCAAAAGACATGATTAGACACTTTTCCAAAGACAATATGGCTAACAGACACATGAAAAAATGCTCATCATCACTCTTCATCAGGGAAATACAAATCAAAACCACAATAAGATATCACCTAACACCAATCAAAATGTCTAAAATTAACAACTCAGGCAACAACAGTTGTTGGCGAGGATGCAGAGAAAGAGGAACTCTTTTGCACTGCTGGTGGGAATGCAAAGTGGTGCAGCCACTCTGGAAAAGAGTATGGAGGTTTCTCAAAAAGTTAAAAATAGAACTACCCTTTGACCTAGCAATTTCACTACTAGGTATTTATCCAAGGGGTACAGGTGTGCTGTTTCAAAGGGGCACATGCACCCCAATGTTTATAGCAGCACTATTGACAATAGCCAAAGTATGGAAAGGGCCCAAATGTCCATTGACCAATGAGTGGATAAAGAAGATGTGGTATACACACACACACACACACACACACACACACACACACACACAAAGGAGTATTACTTGGCAATAAAAAAGAAATGAAATCTTGCCATTTGTAACTATGTGGATGGAACTAGAGGGTATCATGCTAAGTGAAATTAGTCAGAGAAAGAACTATCATATGACTTCACTCATATGTGGAATTTAAGATACAAAACAGGTGAACATAAGGGAATGGAAGCAAAAATAATATAAAACCAGGGAGGGGGACAAAACATAAGAGACTCTTAAATATAGAGAACAAACTGAGGGTTGCTGGAGGGGTTTTGGGTGGTGCAATGGGCTAAATGGGTAAGGGGCATTAAGGAAGGCATTTGTTGGGATGAGCACTGGGTGTTATACATAAGGGATGAATCACTGGGATCTACTCCTGAAATCATTATTGCAATATATACTAACTTGGATGTAAATTTAAAAATTAAAAAAAAAAAAAAAAGAAAAAAGAAAGAAATTGGATTAGAACAGTACATACTGGCCATTGGCCACACCTGGTGCTGTACTGCAAGACACCTAGGCTCTCGCCACCCACCAAGACAGTCTGTTTATGCCGACTGTCTCTGCCCCACAGAACCCGGAGCTCAGGCCGCCAACATGGCTGTGCAGATGGCACTTATGGCAGCGGGGACAACCTCTACCAGTGCGAGAGATTTAGTCTGCGTGTGACAGGCTGGCCCTGGCACCTGCTTCCATAATGTGGTGCATGGTGCATCATTAATGACAAACCATCATGGCTCCAGCAAAGCTGTGAAACTCATGAGTTCAGCTCAAGAACCTGGCCAGAGTGCTGATATCACCACCTTCTGCTATCACCACCTTCCCAGGTCAGTAACGAGCAATGTTAGCATACGTAGCACATTTCTGTCGCTTAGGAAATCAGTGTCACAATTTACAGTTTATAAGCATATTTTCATACTTCATTCTTTGGAAGTAACAGCTGAAGAGAGGAGAGGAAAGTTTGTGAAGATTGTAATAGGTGATGAGCTGCCACCTGCCTAAGGTATCTTCTGAGAGACACTAACCTCTTTGTGGTACTAGAGCAAGGTCACTGGATTAAAAAACAAAAACAACGGTGCCTGGGTGGCTCAGTGGGTTAAGCATCTGAGTCTTGATTTCTGTTCAGGTCATGATCTCAGGGTCCTGAGATCCAGCCCCACGTAGGCGTCCATGATGAGTAGAGATTCTCTCTCCCCCCTCCAAATAAACACATAAAAGGCATAAAGCAAAATGGACTATGTCCTCTTTCAAGCTGCCACAGCCATACTGGAAGCAATTGTCTGAAAGTGGATTCTTTTGGAAAAAGCTAGCATCGAGTCACTATCAACATTTCTTTTAACCTAGGCCTAACCTCCAAAAGTATGATCGAGAACAGATTCTATTTGCAGTGGCATTAATTGTAAAAGGAGGATTGTTAGATAAATCTGTTTACTACAAAAGCATTTTTCATGAAGTCAGCTAGTTGATTAGTGGCAATCCCACTGTGCAAACTATGGCCCTGTTTTATTCTAATTGCACTATTGAGTGAACACTCAAGTTCAAGTAACATGGGCAACATTGAACTGAATATGGGGTTACAGAAGAGTTTTTCAGGAAGAAGACGTTGTCACATCTTCATGGTAATGTTGACATTCTACAGGAGTTCATCAGGTGGGGCAGACTCAGTATTCAGATGTCTTAAGTATTTCGGCAGCAGTTACCTTGTACTCACCAACCAGGCCTTTAGCTGGAACTTTCTTCCTCCAAATTTGGGTATACACTATTAGCTATGTTTGAATCTTCACAAAATGTGTTCTTAAAGCCAACAGAGCCCAGGCAGGAGACTCTTTTGGACAATAGGGTTATGAATCTTTTCCTCACAGTACGTGGAAAAATCAAAGATTCAGATATGGCACAAGGTTCTCTGCAGTGCCTTGCACAGTTAACATCTCTTCATGGACCCATGTTCAACCATAAAAGATCCCTAGATGATTGTGGAAGGATTACTGAATGCTATCGATGAAATTGAAATGAAAGATCTGCAAGCTGTGGGATTCTCCAGCATTAATCAGCAACGTGATAACTCCAAATGTCTTAAAGGCCATTCCAAATGAACTTTTCTCCTTTGTTAAGTGCCTCGGATACCTCACTTATTCTTTGAATGAAATGCTGCATTAGAAGAAGTTTTGATAAGGATGACATGGTATACATGGAAATTTGTGACAAATTGCTGGGAAGAATACTAGCTAACTTGAATCCAAGATGACAAACATTGCCATAAAGGCTTTTTAAATTCAATATGCAGTTCAAGTTTTTAATTCCTGTATTTGGTGCTACCTAAGAAATTTGACTGCCAGTGGTGTGGAGGAAGAAGAAATAAGTAAATATATCAAAAGAATGATCAAGACCAACTTTCAGATCAGCTGCTAATCAGGCTCTGTGCTGACAGCTCAGAGCCTGGAGTCTGCTTCAGATTCTGTGTCCCCTCTCCCTCTGTCCCTACCCCATTCATGCTCTCTTTTTCTCTCTCACAAAAATAAATAAATAATAATTTAAATAAATGCTCTTGAGTCTGCAAGTGGAGGCTGATTAGCCTTCAAATATGAATAGTTACATAAAAAATTGAACTAGCTAAACCAGACCATATAAACTTTTAAAAGAAGATGTAATAGCTTAGAGTTATCACTTGATGTATTTTATTACTTCTTTCCTTCCCAATAGGTAATTACTCCATTGTAATGTTAAAATTCAGGCTTATAAATGCTGTTTATGAGACTATAAAGAGTTTTTTTTTTTCTTCCTTTCACTAATCTCTCTTTGTCTTGGCAGCCAGCTCAGTCTCTCACCATGAGAAAGAGACAGACGTCAGCAATATGTGGTGAAACAAGATTTAAAAAATAGAATACTCTCTAAAAGAAGATAGTTTTAATGTTAATTACTCATAATTACTCAAACTTTTCATTGAAATCCATCCAATGAATTAAAGAATAGTTGGCTTGAAATTAGTGTTTGAAAGTATTCTATCTTGAAAAATATATGGTCATGTATATGTATATTTTTGTAGATTAGATAGGCTATGCCTAAATTTTACCAATACAATTTAACAAAAAAAGTACTAAACTTATTTTCTCATCATAAATTTATACCTAGTTTCTCAGAAGATTCTGTCATGCCACTCTGCTGCCCTTCCCTGCTGGTTACATGAAATTAACAAAATTGATTTGCTGAGATATTTTTCAGATATTCTTCAAAGCCTTCAAGTTGGAGGGGGGTGGTCAATGAGATATGAACACAATTATCATGTGGATTTTAAGCTCCAACACTTACTAGGTATGTGAATTAGATAAGATAAACCCTCTGAACCTCAATTTCTACATTTTAAAAATAGAGAATAAATTTACTGCATAAAGATGTTATGTAGATTACATCAGATGATGTCAGTCCCTCTTCCACGGAACCTGGTAGCGAGGACACACTGGAGGTGTTCTTCTCCTGCTCTGTTGTTGAGGATACTAGTGAGTAAATCTGTGTCTAAGAGGGAAGAATGTAGGGGCTTTTATGGGTGGATATTATTACTGCTAGTAATAATAATAATTAGTATTGATTGTATTCTGGATGGCAATTGAAGATACTAATGGCAGGTCAGCCACTTCTCATGTATAACATGAATGGGGTGCTTACACTGCCGTTTAATATTATATACAGAATTAAATTCTTGTACCCATTTGCACTACCCAAATAAATAAGGAATTGATTAAAAGTGGAATGCTAATTAATCCTTGAATTGAGAAATATCCTTAGCTTAGATTTATTTAGCTTTCCAAATTAATATGAATTTCCTGGTTGCGTTATCGCCCTTTAAGGACCTGTAGTCCATATTATAAGGAAACAGCATTCCCTGTTCTGGATAATTCTAAAAATGTCAATATCTATTTCTATTCTTTTTAAATCAGGGATTTAAAAAATTACTACCTCATCAAAGATTTATACAGAGTCCAGTGTATCATGGCCCTTTATATTCATTGAAGTTACACAATTCCCTTTACAAATCAGTATTTTAGAAGATATCCTTGACCCCATGATGAGATTTGAAAGTCACTTTTATGTTTTCTGAAAAACATCAGCAATCTGACTATGGATAATTTATTTTGTGTATCAATAGCTCATTCCTTCCTATTGCTGAGTGGCATTTCATTATGGATATGCTCGCATTTGTTTATCCATTTCCCAGGTGGGGGGCATTTGAGTTGTTTCCAGCTGTTAGTGATTTGAATAAAACTGTTAATCATACAAGTATCTGTGTGAACACAGATTTTTTTTTCCCCTTGGATAAATATCCAGAAGTGAAATGTCTGGAATGCATACATAATTATATGCTTAGATTTATAAAAAACTACCACATTATTTTTCCTAATGGTTGTATCATTTTGTATATTGACCAGTTATATATGAGATTTCAAGTCTGAATTATTCCGCCTATGTCCTTAACCCAAACTCCATCCCATTATACCCCTTGAAAATTCCTTCCTATTACAAATAATATAATAAAGCTTGTAGAATAAAATGATCTTATTTTTTTTTCCTAATTGAACTTAAAAATTTGCTAAAGATGTTCTTCATATTAAAGGCCTTCTTTAGTACAGGGCCACACGCCATCATTTACCTACACCATCAGAATAAACGAGTCAGGCAAGTGTGGAGGTGAGGGAGTCAGCATTACTTTGTTAGTGCCACTTCTGAACCTTTACTTCTCTACTCTTATGTAAAAAAATAAAATAAGTAATAATAATAATAATAATAATAATAATAGGAGGAGCCAAGATGACAGAAAAGCATGGAAGGTTTTTGTGTGTCTCATGTCCATGAAATACAGCCAGACCAACAATAAACCATCCTACACACCTAGAAAACTGATTGGAGGCTTAACACAACAATCTGCACAACCTGAACCACAGAAGTCAGCAGGTACGTGGCGCAGAGAGGTGAACTTGGGGAGAGAGAAGCCGGCGGCAGGCAGGGCCTTTGCAGGCGGAGAAAGGACGGAGACTGGGGCGGGGGAGAATACGGGAAAAGCACCCCTCCCCAAAAGCAGCTGGAGAGAAAGTGGAAAATTGGAAATAGACTCAGGGACTAAACTAAAAAGGGAGAAAAGAGAAAGGAGAGGGTTTAAATTCCATTAAGACTAAACAAGGGGAGCGCAAAGGCTGCAACTCCACGGCTCAATACCTGGCGGTGCTCTGGTGGGAAAGGTGAATCCCCAAGAACAGAGCGGGGTCCGGGAGGTTCTTGGGCCACACAGGGAAAAGCGGTTCCACTGCTGGAAGGACATTTGGTAGAGACTGTTGAAGGCGCCTGGTCACAGCAGAACCCAGAGAACAGCCACATTCCCTGGTGCTGGAACAAGGTCGTTACGAGTGAAGCCGGGTGCCAGATGTGTGCTGTGATTTTCCATAATCCCTGAAAAGCTGCTGCTACACTATCTTAAGAACTTTTACCGGGGCGGGATGTCACCTGGCCGCAGTCTCAGGGCACTGGCAGCAGCAGGGTTCAGCAAGGGTTCCTGGGTGCAGCCGACATTCGGCCATTGCTCAGTGAGACCCTCCCACAGAGGGGCGGAAGGGGCCAAAGCCGCAGTCCTTCAGAAGTAAGGGGCCAGGGAAAACAGCCGCATCTGAGACAAAACTCGGGAGAGGTACTACCTGAGTCTTGGTCACAGACAGTGAAAAAGCAGGGAGAGGATAAAAGCTGAAGACAGAGGATGGGTGCGTGATTGCTGATCGCAGAGAACAGAGTTCCCATAAGAGAGACAGAGTAACTGAGTGACGCCATTTTCACTTCTACCGCGCATGCGCACACGCACCTACCTGCTCTGCAACAATACACCCCAGTAGCCTAGCAGTGCCATCTAGTGGAAAACGGAGCCATTACACTGAGCTCCGCCCAACTGGGCCGACCTCTCTCTTCAAGAACACAAGTCTCACCGCCTACTTAGTTTATGGACTATAAAGTGCTACATCGTCTGACTTCTAGGGGAAAATGAAGCAATTTCAGTTCTATTTCAATCTGTTAGCAGGTCCAGCTATTCAATTTTCTTTCTTAGTTTTTTCTTTTTTATCTTTTACACTATTCTTTTTGTTGAATACAGAAAGAGAAAAAATTCATTTTTTTTTCAATTTTTATTAAAAATATTTTTTTTAGGGGCGCCTGGGTGGCTCAGTCAGTTGGGCGCCTGACTTCGGCTCAGGTCATGATCTCACAGTATGTGAGTTCAAGCCCCGCATCAGGCTCTGTGCTGACAGCTCAGAGCTTGGAGCCTGCTTCAGATTCTGTGTCTCCCTCTCTCTCTGCCCCTCCCCAGCTTATGTTCTCTCTCTCTCTGTCTCAAAAATAAAAAAAATAATAATAATAATAAAATAAAAAGATTTCTTTTATTTTTTTGCTATTTTTTTTACTTTTGTGTAATTTTTTTTCAAATTATATCTTACTTCCATCATTCTATTTTAGTCTACTTCAGTAAATTCACCTTTTCAAATTTTCAAACGATTTCCTTCTTTTCTTTTTTCTTTTTCTTTTTTCTCTTTTTTGTTTCTTTCCTTTTTCTTAAATGCAGAAAGCGAAAAACTTCATTTTTACCTTCAATTTCTATAAAGATATTTTTCTTTAATTTTTTCACTATATTTTTGGTTTTACGTAATTTTTTTTCAAATTCTATTTTACTTCCATCATTTTATTTTTGTCAAATTCAGTGTATTCACTTTTTCAAATTTTTAAATGATTTCTTTTTTTTCTCTTTTTTCTCTTTTTTGTTTCTTTTCTTTTTCTTGAATACAGAAAGAGAAAAAAATCATTTTTATTTTTAATTTTCATTAAAATATTTTTCTTTAATTTTATTCCAACTATATTGTTTACTTTTGTGTAATTTTTTCAAATTCTATTTCACTCCCATCGTCTCATTTCAGTCTATTTCAATGTATTCATTTTTTCAAATTCTTAAATGATTTCCTCCCCACCCCTTTTTTTCCTCTAATTTGTCAAACCACTTTCAACACCCAGACCAAAACACACTTAGGATTTAGCATCATTTATTAGATTTTTGTGTGTGTGTGTTTTTGATTTTTTAATTTTAATATTTTTTTAATATTTTTTAATTTTAAGTTTTCTACCTCACTAATTCCTTTTCTCACTTCAAAATGACAAAATGAAGGAATTCACCCCAAAAGAAAGAGCACAAAGAAACAACAGCCAGGTGTTTAACCAACACAGATACAAGCAACATGTCTGAACCAGAATTTAGAATCATGATAATAAGAATGTTAGCTGGAGTCAAAAACTGATTAGAATCCCTTTCTGCAGAGATAAAAGAAGTAAAAAATAGCCAGAATGAAATGACAAATGCTATAACTGAGCAGCAATCATGGATGGATGCAGCGGCGGCAAGGATGGATGAGGCAGAACAGAGAATCAGCGACATAGAGGACAAACTTACAGAGAATAATGAAGCAGAAAAAAAGAGGGAGATGAAGGCAAAAGAGCACAATTTAAGAATGAGAGAAATCAGTGACTCATTAAAAAGGAACAATATCAGAATCATAGGGGTGCCAGAAGAGGAAGAGAGAGAAATAGGGGTAGAAGGGTTATGTGAGCAAATCACAGCAGGGAACTTTCCTAACTTGGGGAAAGACACAGACATCAAAATCCAGGAAGCACAGAAGACCCCCATTACATTCAACAAAAACCGACCATCAACAAGGCATATCATAGCCAAATTCACAAAATACTCAGGCCAGGAGAGAATCCTGAAAGCAGCAAAAGAAAAAAAAAAGTCCCTAACCTACAAGGGAAGACAGATCAGGTTTGCAGCAGACCTAGCCACAGAAACTTGGCAGGCCAGAAAGGAGTGGCACGATATGTTCAGTGTGATGAATCAGAAAAATATGCAGCCAAGAATTTCTTTATCCAGCAAGGCTGTCATTCAAAATAGAAGGAGAGACAAAAAGTTTCCCAGACAAACAAAAATTGAAGGAGTTTGTGACTACTAAACCAGCCCTGCAACAAATTTTAAGGGGGGCCCTCTGAGGGGAGAAAAGATGAAAAAAAAAATATATATATATATCAAAAGCAACAAAGATTCGAAAGGACCAGAGAAAACCACCAGAAACTCCAACTCTACAAGCATCATAATGGAAATAAATTCCTATCTTTCAGTACTCATTTTAAATGTCAATGGACTCAATGCTCCAATCAAAAGACATAGAATAACAGAATGGATAAGAAAACAAGATCCATCTATATACTGTTTACAAGAGACCCACTTTAGACCTAAAGACACCTTCAGATGGAAAATAAGGGGATGGATAGCCATCTATCATGCTAATGGTCAACAAAAGAAAGCTGGAGTAGCCATACTTATATCAGACAATCTAGACTTTAAAATAAAGACTGTATCAAGAAATGCAGAAGGGCATTATGTCATAATCAAGGGGTCTATCCACCAAGACCTAACAATTGTAAACATTTACAATGTGGGAGCACCCAAATATATAAATCAATGAATCACAAACATAAAGAAACTCATCGATAATAATACCATAATAATAGGAGACTTCAACACCCCACTCACAACAATGGACAGATCATCTAATCAAAAAATCAACAAAGAAACAATGGCTTTGAATGACACACTGGACCATATGGACTTAACAGATATATTCAGAACATTTCATCCTAAAGCAGCAGAATATACATTCTTCTCCAGTGCACATGGAACGTTCTCCAGAATAGATCATATACTGGGACACAAATCAGCCCTAAGTAAGTACAAAAAGATCAAGATTATACTATGCATATTTTCAGACCACAACTCTATGAAACTCAAAATTAACCACAAGAAAAAATTTGGACAGGTAACAAATACTCGGAGAATGAAGAACATCCTACTAAAGAATGAATGGCTAACCAAGAAGGTAAGGAGGAAATTAAAAAGTATATGGAAGTCAATGAAAATGATAACACCACAACCCAAAACCTCTGGCACGCAGCAAAGACAGTCATAAGAGGAAAGTATATAGCAATCTAGGCCTTCCTAAAGAAGAAAGAAAGATCTCAGATACACAACCTAACCTTACACCTTAAGGAGCTGGAAAAAGAACAGCAAATAAAACCCCAAACCAGCAGAAGACAGGAAATAATAAAGATCAGAGCAGAAATTAATGCTATTGAAACCAAAACCAAAAACAAACAAAAAAAGAAAATAAAACAAATAAACAAACAAACGAAAAAACCCAGTAGAACAGATCAATGAAACCAGAAGCTGGTTCTTTGAAAGAATTCACAAAATTGATAAACCACTAGCCCGTTTGATCAAGAAGAAAAAGGAAAGGACCCAAATAAATAAAATCAAGAATGAAAGAGGAGAGATCATAACCAACACAGCAGAAATACAAACAATAATAAGAGAATATTATGAGCAATTATATACCAATAAAATGGGCAATCTGGAAAAATGGACAAATTCCTAGCAACATATACACTACCAAAACTGAAACAGGAACAAATAGAAAATTTGAACAGACCCACAACCAGTAAAGAAATCAAATTAGTAATCAAAAATCTCCCAAAAAACAAGAGTCCAGGGCCAGATGATTTTCCAGGAGAACTGTACCAAACATTTAAGGAAGAGTTAACACCTATTCTCTTGAAGGTGTTTCAAAAAATAGAAATGGAAGGAAAACTTCCAAACTCTTTCTATGAAGCCAGCATTACCTTGATTCCAAAACCAGACAGAGACACCACTAAAAAGGAGAACTACACACCAATTTCCCTTATGAACATGGATGCAAAAATACTCAACAAGATATTAGGCAACCGGCTCCAACAATACATTAAAAAAATTATTCACCAAGACCAAGTGGGATTTATACCTGGGATGCAGGGCTGGTTCAATATCCGCAAAAAAATTAACGTGATTCATCACATCAAGAAAAGAAAGGACGAGAACCATATGGCCCTCTCAATAGATGCAGAGAAAGCATTTGACAAAATACAGTATCCTTTCTTGATAAAAACCCTCAAGAAGGTAGGGATAGAAGAAAAATTCCTCGAGATCATTGAATGATGCAATGCTAATATCCTCCTCAATGGGGAAAAAAATGACAGCTTTCCCCCTAAGGTCAGGAACAAGACAGGGATGTCCACTCTCGCCACTGTTATTCAACATAGTTTTGGAAGTCTTAGCCTCTGCCATAAGACAACACAAAGAAATAAAAGGCATCCAAATCGGCCAGGAGGAGTTCAAACTTTCACTCTTCTCAGATGACATGATACTCTATATGGAAAACCCAAAAGATTCCACAAAAAAATTGCTAGAATTCATTCATGAATTTAGCAAAGTTGCAGGATACAAAATCAATGAACAGAAATTGGTTGCATTCATGGGGCGCCTGGGTGGCGCAGTCGGTTAAGCGTCCGACTTCAGCCAGGTCACGATCTCACGGTCCGTGAGTTCGAGCCCCGCGTCAGGCTCTGGGCTGATGGCTCGGAGCCTGGAGCCTGTTTCCGATTCTGTGTCTCCCTCTCTCTCTGCCCCTCCCCCGTTCATGCTCTGTCTCTCTCTGTCCCAAAAATAAATAAACATTAAAAAAAAAATTAAAAAAAAAAAAGAAATTGGTTGCATTCCAATACACCAACAATTAAGTGACAGAAAGAAAAATCAAGGAATCGATCCCATTAACGATTGCACCAAAAACGATAAAATACCTAGGAATAAATCTAACCAAAGAGGTGAAAAATCTATACACCGAAAACTATAGAAAGCTTATGAAAGAAATTGAAGAAGACACAAAAAAATGGAAAAAGATTTAATGCTCCTGGATAGGAAGAAGAAATATTGTTAAAATGTCAACACTACCCAAAGCAATGTACATAGTCGATGCAATCCCTATCAAAATAACACCAGCATTCTTCACAGAGCTAGAACAAATAATCCTAAAATTGGTATGGAACCAGAAAAGACCTGGA
Source organism: Neofelis nebulosa (assembly GCF_028018385.1). NCBI lineage: Eukaryota > Metazoa > Chordata > Mammalia > Carnivora > Felidae > Neofelis > Neofelis nebulosa. Next base: position 92,592,743 of record NC_080784.1, on the reverse strand, counting down.
ATAGCCAAAGCAATCTTGAAAAGGAAAACCAAAGCAGGAGGCATCACAATCCCAGATTTCAAGCTGTACTACAAAGCTGTAATCCTCAAATCAGTATTGTACTGGCACAAGAACAGACACTCAGATCAATGGAACAGAATAGAGAACCCAGAAATGAACCCACAAACGTATGGCCAACTAATCTTTGACAAAACAGGAAAGACTATCCAATGGAATAAAGACAGTCTCTTCAGCAAGTGGTGCTGGGAAAACTGGACAGCAACATGCAGAAGAATGAACCTGGACCACATTCTTACACCATACACAAAAATAAACTCAAAATGGATGAAAGACCTCAATGTAAGGAAGGAAGCCATCAAAATCCTTGAGAAAGCAGGCAAAAACCTCTTTGATCTTACCCACAGCAACTTCTTACTCAACATGTCTCTGGAGGCAAGGGAAACAAAAGCAAAAATGAACTACTGGGACCTCATCAAAATAAAAAGCTTTTGCGCAGGAAGGAAACAATCAGCAAAACTAAAAGGCAACCGACAGAATGGGAGAAGATATTTGCAAATGACATATCAGATAAAGGGTTAGTATCCAAAATCTACAAAGAACTTATCAAACTCAACACCCAAAAAACAAATAATCCAGTGAAGAAATGGGCAAAAGACATGAATAGACACTTCTCCAAAGAAGACATCCAGATGGCCAACTGACACATGAAAAAATGCTCAACATCACTCATCATCAGGGAAATCAAAACCACAATGAGATACCACCTTACACCGGTCAGAATGGCTAATATTAACAACTCAGGCAATGATAGATGTTGGCAAGGATGTGGAGAAAGAGGATCTCTTTTGCACTGTTGGTGGGAATGCAAGCTGGTCAGCCACTCTGGAAAAGAGTATGGAGGTTTCTCAGAAAACTAAAAATAGAACTATCCTACCACCCAGCAATTGCACTACTAGGCATTTACCCATGGGATAAATGAAAGAAATTTATTTTCGAAAGGACACATGCACCCCCATGTCTACAGCAGCACTATCAACAATAGCCAAAGTATGGAAAAAGCCCAAATGTCCATCGATGGATGAATGGATAAAGAAGTGGTATATCTATACAATGGAGTATTACTTGGAAATCAAAAAGAATGAAATCTTGCCATTTGCAGCTATGTGGATGGAACTGGAGGGTATTATGCTAAGTGAAATTAGTCAGAGAAAGACAAAAATCATATGACTTCACTCATATGAGGACTTTAAGAGACAAAACAGATTAACATAAGGGAAGGGAAACAAAAATAATATAAAAACATGGAGGGGGACAAAAGAGAAGAGACTCATAAATATGGAGAACAAACTGAGGGTTACTTGAGGGGTTGTGGGAGGAGGGATGGGCTAAATGGGTAAGAGGTACTAAGGAATCTACTCCTGAAATCATTGTTGCACTATATGCTAACTAATTTGGATGTAAATTTTTAAAAAATAAAAAATAAAACAAGTAAAAAAAAATAATGTTTTTGAAGGTCATCTCGGTTAGTCTATTCCAGTAATGTCTTGCCTCCTAATCATTTTTCCACAATAATCAGAGTCCTCGACATTTATCTTCTTTCCTTTTTTTTCCTGAGTTCTAACACCATAATTTCAATGATGGTCATTAATGTTAGTCATCAAGTATTTTGTTCTCTCTTCCTTCTGCGCACGTTAGGATAATATGCAAGTTCCCCTGTTCTAGCAGAAGAGTTGTGAGCAGAAGTGATCTGTCATTTCCTAGTCAGATAATTTAATTGCCAATTTGTGATACTCTAGCGTATTCTTTCCTACTAGTATGTCAACAAGCAATAATTGAATTTATGGTTAAAAAAATTAAAATAATGGTTAGTGCTTCAGCTAGATTCCTAAATCGTTATGAAAAATTGAGCACATAAGCAGACTTGTCAAGGACTAGTAGTATGAGTGAAATGTAAACCTTTGTTGTTTTAAGCCACTGAATTATATGTATTGATAACTCAGCATAAGTTGTCCTATCCAGCCACTGAGTAATGTAGATATTGTTATGTATGTATAAAAGAAGAATTAACTTATTAACCAATATGTTAATTGGTTAATATGTAAATTGGCTGCAGGTGGTGAGCAACTCTTAGGCTAAGCTAGAAGGATGGCAATACCTATTATACAGTGGCAAAACAGTGAAATTCTTACCTATGATAGGAAATGTATTTTATGAACTCATAAATCTAGACAAGAGGTTGGTAAACAAATGCTAGTATATGTTGGCTATAGCTGTTAAATTACTACAAGAAAGAGATGATCTTAGAAAATCCTTCTATGGTAGCAAACAGAACTTCTACTAACCCATAAGAGTCATACATGATCAGGGAATAAAATTTTATTATTTTAAATCACTGAGATACTGAGGTTGCCGGCCCCCTCTACTTATGCCTATTCTGACCAGCATACCTGAAAAACTCAATGTCTAATTAGATAATCCAATCACAATTGTCTTCATTCAGAAAGACATTCATTCATTCAGAAAGGAGACTTACACTGCTCCTTTTTATAAACTATATTTATTTTACCTCTGAAATCTTAAGCTTTATCTTTGTTTTCCTGCTAAACATAATTTTACTCTTTGGAAGGATTATATTTCTAAATATTCATATTGAAGAATTCTGTGCTATCAGTAAAATTGCCTTTAAATTCTGTTGAGTTGGGGCGCCTGGGTGGCTCAGTCGGTTAAGCGGCCGACTTCGGCTCAGGTCACGATCTCGCGGTCCGTGAGTTCGAGCCCCACGTCGGGCTCTGGGCTGATGGCTCAGAGCCTGGAGCCTGCTTCCGATTCTGTGTCTCCCGCTCTCTCTGACCCTCCCCCGTTCATGCTCTGTCTCTCTCTCTCTCTCAAAAATAAATACACGTTAAAAAAAAATTAAAAAAATAAATAAATAAATAAATTCTGTTGAGTTAATTATTCTATTATTTCTCTGAAATTCCCAGCCCTGGTCAATCACTGAAATAATAAAAGCTTCCAATCTTGGCCCTTGTAAAAGTCTTTATTTTTTTTCATTGTTCACATTTGTCTGTCTCCTGCTCTGTATCCCCACCAGCAAGACAATGACAAAGTTGAATTTAGCTCAAGCCCCATGATCCTGGAAAACATTACAATTAAATAAACCCCCTTTCCCACACCTTTGTTTTCCACGAATGGATTACAGCAAGGTATCATTCTTCCCCATATGACTTAAGTAAAACTCAAGAATATTTCATTTGTTTACCTGTGAGAAGGCCAGATGCAGGCCCTACAAAATGCCATTCTTTGCCTCATAAATGATTAATTGAATTGTTCGGACTCAGTGACTAATCTGGATAAAATATCTGCTATTTTGACTTGACCAAACTTCAGCTAAGTTTCTTTCCTACTTCCTGCTGCCTGGACTTTGACCCCTGCTCCCCACCCTGAGTAGGCATACAACCCCTTCTCAACAGCCCCTCCAGAACAGAAACCTATCTCTGGGGAAAACATTCCCTAATCAACTATCTGATTGTATCACGTATTTATCCCACTTAGCCATACCCATTCTTTCTAATCTTTTTCAACCCCTCCCTCTTTAAAAAAGTCCTTTTTGCCTTACATTTGAGATATTTTTTGAGCCTGTGGTCAGTGTGTTCTTCCTATTAGAATAGTTCTCCTTCCCCTTGGACCCTGCAATAAACCTTTTAAGTATTTTTTTCTCATTTACGTACTGATTTATGTTTCGACACAAAATACACCTTTGGCAAAATTATCACAGTTTCTGAAGTGTTATGTCATATATCAAGGTAATGTAAACATTATCACCAAATATAAAGGAATTCTTATGAAAAATTTAAATTCTCAAATTTAGTATGCCATGTCCCTATAGAGGTTCTCTGATATTACCCCTGCTTAGCCTGGTAACAGCAAATTTTGATAATGCATTTTTTTAATTCTTTTATTCCAGATTCATTGTCCTTTCCTTTCCTCAGTGGCACAACCCTACAATCACATTTGCCTATAGAATTTTGTCTATACTATTATCTATGCTAGGAATGTTGCCCCCACACTCTTCACTATCTCATTTTCCTTTTCAAACGAAACACTCAATTTGGAAGTCAGTTCTTCAGAGAAACCTTCCTCAGACCTGCACATCTGTTTGCAGTCACTTTTTTATACTACCTCATTACTAAATACTTCTCCCACCAAGCACTGAATTGTAATTGTGTCTTACTTGACAGGTGGAATGGTCATTCCTTTCAGGGGGGAAATTACTAAAAGATAATGCTGATAATAATGCATTCTGCAAAGCCTGAGTTATTCAACCTAGAGTGCCCTTATAAGGAAAACAGTGGAAAAGTCCAGAGTGGTTTGACATTATCAGTCTGGTCAACTCCTATGTGCCCCAATAATATGTGTTCAAGATAAGCCCCATTTCCTATGGATTTGCTCCTAATCTCCTGGAGAGAATACAATTGATTCTAATAACAATTTACACAGGCAGCAAAGTACAAATCTATATCAAGGGGAAATGCTCCTAAAGGCAATCACATGTGAAAGATGTTACCTATTACCAGGCACACAATAAAGAAATCTTTTTATATTATTATGCAGAACAGATAGACCCTTATTGAATGTTCCTGAATAGGATCTTGATTTTAACTTTGAACAGAGAAGGCCTACTGAAATGTTTGATTCAAACAAGAGATCCCTTTACTCCAAAGGTGAATTCAAGCAATGCAGAGAGGTTACAGTGCTTTTTCACCCACTTCTTCTCTCTTTTTAAATGAATCTTTTCCTCAACAAAACTTAAAAATGTTGACAAACTTTAAACCTTTGTCCTAAGCTCTCTTCTATTTGCATTATTTCCTAGTGTGATCCTATTCATAACCATGTGTTTTAGTAAACAATGACTCTTACATTTATTTATTTTTTATTTTTTTAACACTTATTTTTGAGAGAGCATGAGCAGGGGAGGGGTAGAGAGAGAGGGAGATACAGAATCTGAAGCAGGCTTCAGGCTCTGAATTATCAGCACAGAACCTGATGCAGGGCTCAAACCCACAAACTGTGAGATCATGACCTGAGCCAAAGTCAGAGGCTTACCCGATTGAGCCAACGAGGCACCCTTAGACTCTTACATTTAAAACATAAACTAACAACTCTGTTTAAGTAAGTTTTATAAGTACTGAGGGATGAATGTATTTAAATCAAAATTGTACATTCATATCCTCAGTATCTTTCTTTCTTAGTAATTTGCATAAAGACAAATAGCACTAAAGGCCCAACTGCACAAAAGTCTTTGAGCAGAAAGAGACCCAAAATTTTGGATCTGAAGCTTTTATATCTGGTGGTTAGGATCCATAGGAAATATTATACATAATTATGAATATAAAAGTTAGACATAAAAGGTAGTATTTGTTTGCAATGAGAAGGTAATTGCCACAAATTCCAAATGTAAAGAAGTTGATGGATACTACGAATACCATTCCAAAACATCATATGTCATCAGGGCAAGAAGCATCAGATGCACATACATTCAAATAATTTGGATGCCCAAAACAAGTGATGTTGGACTCCAACATAAAAATTCTCTATTGTACTGAGAGATTAAATATACAAAAGGACAAAAGTCAGACTACCTGTCTGTATCTATCGTCTATATTTGTATCTATATCTATATCTATATCATCTATATCTATGTCTATCTACATCTATATCTATATCTATATCTATATCTATATCTATATCTGTAACTCTAACCCATAATCTTCAGCAATGAACCCAGGAAGTCAACCTACTATCTATAATAATCAGAATAGGGAGTCAGACCACTATAGCCAACAGCCATTCCCAGAGACTAACATACAATCCTTATATTATTTGGTCCCACACAACTGGGTTTTGATTTATAACTGAAAGCTCCTCTAAGTTTTCTTCCTTTTCCAACTTAGGCACTGGGGAAAGCCAAATATTGATTTTACTAATCACATAGGATGTCTTGCTTCTATTAAGCTTCTCCATGCCAACGGCTGTCAGTCAGTGCACATCCGAAGTCTTCTTTACATCCTACTATAAAGTCTTTCCCACCCTCTGCCTGTCTTTGAATCTCTGCCAAACTAAAGAACGGTGGCTGTCATGAGCACACTATGAAGGCGCACACATGATCTGTATCTTTCTACAATGTCAGCTTTATTCAGTCATGAAGCAAGGTTAACATAATTATAAAGCAGATTCAGGATTCCAAACTCAATTACATTTCACCACGTGTTTAAACTTGGCTTCTCACACATCACACAAAGCAAAGCACAAGACAAGTTCCACAACACAAACAAGATAGAACAGGGGGTAGGAAGAGGGGGTAGGAGGTTAATGCAAAGTCAGTCTATGAGCATTAGTTGAGATAAGGCCTTGGTCTGGTCTAGATCGGCTCTCAGCACTTACTGTTTATTATGTTTAAGCAGTGGAGGATCTCTGTTCTGTTCACAGATCAACTGGGCAGATTCAGAGCCTTCAGTGGCAGCTGCCTTTTTGATGTGGTCAGAGGTGAAGGAGTCAGTGTCAAGAAAGTCTGACAGTTTGCTCCAAAATTCCTCCCATTATAAAGGGATTTAATCAGTCTTGAGGCTTCGCCGACCTCCTCTGTTTCTGCTGGTTATCAGTTGTGAGTGTCATCAGGCAGGGCTGGCTTCAGAGATATCTGGTCTTAGCTTCTTGGATGCTTGCATCTCTGCTTGACATAAATTACTGCTTGACATGAGTGACTTCATCTTGCTTTCCACAGTGGTTGACTCCCTTGCTATAGCAATCTTTGAATAAATAGCCCATGCTGTTCTCCTTTAAGAGGTCTGGGTTTATTTTTACAATACTGCTTCGAGTTCCCTAAAAACACAGGAATTCTAAAAAAAAAAAAGTTCAATTTCATGATTTTAATAAAGATTTATTAAATTTTCAATTCATTCATTGCAATAGCAAGTTCTTTTTCTGGCAGGTAAAAATTCCACTTTGACTTCTTCATATATATCTTCATATTTTTCTGTTGATTGTAAGGCTTTTCCACTCACTATCTTCTGACTCTGTTCATCACAACCTTTTGTTTGTTTGTTTGTTTTTCTTTACAAAGGTATACCTCCTGTGCACAATGCTAGGTGACTTAGCACAGTGGAAGGTAGAGTATTCCTAGAAGTCTTTTCTGCATGAGGACAACCAGTGATAAATATATGTGTAAGTAGCATTAGGCTATAACCAAACTAAATATATCTCTTACTCATTTTCCTTGAAGCTTGATCTCTAAGAAAAAAAAAAAGGCTTTTATCATTCCAATACCACCATTCACTAAGAGGAAATCTGACAGAGAAAAAATAAGAGAGTGGAAAGTGATAGTAGATTTAGCTAACATGTTATTGTTAAAATATCTTATTTTTTGCAAATGTTACACAAACTTACAGACACATTGCTAGGACTCTTCCCCAAACCTTGGAACATGCCCATGAAAGAAAGGACCCTAAGGTATAAATCTCATTACTTTCACGATAATTACATCTCTGATATACCATAGTTGTATGAACTTTTGACTTTCTTTCCCCTACTCCCATACAATTATGGTTAGTCTGTCAAAGAAGATCCTCACAGATCAAAATGGAAAGTTCAGAAGACCAATGCCCCTTTGAGCAGAAGACTGGAGACAGTTTTGTGGGAAGAGCAGACAGAGAAGACAAACTCTGAGGTAGTGCATTAGCTTACAACTGGACTGGGAACTAGAAGTAAGAAATTTCTGCAGGAGATTGTGCTCCAGAGCTCTGAGGGTTTATATATTCATCTTACAGGTTCAATGCTGGGTTTTTCTTTGCAGTGTTCTTTCTTCATTTTAATGCCAAGTGGTCAATGCCATAATAGCTATGTAACTTGTACTTTGGAGAACTAAGAGAGATTTATATCTTCCTCGGAGAAAAGTTAGTGAAGGGCATTATGGTTTTTCTTGCCTCACCTCATGAAGCTAGCACATTGGGTCACTGTTCCTATGTCTCTAAGAAGTAACTAAAACCAATGGAAGAGTGTTTGGTAGTGTTGAGGCAAAAAAGAACAGGAGAAGCAGAGAAAAGAAACAGAAAATGACGAGAGACAAAGACACAGGGGAGAACATGGCAAGAGAGCAGGTGAAAAATCTCCCCTGATGTTACTTCATAACATTTTATGAAGTATTCTAGGGAAACAAGAAATCACTACCCAAGGGTATATGCCAATTCATAATTATAGTATTAGTTAAGTTTATTATTGATAAAAGAAATCATGGTGCATATATGTAGGTGGTCGCTACGTGAGTAAAAATTCATAAAGGATTTTCAGTACTATTTTTCTGTAAGTAAAGCTACTGTTGGGACACCTGAGTGGCTCAGTCAGTTAAGCATTTGACTCTTGATTTTGGCTTAGGTCATGATCTCATGGACTCATGAGATCAAGCCCCATGTCAGGCTCTGTGCTGATGGCACGGAGCCTGCTTGGGATTCTCTCTCTCTCTCCCTCTCTCTCTCTCTGCCCTTCTCTGATCACTCTCTGTCTCTCTCTCAAAAAGTAAATAAATAACTTTAAAAGTGTTTAAAAAAAATAATGCTACCGTTAAGCTTTAGCAAGCAGTAAGAAGTTACTCAATTTGCATCAATACATACATTAAGCCTACTTTGATAACTTGTTTTATATAAATTTTTATCAGTATCTCCTATGGTTGTCCCTGACATTACATTTACTTGACTGTACACATGATTAGTCACATTCTTCAGCAATCCCCAGTTAGGTTAGGTTAAAATTAATTTCCTACACATTACTATATTCTACCACAGTGACTAGCAGTGCGTGGGAACTTCTTAAAAATGAAACTTTGAGGTTCCCACCCCAGACCTACTATAGCAAAATTCTTAGAGTGGAGCCCAGCTATAGGGTTGGCCAAAACTCAAGTGATTCTGTCACGCTCTTAAGTCTTGTTTACCATAACTATTCACCCAGAGGTATTTAACTACTATCTTTATTACTGTATCATTTTAACAAATGTCACGCTATAGCCAACATGATTTCCCACCATGACAATCTAGTCATATCACTAACCTGAGGGCTCTAAGCATAATCTTCCCACCAGGTTACACTTCCTTGTCATTGATGCAATAATGCATGGAAACAAAAATAAGTGTGCAAACTAAAGAGACAAATTATACTTTTTCTTTAAGTCAACTGAAAAAAAAGCATATTTGGTAAAAGAGTTTCTGTATTATATTTGATTTAAATTTAAAATTATAATACAGATGTATTTTCATTATAGTCACATATTCATACTTTAAAGTATTTTTAAATAAGAGTATTTTATCCTTGGTTCTCAAATGGATTTAAATACCATATTATATGGCCTTATGAACTCAGGGCAAAACAAAACCAAGTTCAGTGTATGCTTAAGTGTAATGGGGAACCTCCAATGATGAAGCAGAAGGCATATGGGAATACTTTAGGGAAAAGAAAGGAAAGTCCCTTCTAAAGTGTTACTCTTGAATATCTCACCAGAGTTAATAACTCAAATTTACATTGTCATTATCTAGTAAAGGTTTTACCATGATATGTTCAACAATAATGGTTCTCCACACAAATTTCCTTTTGAAAAACAAAGGCAAATTTCCTTTTAAAAAGTAAACCTTTATCTCAGGTCTCAAATAATTTAAACAGATAAGTTGTTCTAGAAAATTCCAGTAAACCATCCAACATATATTTAATTTGAGATTCAGAAGGAAAATGAAAAAGAATGTTAGAAGTGACAATATATGAAGATATATTGACTGAACATACCCCAAAGCTGAAGAAAGACACTAATCCACAAATTCCAGAGTTTTCTGAAAATTTCAGGTAGGATCAGGAAAAAAAAAAAAATCTGGGCCTAGACAAATATTGAAAAAATGCAAACCATCAGAGAAAACAAAACCAGAAAATAGTCAATGAGCAATAATTAGAAAAAGTGAATTGCTTTTAAAGGAGCAACTACCAGACCAATAGTTATCTCTTCAACAACTGAAGCCAGAAGACAGTAGAGTGGTGTCTTTTAACGGGCTAGAGATCAAGATGTTAACCTAGAAATCTATAGCAAGGAAAATGCAGTTTGTATTTGTGTTTGCCATTGGAGGATCTCAGGAGCAGAATATGTACTGGCTGAGAAATATGAAATGCAGAAAGAAATAAAGACCTTTCTTGAACTGTTCTGGCTACTATAAGAAACAATCATAGGCTTGGTGGCTTAAGCAACAAAGATATATTTCTTACAGTTTTGGAAGCTTAAAAGTCCAAGATCACGGTGCTAGTAGATTCAGGATCTGGTGAGAATGTGCTTTCTGGTTTATAGACCTATCTTCTTCCTGGGGCCTCATATGGAGGAAGAGATAAGAAGGTCTCTTTTATAAAGGCTTTAATCCCATTCTTAAGGGTTCCACCCTCACAACTTAATTACTTCTCAAAGGCCCCACCCCCTAATACCATCACACTGGGGGTTAGGATTTTAGCATGACTTTGGGGGGAGACACAAAAATTTAGTCCATAATACTCAACCTTTATGCCTAGAATTCAAGCAGTTTACTAGGTATCCTGCAAAAGCTTCCAGTAGTCATTATCTTCCATTGAACCTGAATTTTTCATTCTTAAACTACCTCCACAGCCTAGACTCCCATTGTCTTTGGGTAATCAACATCAGCACTCTTGATGTGCGTTTATGCTCTGAGCAAACATGTTCACCAATATATGACTCATAATTTTGACTCCCAATGATCAGGTACAGAATGCAGTTTGTTTACCTTTAGGAAACCTTCCTCTCTTATAATTTATTTCCTAATCACCGAATTATCTCCCAAAGACCCCCAACTCCTAATACCATCATATTGAGGATTAGGATTTCAACATATGAATTAGGGGAGGGGAGCAAATATTCACTTCATAAAAAGACCCAATAAACTTACAAGTGTATAGCTAAGTCTCTTAAGCACTGATTTTATAAAACAATAAAAAATAATGTTTCATGGGTGTAGTAGAATAAGTTGGAATTTAAATATTTGAAACCAGTAGCATATAATTTCAAAAAAGATCTTGGTTTGCATTGAAATACTCTGAAATATTTGTATTCAAATAAATGTATAAGATGATAAAAAATTAAGATAACATAAAAGATCAATTGGGCAAATAGGAAAGACAGAATAGCATTGTATGCTTAAGTCCAAATTTATGTCACTATCATAAATATATTTGGAAATTTTTCAAAAGAGAAAATAAAAGCAAAAAAGTTACATACTATTAAGAAACATTTATTAAACTGGAAGATACGTAAAGTGTGAAAGTAAAATTATACAAAAAATACACCAAGAAACTATGAATCATAGCATTACCATGAGACAAAATAAAGTATAAGATAACAGAATTACTATCAAGAATTATCACATAATAAAAAACAATGCAACATAAAATTAAGACAGTTCTAAACTTGTATGGACTAATAATATAGATTAAAATATAAACAGCAAAAGATATTAGAAATACAAGATTTAGACAAAGTCTTAGTTCTTATTAAAGAAATAGATACATTCCTTAAGTTATTGTTTAAGCAGATAAAAAAAGTCATTAAATATGAACAACTCTATGCCCACAAATTTGTTAACTTAGATAAAATGGACCAATTCCTTGAAAGGCACAGTTTATCAAAAATCATACAAGAAGAAATAGACAAGTTGAATAAGCTTGCATCTGTTAAAAAAGTAAGTCAATAATTAATGACCTTCCAAAACAGAAAATATCAGTCCTATGTGGGTTCACTAGTGAATTTTTCCAAACATTTAAGGAAGAAATTATACCCATTCTTTATAATCTTTTTCAAAAGATAGAAGGATAGGGAATACTTCCTAACCTATTCTATGAAGTGAGCATTATCTTAATACCAAAACTAGGAATACCTCTCATGACCATACATATAAAACTCCTCATCAAAATACTAACAAATCAAATCTAACAATGTATAAGAAGAATTATACACCAAGGAACAAAAAGACTAGCCATAGACTGGGAGAAAGTATTTGCAAAAGATACATCTGAAAAAGGATTGTCATTCAAAGTTTGTTAAGTAGTATCAAAAGTCAACAATCAAGAAACAAGCAACCTGATTAGAAAATGGGTCTCACAAATCTTAACAGACACTTCACAAAACACATGGATTTGACAAATAATCATATGAAAAAATGCTCAACATATGTCATCAGGGAGATGCAAATGAAAACAAAAATGAGATACCACTGTATACCTATTAGTGTGACCAATATCTGGAACACTGACAACATCAAATGTTGGAGAGGATATGGAGCAACAGGAACTTTCATTCATTGCTGGTGTGAATGAAAAATGGTACTGTCACTTTGGAAGAGAATTTGGTGCTTTCTAGAAAAATAAGCATAGGCTTACCATATGATCCAACAATCATGCTCCTTGGCATTTGCCAAAAAAAAACAACTGAAAGCCAATGTCCACAAAAACAAAACAAAACAAAACAAAACAAAACAAAACAAAAACCATGTACCTGGATGTTTATAGCAGCTTTATTCATAAGTGCCCAAACTTGGAAACAATCGAGATGCCCTTTAGTAGGTGAGTGCATAAAATGGAATATTATTCATTAAATTATTAAATTTAATGAATTTATTAAATTATTCATTATTCACTAAAAAGAAATGAGCTATGAAGTCACAAAAAGGCATAGAGGAAATTTAAATACATACTACTAAGTGAAATAAACCGATCTGAAAAAACTAAATAATACTGTATGATTCCAACCATATGACTCTGGAAAAGGGAAAACTATAGAGACAATAAAAACATGTGTGGTAGTCAGAGGTTGAAGGGAAGGAGGGATTAATAGGCAGAATACAAAAGATTTAAGGCAGTGAAACTACTCTGTATGATATTATAAAGGTGGACACATGCCATTTAAAATTTTTCCAAATGCAGAGACTGCAAAACACCAAGAAGGAACTCTAATATAAACTATGAAGTGTCCCAAAGTAGGTTATCAATTGCAACAAATGTACCACTGTGGTGGGGGATATTGATATTGAGGGAGGTGATCTAGGCCTGTGTGGGAGCAGGCGGTATATGGGAAATCTCTGTACCTTTTGTTGTGAACCTAAATGACTTTAAAAAAAAAAGTATATTAAAAAATCACTAAGGATGTATACAGTCTGAATAACATAAATAACAAGCCCAATCTAAGGTACCAGCATAAAATACAGAATGAATAGCTTCAGAAGACACTCTTATTTACAAAGAGAACATTTTAGAATATTGACAACATATAGGATCATAAAACAAACTCAACAGATGCCAAAGGGCTGAAATCATAGATTTTATTCTCAACTTCAATATAATTAAGCAAAATATCAGTCCTACTCATATCCCATCCCTAAGGAACACATAACAATGCTTGGAGATTAAGATCCACACTTGAGGAATTGATCTAAATACATTCCCCCTTTTCTCCTTTCAACTTAAAATATTGCATAAACGGAACAGAAATACAAATACAGGATTTGGGTTTTTATGATCTTTGTTCTTTTTCTTTGTTTTTATAATTTCATATTTTTAAGTTTTTTTTTTTAATTTACCTCAAGTATAGATATTTTACATGTGCTTCTTGTCTCATTTTGTCTTTAACTTAATTCTTATTAATTAAAATAGTTTTATTCTTTGATTTAAAAGATTATAGGTTTGTAAACAAAGCATAATATAGTTGAAAAGAGATTTTTGTAAAAATATTTTAATCATGAAATCAGTAATCTTTCTGAATTGATAAAAAATTACATAAAGTATCTTTATACTTTGTTTTTCTCCTTCTAAAAAAAGTAAGTTATTTTCTTTGAATGTGCTTTTTTTTAAAAGTAACATTAGCCCTTTCTTTTTTCTTAAGCTTTAGCCATATGCCATTAATTCTCATTGAGGCTAGTTTTTAGCCAGGATCATATTAAAGTATTGATTTTAGATGTTATCTTATTATCTTGCCAGATGGTATGAGAGTGAAATCTCATCTTGGGATCCTAAGAAATGAAATAACCTACTTTCCAGAAATAGAAGGCTGTTGCATGAGAACACTCTTTATAGATGTTTAATTTCTAATGATGTTAAAACATGAAAAACAAAATGTAGTTGAACTCTAGTGAAAGTTAAGTATTTTAAATATGTCCCTGTCAAAAACTACATGATAAGGTTGAAATGACATTGCAGCTGCTCATTATAGCATCAGAAGTTTAAAACCATAAGTAGTACTATTTTACCGTGAAATAACAAAGTCAGTTAGACTACTAGTTGAAACTGGCATTTGGCTTGAAACCCCTTCTGTGTTTTTGTTTTTGTTTATTTTTTTTAACTTTTAACTCAGTACACAGAAATTAAGATACAGATATGACCCAGAATTTGTACAGAATTTTCATTTGCTGGAAGGAAGGAGTTGACCATTCACTAAAACAACAGCAAACCAACTTTTTAATAAGAGGAGAATTAAAAAGTACATCTTTCCCTTGTGAATTTATAGCCACAGATTAGTGTATCAAGGACTAACGCTAACTAAAAATTAGGTTTTTCACTTAAAGGAATGCACCTCTGCTCTTCCTGTATTTTAAAATTCTGAACAGTAAAGGTGAAGAAGAAGGAGTAACCCATAATCGCTTCTTGCATTCATGGGAATAAGGTCTCAAAGTAAAATGATAAAGGTGGTTAGCAGCAGGTTTGGAGTGATCATTTTTAATTTTTAATTTTTACTTGTATTTTTGAGTGTAGTTGACAGGCAACATTACATTAGTTTTGAGTGTAAACCAGTGATTCAACAAATCTCTATGATGCTATGCTTACCACAAATGTAGCTACCATTTGTTACCATACAATGCTATGATAATACAATTGACTATATTATATGCTGTACCTTTTATTCCCATGACTTATCCCTTTTATCACTGGAAGCCTGTTTTTCCCACTTCTCTTCACCCATTTTGCCCATCTACCCACCCGTCTTCCCTCTGGAACCATCGGTTTGTTCTCTGTGTTGATAGGTCTGATTATGTTTTTGGGGTGTTTATTTTTTAACAGTTTCAATTATGAGAGAATAAAAAAATCCACTTAATGTAAGGCAGAGACACTCTAATAGCTTACATCCACCCCCCCACCAAATGCTTATCAGATACCAGGGAGTGTCCAACTCTTGGATTAAATTAATATATTTACTTGTCACAAAAAACTTATGAGTCAAATGCTATTGCTATCACTGGTTTGCAGAAGGGAAAGTATGTGGAATTTACATAACTTGCCCAAAATCTCACAAGTAATATGAATTCTTGTTAAATACTGAGGATTAAATGTCTTTTTTGCAGATCAAATGGTTCTCTGACAATAAACCTGATGTAGAAATATAGCCAGCATCCAAGTGGACAGAGCATAGAACTATGGAAATATAGCCAGCATCCAAGTGGACAGAGCAAAACACTTTTTTGGCAAAAAGTGTGTCTGAATAGAAAAATAAGCACTTATGAAGGGAAAAAGATTTTTATTCTGAATATCCAAAAATAGAAAGTCTCTCTGGAAACGTATACAACAGAAAAACACTTTAAAAAATTAGTAGCATCTACAATATATAGAGAACATCTACAGCTCAACGCCAAAAAAAATAAATAATCAAATTAAAAAGTAAGTGAAGGATCTGAATAGACATTTTTCCAAAGACATATAGATAGGAAACACAAACACAAGAAGATGCTCAGCATCACTAATCATTAGGGAAATGTAAATTAAAACCACAAGGAGATATCACCTTATACCTGTCAGAATGGCTACAATAAAAAAAGACAATAACAAGTGTGGGTGAGGATGTGGAAAAAAAAGGAACCAACTCTCTTACACTGTTGATGGGGATGCAAAGTACAGTAGCCACCGTGGAAAACTGTATGGAGGTTCCTCAAAAAATTAAAAATAGAATTACTATATGATACAGTAATCCCACTACTAGGTTTTTACACAAAGAATCTAAAAACACTAATTTAAAAAGATATATGTACCCCTAGGTTTATTGCAACATTATTTACAATAGCCAAGATATGGAAGCAACCCAAGGGTCCACTGATAGGTAACTGGATAAAAAACATGTGGGGTATATACACTATGGGATATTATTCAGCCATAAAAAAAAGAATGAAACCTTTCCACTTGCAACAATATGGATGCTCTAAAGGGTAAGTGAAAAAAATCAGTCAGAGAAAGGCAAGTACCACATGATTTCACTCATATGTGGAATTTAAGAAACAAAACAAATGAACAAATAAAATGAAATAAACAAAAACAGACTGTTAAATACAAAATGTTAAATACAGACTGTTAAGAACAAACTGATGGTTGCCAGAGAGCAGATAAGTCAGAGGATAGGTGCAATAGACAAAGGAGATTAAGAGTATGCTTATCTTTTTTTTAAATTTTGTTTTTAATGTTTATTCATTTTTTGAGAGACCAAGAGAGACAGAGTGTGAGCGATGGAGGGGCAGAGAGAAAGGGAGACACAGAATCCGAAGCAAACTCCAGGCTCTGAACTGAGAGCACAGAGCCCCACATGGGGCTTGAATTCAGGGACCGTGAGTTCATGACCTGAGCCGAAGTCGGACACCTAACTGACTGAGTCACCCAGAGGCCTCAAGAATACACTTATCTTGCTGAGCACTGAGAAATGTGTAGAACCATTGAACTATTATATTGTGCACCTGAATTGTATGTTAAGATTGTATGTTAATTATACTTGAATAAATAAATTAATGGCATCTATCTGTTGGTGCAAGAAAATATAGTCTTTTCAAAACAGCACAAAGATCATGAAAAAATATCAAAATTTTATAAGCATATTTGTAATTGTTTACTAGAAAATGTTGTAACTTAATAACAATATATAATTTACTGCTGCATTTAACTGTGACATTTTTTTTTTTTAATTTTTTTTTTAACGTTTATTTATTTTTGAGACAGAGAGAGACAGAGCATGAACGGGGGAGGGGCAGAGAGAGAGGGAGACACAGAATCGGAAACAGGCTCCAGGCTCTGAGCCATCTGCCCAGAGCCCGACGCGGGGCTCGAACTCACAGACCGTGAGATCGTGACCTGAGCCGAAGTCGGACGCTTAACCGACTGAGCCACCCAGGTGCCCCAAACTGTGACATTTTAAATAATTTCCCCAATGCAATTCCATTATTAGCATTCTTTATTTTTTTACAGCTTACAAGCAATCACAACACTGATGGTTTTGGATGATACTCTCCATGTATAACACACCACACTATTTTTTTTTTTTTTAATCTGGGTTAATTATTTTTAAGCTGATGAATTTTGGTATTCTATTTTTGACAGTTATTTCAAAAGAGTATTATTAATTAAATCAAAAGACACATAAATCCTAAATAATCAATCCTTTAAAAATACTAATAACTTTGAATGTAATACCCATGGCAGTTATCTGTTAACAAGATTATTCTAATAGACATTATTTAGATAAACAAGTAAATATTATCACTCATAGTTTTCCCTCTCTAATATGCTCCCATATTATATACTCTTGGACTTAATAATCAGAGACCTCCTCACTCACCTGTATAATTTTCAATACATTTCTTGATCATTCTTAGCTTGAGCTTTCTTATCTCTAAAATATGTGCACTTCTTAAGTTACTTGGCTGTAATAATCACTGAGTGATGTAATGGAAGTTATTTGATCATTACTTTGGAGACCCTCTACTTAGCTCTCCCCAAAGAAGCAATGATGCATTCTTAAATTGCTCTGTGTGAGGGAAGTGTTGGATTTTCCTGAGAGGAATTTCTACAAAGTAAAAACTTGTTACATATGTGAAAAACGAGTGTGCTTCTCACAGGATTTTATTAGGCTTAAGGAAAAGCCTTCCTACCAGAGGTAAGAACGGCAAAAGTTGACAGAGAATTCAATCTTGTTATACTATATGAATATAAACTAAAGGATAAGATAGGCTTTAGAATTAATGCAGGTTGGAATCTGTTATTTTACATCAAAAGAAGATGAGCTAATGAAAACAATAATGTTAGTAAGCACTTACTATATGTCAACAAATATATAATCTCATTTTGTCCTCAAGCAAATAAAAAGCATGAAGAGGTATGGTTGTTAGTCCACTTTTGCACCTGAGGAAATTGAGGCACAAAAAGGTAAAAAAAAAAAAAAAAAAAAAAAAATGCCCTTGAAAACACAACCAGTAAGTGGTAGAGTATAATTTAAATGTCTTTATTCAGTTTGCACTTCCATAATTGGCTGAATAATCAACAATGAAATACCTAGAAAAAGAAAGACAGAACAGTGTCCAGGAAGTCATCAACAGGAAGGCATCAACAACATGAGTGTGATATCAACTTACTCAAGAATGAGAGCAAGTCATCAATAATTGGGAGGGAGAGACTATGTGGGAAGTCAGGGTAGTTGGAATTCAGGTAATTTAAATCATTTTTTCTTCCTGATGATCAAGGAAAAGATAACAGTATTCTTGATGAGAAAACATAATATAATAAAAGAGGGATGAGGTCAAATCTGGATGGCAAAGAAATGTGAATACAATTGACAATAATGGGGTAATCATAAAACAACAATAACCTAGGGGTTGAGCAATAAAGAATAAAGGAGAGTTTGGGGTCAAAAAGGGAAATCTAAATATCTTCCCCTCATACCAATTCTCTATCCCTAAAGCTTACTCATCTATTTCCTGCTCATGCTTTAAATCTCAGGTTAAATGTCACATTTCCAGATTAGATTCCCTTGCAACTGGTTCTGTTGAATATTTGTTTCTTTAGTAACCTTACCACAGCTGTAATTAAATAAGCTTTTTGTAATTAGGCAAACCTTTGTGTAATTACATATTATTAAAAATTTCTTCTTTTCCAGGCTAGATTGTATGTTCCCTGGGGACCGAGTTATCAATTGCATATTGTGATACCATGTTTCTTATCCCAGGGCTTGGCATGTGGTATATCTCAAAAAGTTATTTTTGATGAAAAACGGAAAGATCATATAAGAAAGATAGAGGATAAAAAAAAAAACACTTAAATAGCTGCCAGATAATAACATCTACTATTTATTGGATGCTTTCTCTGAATTTGGCATTCTTTTCACAAGTCTGTAAACTAGGTGCTCTTGTTATTTTCTCCATGCAGACTAGGAAACAAGTGAAGTAGTCATTCATCACAGGCAGTTTGTTCACAGAGAATGGCCTTTGAGCCACTGTGAAGTATTGGTTCTGAGACATGCAGCTCTAAAGGAGAATGGTCATCTCTCCCAGGCACTCTGTGCCAGTGTGGAGTTAGATTTTATTCTGTTCAGGGCAATATATATATATATATATATATATATATATATATATATATATATATACACACACATAGTATGTGTGTGTGATATAGTGTGTGTGTGTGTATATATATATATATGGGGTGGCATTATTCAATTTGCAAAATAGTAATACGTTATTCTAGTTAACATTTTGTGGAGATTATGTTGGAGTAATTAGTTGGCTTTTGTATTATAGTAGTGTTTGTGGCTATGTTGAAAACTGGTTGAATATACAAATACTGCATATCAAGACTGGCAATTTCTTATACAGACATACGTAAGAGATATTGTGGATTAGTTACAGACCACCACAATAAGGTGAATATCACAGTAAAGCAAGTCAAATCAATTTTTTTGTTGTTTCCCAGTTCCTATAAAAGTTACTGTCATATAATACTGTAGTCTATTAAGTGTGTAATAGCATTATGTCAAAAAATACATACTTTTAAAAATACATTTATTTCTAAAAAATACTAACCATTGTCTGAGCTTTCAGCTTTTTCTGGTGAAGGGTCTTGTCTCAATGGTGACTGACCAGGGTGGTGGTTGCTGAAGATTGGAACGTCTGTGGCAATTTTTAAAAATAAGACAACAATGAAGTTTGCCGCATTGATTGATCCTTCCTTTCATGAACAATTTCTCTGGAGCATGTGATGCTATTTGATAGCATTTTACCCACAGTGGAACTCCTTTCAAAATTGGAGTCAATCCTCTCAAACCCCTGCTGCTGCTTTATCAACTAAGTTTATCTAATTTCTAAGCCCTTTGTTGTTATTTCAACAATCTTCACAGCATCTTCACCAGGAATAGATTCCCTTTCAAGAAACCACTTTCTTTGCTCATCCATAAGAAGCAAATACTCATCTATTACAGTTTTACCATGATATTGCAGAGATTCAAATGTAATAATAATGAAAAACCTTGAATTATTGCAAGAATTACCAAATGGGACACAGAGACATCAAGTGATCAAATGTTGTGGGAAAAACAGTACCGACAGACATGCTTGAAGCAGAATTATCTCAAGCCTTCAATGTAAAAATGCATTATTTGCAAAGCACAATAAAGGAAAGCAAAATAAAATGAGGTATACCTCTAGATGCTACTGGCATTCAGATGTATGTCTGAAATTATGAAGACATTTCTGGATTGGGACTAGCACTTTGAATCCTCAGCATATATACTGAA
Organism: Neofelis nebulosa; assembly: GCF_028018385.1. Lineage (NCBI taxonomy): Eukaryota > Metazoa > Chordata > Mammalia > Carnivora > Felidae > Neofelis > Neofelis nebulosa. The sequence continues at coordinate 92,572,135 of NC_080784.1, read as the reverse complement.
GTTGAGCCTTGAAGGAAAAGAAGCTTATGCAAAATTAGTCTGTGAAGAGGTAAGAAAAAGGAAGCATCCATATCAAATACTAAAAATCAAATGAAAAGAAGTAAAATGAAATAACATAATATAAATAAAATAGAAAAGCAGAAGAAATTTAATTGGAAAAGGGACTGAATAGAATCAAGGGAAGCTCAAAAAACATAAAAGAAGAAAGTGTGTTTTCTCAGAAGCAAAAAGAAGAGAGTTGTTCAAGGAAAAACTGAACACACGGATGTGCAAATAGATTGCAATGAGAATAATGTGAAAACATCCATCTATCAAGTCAAAGGGAAGTAGTAAAACTCTTGGGAGATATTTAAACTTTTAAGGTTAAAATAGTTGTAAAAACATGGCAAGAGTAGTGGGTGTAAATTGTTCACTTTATTTTTATTAAAAATGCTTAGATGATATATTTACATCTTTTAAAATTAAAAATAGAGTAGGTCAGGGAGCCTGGGTAGCTCAGTAGGTCGTGCTTCCGACTTTGGCTCAGGTCATGTTCACTCGGTTCATGAATTTGAGCCCCATGCCGGGCTTTGCACTGATAGTACAGACCCCGCTTTGGATTCTCTGTCTCGCTCTCTCTCTCTCTCTGCCCTACCCCTGCTGTGCTCTCTCTCTCTCTCAAATAAATAAACATTAAAAAATTAAAAAAATACATAATAAAAATAGAGAAGGTCAAGAAATGGACTCAAAAGATTAGTTGGACTTGAAAGCAAGAGCTAATTTTTTGTTAACCTTGACAATGGCAATTTGAATACTTTAGTTGGGAGCAGAAGGCACCCCTCGGTGGGTGGAGGAGTGATGTGAAGGTGAAGAATGAAATCTCACTGGTGGAGATAACTTTCAAAAAGTTGGATTTGAGGTGGGGAAGAATGCAGAAAGCAAAATATAAAATTTCCTAAAATTAGTGAGATATTTGGGTTTCTATTTATCCCTGAATATTATAGGCATGGAGCGGGGGAAAAATCCTTTGTTTGGGAAACACAGTTTCCAAAGCTAATTATCAATTAATTCGTCAATCTATTTACCTAATTGCCAAGGAATATTGAAAATTATTGTAGTGTTTCTACACTATATGCTATTCTGTGTTAAGTGAGAATCAATGCATCTTACTTGTAAGAAAGGATGAAAAAAAAAACAAAACTTATGTTTACTACTTAATTTCCATCAGTGTGATGTTGGAAGGAATTAAAAACTTTTTCATCTACCCACTTGGGTTCAGTGATTGGGGACTTTGAATTAACTGTCAAAATTCAAAGGACATATTAACAAGAGAAAACACAAGGTTTATTCATGTCCATGTGAGTGCACAAAGTGGTGGCTCCCTGGACAGCTAGAGATAATGGTTGATATATCATCTTAATAAGAAGGGGGGTTGAGACTTCAAGGGAAGTGAAATAGCAGGAAACTAATGAGTAACAATGGGGGAGAACCAAGTGGAAGGTATGGAAAATTTTGTGTACGTAATTTCTCATGCAGGTACCAGTGTCCCGTTCCCTTTCTGGTTGTAAACCTCCTGGAGAATTTATGATAGCTCTTTTAGAGGCTTTTTTAAGTTAGCAAAAGGATTTGTATATATGTGTGTGTGTATGGCTGCTATTTCTTCAGATGTTTCATTTTAAAATAATCTTCATACTACTTTTGTGGGCCCAAGTGGATCCCATCACTGATGCTTAATTGTTTAATATCAAGTTTGTGCCTTTTTTTAGGGGCGCCTGGGTGGCGCAGTCGGTTAAGCGTCCGACTTCAGCCAGGTCATGATCTCGCGGTCCGTGAGTTCGAGCCCCGGGTCAGGCTCTGGGCTGATGGCTCGGAGCCTGGAGCCTGTTTCCGATTCTGTGTCTCCCTCTCTCTCTGCCCCTCCCCCGTTCATGCTCTGTCTCTCTCTGTCCCAAAAATAAAAATAAAAAACGTTGAAAAAAAAATTTTAATATCAAGTTTGTGCCTTTTTAATTTTATTGTTTCTCATACAATGTAATAAATGCAAAATTAAGACAGCCAAACACCATTTATTTATACAAATTTTAAAGTCTTCAATGATTTCTCATTTTATTTATAATTAATTTTATTCCTTTTTGTATTCGTTTAAGTGGAACACACTTTGACTACAAACATATAATGGTCTTGATTCTTGCTTGTACCATTTTCAGGGTGTATGTTCTACTTACAAAAAGCAATGAGTGGTAATATGCACTTCATGTGTTAATGTGTATTGTTTAACTTATTATTTCTGTCTGCATTAGCATTCCTGTCAAATCTTTCTCCAGGAACAGTTATACGAAACAATCTACAAAAAGAAAAATCTGCCATTTGTTCACTAGTTATTCCATTGAAACATTTTGATAGTTGTACCTAGCTTTAGGCCTTTCTTATATTTACATTCATGTTTGTGATTAAAAGACTCAGCCATGAGGGACACCTGGTGACTCAGTTGATTAAATGTCAGACTTCGGCTCAGGTCATGATCTCACGGTTTGTGAGTTAGAGCCCCGCGTCAGGCTCTGTGCTGACAGCTCAGAGCCTTGAGTTTGCTTCGGATTCTGTCTCTCCCTCTCTCTCTTAGCTTGTGCCCTGTCTCTCTCTCTAAAAAATAAATAAACATTAAAAAGTTTTAAAAAAAAGTTTCAAATATGAGATCATTATGTAAAGGTTCAAATTCTGGGTTTAATTTCATGGTATAAATTTTGATAACTCATTTCATCACTGGTTGCTTCAGAATCTTCATCTGTAAAATCATGACCATAATAGTACCTATCTCATAGCATTATTATGAGGATTAAATGAGACGGTTTATGTACAACAGGATAGTTCTTGGCAATGGTAAACACTTAATAAGCATTAAACATTAATCATCAAACATTAGGCATAATTAGGGGTGCCAGGGTGGGACAGTTGGTTAAGTGTCCAACTTTGGCTCAGTTCCTGATCTTGCAGTTTGTGGTTCGAGCCCTACATCGGACTTTGTGTTGACAGTTCAGAACCTGGAGCCTGCTTCGGATTCTGTGTCTCCCTCTCTCTCTCTGTCTGCACCTCCTCCACTAGTGCTCTCTCTCTCTTTCATAGATAAACATTAAAAAAAATTAAAAATGGACAGAATTAATAAACATTAGACATTATTATATCATGTAAATTATTAGCTCTTAAAAACTACCTAATTTTCTTTTATTTTTTATCCTCTTGGACAATCATATAAGGCCATTAAAACTTATTAAAAGATTAATCATGATCTACTAAGGAATTTAGCCATATAAGAAACTTGTCAAATCCTTAACTTTGAAGAAATAGTGTAATTAGCAAAAAATTTTGAGAATCATAAAATGTATCAAATTATAAGCTCAAATTCTGGTAAATTTATAAATAATATATTCCAATTCTACATGTTTTTTAAAAAGTGTTTCCCAAATAATTACAGAAATCAATAAATTTTCAATACTTCAAAGTTTTAGAATAACAACATGGCATGATTGAGGGAAATTAAATATATTACAATGTTAATTATGTTGATTCTGCTAATTTACTTAATCCAATTATTTATAGAATCCCTGTAAAGAAATGTGGAATTATATTGATAGATGGAAGATTTAAGTGTAACTTTTTCCTATAGGTAAAGAGGTAGTTTTCAAAGTAAATTATGCTTTGAAAGTTTCTCAAGGTTAAAATAATTAGAGATTATCATCAACTCAAATATCATCAACTAATCTTAAAGTATGTGCTTTCTAATGAAACATGTTGAGGTAATAACAAATTATTTTTTATTATTGTTTTATTCTTAAAGTTCTTTTGTAGTAACATATTTTAAAATAATAAAATAATGTTTTTTATAAGATATGTGTAAGTCACATAGTATTTTCTGAAACTAGATCAAGATTATTACACAAGGATATGCACAAAGAATTGCCTAAAATTGTAATGTAATACATTTAAATAGCATGTATTAATTATTTTCTGGTAATGAAATACTGAATGAAGTGTAGGTTTATGGATTTAATTTTTTTTTTTAATTTTGGTGGTAACAATAGTATTGAAACACGTAATACAGAAACTTAAAATGTTAAAAGTTAGAAAAATTTTTGTGAGTTATAGGTTAAAAAAGACTCTTTTGACAATTAAAAAATAATTATTTGGTACTAATAAGTGAAATCTACAAAACCATACAGCATCTACATCATGTTTATTTGAGAGTTTGCTAATATTTAGAAGAAAGGATGTTTTTTAAATTAACAGAAAGATTGTGGAAAGTTTGGAAAATGTGTGAAAAATTTAGGCTCTCTTTCTTACTTTAAATTCTATAAAATAATGGATTGTTGTTTGTTTGTTTAGTATTTTTAAACTGGGGGAGGGAAGCTAAATTGTTTTCTTGCTATTTTTGTTAAATGTGCTTAGTACTTATATCTAACCTGTAGAGATGAAGGAGTAAGAAATGATTATAGAATGTAATTGTAACCTTATGTCATTTTTACTTCAACAGCAGTAGCTTGTTGATGTTTATTTTTTTCCAACAGAAGTTGTTCTTTGGGGAGATTTGGTAGTATTTTTTTTTAATTCTATTTAAGTAATATTAAAATCCTATTGAAATAACATTAGCATGAAACTTTAATAAGACTTGATATAACTCCATTAGCAAAAGGAATCTTAGTTTGAGCACATACAGCTAGATGCATCAGCTGCTTCAAAGTAATAAATCATGTCGAGATATGAAAAACATGGAACATAATATGATGTTAAATTTCATACATATGTGTGTACTAAATTTCCATAATCAATCATCTCAAATAAAGTGTGGTTTTAGAATATAGCTTAAAGCTGACAAGCTAAAAAAAAGTTTTTTGTTTATATTCAAAACGTAATACATAAATTTACAGTATCTTGGGAATTTTTTTTTACGATTGTCTTACAAATTAGAGCATAGTGAATGCATACTATAAAACTCTCTAGAGGTGAATACTCACATTTGCTAAAGATTTCCATGATAGTGATTAATTTTTAGACAAAAAGCATCCCAGAATTCTTCAAACTCATGAAAATCCTGATCATAGAGTGTGATAATAGACATAACCAGACACAAAAGCATATAGAAGTGTAACAATCTATAAAACCTTTATTAATATTTATATTCATAAATTGAAGCAATTTAGAAGTACTATAAAGTCTTCAAAATATATAATACTGCTAATAATTAAGTGTTAAACAAAACTTTATTAACTGGTAAGATAAGAAAAAAATCATACTTTTACAGATAATACCAGGTTTATGTTCAAGGTTCAAGCCTTTAACATAATGATATTGTTGAAGAAGTTTGGTAAAGTATAATTCAAATTAATGACTCAGGTTAGAAAAAAAAGCCATATAAATAGAAGGAGTCAAGTTTTCCATTCCAACTTAGGGAAAAAAATATTATAATTATTTTTCTGAATGCAAGAGAGACTACCTTTGTTATAAATTTTTTCATAAGGACATTTTAGAAAGAATAGCACAATTTTCGCTATATATTCTACAAGTTTCTAAAAGTTTCTGGGGGAGAACAGAGAATATGAAGGAAGACATAACTGCCAAATTTCATTTAAGATGTTTACTACACTTGTTTTTATTTATTTATTTTTTATTTTTTATTTTTTTATTTTTTAATATATGCAATTTACTGTCAAATTGGTTTCCATACAACACCCAGTGCTCATCCCAAAAGGTGCCCTCCTCAATACCCATCACCCACCCTGGCCTCCCTCCCACCCCCCCATCAACCCTCAGTTTGTTCTCAGTTTTTAACAGTCTCTTATGCTTTGGCTCTCTTCCAATCTAACCTCTTTTTTTTTTTTCCTTCCCCTCCCCCATGGGTTTCTGTTACGTTTCTCAGGATCCACATAAGAGTGAAACCATATGGTATCTGTCTTTCTCTGTATGGCTTATTTCACTTAGCATCACACTCTCCAGTTCCATGCACGTTGCTACAAAAGGCCATATTTCATTTTTTCTCATTGCCACGTAGTATTTCATTGTGTATATAAACCACAATTTCTTTATCCATTCATCAGTTGATGGACATTTAGGCTCTTTCCATGATTTGGCTATTGTTGAGGGTGCTGCTATAAACATTGGGGTACAAGGGCCCCTATGCATCCGTACTCCTGTATCCCTTGGATAAATTCTTAGCAGTGCTATTGCTGGGTCACAGGGTAGGCCTATTTTTAATTTTCTGAGGAACCTCCACACTGCTTTCCAGAGCGGCTGCACCAATTTGCATTCCCACCAACAGTGCAAGAGGGTTCCCGTTTCTCCACATCCTCGCCAGCATCTATAGTCTCCTGATTTGTTCATTTTGGCCACTCTGACTGGCGTGAGGTGATATCTGAGTGTGGTTTTGATTTGTATTTCCCTGATAAGGAGCGACATTGAACATCTTTTCAAGTGCCTGTTGGCCATCCGGATGTCTTCTTTAGAGAAGTGTCTATTCATGTTTTCTGCCCATTTCTTCACTGGGTTATTTGTTTTTCGGGTGTGGAGTTTGATGAGCTGTTTATAGATTTTGGATACTAGCCCTTTGTCTGATATGTCATTTGCAAATATCTTTTCCCATTCTGTTGGTTGCCTTTTAGTTTTGTTGGTTGTTTCCTTTGCTGTGCAGAAGCTTTTAATCTTCATAAGGTCCCAGTAATTCACTTTTGCTTTTAATTCCCTTGCCTTTGGGGATGTGTCGAGTAAGAGATTGCTATGGCTGAGGACAGAGAGGTCTTTTCCTGCTTTCTCCTCTAAGGTTTTGATGGTTTCCTGTCTCACATTCAGGTCCTTTATCCATTTTGAGTTTATTTTTGTGAATGGTGTGAGAAAGTGGTCTAGTTTCAACCTTCTGCATGTTGCTGTCCAGTTCTCCCAGCACCATTTGTTAAAGAGACTGTCTTTTCTCCAGTGGATGTTCTTTCCTGCTTTGTCAAAGATGAGTTGGCCATACGTTTGTGGGTCTAGTTCTGGGGTTTCTATGCTATTCCATTGGTCTATGTGTCTGTTTTTATGCCAATACCATGCTGTCTTGATGATGACAGCTTTGTAGTAGAGGCTAAAGTCTGGGATTGTGATGCCTCCTGCTTTGGTCTTCTTCTTCAAAATTACTTTGGCTATTCGGGGCCTTTTGTGGTTCCATATGAATTTTAGGATTGCTTGTTCTAGTTTCGAGAAGAATGCTGGTGCAATTTTGATTGGGATTGCATTGAATGTGTAGATAGCTTTGGGTAGTATTGACATTTTGACAATATTTATTCTTCCAACCCATGAGCAGGGAATGTCTTTCCATTTCTTTATATCTTCTTCAATTTCCTTCATAAGCTTTCTATAGTTTTCAGCATACAGATCTTTTACATCTTTGGTTAGATTTATTCCTAGGTATTTTATGCTTCTTGGTGCAATTGTGAATGGGATCAGTTTCTTTATTTGTCTTTCTGTTGCTTCATTGTTAGTGTATAAGGATGCAACTGATTTCTGTACATTGATTTTGTATCCTGCAACTTTGCTGAATTCATGTATCAGTTCTAGCAGACTTTTGGTGGAGTCTATCGGGTTTTCCATGTATAATATCATGTCATCTGCAAAAAGCGAAAGCTTGACTTCATCTTTGCCAATTTTGATGCCTTTGATTTCCTTTTGTTGTCTGATTGCTGATGCTGGAACTTCCAGCACTATATTAAACAACAGCGGTGAGAGTGGACATCCCTGTCGTGTTCCTGATCTCAGGGAAAAAGCTCTCAGTTTTTCCCCGTTGAGGATGATGTTAGCTGTGGGCTTCTCATAAATGGCTTTTATGATCTTTAAGTATGTTCCTACTATCCCGACTTTCTCAAGGGTTTTTATTAAGAAAGGGTGCTGGATTTTGTCAAAGGCCTTTTCTGCATCGATTGACAGGATCATATGGTTCTTCTCTTTTTTTTTTTGTTAATGTGAAGTATCACGTTGATCGATTTGTGAATGTTGAACCAGCCCTGCATCCCAGGAATGAATCCCACTTGATCATGGTGAATAATTCTTTTTATATGCTGTTGAATTCGATTTGCTAGTATCTTATTGAGAATTTTTGCATCCATATTCATCAGAGATATTGGCCTGTAGTTCTCTTTTTTTACTGGGTCTCTGTCTGGTTTACGAATCAAAGTAATACTGGCTTCATAGAATGAGTCTGGAAGTTTTCCTTCCCTTTCTATTTCTTGGGATAGCTTGAGAAGGATAGGTATTATCTCTGCTTTAAACGTCTGGTAGAACTCCCCTGGGAAGCCATCTGGTCCTGGACTCTTATTTGTTGGGAGATATTTGATAACCGATTCAATTTCTTCGCTGGTTATGGGTCTGTTCAAGCTTTCTATTTCCTCCTGATTGAGTTTTGGAAGAGTGTGGGTGTTTAGGAATTTGTCCATTTCTTCCTGGTTGTCCAATTTGTTGGCATATAATTTTTCATAGTATTCCCTGATAATTGTTTGTATCTCTGAGGGATTGCTTGTAATAATTCCATTTTCATTCATGATTTTATCTATTTGGGTCATCTCCCTTTTCTTTGTGAGAAGCCTGGCTAGAGGTTTGTCAATTTTGTTTATTTTTTCAAAAAAAACCAACTCTTGGTATCGTTGATCTGCTCTACAGTTTTTTTTAGATTCTATATTGTTTATTTCTGCTCTGATCTTTATGATTTCTCTTCTGCTGGGTTTAGGCTGCCTTTGCTGTTCTGCTTCTATTTCCTTTAGGTGTGCTATTAGATTTTGTATTTGGGATTTTTCTTGTTTCTTGAGATAGGCCTGGATTGCAATGTATTTTCCTCTCAGGACTGCCTTCGCTGCGTCCCAAAGCGTTTGGATTGTTGTATTTTCATTTTCGTTTGTTTCCATATATTTTTTAATTTCTTCTCTAATTGCCTGGTTGACCTACTCATTCGTTAGTAGGGTGTTCTTTAACCTCCATGCTTTTGGAGGTTTTCCAGACTTTTTCCTGTGGTTGATTTCAAGCTTCATAGCATTGTGGTCTGAAAGTATGCAGGTATAATTTCAATTCTTGTAAACTTATGAAGGGCTGTTTTGTGACCCAGTATATGATCTATCTTGGAGAATGTTCCATGTGCACTCGAGAAGAAAGTATATTCTGTTGCTTTGGGATGCAGAGTTCTAAATATATCTGTCAAGTCCATCGGATCCAATGTATCATTCAGGGCCCTTGTTTCTTTATTGACCGTGTTTCTAGATGACCTATCCATTTCTGTAAGTGGGGCGTTAAAGTCCCCTGCAATGACCACATTCTTATCAATAAGGTTGCTTATGTTTATGAGTAATTGTTTTATATATCTGGGGGCTCCGGTATTTGGCGCATAGACATTTATAATTGTTAGCTCTTCCTGATGGATAAACCCTGTGATTATTATGTAATGCCCTTCTTCATCTCCTGTTACAGCCTTTAATTTAAAGTCTAGTTTGTCTGATATAAGTATGGCTACTCCAGGTTTCTTTTGGCTTCCAGTAGCATGATAAATAGTTCTCCATCCCCTCACTCTCAATCTAAAGGTGTCCTCAGATCTAAAATGAGTCTCTTGTAGACAGCAAATAGATGGGTCTTGTTTTTTTATCCATTCTGATACCCTACGTCTTTTGGTTGGCGCATTTAATCCATTTACATTCAGTGTTATTATAGAAAGATACGGGTTTAGAGTCATTGTGATGTCTGTATGTTTTATGCTTGTAGTGATGTCTCTGGTACTTTGTCTCACAGGATCCCCCTTAGGATCTCTTGTAGGGCTGGTTTAGTGGTGACGAATTCCTTTAGTTTTTGTTTGTTTGGGAAGACCTTTATCTCTCCTTCTATTCTAAATGACAGACTTGCTGGATAAAGGATTCTCAGCTGCATATTTTTTCTGTTTAGCACACTGAAGATATCGTGCCAAGCCTTTCTGGCCTGCCAAATTTCAAAGGAGAGATCAGTCACGAGTCTTATAGGTCTCCCTTTATATGTGAGGGCACGTTTATCCCTTGCTGCTTTCAGAATTTTCTCTTTATCCTTGTATTTTGCCAGTTTCACTATGATATGTCGTGCAGAAGATCGATTCAAGTTACGTCTGAAGGGAGTTCTCTGTGCCTCTTGGATTTCAATGCCTTTTTCCTTCCCCAGTTCAGGGAAGTTCTCAGCTATAGTTTCTTCAAGTACCCCTTCAGCACCTTTCCCTCTCTCTTCCTCCTCTGGGATACCAATTATTCGTATATTATTTCTTTTTAGTGTATCACTTAGTTCTCTAATTTTTCCCTCATACTCCTGGATTTTTTTATCTCTCTTTCTCTCAGCCTCCTCTTTTTCCATAACTTTATCTTCTAGTTCACCTATTCTCTCCTCTGCCTCTTCAATCCGAGCTGTCGTCGTTTCCATTTTGTTTTGCATTTCGTTTAAAGCGCTTTTCAGCTCCTCGTGACTGTTCCTTAGTCCCTTGATCTCTGTAGCAAGAGATTCTCTGCTGTCCTCTATACTGTTTTCAAGCCCAGCGATTAATTTTATGACTATTATTCTAAATTCACTTTCTGTTATATTATTTAAATCCTTTTTGATCAGTTCATTAGCTCTTGTTATTTCCTGGAGATTCTTCTGAGGGGAATTCTTCCATTTGGTCACTTTGGATAGTCCCTGGAGTGGTGGGGACCTGCAGGGCACTTCCCCTGTGCTGTGGTGTATAACTGGAGTTGGTGGGCGGGGCCGCAGTCCGACCTGATGTCTGCCCCCCAGCCCACCGCTGGGGCCACAGTCAGACTGGTGTGTGCCTTCTCTTCCCTTCTCCTAGGGGTGGGATTCACTGTGGGGTGGCGTGGCCCATCTGGGCTACTTGCACACTGCCAGGCTTGTGTGCTGGGGATCTGGCATATTAGCTGGAGTGGGTAGGCAAGGTGCACGCGGGCAGGAGGGGCAGGCTTAGCTCGCTTCTCCTTAGGTGATCCACTTCAGGAGGGGCCCTGTGGCAGCGGGAGGGAATCAGATCCGCTGCCGGAGGTTTGGCTCCACAGAAGCACAGAGTTGGGTGTTTGCGCTGAGCAAGCAAGTTCCCTGGCAGGAACAGGTTCCCTTTGGGATTTTGGCTAGGGGATGGGCGACGGAGATGGCGCTGGCGAGCGCCTTTTTTCCCCGCCAAGCTGAGCTCTGCCGTCCGGGGGCTCAGCAGCTCTCCCTCCCTTTGTCCTCCAGCCTTCCCGCTTTCTGAGCAGAGCTGTTAACTTATGACCTCCCAGACGCTAAGTCGCGCTTGCTGTCGGAACACAGTCCGTCCGGCCCCTCTGCTTTTGCCAGCCAGACTCGGGGGCTCTGCTTGGCCAGGGAGCCGCCCCTCCGCCCCGGCTCCCTCCCACCAGTCGGTGCAGCACTCACCGCCTCGCCGCCCTTCCTACCCTGTTCCGTGGGCCTCTCATCTGCGCTTGGCTCCGGAGACTCCGTTCTGCTAATCCTCTGGCGGTTTTCTGGGTTCTTTAGGCAGGTGTAGGTGAAATCTAAGTGATCAGCAGGATGCGAGGTGAGCCCAGCGTCCTCCTACGCCGCCATCTTCTCTCCAACCTCTACACTTGTTTTTAAAAAGACACATGGATGTTGGGGCATCTGGGTGGCTCAGTTGGTTAAGCGTCCTACTTTGGCTCAGGCCACAGTCTCACAGTTTGTTTGATTCCCGCATTGGGCCCTGTGGATTCTCTGCCCCTACCCTGCTCACTTTTGCTTGCTCTCTAAAAAATAAATAAGCACTTAAATATTTTTTTTAAATTTTTTAAAATCTCTATTTATTTTTGAGAGAGAGAGAGAAACAGAGCATGAACAGAGGAGGAACAGAGAGAGAAACAGACACACAATCCGAAGCAGGCTCCAGGCTCCGAGATGCAAACACAGAGCCCGATTCAGGGCTTGAACTCACGAACCGCGAGATAATGACCTGAGCCCAAGCCAGACGCTTAACCAACTGAGCCACCCAGGCATCCCTAAATTTTTTTTTAAGACATATGGATGTTGACAAATAATATTTTGGAGAACAGGAAATTTCAAAGTTAAAAAGTAAAAGTCAAACAACAAGATCATTTGTCTGGAGAAAGAAGAATAAATGATTCTTCTGAATAGAATAAAAGGTGAAACAGGACAAAACAACCAACCAAACAAAAACCGTGAACTGGAAACAGGCTCAAAGTCTCTGAAAATTAAGAGAAATGAAAATAAATATGGTCTTTAAGACAGTCTTGAGGGGCATCTGGTTGGCTCAGTTGGCTGAGTGTCCGACTTCAGCTCAGGTCATGATCTCTCAGTTCCTGGGTTCGAGCCCCACATCAGACTCTCTGCTGACAGCTCAGAGACTGGAGCCCGCTTCAGATTCTGTGACTCCCTCTCTGTCTGCCCCTCCCCCACTAGCTGTGTCTGTCTCTCAAAAATGAATAAACATTTAAAAAATTACAAAAAAGTTTTGAATTTTTAAAAAATAACTTACACTTACAGATATATATGTATGTACATACATATGTATATATCTTTTTTCCCTGAAAATAACACCATCCAGGAATAGATCACCCAACTTTGTCAAAAGACCTGAGAATCATTGTTGATAAAGTGTCTTAGAGATGGTGGCAAATGAAAATTTATCACATCATTAAATTTTAACTCAGCAAAAACATGAAAACATTTAGAAAAGTTTGGCAGTTTTAATCGTGAAACATGAAGCATTCTATAATATATAATGATCCGAGTTAACTGTGTGGCCTTGAAGCCAACATTTAACTTTTTGGAGGCTAGTTTTTCCTTTCTTATAAATTTAATGGTGGAAGTCAAGATTACGGTAGGGAAAAGGTCGACCAAATTGTCTTCCATATCACAGTTCTTTATTTTTTTCACCCGGATGCAGAAAATAAATCTCTTTCACTTAATATATACTTTGAAACAGGGTAGGAATATATTTATTCAGTTTATAAAGAAATTATTTGACCCTCAAGCAATATGTTAGTAAAAGTAATAAAAAGTCCTTTCCAACCACAGGTATATGACTTTTTTTTTTTTTTTTTTCCTTTACAGTCGACTTTAAAAAGGGGATTTATTTTTTTTCTTCCTTCTCTCATCCTGACCATGCCATGGACACTGTTCTTGTTTATCAGTGATCACTATGTTGTTAAATCCAATGGGCATCTTCCAGTTACCAGGTAATAAGTTATCTTATTTAACATCTCCTGTCCTTTCTTAAAGGATTCCTGTCCTTTCTCTTTTCTTTACATAAGCATAAAAGCTGCCAAGATGAATTCCTGAAATTTCTGAATATAGAATATTTAAAAATCATGTATAGAAATATTTATGCAGGATACTCTGTGGTCATTTTCGGGGAAAATGTAATAAAGAGTGGTCACAAGGAGAGTTCAACTATCTACCAAGACTGATCTTCACAGGGAATCTTCCTTTTTGAATTTGCCACAAACACAAACATTGTTTCAGCCTTGTATCTCTGAAACCTGGTTTTCCAGACTGCAGAGAGCAATTTCCTCTTAGCATAAAACTTGTGTTTCCTATTTAAATGTTTTTCTACTACACTGACTAGGAAGTGAAATATAACAGCTGAGGGGGAAAGGTCACTCAGACCCTCTTATTATTTGCTTTTACATTTCCCAGAATGTGAGATATAGTGGAAATTTTATTTTTTTTCATTTTTTTATTTTACGTTTTAAAAATTTTTATTTAAATTCCAGTTAGTTAATGTACAATGTAATATTAGGTTCAGATTGCAATACAGTAATTTAACACTTCCATACATCACCCTGTGCTCATCACAAGTGCACTCCTTAATTCCCATCAACTATTTTATCCATCCCCACATCTACCTCCCCTCTGGGAATCATCAGTTTGTTGTCCACAGTTAAGAATCTTTCTTTTCTTTTCTTTTTTCCACTTTGCAATTTTAGTTAGAATGCCAGATTTTAATCTAAAGAGAAAAAAAATCATTGCCATGATGCTTAAACAATCATGTCACCTTATTTTGCCCTACCAGTATCTCCTTAGAAGCGGACACTAGGGATACAATGGGAGTTTCTCTCTGATCTAGGAAAAGGAACAAAGAAACACAAAAGACACTTATACTAAAAAATATATGTTACTTGTTTGGATTAAGAAATAACATAGAGTGTGAGGTTGCAACCTACTTTACAGTCCTTCCTGCAGTTTTGATTAATCCTGTTACTTTGGCAGTCCTCTTAAATTGTCAGACTAACAATTTAATTCTGTGTGAAATAAGGATAAGTATACCCAACTTGAAAACCTCAAAAAATTATTCCGAGAATCAGGTGTAGCAATGTATGTGAAGAATTATATCACCTGAAAAATGAAATACAAATATGACATTAATACTTAATTTTTCCCCAAAGAGAAAGCAATGGCTACTTTTACTAGTTAGATAGGGCTGCTGTAACAAAGTACCACAAACTGGGTGCCACAAACTGGTACTTCTTCTTTAACACAAGAAATGTATTGTCTCAGTGTCCTGGAGGCTCAAAGTGCAAGATCAAAGTATTGGTAGGATATTTTTGTTTTTGTTTTTGTTTTCTGAGGGCTCTGATGGAGAATCTGGTCCAGCCCTCTCTCCTAGTTTCTTGTGATCTGTTGGCAATCTTTGGCATTTCTTAGCTTGTTAAGCAGATCACATAGCATTCTTCCTGTGTGCATGTCTATGTCCAAATTTCTTCTTTATAGAAGGACATCGGTTGTATTGGATCAGCTGCCCACCCTACTCCAGTATGACTTCATCTTAACTTAAATAATTATATCTGCAATGACACTATTTCCAAATAAGGTTACACACTGAGGTACTAGAAGTTAGGATTTTAACATATGAATTTTGGAAGGGCACAGTTCAGCCCAGAACACCATCATATAAAAAATGGACTTAAAGTTCACTCTTAATCTTTTAGTTATTCCTGACTCTCATCATCTGTCAGTCACAGAGATTTCCTCTCCATACTCTTTAAAACAGTACCACTCACAGAAAAAGGATAAAAGAATTCACTTAACTCCTTACCTATTTGCTTGTTTAGACCATTAAAAAACACTTTATAGCTAAAAGATTGTTCTCTGTAAATCTATTTTTGCAACAAATTTTGAGAGCAATATGATCAAAGATGTTTATGTTTTTATTTTAGAAAATAAAAGAAAAGAAAAAAAAATACGGGCAATCATAAGTATTTCCCTATCTAAATCTCTAAATTTTAAGGAAACCAGGGATATTTAAGGCTCTAATATTCACCAAGTAATAAGAAGCCTATTTTTTTTTTAACTTGGAAGTATTTACAGCTTGATCTCTAGCATGTCCATTCAAGAAAACAACTCCTATGTCTCTCTTTCTTATTTAATGTCACAAAGACAGTTTTTTCTTTTAGAGAAACAAATATTAATTGTACAAGATCCTATCAATTGGATAATTCTTTTGAGATTCAATAAGCAGTCTCTATGTATCTATCATGTTCAATTTAGATTAGGAAGCAGGATTTATATTCTATTTAGGCTTCCCGTAAATTGTCTTTGATTATACAACACATGTTCTTGTAGAATTGGGCACATTCTGATATAAAGTTAGTAGCAGACAAGTAGGTATTATATAGCACAACTCCTCAAGGTAAAAAGGGGTGAGTAACTTAATTTCCAAGGTGACAAATTGTCTTATCATGAGTGAGCAGGCAATTTCTTCCCTGAAATAAACAAAGTTGCCCAGGACAGCTTTAACTAGATGAAATCATTATCCTTTTAAAGACACAAGGGTTGAATAAAGTTAATTTACTCTGTTTTAGTGTCATGGTAGAAAATGGCATAAGAAAATAGTGCTGCCTTAAGGTAATGTTAAGCTGTTTAAATTCTTCAGTAAGAGAATAAAAATAGTATTACTTTAGGAAAAAAATACATATGCACACACACATATTTCTAATGAATTAGACTGCAATAATAGACTATTAAAAAGACAAATGTCTACTCCCTCACCTTTCTAAAGGACAAGCACATAAAAATACTTATTTATACCTCAATTTTTATAACCATTTAAAAAACTATTTAATAAGCCATAGCTTTAGTCATCTTCTGACCATGGCCTACAGCATTATGAGTTAATATGCACTAGGGATATTGGAAACATTTCTTTTCTTTGAATTCAGAATGGTACCAACAAAACTCTTTCCTGATAATAACCTGTCAAGCCTTCCTTAGTATTTTTCTCTTCTAACTTAGGATAAAAATTATGCCTAATTTTCAGTACCCCAATAATGGTGAATTATCAGGGGAATAGTTTGAGTTTCTTATTCCTTAAAGTTTCTCAACCTCTTTCATGCCAGTTCAAAGACCCAAATTTATCTTGAATTTCATGATTGTAAGAATTTATAGATTTGAATCTTAATTAAAATCTAATAGAAATTAACAAAGAAAGGTTCAGAGAGGCAGCTTCCAGGGACCTTGATAGGCATAGCAGATAGACATAGCAAGTCTATGTCTTGCTGACCACCTTTTCCTAGAACATTTCTTATGGTTGTGCTTACAGCGAGTAAACTCAATAAATGAGGTAAGCCCCCCCTCTCCTAATTCCAACTCAAAAACCAGTCTTGCATTTACCTACCACAAAAACAAGTGCAAACTCCTTAAAATAGCCTATGACATCTCCAAGCATGCTTAATGGGCCCTTTGTATCACTTCTACGGAGGGGACCTCTTGGGGGACAGGTGGCACTGGCATAAACTATTATGAAGCTCTAGCTCCTGCCCTTGCTGGGACCTAAAACTTTTGTCTCTCACTCAGCAGTCACACGTCTTCTCCCAGTGTCCATGAACAGTAACAAACTAGCTTATTAGCTTGTAAGTGGGATAGAAGCTCAAACCCTGAGCAGTTTTTGACAGTAGAAATTAGGATATCCTCTTTGTGTTTGGTTTCTGCAGTTGAGCTAATTGATAGAGAAGTAATTCATGTATTTGTAATTTGTAAGGACCATTCTTTTCTCACTGCTGCCCGAGTTATTTTAAAGAGGTGTGGAGACATGAAACGGTACTAGGTTCTTGCAGTATTACGTAACAGGACCTTACTATCCCAAGTACTAAAACTATTGTAGTACTCACAACAGGAAAGGAATAGCATTATGTGTCTTTCTTTAGAGGGAGACAGACAGAGAAAGACAGAGAGGGAGTAAAGAAAGACAAGAGAGAGATTGATTTTAAACTCTCAGCTCAAAAACTTTGAAATGTTGAGAATGGACATAATAATGGAAATTTTTGAACTGAATAAACAGTTTGGACAAGTTACAAATGTGGAAATAAGCAAATGGAACACAATAGAACTAGAATGTTTTGTGAAGTATGATGACTTATAAAATAAATTCAAAAAGCAAAATGACATTGTATTCACTTATAAGTTAATATAAACATTTTTATAATCGTTAGCCATTGCACATTAGAACCGCAATATTAGATTTTAAAAACGTGGCACAAATCTGAACATGATTATAAGTATGTTCTGTATTCAGACACTATGGCCTCTTAGTTAAAATGAACCATTCCTTTCAAATATCACCCTTTACCCAACTGGATAGGCATTCCTTCAGGAGTGAGTTTAATTCTTTTGGATATTTTTATTTTCTGCAGTCATTTCACCTAATCTTCCTATATGTCGTGCACGAGGAAAGGACAGATGTATGAAATGTATTTGTCTCAGAATCTGTTGAGTTGAGATTCCCCAAGTGTGTGGGGGTGGGGGCACATTTAATGGGAATTCTCAGCATTTGATGTTTAGGTATATGTGAATTATATATAGGCACATCTTTGTACAGATATACACAATTTAGTTATATGTCATAGCAAATAGGTGGTTGCATTTAAAATGGATTTGATCTGTAAACATTGACACTGCTGAATACATAGGATTTTACATCAGAAATACTATAGTTCTCTTTTTAATCATCATACATTACCTAACATTATTAGCAAAGTTCATATGTACTGGTGTCTGGGTTCTTATTCTGATTGTCCAAATGTCTTTGGAAAATTAATAACTATAATATGAAAGAAAAACTTTGTATCATAGTTCTACCATAAGAATTTTTTTCCAACAGTGAGTCAAATGCCACTTTAATGTGGAAAATCATATTAACAATTTTCAGAACGATTTTGAATAAACAAGTGAAAATATTATAGGCAAAATGATGGTATAGCTTTTACTGATCACACTATTTTACATTTTTAGAGGTATTGAATACTCAGCTGTGATACATTCTGATAGGAGGAAATCTTATTTGTGATTGAAATTGGGAAATTTAAAATTGATAAATTGACAAATTGACTGTGTGTCTCATTGATAGAGTTTCCAAAGTTCCAAGTTACCTTGAGTTTAAGGTAAAGGGTCTACAAACTCATGGAAAGGATATCTCTACCTCCATGGAAAATCCTCTTTTATGTATATTTTTGACTACCATTTAAGTCTATAAGATATCATAACAAATGCATATTATGGTGTAATTTGTGCAGTGATCTAAAATACATCATTTAACACATGGAAAAAAAATAAAGTGGTGTTATGAAAAAAAAAATCCTGCACATGTCAGAAAGTATGAGTTCGAATTTTAACTCAACCTGATTAGTTGCACAATTTGAGGAAATTTACTTCATTTTTCAGACTCTGGATTTTCTTTTCTGTAAAATGAATGTGAGCTAATTTCTAAAACTCTTGCCACCTCCTATGTTTATTGATTTGTGTAGAAGACCTTGCGAATATGTTTGTGACATTAGCAATATAAAAAAAAAAGCTAGACATGCATTTGTAGGTCACTATTAGTGTGAGCATCCTTTATGAAAGAATATATGACCACATAAGAGAGAAAGTTATACTTAGGATGAGCCTTGAAGAATGAAAGGATGGAAGACATTCCAGGTAGAAATATATCCTAAATAAGGAACTGGTTTCAAGATCACCGTCCTTAGATGACAAGGAAAATGGGAGTGTAGATTTATTATTGATGGCAATGATGGTGGTGGTGGTGGTAGTATTCATTGATTTTTGGTTTTAAACTAAGGGGGGGTTTGAAGTGTTTGAAGGCTAG
Source organism: Neofelis nebulosa (assembly GCF_028018385.1). NCBI lineage: Eukaryota > Metazoa > Chordata > Mammalia > Carnivora > Felidae > Neofelis > Neofelis nebulosa. The sequence continues at coordinate 92,553,039 of NC_080784.1, read as the reverse complement.
CAAATCAGCTGAAAAAGAAGAATATGTTAAAAAAAAAACAAAAAAAAAACACAAGCTAGTGGGGCACCTGGGTGGCTCAGTCAGTTAAGCAGCCAACTCTTGATTTCTGCTCAGGCGATGATCTCGTGGTTCATGGATTTACGTCCTGCGTCAGGCTCTGCACTGATGGTGTGGAGCCTGCTTGGGATCTCTCTCTCTCCCTAGACCTACCTGTGCTCGTTTTCTCCTCTCTCTCTCTCTCTCTCTCTCTCAAAATAAATAAATGAACTAAAAACAAAACAAAACAAAACAAAAAACAACACACACACAAGAAAACACAAGCTGGAAAAGTTAGCCTTGGAAACTTAGTTGAGCAAGGAAGGAAATCTATAACCATTAGGGAAAAGTAAGGTAAATAAAATGAAAATATTTGAATAGAGCAAAGTTGAAGGAATTTAGATGTCCAGCAAGGCACATTACATGCATTCCCATATGCCTTGACACAATGAGTAGGAATTATTAAACTTTTGAAATTATTCAGCTAGCTCTAAAATGATGTATTTCTTGAATTCTCAATTATTATTTATGTCTACCATAATGAAAACTTATATACAGTTTATGATAGAAGAAGAAAGTTACTGAAAATAACTCATAAAGGTTTGAAGTGATTTTTGTATTAATATTTTTTTACATTATTAAAGTAGCTTTTGAGTTTTTCAATGCTTGAATATATAATATGATAGATATAAAAATCAAAAATAAGAACTTTCAAAGTGTCATTTAATAAGATGATCAGGTTACTTCACTTGATATTTTAATAGTGTTATTGATAAGATTAAAGTTTGTCAAACACCTGTATCTCTTTTCCTTTCATACTGCTTATTTGTGCTATTATGCCGGATTTTCATTTTATTTTTTTCTACTTGGAAAAGAAAAGTAAACAATTTTATATTAAGCAATTTCTTCCATAAGGCCTCAATAGAAGACTCTTTAATCTAAATTTCCTACATTAGGTTCAGGTTTTGGGGTTCTTAGGTGAGAAAAATGTGTTACTGAGGGATCATGAGAAGATATAGAATACCACTTACTACTTTGGGACAAATCAAGTTCGACAGTACCCTAGCTCAGGGCCATATTAGTTTTTCCCTTCAGAACTCTATTACTTGCCTCAAAGAGTGTTAACTTTGAAGGGCAGAGAGTTTCATGAAGCGTTTTTTTTCTTTTAGCATTTTATTTATCACCCTTGTATATATTTGTGATATTGAGTCTTTGCATAAGACAAATTGGTTTTTGATGTTTTGCATAAAAGTGCACAGTAAGTGTTTTACAAAGAAAATATTAGGCTATGCTTTCTCTTTTTTGAGGTGCTAAGCAGATATCTATGACATTGATTGATGCATCATTTTGAAATCTGCAATGGTCTTTATGGTTTTAGTTATGAATATGTATGAAAAATCAGTTTTAGTAACTGTGCTATTAGAGTTGGTCTAGGACTATAATTTAAGAGCAATTTCCTTAAAAGACAAAGGAACTTTGAATTACAATAGAGTAAGTGTTGATAGCTGGATGTCTTATTGAAAAATAGCTTCTTGTATTCAAGCACATTTTCCAATAGTGATAGGAAGTAATGACTAAAGGGGAGCACACATAGAGATATGTCAACTTCTAGTTGAATTACTGAAATGCTTTAACATTCTGTCCACCTATGCCACATTATTTACCAAAATTTTAAAAATCATCATTAACACAGCACTATTATATTTCTGCCAAAGAAACAGTGTCATATTTCTCATATATATATATATATATATATATATATATATATATACATACATACACATACTCATCCTGATTGGACAACAGAATATGTATTGATATTTTTTTTAACTTTTTTTTTTTATTTTTGAGACAGAGAGAGACAGAGCATGAACGGGGGGAGGGGGTCGTAGAGAGAGAGGGAGACACAGAATCGGAAGCAGGCTCCAGGCTCTGAGCCATCAGCCCAGAGCCCGACGCGGGGCTCGAACTCACGGACCGCGAGATAGTGACCTGAGCTGAAGTCGGACGCCCAACCAACTGAGCCACCCAGGGGCCCCATATGTATTGATATTTTTAAGTTAGCCTTAAAAATGATATTCCATGAATTCTTAATATTTTTTTCTAACATGGCAACAATTCTATACATTCTATTGTCATATCAGGATTTTCTTAATATTTACATGCCTGTTTTCAGAATTAATTCAAGGAAACACAGTTCAAGTTAGAGAATATACACAGAGACATGCTTAGCTCAGTTATCCAAACATGGTTATTTTCATGGTTAAAATGAAAACAAAAAAAACACTATTTGATTTTTTACACTCTATTTCTGTTTTGCTGTTGTTTTGTTGTATTGATTTTGTTTTTCCTTTTGACTAATTAAAACTTATTTAATATAGAGAAAAACATACATAAATATATAAGTTTATAGATCCAAATTTCTGATATATGTTTAGCTAAAACCTTTGTCACATTTCATAACCATTTTTTTACTAATACACTATAGAAAAAAAGTATCAGTATGTTTGTAGAATCATTGATCTTTTTATAGCTTTCTGTTTGGTATGCAATAAACTTGTATACTAGACTTAATTTATATCAAATACCATAGATGATAATATATCAAAGTAGAATAACTTCCTGTTCACTTGCTCAAAGCGTGATAGATTGGGGGAAAAAGGGGAACCCTTTCTAATTGTTCACGTTTCAGTCTTCTTTTAAGGCTACAGTTAAACAAAAAATAAGGAAACAAAGAAAACATATATTCATATACCTGATTGTCACAGTGAAGAACATTGTTACAAAGCCACTGAGAATAGCTGCATTTTTATCAGGGCTAGGCCAGCTCTACTGCATCTATTATTTAGGAAACAACATAAAATGTTAGAGCTACATAATGGAAAACTGTAAATGAGTCAACCTTCTTGACACTCAGACTCTCAGGCACCAGGTTAATGTCACAGAGGCAAACTGGTCAGCATCCAGGGCAAGGAGCCAGATGTAGTATCTGAACTACACTCCCTGAAAGAATGTAGCTCACAGAGAAAATGGAGCAGTTTCAGGAGACTGTGAGAATGTAATTTATGGTAGAATTACAGCGTGGCAGTTGGTGCCTATTGTGACTGGAGGAGTCAATGGGACTTCATGTCATCACTCACAGCAACTGATAACAACTAAAATCACAGAATGTATCCTCAGCAAGGTAATTAAAAATACACATTTTTCTGTAAAAGCAACTCTATTTAGTTACCCAATATTGCTGCTAGGTCTTATGCACGTATACAACTTTGATCCTGTTCTTAACTCCTAAACCCTTACAATGTTTCTTTTATTTAAGTGTAATATTAGTAGATGGTGACATTTACTTACATATGAAAAGCAGTTTAAATGGTTAATTTATTATCATACTTGTGGTCAATCCAATGAAAAACTGCAATTGTATTTTTAAATATTACTGAGTTCTCAATTTAAATAAAGTTGTTGCTTAGTGTTCTTTGTAATTAGGTGTCAAGCCTTATGAAGAAGAAAGAGACCATGATTTAACTTTTGATTAATAAAGTTAGGTACACAAAATGGTAGCATTCTATCACCAAAATTTAATTCAAATATATACAAAAAAAAAAATTCAAAAACTTTGAGAGTAAAGCAATCCAGATCATAGTGTGACTCTGTAGAGATTATTCATTGGCTTTCATGAAGTAATTGAATAAAATTTAACTCGTGTTCATCTGAAAAAAAAAAAAAACCCAAAAGCTGTAAATATGTATGGATATATATTATCTCTTCAGGTGTGTATTTTTACATTTTCCTCCATATTCTATTGCCACATTATTATATAGAGCTGAGATACTCACTAGGGTAGTCACTAGACACACGTGCCTACTGAATACTTGAATTGTTGCAAATGTCACATCTTGTTTAAGATGCACTGTGAGTATAATATACATACCTGATTTTGATAAATTAGCATATTGATTGTAAATAGTAATAAAAATAGTTTGGGTATGTTGGGTGAAATCAAATATATTATTAATTTAACTTGTTCTTTGTATTGTTTTTAATATGGCTACTAGAAAATTTTAAATTACATAGGTGGGAATTATATTATATTATATTTCCCTTGGGAAATGCCAGTAGAACCATGGTTTATTCCATATACTAAACATTGAAATTGTACAATATTAAGAAATGGTTTTATCCAAAGATTCTGGGACCAAGAGATTCCAGTCTAACAAATGGAAAGTAACATACATTGTGTAGCTAGTCACAATCATGTGTACCACAAGGGACTTTGGCCACATTAAAAACAATAAAACAAAACCAGAGTAGGAACTCTGTCACTAAATATATTCTATAACTAGTTATAGAATAATTTAAAGAAAAACTGATAAACATTTCTCAAAAAATTTGTGTTTTTTTTTTCCAATGAGGAAAATTAGAAATTGGTGGCTCTTCAAATATTTTATTGATCTACATAGGCAGTTCTACCTCCAGGTATTGACATCTGGTTATACCAATCACCAGCATAAATTAAACATCTTAGGGCTAGATTTAGATTCAAACCAGAATCAAGAGTGCTGCCCTCAGTATGCCCTTAATTTTTGCTACTTATTTATCTACACTAAAATCTCCTTAATTAATGTAAAGAAAGGAATTTTCATCTCCTTGCTGTGTACTATCACTCCTACAAATGTATCCATTCAAAGTTAACTGGAACTTGATTTCTACATAGTGATAAAATTGTCCTTGTTTCTTTTTTTTTTTTTTTTTTAATTTTTTTTTCAACGTTTTTTATTTATTTTTGGGACAGAGAGAGACAGAGCATGAACGGGGGAGGGGCAGAGAGAGAGGGAGACACAGAATCGGAAGCAGGCTCCAGGCTCTGAGCCATCAGCCCAGAGCCCGACGCGGGGCTCGAACTCACCGACCGCGAGATCGTGACCTGGCTGAAGTCGGACGCTTAACCGACTGCGCCACCCAGGCGCCCCTCTTATTGTTTTTAATTTATGTTGATTTCTATGATTAATGTAGATGGTAAAAATGTATTGCAAAGTAATAATTTAATACATCTAAAGATATTGTATTTTTATGGAAATTATCTTGAAGATAATTTATTCTTAACGCAAAATTGATCTGTACTTGTTTCCTAATAATATATTGGACTTCCTTTTAATATGTGTATTAGGAATAGAATATAATAATTAATTGTATTGATGTTATTCAAATTACCAGTATTTGCATAAAATTAGCATATCAGATTTCATGTCATCATAGTAGGTAGCAAAAGTTGTGAGTTGTTGATTATTTTTTACTTTAAATAGATGGAAGTCGGGAAATGTGTTCTTTTATCATTTTCATAATATCACTGCACTGAGCAAGTGGAGGAAACTACTGCATTTTTTTCTGTACTCCTGAGAATCCAAGTTACAATTTTAATGAAGAAAAATCCTTTCTTAAATTCTTCTTAACATAATTATTTTTTATCTTCAAACTTCTATCAGTAAAATTTGGCATTAAAGTGTATATTTAGTAGTCCTCAAATCTCACATATGGTTTTGAAGCACAAAAGGGAAATGAAAACATTCTTTTTCACTTTTAAATGAGTTAAAATTTAACAAATGCTTAATTTAAAAGACACTAGTTGCTTTCAAGATAAAAATGAAGTTACTGACCCAGTTCCAATCAGAAACAAACAAACAAACAAACAACCCTGCTAGATAGGGAAATCAATGAAACCAGCTTGCCCTATCATGCTATGACTCAATATGCATTTTGTTGGTATAACACATTACTTTTAAAATATTGCTCTCATCACCTTGCTTCTCTATACCTGGCTCTTGGCCAACTGTGTTGCTTTTTTCTCTGAGCATTTCTCATAAACAACCTCCTCATATAGTCTCTATCTGTGCAAGGTGTGCTATTTACTAACCTACACAAATGAAGAGGAACATCACTTTTTATTAAACTGTTATATGTATATGTAGTTTAACACTCTCATTCAAATATGTAACAGATATTTATTAAGAATGCTCAACCTTGGGGCGCCTGGGTGGCTCAGTCGGTTAAGCTTCCGACTTCGGCTCAGGTCATGATCTCACGGTCCATGAGTTCGAGCCCCGCGTCGGGCTCTGTGCTGACAGCTCAGAGCCTAGAGCCTGGAGCCTGCTTCGGATTCTGTGTCTCCCTCTCTCTGACCCTCCCCTGTTCATGCTCTGTCTCTCCCTGTCTCAAAAATAAATAAAAACGTTAAAAAAAAATTAAAAAAAAAAAAAAAAAGAATGCTCAACCTTAAGAATTTAACTTGGACTAAGTTTAACATCGGATATCCCAGAGCAAGTTTAGAATTTAAATTCCGTCTTTTGAGTCCTTTCGATTCCATGATGTTTCATTCCATTTCATGTAACAAAGGACAATATAGAATTTACTTATCTAATCATTAAATGATTAAAGCTATTAGAACCCATCCTCTCTCTGACCATGATGCTTTTGAAGTGCTGGAAAATTTGATAAGAGAGATCATTGGATGAGAAAATCTTACAAAATTTTTCACGTGTGGGCCTCTTTCTAAAGTCAGGCTAATTCCTATACTGTTTTCATCACTGTAGCTTTGGAATATAAATTGAAATCTGAAACTGTGATGCCTCTAGCCATGCATTTCTTTTTCAAGGTTGCTTTGGGTATTCAGGGTCTTTTGTGGTTCCATACAAATTTTAGGATTGTTTGTTTTAGTTCTGTAAAAAATGCTGTTGGTATCTTGAAAGGGGTTGCATTAAATCTGTATATTGCTTTGGGTAGTACAGACATTTTAATAATATTTGTTCTTCCACTCCATGACCAGATAATGTTTTTCCATTTCTTTGTGTCACCTTCAACTTCTTTCATCAGTATTTTATAGTTTTCAGAGCATAAGTCTTTCACCTCTTTGGTTCAGTTTATTCCTAAGTATATTATTGTTTTTGGAGAAATTGTAAATGGGATTTATTCCTGAATTTCTCTTTCTCATGCTACACTATTGGTGTATAGAAGTGCAACAAATTTGTGTATGTTGACTCTTTATCATGCAACTTTACTGAATTCATTTATCAGATCTAGCAGTGTTTTGGTGGAGTCTTTCAGGTTTTCTGTATAGGGCATCAGGTCATCTGCAAATAGTGGATGTTTGATTTCTTCCTTGCCGATTCAGATGCCTTTTATTTCCTTTTTGTTGTTTGATTGCTGTGGCTAGGACTTCTGGTACAAAACTGTAGTGATCAAAGCAGTATGGTACTGGCATAAAAATAGATACACAGATCAATGGAACAAAATAGAAAACCCAGAAATGAATGCAATTAATCTTTGACAAAGCAGGAAATGATATCCAATGTGAAAAAGACAGTCTCTTCAAAATCTAGGCAGCTACATGCAAAAGAATTAAACTGGTCCATTTTCTTACACCAAACTCAAAATTAAATTCAAAATGGATTATAGACCTAAATGTGAGACCTAAAACTACAAACACCCTAGAGGAGAACACAGGCAGTAACCTCTTTGACATCAGCGATAACAACTTCCTTCTAGATATGTCTCCTGAGGCAAGGAAAAGAAAAGCAAAAATAAACTGTTGGGACTACATCAAAATAAAAAGCTTCTATACAGTAAAGTGTGCAATCAACAAAAGTAAAAGGCAACTTAGGGAAAGGGAGAAGATATTTGCAAATGACATATCTGGTAAAGGGCTAGTGTCCAAAATATATAAAGAACTTATCAAACTCAACACCCAAAAAATGAGTAATCCAATTAAAACATGGGCAGAAGACATGAATAGACATGTTTCCAAAGAAGAATACAGATGGCCAACAGACACATGAACAGATAGATGCTCACCATCACTCACCATCAGAGAAATGCAAATCAAAACTACAATGAGCTGTCACCTCACACCTGTCAGAATGGCTAAAATCAACAACACAAGAAACAACAGGTGCTGGTGAGGATGTGGAAAAAGGGAACCCTCTTGCACTTGGGGGGAATGCAAACTGGCACAGCCACTCTGAGAAACAGTATGGATGTTTCTCAAAAAATTAAAAATAGAACTATTCTAGGATCTAGCAATTGCATTACTAGGTATTTATCCAAATGATACACAAATACTAATTTAAAGGGATCCATGCAATCTGATATATATATATATTATCTACAATAGTCAAATTATGGAAGCAGTCCGAGTATCCATTGATAGATGAATGGAAAAAAAAGATGTAGAATATTACTCAGCCATGAAAAAGAATGAAATCTTGCCATTTACAACATGCATGGAGCAAGAAAGCATTATACTAAGTGAAATATTCAGAATAAGATATATACCATATGATTTCACTGATATGTGGAATTTAAGAAACAAAACAAGCCAGCAAAGATAAAGAGAGAGAGAGAGAGAGACAGAGGGAGACACAGAGAGAGAGACAGAGACAGAGAGAGAGGGAAATCAAAAAAATAGACTCTTAACTATAGAGAACAAACTGATGGTTTGGGGAGTAGGGGAGGAGAGAGGGGAACGGGTTAAATATATGATGGAGATTAAGGAGGGCACTTGTGATGAGCACTGGGTGATGTATGGAAGTGTTGAATCACTACGTTTGTACACCTGAAAATAATATTACACTCTATGTTAACTAAATGGAATTTAAATAAGAACTTAAAAAAAATAAAGTAAGTGTAATTCCCAAGCCAAGCACGATTCAAAAAAGCAAATTTTTGTGAAAATTTTATAGGCTTAATTTCCTCTTTTCTTTCCCACCAAACATATTTAGCTGCTTTCTAGAGCCATATCCCAATGGCTCAAGAAAACTTAAAATTTTTTAGGAATTTTGTGAATCGCTAATGCATCAGCTACTTGAAATCGACAATGGTGGGGGTATTTTCACCATAGAAATTATAAGTGGCATATAAGTCATTGCTTTTTTTTTTCTGTAGTGATCTTGTTTAAAAAAGTTGACAGCATATTACCACTAATATTATTTCCACCCACATGTATGAAGGAAACGTGAGTAGATGAAGTATTATCAGAAGAGGTTGTGTATAGTAGCTACTGCAACAACCTTTAGTTTTTATCCCACAGAGACTCCAATCTTCTCATTACCAGTGCTGAATTATTTGACATTTCAAATAATTTATATTTAGAATCATTGAGGCTTCATGCATGAGGAAAAACAAATTTAAACTTTTCTACAAGTTACATGCCATTTATAAGAACAAAATACATGCTTATCTTTTTTCAAGAGTTCAAGGAAGGCTATAAATAACATGTTTCTAAATGTGGTTTCTACCTCTATTTTCCAGAATAAGAACCTGTATACTATCCATTTAAAAATCAACTTACCTTACAAGACATAAGAAATAAGCTTGCTAACTTCTCAGAAATCGTTATAATTAATATCATACTTCTCTATAATTATTGATATCATTAATCTACTCAAACTATTCTTGGGACATGATAAAGCAACTGGAAAAATAACAATAATATTTATTTAATGTCTTCTAGGTGGTAGCCCTCGCTCTAAGCACAGGGGATATAGCAGCGACCCAGACAGACCTTTGCTGTCATGAATTGCTCATTCTTGTGGTAGGAGAGAGACAATAAGCATACAAACAGACTCATAGCATAATTTCAGATTGTGATAAATTCTATGAAGAAAAAAAGACTGACAAAAGGGAATGAGCACAGTGAGCACAGTTTGTCTTCTGCAAAATCTCATTAATTCTGATGATTTAGTCCACAGATTTACAATGACTTCCCAGCCAATGCATATTTTACACAGCATTGAGTGCATACCGAGATATTGTCATAATGATATTTTACACAAAATTCAGTGAAACAAAACCAAACTTCACTTTAGGTGGACTTTATAAATATATCTGGTGTTAGAATTAGCCGTAGTGTGATGTAAAACACCTTACATCAGTAAGCTTTGCTTAATTTGTATTCTGTTACTGATATGAGCTGGGTACTGGTATAGGAAACACAGATGCATTTAAAAAATTAAAAAAAAAATAGTGTAGTCCTTTCTGTTCAAGGAGCTTCTACTCTAGACTCTCATATGAAAGAGTAAGAGAACATTTCAATTTGAATTAGTGATTTCTATGGAAAACTTTAGCATGTGGTTCTTGGGGGCACTGGGTAACATAAATATTTCTGGATGAATGAAGATGTTCAACACAGCTTTTCAAAGGAGAATATATTCAAGCTAAGTTTTGAACGATGAATAGGAAATAGGAAATCCAAGAGGGTGACGAAGGGAAAGCTGTAGATAAGGAAAAGTGGAAACTGTAGAAGGGGAAACTGTAGATAAGGAAAGCTACAGAGTGATTTGAATGACCAGTGTGTTTGAATTAATATGTTAAATAGGTTGGTGAATGCAAAACGCAGTGAAGAGTGTGGTTAAATCTGAGACTCTGGATTAACTGTAGATAAAATCATGAAGACATGTATGTTATGACATAAATGCCATACAGCTCTGGGCTAAATTCATGGAATAATGAGGAAAATGACATGGTTAGACTGGTATTGAGAATTGTATTTAAGGCCAAGGCTTTTTGTCATGACAAGCAATTAGGGGACCATTTCATTAATCGAGATGTAAAGTAAGGTTCTGTTAAATCTGAGGGGGTGAGGTATAATCCTAGAGATATGTATGTGGTAAAATTGATGGGATCTATGGATTGTTTGTACCAAAATGAGGTGGAAAAGTAACAACTAGGTTATTCTAGGATATCTAGAATGATAAAAATGTGAATGGTGATTTCATTATCAAAAATAGTAAATTCATGATGAGAAATCTGTAGTTCTCTGTCTGGTTTTTAAGACTTTAACATTTGGCATATATTTGTCTTGCACATTTTACATCCATTGCCTCCAAACATATTCCTTTCATCTCCCCAGAATTTTTAGTAACTCTTGCGAGGCCACCTTATTAATCATTCAAAGTGTGCTATTGGGCAGCTCCTATGTTTCAGCCACAGTCCCAGATACTGGGAATTCATCAATGAAGAAAACAGACAAAGTCACTCAGAAAGCACACTTTCTCTTTGGTTGTGATATAATAAACTACATGAATAAGTAGAATACAGTAGAATATGATTGCTAGATACAGACATTGAGACAAGAAAATCAAGGAAGGGGCATGGGAACTGTGGGTGTGTGGGGGAATAATTGTAGGTAAGGTGACTATAGCCTCGATAAAAGGATGGCATTGAAAAAACAACAGAAAAGCAAAGAGGTGATGTTGAAAACTATGGCATGCCCAGGGAAGAACATGCCATGAAATGTGAAATATCTGACATTTTTTTTCTACTGAAATCTAACACATTAGCCTGCCACAGTTTCATTGATTCAGAGAAATGACACAAGTATCTTGGGTCAGAGACAAAGGACAGTTGATTACATACAGCAACTGCAGTTATCACAGTTTCAACATTTTTATTCACCAGTTCCCAGGGGCCTGATGCCCACTCAGAGAAAAAGGCCAGCTGGCACCTGCACAGGCAGAAGGGTTTATTGTGAATAGAGAGCTCTGAGCTTTGGAAACTCCAATCTTTTATAATTGGCTTTAAGCAAACTTATCCTTTTACCCAGAGGCAAACATTATTTTATTACATTGGACAATCAAGCAGATCTACCATTTGCTGTGGAGGGAGACAGTATCTCTAGCTTCCAAGGCTAATTGTTATACAAAAATATTTGAGAAGATAATCTAGGAGGAAAGTGCAGTTAGTGCCTTGCTCATTAAATGTGCAGAATTTATGAGAGATGCATGGAGTATTGTCTTTCAACTACATCATCTTCTTGTTTATATCTCATCATGGTTTCTAGCCAAATTTTTTGTGAGCACATCATTCTGTCTGTCATTCTCTCTGTAAGAGAGGCTGAGACCAAATCTATCCAATTGTTTCATTTAATTAAAGCTACTATGAACAAGGTTTCCAGCATCAAGATGCGACCAACCTGCAGTATTATTCTCACTCTACCCCAAAGGGACTTTAACACAATCAGTTCTACAAATCCCACAAATCCTCAGTTTATCTTGGAAAGCTGAATGGTTTCGTCCTTAATTTTCTGTATTAAACTTTTCAGTTGGCCAGAGGCACTAACCCAGGTACAGGAGGATGTATTAGCAAGTACACAGACTCTACCTTTTTTATCAGGAGTGAGCAGAGGCAAAACTATGCCATTTGACCTCCCCCACTATGAACAGCTGAATCAACTTGGTAAGTGTCACAAACCTATGCAGTGGTAACCCCTCTTCCAGAAACACGGAATTCTTTTCTTTGTGTCTAGTCTATGATGGTGGATGTATTGCCATCATGTTATTGGGCAGCTCCTATGTTTCAGCCATAGTCCCAGATACTGGGAATCAAGATCAAAAGAGCAAGGGTGGCATTATGGGCAGCAAACTCAAAAAGCAGCTTGATTCCAGTTGGTTTTATCAGAGAAGGAGTCTTTACCATAGATGCTACATGAAGTACCCAGATCGTTCAATCAGCAGCCCTGATCTATTTCTACAGTTTGTGGCCCTAAATAGAGATATGTTTTTAACTTGCCATTCTAGAGTATTTCAAGTGGCAGACCAAACATCTAGGCTGTTGGCAATAGTTCAACCATCAGTAAAAATATAACAAGTTTCATCAAGAAAATAATTTATCGCAGCTATCAGAATAGCTTTGATTTCCACACACTGAGCAGAACAGCCATATCCAGTTCAATTCTGCTAGCTACTGCTGAGGTTGAACATTAATGGGAACACACTAGACACACCGAGTATCAGCCTAACCCATCTGTCGGTGAGCCATGCCCCAGGCATTTCAGCGAACTTCATGAATCAAGGCCCCTGTTAGCCAGGAACTTTGCTTCAGTTCCATTTTTTATGGGATAGGAATAAAGTTCCCCCTAATGGCATAGCTTCCACTTTTTCAAAAAGAAAAAAAAAAAGCCTATTGAGTTCTTGGAATATATCAATTCTGATTTCTGTTGATTGAGGCTTGTTGGATTTTTCCTACCTTGGTAGTTTTTGCTTCCAGCTGAGCTATCCCTAAGTGGGACTTTCAGTTCTAACACTTGCCAGGAGTTCAGCTGAATTAGGAGAGACAGCTGAGCAGTCAGATAATTGAGTGGCAATCAAAGTAACAATGAGCCAAAAATCAAAGACTTAAGCTTTTAATCACTTCGTGTGAGGTATAAGAAAGAGTCTAAAACTAGAGAAGATTCTGACTCTCCTTCTTCCATTTTCCCCCATGAAATGGTACACTGGTTGAGGGTCAGGTAGATCAGCACAGACATGGGGGTCATCTTTCTCTTCCCATCCTCCTATAAGGAAACCTTCAGAGGTGACTGAAGAAGATGTCTGCTTAAGTCCTCAGATAAAGTGACCTAGGAATATAGAAATGTAAATATGTGAAGAGTATTACCAGACAGAGGGGACTGAGTCCTTGATGGGACTGTAACACATTGGCTGTGAACAAAATCTGTAAGAGGAAGACAGTTATTCCCATGAAGCCTGCCTTGGTAATTGCCTACGGTCAGATTTGGGAAAAAAAAAAAAAAGATATTTGACCAGGAGCCAAACTCCTCAAAAGTTACTAAGACTTCTTGACTTAAAAATTTAGTTTTGAAAAAGGGGTGTTAGCAAACTAATAGTTGCTTTATAAAATGGAGTATATCTAGCAACCATACGGAAGCAATGAGCTTCAAAGTGTACCACTGGAAAAAGGGCACCCCTTTAAAAAGAGACTCCAACTATCAAAATCATTAGACAAAGAGACTTGTAACTCAAAAGTGTATTTAGGGTTGTGAGATCCCAAAGGTACTGGCACTTTTCTATATGTGGTTCTTCCTAAATGGGCTAATATCTTATGCCACTTGGGAACACTCATAATACAGGCATGGAAAACATCAGCACCAAATACACTTTCAGCAATGGAAGTCACAATATTCTGGGAAATAAACCCTAAGGGCTACACATACATGTCACACACAAGGTTACATTAGTTTGCCATCCCTCCCGTAAGTCTTGCTGAAACCTCGTCTGCTTTTTTCAGGCACACTTTCACTTGTGGTACAGGTAAGATGGTAACTTGCATACCTGTATCCTGCAGAACCCCCAAATTTAGATCACCCCCTTCCCCAGTATTCCTCGAAGTAGTCATATGTGTGTCTTTGGACTTTGGTTCCCCTAGGGGACAGGAATATGTTGGTCCCATGCCCAGTTTTCTTATTCTTAAAATGGCTGGAAGTGTGGGAAGGAAAAAAGGAGGGATCAAATATTACAGACACAGACAGTGGCTTCCTGCCAGTAAATGAGGGTTGGCATTTACTTTTGGTTTGAGTAGCCATTTGCATGGCTCAACCAAACACACCTGTGTTTGCCTATCTTCTTGTCAACATCAATTTTTTTTTTTTTTTAATCTAGAGACTTTTGACTCAGAAGCTACAGTCACAATGCCTTTTGTCTGAGACTACAAAGCTTGCTGCCCTAGTGTCATGATAATATCCTTTCTTCTTCCCACCTAGAGAAGAGTAAGCAACATAAAGTCACCATTTGGGCAGCTTTCAAAAATCCTACCGCTTGTCACTCAGCCTAGAGACACTCATTAACAGGTAGAATAGTGAGTTGCCTAATGACTCTTACCATTTAAATGATAGTACTCACTACTAGATCCTGAGGAGCCCTCTTAAATCCTCTAACCTGGCTCATGGGGACCTGCCTCCTTTTCCAGAAAGCAATGTCTCTGTCAGTATTCCTGTGTCAGTGCCTGAACTACGAACTTGCAAGCTAAGAAGTTAGCTCGCTACTATTTTATAAATGCTGGTCCATGATTCATAATCATAAGGAAGAAATGTACCACATACAGGGCACAGCAAGTGCAAAGGCCCAGAGGCAGGTGCATATCAGATATTTTCAATGAATCGGCCAGTGTGACTGGGAACAATTTATGAGCAAGGGGAGAATAATAGCATAGGAATCTGGAGTTGTTTGCTTTGGAGATATACTTTGGGTGTCACTGGGATACAATCAGTATTTGTTTGGACATTAGCATTAGACATCAAGGATATGTGATCTCTAGGCCTTGATCCCTGGAGTACTCTGACATTTAGAGGTTGGGGATATGGAATATGATGTAAATAGCACCCACTAGACTTGTATAGTACACTTCTAGCACAACACTCTCTGGTGGCCTTGGGACCAACTAACAAGGGGACTAAAAAGGAGTCACAGAAGTAAAATGACCACCCGCACAATGTTTAGGCAACATACCTTCAGGAGAAAAAACTCCTGAGTGGGAATATCAGAATGCTTTCCCCTGGGGTTTTCTTTGGAATTGTGAAGCTATGACTTTACTACATTTCATGCAAGGGATTTGAGCTCCTGAAGGAATAGAACAAGGATCAGCTAGTATTTTGTGTGTGTGCTGATGATTGATTTTTCCAAGCCTTTTCAGGTATATTGCCTTTTCAACCAAGTGATAAGCTTCTCTTCTAAGTGTATTCTCCTCTTTTATGTTTCTCAATGTCTGGAGTCTGAATAGTTTCTCATTTATGGTGAGATGTACATATGTATGGCCTCAGCAGATACATTTTACTTGATCTGAAAACAAATCAAAGATAAATTAAACAAAATGAGAAATAATAATTTGCATCACCTTTTCATTCGGTGAACAGGGTCTCACAAGATTGGAATACGTGGTGTTTCTTGTACCATTACATTCCCCAGCCCTGTCAAAATATGAACATCTAAATGGAATGAGTGGGATTCCAGTGTTTAAATGAATGGTTTTTTTTTCTTTTTCTTTTCCTTTTTGTTTCTTTATAAACAAGTCTTTTATGCCTGATAGGAACAAAAGAAAAGGAAATGAGTGGAAAGGAAAAGAGAAGAAAGGAAGCATAGAACAGAAAAAGTTCTATACTGGGAAAGTATAATATAGCACTGAGCTTATGGAAGGAATATATGCTTATTTCTAATCTATTGCTCTCAGAAGGAATTTTTCAGGAGTTAATGTGAACAATTTATTAGATTTACATGCTAATTTTTTTTAATGTTTTTATTTATTTTTGCGACAGAGAGAGACAGAGCATGAGCAGGGGAGGGACAGAGAGAGAGGGAGACGCAGAATTGGAAGCAAGCTCCAGGCTCTGAGCTGTCAGCACAGAGCCCGATGCGGGGCTTGAACCCACAGACTGTGAGATCATGACCTGAGCCGAAGTCGGATGCTTAACCGACTGAGCCACCCAGGCGCCCCTACATGCTAATTTTAAAGCCAAATTATCCATAAACTGTAACACTAGTATATTCACCAGTGGTAGGATATTTAGAAATCTTAATCCATAAATAGCATGGTTATTCCTGTCTTTCTTTAGGGGTCTCTGATGCAATTCCTCCCAATTTCTAAGTGAAATCTTGTATTTCATTGATTTCTAAATGTCATTGACTCTAAGTAAAATGCACCATGAATTTAATAACACAGGGCAGAAAAAGAGGAGCACTACATTAAATATTAAGATATATCTTCTTTTTAATTAGCCCACTATACATCACTGATTTGAAAATTAATTTTGAGGACACCAATATAATTTCTCAAACATGAATTCGATGGCTTTAACAAGTTAGGTCATAATAAAATATACCAAATTTGGACAAATTTCTTTTATTGTTCTTTTCTCCACAGGTAATTGCTGGAGATTGGTTTGTAAACTCACAAGCTCTTTTTGTTCTTGCTCTGTAATGTTAGCTACATCCACACAAAATACATCATTTTATTTTGCATAATGACCTTTTAAAGATAACTGAAATCATGCCTACATAACAGATACAGAATGCATAGAGTTGCATATCTATCTGGTTTGAATCAAAAATTTTTCTGAAATCTCCAAGTTCATGCACACAGAACTAGTTTTCTCTGTATTAACGCTATTAGGTTACACTATTATTTTATTTGTTTCCTACATGATGACTATTTATGTGGTTTTCTGATTTTTGCTGTTATCAACAGCATTTCCATGGTTATGCTTCCTTACGTAAAATAACTATGAAGGGGTTTTTGTGGACTGAGTCACTGGCATCCATGCTTTTGGTTTTAAGAGAGACCATCAAGTTGTCCAGTGAAGTGAATACTCCAACTTACGCATCCACCTGTTGTAAACAAGAACTTGCCACAAAGTTTTGCCAACACTTGATGTTACCCATTCTTCTTGCTAATTTGACACATTTCCTCAGGACAGGTAAAGTTGATTAAATCGTCACACACTTATTTCTAAGTGTTTTTTTGAGCACTTGGATTTGGATTTTCTGTGAACTACTCTCTGTACCATCTGTCCATTTTCTATTGTCTCCGCTCAGGCTGCTAGAACAAAATACCATAAAATGGGGGGCTTATCAACAACAGAAATTTATTATTCCTCATAGTTTTGAAGTTTGAGATTAGGGGGCCAGCAAGGTCTGGTTCTAGTTAGCGATCTCTTGCCGACAACTGACTTTTCCGGGAAAAGGAACAAGCTAGGTCTCTGGCCTGTTCTCATAAGGGCACTGATCTCATTCATGAGGGCTCCACACTCAGGACCTACTTACCTCCCAAAGACCCCACCTCCCAAAACCATCACATGTGGCATACATTTCACTACATAAATTTTGGAAGGGGGTGCACAAACGTTCAATCCATAATATGTATTAAGTATAAGATTGTCCTTACTCTTCACGTTGATACTTGTATCTAAATACACTCGTGGTTTTTGCAGGAAAACAGTTGTAAAGCTGAAAGCATTTGTTTGTAGTCTGTCATTTGGCTTTTAATTTTTTTTATAGTGTGTTTTGACAGACATTGTGAAGAAAATTTTACTTTGAATGTAGTGAAACTCATGTGTTCTTTTTCTTTCTTGTATTGTATTTTCCTTGTAGTTTTTTTTTTCTTTCCTCAAACAGGTTTTCCTACTAGAAGTTTTTTTTTTAATAGTCTTTAATATTTTCCTTAGTAATTTTAATCTTGTTTCACCTATGTGTTTTTGATCCATCTGGGATATTTTGAGTGTATGCTCTAAGATTGAAATTTTATTTTCACAGCACTTTTTATGGACAAGTCTACGCTTTGTATGTCCTTTTTAAAATTCCCACATCTGGAAAAAGCCAAATATCCACATGTCCACTAACTTATTGCAGAATTTTGATCTATATGTCTTTTTCTTTGCCAAATCACACTCTTTACATTGCTATCCAGTTCAATATGTCTTGATATTTGGTATGATAATTTCCCACCCTTATTCTTTTTTTTTCCCTTTCTGTTATTGTATATTAAACTTCTATGTGAATTTTATAATCAGATTGGTTTGGCTTCAATGAATATCTCTTTGAAAGTTTGACTGAACTTACCCTGAATTTATATATCAATTTAGAGACACCTGAAGTATTTACAATATAATGAATGTGATATGTTTCTCCAAACTTACAGCTCTTTCTAAAAGTCTTATCAATAAAGTCATACAGTTCTTTCGTAACAGTCTTACATGTTGTTGTTCTTGTTTTATTGTTAGACTTTTGCTATTTTTACTTTACTTACATATTCATCCCTTCACATCTTAAACAAATATTCATTGATTGCCTGATTCCTGAGAGGCACACTGTTTTAGGTGCTGGAGATATAACTGTAAGAAACAAAAAGACAAAGAAAAACAAACAATCAAGTCCTTCAACTCACAGAGCTCATTCTAATGGAGAAGACAGACAATAAACAATCAAGGAAACATAACATGTGATATGGTTTTAACTGCTATCAAGAAAAATACCGCTGGGTTAGTGGGTAGGAAGCATGCAGTTGGGTGTTTGGGATTGCAATTTTATACAGAGTGGTGAGGGAAGTCTTTAATGATATTTGAACAAGTATCTGAAGTGAGCAGGCAAAGTTTGCAAGTATCTGAGGGATAATATTTCAGAAGGAGGAGGCAGCAAGTATTCAGCCTCTGAAGCAAGAAAATGCTCGGCTTATTGGAAGAATAACAAGGTTCTAGTGAGGCTCCAGTGGATTACACAAAGGGGAGAGACAGATGAAGTTGGGGAAGAAATTGTTGGAAATTTAAAGTTTCGATCTGAATGAGATGGGAAGTCAAGAATATTTTGAGCTGATTTCTCTTTTAAAAGAGTAGCCGACCTCTTTATTGACAATGAAAAAAAGAACAAGAGTCAAAAGTGAAGCTAGTGAGGAGACTATGGAAGTAATACTGGTGATTAATATACTATCCTGGATGAGAATAGTAGCAGTGAAGCTGATAAGTGGTTCGATTTTGTATTTGTTGATGGAATGGAGTAGAGTATAGAAGGAGAAAGTCAAGGATAACTTCAAGTTTGTTGGCCTGAGCAACTGGACAGCTGACACTGTCGTGTACTCTGGTGGGGAAGACTCCAGGGGAATAGGTCAGCAGCAGGGAAGAGCACTTTGGGATGTATGAATGAGGCCTTTATTCTAGTCTTTTTAATTAGTAAAGTTGCTGCCTGAAAACTTATTTCTGAACTTCCCTCTGACAGTATTTCAATGTTTCTGAGCATTTACATTTGCCAGTTGAGTCTTACATTTTCTTCTGCAGATGTTCGTATTACCCATAAATGTTAAAAAATATGATAAAAAACTTCTATAAAATTTACCAACGAGAAGCTGTTCTAAGGCTCCTTGTGTAAAAACGAACGCCTTCAAAACTCATGGGAACTTACAAGGCCGAAGATGTTACTAACCCTATTTTAAAGACGAAAAATTAAAGGCTGAGGGATATTCAGTAACAAGTAACATGCTCACTGTTATTTGGTAGCAAATTACAGAGACGGAATTTCAAACCAGGCAGTGTTGTTCCAGAGTTATGTGATTACTTTAAACTATGACACTATATTGCAGAGTCTAATGACTTCCATTCTTCTTTTTTACATCTCTCATTTCTTTCTTTCTTTCTTTTTATTTATTTATTTATTCATTCATTCATTTATTTATTTATTTATCCTAATGCATCAGGTAGGAACATAAGTACCACATATAACAATACGGGTGACAATAGGTACTCCTTACATGTGATACCTGTAAAGATGCTTTTGTCAATTTAAGGACATTTACTTTTATTTTAAATTCACAACGATTAAAAAAAAAGAATTGGTAATGATTTCTGTCAACTTTTCCATCTGTAGAGATGATCATATATAGTTTCTCTTTTAAACTGTTATTTTAGTAAATTGCACTATAACGTTTAGTAAATTGCACCATGCTGAACCACTTTGTTACCTGGAATTTAACTTCCCTAGTCACAGAAAATTACTCTTTAGGGGCTCAGTTGGTTAAGCTATGGACTCTTGATTTCCGCTCAGGTCATGATCTCATGGTTTGTGGGATGGGGTCTCATGTTTGGCTCTGCACTAACAGTGCAGAGCTTGCTTGAGATTCTCTCTCCCACTCTCTGTGCCGCTCCCCCATTCTCTGTCTCTTTCAAACTAAATAAATAAACACTAAAAAAATAGAAAAGTATTCTTTAAGTTCCTATTGTGTATAACTATGTAGTTTCTCTGCTTCATTTTGCAAACATATGGTTGTCTTTTAGTTTCATTCTCGTCTGCTCTCTTCTCCTAAAATACCTGTTCCTTGAAGGTTTGCCACAGTTCATCCAATCTGGGTCTGATATCATTTAGGCTGTTATAATTCAGCACATATTTCATTGATTTTAATTATAATTCATCTAGTAAAGATTCCAATTTGTCTTGGACTAATTTTCTTATATTTATAATTTTGTAAAAGATTGCATTTTGTTTCTAATTTTATTTTATTTTTTTTTTGCCATAGATATTTCCTCTTTATTATCTATCTTAGACACTTTTTCATAGCTATACTTTCTCTCCTATCATGTACTGAATAATTTTTTATTTATTTTTTATTTTTTATTTTTATTTATTTATTTATTTATTTATTTATTTATTTTTTAATATATGAAATTTACTGTCAAATTGGTTTCCATACAACACCCAGTGCTCATCCCAAAAGGTGCCCTCCTCAATACCCATCACCCACCCTGCCCTCCCTCCCACCCCCCATCAACCCTCAGTTTGTTCTCAGTTTTTAACAGTCTCTTATGCTTTGGCTCTCTCCCACTCTAACCTCTTTTTTTTTTTTTTTTCCCTTCCCCTCCCCCATGGGTTTCTACGTGGCAATGAGAAAGAATGAAATATGGCCTTTTGTAGCAACGTGGATGGAACTGGAGAGTGTGATGCTAAGTGAAATAAGCCATACAGAGAAAGACAGATACCATATGGTTTCACTCTTATGTGGATCCTGTTTCTAATTTTAAATTCACTTTATGTTATTTTGAGTTTCTCTATTACATTAAAAATTATCAACTGTATCCAGAATTGTGCACAGATTTCTTATTCTGAATGCAATGAGTACCTATCACAGGTCTAAGGCCATTTTTATTCTCTATAAATGCGTTTCCTTGTATTTTTGTTTATTGATTTTTATTGTTTTTAGTTTTTATTTTGTATAACTTTAAAAAAAGCAATTACATGTCCTTTATGGACCAGTTCAAAGCCATTATTAAATTTCATATGTAGAGCATTATATAGGGCTGTATCAGTTCTTACTTTCAGGCATTATTACTTTTGCTCCAATATCTGAGAACAGAGCTCCCCACCCAGGCTCTTGGGAGCACGGTGACCCACCACATGACCACTGTTGTTACCTGACTGCATGTTCTTTTTATGCATGGATCGAAATTTCTGGTCTCTTTCAGATTTATATTCACATATTCGTTTTTGTAGCCTGTGCATCATTTCTGGAGTTAGGTTTCTTTATGTCTTCTTTGTACCATCTTGTTCTGGAAGTCAATAAATAGCATTGATTTATCCATAAAATTAGATGTTATTTTTTCCTTAGTACTTCAGTACTACTTTGTGAATAATCTTTATTATATTCAGCATCAGGAAAGTTTTTTTTTTTTAATTTTTTAGTCTCTCGGGTATTACTCAGGTTATTCTGGTGACATGTTGCTTTCTATAACCCATAGTAATAATCACAAAAATCATAGGATTTTGTCATGATTCGTATATTTTAAGACTGGCAGCATGATTTGGGGGCATATGGCAAATACAGGATATATTTAAATCTATGAAACTGGATACCTCTTCATCCTAGCTATTATCATAGCTGTTCCTCCAACAATAAGCTTTAGCTTAGAATGCTCATGTTTTCAATGTCAACCTACCTGCCACCACAGTTGATTAGTCTTAGGATGGTACCTGACTTCAATTAGGCTAATAACCGTCCTTTTCCTTTGTCATGGTTAATTGATCCAGGATTGTCTATTTGTCTTAAGATGGGCAAAAGAGATCCCCAAGGATTTTAACTTTCAAATCCCATTCTCTCTCTTCCCTAACCCCCAGCTAAAAAAGAAGACAAAGGAAAAGGAAGCTTTTATTTATTTATGTATTTGTGTATTTATTTACTTATTTATTTATTTATTTATTTCTATTTTAGAGAGAGAGAAAGCATGAGTGGGGAGAGGGGAAGAGAAAGAGAGAGAGAGAGTCTTGGAGCTTCATGTGGAGCTCAGTCCCACGACCCTAGGATCATGACCTCAGCCAAAACCCAGAAATGCCACCCAGGCACCCCAGATATGAAAGCTTTTAAAGTGTTCTAATATCTGGTTAAGCTGCATCCCTAATTTTCCCAAGCTTAACTTTGCGTGAGAGTTAATGATTCTGATTTGCTAAGGATTTCTATTACTTGCCAAAGAAACAAACCTAAGTAATTCCATGATATTTTGGCTGTTTTAATTGTTTTAAATCACAGTTTATCTCATTGCCCTTATTTACATTGTCTATAATGTGTTAAGGAATTTTGGGTACAATACTGAATTTCAGTATAATACAGTTGAAGACATTCTGAGTTAAAATAAGGACCCTGGCTTAAATCAAATTGATTGTTATACTTCCAATAAAAATAATTCAACAAAGTTTATAATTACGTGAGTTGAATTATTTAACAACTGCTAAGTTTGCTCATGTACACATAATGACAACAGTTGGAAATCACAAGGTACTCTTCTGCTAATAGCTAGTATATGTTGCCATTTATTTGCAACTTGCATTATAATTTCAGAATGTTCAAAGTGTGAAGAAAATAAATTATGTTTATACTTGTGAAATTGGGGGTGTCTGGGTGGCTCAGTTGCTTAAGCGTCCAACTTTTGCCTTCTGCTCAGGCCATATTTTCATGGTTTCTGAATTTGAGCCCCACATCCGGCTCTGCAATGACAGCTGGATTCTCTCTCTCCTCTCTCTCTGCTCCTTCCTGACTTGTGCTCGCTTGCTCTCTCTCTCAACAACAACAACAACAACAACAACAAAACACATTAAAAAAGAAAAAAAACTTTCTGAAAATGTGTTTTTTACAGTAGCCCAGACACATGCCTACACTCAAGACCAGTAATGGATCTGGGATAACAGTGATAAAATTAACTTGGGAAATCAGTAAATAGCTACAAAGCACTCATAACAATATAATACAGCAACTTAATATGAGAAAATACATACTTTTTAATATTTTTGCCACTATTAACATTTAGTTAGACTTCAGATTGTTTAAAATTAAAATTGTCAGTCTCTTTTTAGTTGTCAGTTCATTTCCTCTCAGGAATTCAGCTAGTTAAGCACATCAATCCAGTAGTCTTTGTTCTTCAATCAGAATTAATCATTATACCAAGATGCAGAGGCGGGTAAGTGGCCAATTGTAAATACACACACACACACACACACACACACACACACATATATATATATAGTCATTTTCTTTTCCTACTTCATTTTGTTCTGTCTCCTACAACTCTTAATTAGTTCCCTCAGTTTTAGGGTTTCTCTTTTTCTTCTGCTTTTTCCCATTACTCAATATTCCTTTATATGTGTATTTAGGAGTACACATTTATGAAGCTAGCATGGTTTGTGGGCAATGAGTGAAATGGGTCATACCGTATTGGTTTTAAAACATTTTGAAGGGATTAGTAGATTCCATTTTATCTAGTTAACCAAAGAAACCATTTTCGGTCATAATATGCACAACATTTATTATGAAAGGTTCATATGTATGATTGTCTTCATCTTCTAAAAGAATACTTAAACAGCAATATTTAAAATGCAAACTGAATTTGTTGGGGATATCTATAAAGTTATACTATTCACCAGGCATAACCTGAATTCTTAATAAGTACATTCATGAAATTCATCATATGTAATCAAAACTTTACATAATTACAGTAAACAAACAAGGTTCATAATAAACTAACAGCAAGAGGCATTTGTAACTTGCTGATGTATATTACAATAGTCAGAAGGTTTGTCTGAAAACTGAAATTAAATTGTTGATATCAGTTGGTCATCTTTATGAAAGGATATAAAATAATAAAAAATTAATATAAACAGTTTGAACAGAACGTCTTAAAATTAGATTTTTGACTGAAATTTTAAGAAATGTTAATAATTTTATTTTAACAATTTTGTAAAAGTTAAAAAAAATATAATTTAGTAAATATGTAATTCCGTTTTTCCAGATATTTGTTCTTTTTTCTGATTTAATAAAATCCATGTGTTATAAATAAATCAATGGTCATATTTTAATTTAATTTGTATATATTGCTAATAATTACATGTATAATTAATTTTAATATAATTTAAATTATTTAAATAATATAGTCTGTAGAAAATCTATAATGGAATTGAGATGTAGGTTTTGGATGCTTGATGGTTCTTTCATTTACCTAAAACATAGCTGACACAAGGCTGACCTGTATAATAGAATTTGGGGCAATATAATGGTATTACTACATAAAATATAACTTAAAACCATCATTCTTCCAGTTGGGAAGTTTCTCATAGGACGTCCCTCCTTAAGTTTTGTCTTTCTTCCAAAAGAATTATTTTCAGTCTTTATTCACTACTTCTTTCTGGCATCTCCCTGTGGGTCAGCCTGTAGCCCCCATTTCATTTTTACTCTATGGGGAGCAAATTGGACTCCTGCCCATTCCTCTTCCCAAGTTAGACATCTGATCTATCTTTCAGTCTAAATGTTACTTAAAATTTTTCACTAAAGACTATTGATAGCAGATTTCCATCGTCAGGAGGAAACGTCTATGCCACTTGCGGACATTGGTAACAATAATTTTTCAAAATGGATTTTTAAAATGGTTTTCCCATATCTACAGCCTAGTTTTATTATAAGGGTGTGGGTTGGGGGTGGAGATTATTTCTTGCTCTTGAATAATGTTTAACTCCTTGATGATTCATTCCAGAAAGTTTATATCCCAACTTTATCCCAGGCATTATGTTTAATGCTGGGCACTCAGTAGCAAGCAAAACTATATGGCTCCTGCCCGAATAGAACTTGCAACCAAATATTAAGGAAAACAACATGGTAATTTTTAATGAGAAAGAGTCACTGTCTCTGAGTTCCCTTGCCAATAATTTTAAAAAGCTTATTTTAAGTACAGAGTATATGGTGCGTCTATTGGTTCAATGTATAATTTAGATGTAAGAGCAGGAAAATGAAGAAATCATAAATGAAACTTGGCTTCCTAGTGAGAATGACTAAGGAGTGATATTTGAATTGAGAGATAAGAAAGGGAAGATGTGAGAGTTCAAGGAGAGTAGAACAGATTTATTTTTTAGATGATAGAGAGTTTTATCTTTATAGAAAAGTCCAGCTAGAACCTGGAAATCTAAATCTTCATCTAAGTGTAAAGTTCAGTATTAAGGAAAGTTTTAAAAGACAACTACTCAAACACAGTCTCCGTTCAGGGATTTCAGTTCAAAGCACAGGAGTCCTTCACTGGCAACCAGCCTGGCCTAAAATTTCCTTCCTGGAGTCTGTGCCCACAGGGAATGATTTTCGATGTCTCTTGTATACAGACGTTTTCAGTCAGAGGTCCTTGGCATTCCCTTTGTACATCTTTCAACCTGACTGCTACAGATTCTCTTCTCTCATTTCACTTCCACAACTCATCCACATGGGAAATATTCAAAAAAGTATCAAAGATTTATATCCCACTCCTCTTCTAATTATTTTCTGCCCCTGATATATACCAAGGACTTAGAATACAACAGACCTTAGAATATTTTACTAAGGCGGGGGAAAAAGCCAGTGAGAAGTGTGATTCTGAAGGCAGTGAAAACAAAACAAAATGAAACAAAACAAAACAAACAAACAAACAAACAAACAAACAAACAGGAGATAATAGCAGAATATGGTACAAGTGAAGGAAACATTAGATGAAAACAGTTGGGCAGATAGAAAGAGGTTTTATCAGTTGGATTTTATTAATGACACTTGAGAGACAGAAGTTTTACATTTGCATACCATATTTTAAAAGTTGTAAATAGTTAATATTTTAAAAACTCATCAAATATTATTTCCTGGGGATTGCCTTGGATTAAGAACAAGGTATTAAAGGGACTTCTAGGTGGCTCAGTCATTTAGGCATCCAACTTCGGCTCAGTCATGATCTCACGGTTCACGAGTTCGAGCCCCACATCGGGCCTTGTGCTGACAGCTCAGAGCCTGGAACCTGCTTCAGATTCTGTGTCTCCTTATCTCTCTGCCCCTCCCTCACTCATGTTCTGTCTCTGTCTCTCTCAACATTGAATAAACATAAAACAAATAAAATTAAATTAAAAAGGAACAAGGTATTACATTCAACATTTTAATTTCCATTTGCTTTGCATATTTTTCCCCCAATTCTCATCCTGTAGCTATTTTATTTTGGAGTTGAATCTCTCCTTGTTTTACATTCCTTAAGTATGCTTTCATATATTTTAAAACCTTAGAAATGAGTGTTCCTTTGCTTAATATTTTATTTTATTAATATTGCAGGAGAAAAATAATTGGAGACAGCAATATTTTAGTACAGAATATGTGGTAAGAAGTAAAGATCAATGAGTTTTCCAAAAAGAGTGAAGGAAAAAATATCAACAATTCCTTATCATTATTTTAAAGATACATATAAATAGTAAAATTGTCAAATATGTGAATGAGTAAATTTAAAGATATTTTAAACATGTTAGTATTTCACCAATCAGGTTGTTTACTTTATTAAATTGAGTGTATTTTTAGAACATTTTTAGTTTTATAGACAAATTGCAAAGAAAGTATTAAATGACCAGAGATACCCCCTCTACCCCAATCACATAAAGTTCTTTTTATTATTATTATTATTATTATTATTATTATTAAGCTCCCTATATTATTGAAGTCTTGCATTAGTGTGGAACAGTTTTTACAGTTTTTACAAATGATAAACCAATATTGACACTAAGTTATTATTAGATAAAGTACTGAGTTTACAGTAGGCTTTATTATATGGTCTTTAATGTTTCCACCATTAAAGTATCAGAGTGAATAATTTTACCACCCTAAAATTTCCTGTTTGCCTCCTATTCATCTCTGCTCCTTTCTCTGAACCCTTGGCAACCATTGATTTTTTTGCTGTGTATACATTTTTGCCATTCCAGAATGTTATATTGATAGAAGTATAATATGTAACATTTCAGACTGGCTTCTTATAAATATGAACTTCAGGTTTCTTCATGTCTTTTCATAGCTCGTTAGCTCATTTCTTTACATTGTTGAGTAATATTCCATTGAATGGATGTACCACAGTTTTTTCATTCACTTATTGAAGAACATCTTAGTTGCTTCCAATTCTGGGCAGTTATGAAGAAAGCAGCTGTAAACATTTGTGTCCAGGTTTTTGTGTGGAGATATTTTTTTAATGCATTTGAGTAAATATCCAATGTTTCTATTGTTGAATCCCATGGTAACACTCTAGTTAGTTAGCTTTATAAGAAATTATCAAATTGTTTTCTAAAGTGGCTATTCTATCTGCATTTCCACCAGCAACAAATACAAATTCTTGTTGCTACATCCTTATCAGCATTTGATATTTTCAGTGTTTTAGATTTTAGTCACTCTAATATATGTGTAATGAAATCCATTGTTATAATTTGCAATTCCATAATGACATATGATGTTGAATTCTTTTTATATGTATATTTGCCCTCTGTATATATGTCTTCTTTGGTGTTTGTTTAGATCTTTTGTACATTTTCTAACTGGTCTGTTTGTTTTACCTATTGTTGAGTTTTGAGAGTTGTTTATTTTGGATACCAGTACTTTACAGATAGATGTTTTGCAAAGATTTCTCTCCATCCATTGCTTGTATTTTCATTCTCTTAATGGTGTCTCCACAGCATAGAAAATTTTAATTTTGGTTTTAATTTTAATTTTCACTTTCAACTTTTTTGTTTATGGATTGTGCTTTTGTTGTTTTATCTAAGGAATCACTGTGTAATCTAAAGCCCTGGATATGTTGTTAAGGTTCATAGTTCTGCAGTTTGTATTTAGTTGTACAATCCAGTTGGAGTTTTTTTATTTTCTTCAAAAAGCAGAAGGTCTGCATCGATATATAGATAGATAGATAGATAGATAGATATAGATATAAATATAGATATAGACATCAATATATATCTATATATAATATATATTTTTATATATTATATTATTATATAATATGTAATACATATTAGATATAATGTAATATATTATATATAACATATATAATATATATTATATATTATATATATATATATATATATATATATATATTTTTTTTTTTTGGATAAATTACATTTCCAGTTGCTCCAGCACCATTTATTGAGAGGCAAACTTTTATTCAATGAAATGTATTTGCTCCTTTGTCAAAGATTTCTGGTATCTCAATTTGTTCCAGTCATCAGTTTGTCTATTTTCCAATAGCACCATACCATTTTGATGTTGTAGTTTTATAGTTAAATCTTGAAACTGAGTAGTCGGTCACTTTTTCTTCCTCGGTATTGTGTTACCAAGGGTGACTATTCTTCCTGAATCAGTATAAATTTTATAATCAGTTTTTTGATGTCCATGAGGATTTCCATTGGTATTCCATTAAATCTACAGATCAGTTAGGGGAAAACTGATGCATGACAATATCAACTCTTCATAGGCATTACCATGGAAAATCACATCATTTATGTAGATTTGCTTTGATTTCTTTCATCAAAGTTTTATAGTTTTCCTTCTAATTATTTTGTTATATTTGTATATAAGTATTTCCTTCAGTTTGGTGCTGATAGAAATGGTATTTTGTTTTTTAATTTCAAAATATTTAAACTTTGTATCCCACACCCTTGTCATATCTCTTTTTTTAGCTCTAGGAGCTTTGTTTTGTCATTTCTTTGGGATTTTCTGATGAGAAATTCTGTCATCTATGAAAAAAGACTGTTTTATTTCTTCTTTTCCAATATATATCTCTTTATTTTATTTTATTTTATTTTATTTTCTCATTGCATTGGCTTGGATTTATGTAAGATACTAAAGAGTAGAGGTGAGAAAGACATTTCTGCCTTGTTCCCATACTTATAGGGAAAGCATCTATTTTCTCACCCTTAAGTATGATTTTAGCTGTAGATTTCTGATCTCTTTCTTTGCCTTCTCTTGTTTTAATGGAGCATTTTTAAAAAAAATTATCTCACCGTGTCTCTTCAATTGACTTATTATTTAATAGAAATAAATTTTAGATATTATACATATTTTATCATAATAGAAAAAATGTTAACATTTTTTGAAAGAAGAGTTAAAATTATGGAAATCTTACATGAAAACTTACTTACATTCTTTTCACCTTTAGAGAAGAATAAACCTTACTTACACTAGCTCATCATTTTGAAAAAAAAAAAAAACTAAATAAAAGCAAGGTGATACATATATGCTTCTCAGTCATGTTTCTTAAATATATAAAGGGTCATAGACAATTTCAAGGACATTGAAAGTAGTAAAACTATCACCAGAAAACTGCTACATGATCTATCTATTCATATTTCCTAGAGAATTTTGGAAATTATTTGAAGTAATCTATTATGCCCATATTTCTCTTTTTTTTTTTTTTTTTTTAATTTATTTTTGGGACAGAGAGAGACAGAGCATGAACGGGGGAGGGGCAGAGAGAGAGGGAGACACAGAATCGGAAACAGGCTCCAGGCTCCAAGCCATCAGCCCAGAGCCTGACGCGGGGCTCGAACTCACGGACCGCGAGATCGTGACCTGGCTGAAGTCGGACGCTTAACTGACTGCGCACCCAGGCGCCCCTATTTCTCTTTAAATCAAATGGATTATTTAGAGTATAGTGTAAGGTGTCTTAATAAAGTATCCCAAATATGCATGTTTAAATAGGACAGAATTTATCTTTATTTTTACATAACAGTTCAAAAGAGATGAATCGGCTCCTTAAGAACTTCAGTCTCTCAGGGCACCTTGGATGGCTCAGTCTTTTGGACATCTGACTCTTGGTTTCCACTCAGTTTATGATCTCAATGTTTGTGGGATCAAGCCCCATGCTTGACTCTGTGCTGGCAACACAGAACCCGCTTGGGATTCTCTCTCTCCCTCTATCCCTCTCTCCTCCTGTGCTCATGCTCTCTCTGAATAAATAAATAGACTTAAAAAAATTGCAGTCTCTCAATCTTATCGCTTCCCTTTCTTTAATAGTATTACCCTTGTCTGTGCAACCAAGGGTTTAGTCACCACCACATACATATTCCCGGATCTAGGAGAGAAGAAAGAATGAAAGCTCAGGGTGAATATCCTGAGAGTTACTTACTTTTACTCACATTTCATTCACAAGAACTTAATCGCATGGCCACACGTAGTTGCATGAAAGGCAGGGAAATATGGTATTTAACTAGGGAGTCAGAGGACAACTAAGATGTACAAGCAGAGGATAGGGAGTTTCTATAACAAAAGAAAAATAAGAGGATGGTAGAATAAATGTAATTATCACACCAAACATTTAACTTTATAAAACAAAAGTATCTTTGGATTTATGTTGATGTTTGTTTGTTTGTTTTAATAAAGAACAGTAGAAGTAGATCAGTTGCATGCATTGAAAGATTGAAATATGTGAGTATCTATTATTTACCTGGAAGTCAGGATTAAACTCTAACCTAATTATACTGATATAATTAATATTCTACAAAATGGAAATTGTATATGTGATTTCTATTTCCATTATATTAAATATGGTTATATTTATGTGATTTTTATTTATATCATATATTTGTATACTTATATATTATTTCCTATATATATATATGCTTTCCTTTAGATATACACTTATTTATATGCTTTAAAGCCAGGTATCCAAAATAAGTAGTAGGAAAATCACTGTTACTGATATAAAAAAACATGGACATTTGTAATGCCTGTAGGTATTATTCAGCAGAATTGACTCAGGCATCATCTATTTACTATCTGTAAAACAGCTAAAGACTTCTGGCAAACTGGAAATTGAATCAAATGTCTAAAATGAACCAACTTTTACAAAACAATTCTATTTTATTCTTGCTATAAATTATCTTGGTTTATTTAAGCTTATAACTCGCAAAGATTACAGCTGAAAATGCTTGAAGGAATATATATGTGTATATTTGCATATCTGTATACATTCATTTACATGTAGACAGTATATCTGGACTAGTTTATTCTAATATATGTAAACGTGGCAAAGAACACTTAGGAGACTTAATGAGGCTAAACCAAATTAATTATAACTATATCTGTGGCATCAAATCCCCCCAAACTTCCTCCTGGCATTGCAGAGACCTTGGCATATGTGAGCTTAAGTCACACTATTCAAAATCAAGGAGCTGACAGACCAGATTTTCTTCCCAAGATTTTGCTCATTAGCCAAACCAGAATACTTAGTACATCAGGTCACTCTGCTTGAATTCCCAAACAACACATGACTCTGGGATATGATCCCATGATAACTCACTGAAAGTGTCGAAATAAATGTACTGGTATAACGAGCCACAGATGACAACTTAGAGAAAAGGACTTTTTCTTCCCTCTGCCACATATTTTTGACACTTCTACAAACTGTTGTGTAACAACAGCTTTCAGACTCCATCTTAACTTTTTGTTTGTTGTGCTACCACAAACTGTATTCCTCTGACTTTTTTAAAGATCTTTTATAGATATTATTGCAACTATCTTTTAATAAGTTTTGAATTAAATAAAATATTTACAGAATAATTTGGAAAAGTAAAAAACACATTAGTTAGAAGATAAAGCTACACTTTCTTGAGCAACTGACATTTGTTACACATATTCAATTTTTTGCAATATTGATTTATGGCATATGTCTCCTTATTATTATAAGATTTCAAATTAATGTACTGTTTTTTAGAATGTGTTTAATGTTCCATAAAATCTATGACAAGATGGGCTGTTTAAGGAGGTACATTGTTTCTAAGCTCCTTCTATAAAGAGATGAAATCAGGGGCACCTAGGTGGCTCAGTGGCTTAAGCATCCGACTTTGATCCAGGTCATGATTTTGTAGTTCTTGGGTTGGAGCCACGTGTAGGGCTCTATGCTGACAGCTCAGAGCCTAGAGTCTGTTTCAGATTCTGTGTGTCTCTCTCTCCCTGCTCCTCCCCCATTCATGCTCTGTTTCTTTCTCTCTCTCAAACAATAAAGAAGCTTTAAAAAAAGAAAAGAAAAGAAAAACCTTTCTCACTCTCTTGGTAGACGTATAAGGCAATTCATAGCTTATGCCAAAAATGTATAGGACATTATAAAGATTATATATTAGTCTTCTAAACTGTTTAAGATCAGTGGAAAGCCCAGTCCCTCTCTCCCTTACTGTCAAATATCATATTCTCTTCCATTAAGTAAGGGAATCCCAAGAGACCTCATTCAATTTACCACCTACCATAATAGTGACATACAAGTGTGTCAATCTACTTCTTCCATTCTTTGTTCAATTATATAAGAAGTGTTATCTCTCGTGTCAGAAGTAATTTCTCTATTTGTGTTTGGGCTACATTTTTTTTTTTTTTCCCTTCTCTGGTACACCATGGACAAAACCTTTTCATACAAAATCATTTTTTTTTTTTTTTTTTTTTTGCTGGGACTTTCTTCTCTTTAACAACTGAAGAGATAAAGATCAATCCACTAAACAAACAACAATAAAACAAATTCTACCCTAAGTTCTCTCCAACTAAATGTCTCTTCACGTTCGTAATTATTGAGAGAGTTGTTTGCACTCCTTACCTCCTAGACTTACTACACAACTCAATGTGTCCTGAGACCTGTGCTCCTAATTTCAGTTTTCTTTTCAAAGGTCAAAAACGACCTCAGTATTACTAGTCAAGTATGAACTTTTCAGTCATCTTCTCAATTTTTACTTTAGCAGCATTTGAGATATGCTTAACCAGCACTTCATGTTCTGATATCTTGATTCTTTTCATAGCAAACTCTGTCCCTTCAGAGTCATATCATATGTTCAATTATATATTGGAAGTGTCCAGCTAGATGGTTCTCAGGGAATTTTTAAAAAAGATGTCACTCTCCATTTTTTCGCCCCCCAGCAAATCAGTTCCCTTGTGTGTGGTTTTAGTTTGCTGTCTACTCAGTTTTCCATGAAACCTGTCTCATTGTTGACCCACCCTTTACCTCCCCCACCCATGTTAGATAATCCATCAAAATCCTTCTATTACATTTCCTAAGTAAACATTGTTCAAATCCCTTCATTTAAATCTATCACCTCATTTATCATCTTCACTCAGATCACATATTTTAGACCTCGCCTAATCCTTTATTATTTATTCCTCTTATAGGACTTCCTACCAAAGAGATTTTCAACATCAATCCATTTGTTGCACTGCACATCTAGAAATCTTTTTTCACATCTAGTAAGATTTTTATTTTTTAGAACTATGTGTTCCTTTACAATGTGAAATGGAAGACCGCATCCTTTAGAGAAAAGGACTTTTTTCTTTCTTTTTCATAAGTTTCTTTATAATAAGTGTTTATTTATTTTTGAGAGAGAGAGAGCCCGAGAAGGAAGGGCAGAGGGAGGAGGCAGAATACGAAGGAGGTTCCAGGTTCCGATCTGTCAGCACAGAGACCTGCACAGGGCTCAAACTCAAAACCTGAGATCAGGACCTGAGCCAAAGTCAGATGCCTAACTGACTGAGCCACCCAGGTGCCCCTAGAGAAAAGTACTTTTCTTTGTGTTCCTTTACAAGGCAAATCATTATAAACAATGTTAACTCTTATTTGTTAAATTTCAACCTATCATTTAAACTCCAAAAAGACTAAACGTTTTCTCAGATGAGGTTTTTTAGGTTATATGCTTTACGTCATTCACTTGTTAAAAGATATTACATCAAAGGAATGAATATCATCATCAAGGCAATGCGTTTCTCATATCTATACGTTTCTCATATATATTTTGATGAAAACATTGATACTGCAAAACACTCTAAATTTGATATTTTTCAAAACTGTTTAATCCCAAAATACACATTGTTGAATTTTTTTAAAAAGTTAAATTCTCTAAATATTTGAGTTATCAAAATAGAATTTAATTGAATATCCTAAAGTTAAATATAAAGACTAAATGCATTTTAAAATATTTTTTTCTGTAGTACAATCTTATTATCTAAGATAAAAAGTCAGTTATCAGTATTTTGATAATAAAATTTCATAACTAAATTTTCTTGAGGAATTGCATATACTCACTAGCATTTTTGACAAAACTGTTAGAGAGTCTCTATTTTAAAGTACAATAAGACAGAATAATGATATAAACAAGACAGAGAATAATTTTGTTACGTATTAAGGGAAATGTTCTCCATAGTCCCTGGCTGGTAGTAGCTAATGTGAATTTGTAGTTACTCTGATTGGCCTATTGTAGCACTGAAATGATTTGCCAAATAAGATTTTTATTCATGTTTGAGAGAAATGTTATAAAATGACATTACAGAGATCCAAAGGGGGTGGGAATACATTTAATGAAGCAATATTATAGCATGCTAAGTACATTTTATTTAATTTGAAAATTTGTAATTTTTGAATTTTTTCCAAGACTCATAGCTTAAATTCTAGTCACGTTAATTTAAAATCAGATACATAGCCAATTTGTTGATTTAATTCTAACACCCTCACAAACATAATGGATTTAAAAAGAATCAAGAATGGCTTATTTCCATTTTAATTATTCCTGGTTATATTTGGTTGTAGGAGAATTTACAACCATTGGAGTTATCGGGTTTTTCTTGATAGTTCTTTCAGTAATCCCTAAAATTGAAGAATATTAATACCATAATACATATGAGCATATGTATACACATTTACATTACATTATGTGTATAATGTACACACATACATTATATATGTATGTGTATATTTATCAAAATATTGGGAGATTATTAGATTATAGTAAAGATTTTTAGATATAAATGATTATATATTTTTCACACATATGATTACAATTTAATATCAACCTCCCCCCCAAAAAAATCATCTTTGAAATACAGAGGTGGAATTCTTATGAATTCCTAGTCTCCTAGTGAACAATTTGATGATTAGAGAAATAATTTGTTTCAGATCATATTTTAGTCAGTACTGAGCCTATATATGATGTTAATCTGTTTCATATTATTCTTTTTCTTGCAAAATAACATTATTATGATATGATGAAAATATCATAGCATAAGAGATCTGTATATACAGATTCAAATTTAACGTGAACTTACAGACTGTGTGACTTTAAATTTTTTTTTTAATGTTTATTTATTTTCGAGAGAGACAGAGACAGAATGTGAGTGGGTTAGGGGCAGAGAGAGAGGGAGACACAGAAGCAGAAGCAGGCTCCAGGCTCTGAGCTGTCAGCACAGAGCCCGACACGGGGCTCAAACTCATGAGCTTGTGAGATCATGACCTGAGCCAAAGTCAGACGCTCAACCAACTGAGCCACCCAGGCGCCCCAGACTGTGTGACTTTAAACAAGTGCCTTGATTTCCTTCAGGCTCATATCCTTATTTGTGAAATACATACAGCAACAGATAATATATATAATGATAACTGGGTAGTTCATAATAGGCCTTCTTCAATGTGGGAGTCTTTTCTTTATCCATAATTCCCTTAGCTCTATAAAGTAAAATCTTGCTTACAAATAAACATTATATATTTGTATACTCGTGTATATGTATGTTCATGTATGCATATATCTATCTCTAGTAATCTTACGAGTTCTTACAAAAAGCTTAAATATTATTTTCCCATATACTTCAAAGATGTTTAAAAGACCTACGTTAGAAAAATTCAGTATAAAACAAGACAAAAACTTGGGGCACCTGGGTGGTTCACTCACTTGAGTGTCTGACTTTGGCTCAGGTCATATCTTTGGTTCATGACTTCGAGCCCCGCATCAGTCAGGCTCGCTGTTGTCAGCCTGTCAGTGCACAGCCTACTTATGATCCTCTGTCCCCTTCTCTCTGCCCCTCCCTTGCCTGCACTTTCTCCAGATAAATGAATATTATATTTATAAATTTATAATTCAATTAATAAGGACATTAATATTAATATATATAAGACTAAAACTTTACAGTTTCTTTGTTTCTCTTTTATTTCTCTCTCTCTCTCTCTCTCTCTCTCTCTCTCTCTCTCTCTCTCTTTTTTTTTTTCCTTTGAGGAAAAGTGTGTGAGCAGGGGAAAGTGCAGAGGGAGAGGGAGAGTGAATCTCAAGCAGGCTACATGCCTAGCATGGAGCCTGATTCAGGGCTTGATCCCCCCCTGGAATCATGACCAAGTTGAAACCAGGAGTTGGATGCTCAACTGACTGAGCCACCCAGGTGCCCCAAAATTTAAAAGATTGTTAAATGATGTGTATTTTAGAATCCTGTAGGAGTTACAATTTAATATCAGTTAAGATAAGATAATATCAGCTAAGATTTTACTTAAAGGATAAACATAATCCAGGTAGTCACCTGGTATATAGATCAGCTGAATCTTTTGAAGCGGTAAAAGCAACCTGTGTAGAGGCTGTGAGGACGAGCAGAAACCAGACTTACTGAAATGTTTAAAGTAACCTAAGGCTACCCATATTTATATGATTTGACTTTATTAACTGCATGCATCTAAATAATTGGAATGGTTTTGCTAGATTGAGGCATTTGAAGAGGACAGCTGAATATATTTCACATACTGATCAAGTTTAAATTTATTGAGAAAGTTATTTACCGAAGTGCAAACCCCTCAAAGTGATATCAAAGCTTTATGAGTTTTACATAGGATAATAGCATTACATAATTTTAATTTCCAAGTAGAAATTTAGTTTTTAAATTTATTTTAGTAAACTGAATATTAATTTTTAAACTACAAGAAAATGAAAATACTTTTCTGGTTTGTTTTGTAAAGAAATACACCGAAACATAGGTTGACGAGTGCAAAGTATGTAATTTGAATTGATAAGATAATTTCTCAATTCTATTCTTTTGATTTTTTAACACATTTAACAAGTTCCTTTGTGAAAAATAGGAAAAAAGTACGATTAACTTTTTTGAATAGTTCAGACATATATTAGCAAAAAATTAAATGTGCATGTGGCATTCTTTGGCAAATCTGATAACTAAGTCACCATCAACATTTTCCTATTATGGCATTTATTACACGTAGTATATTTCAGGTGAACCTTTCCAGTCTTGAATAACCCACCATTACATACGATTAGAGCACGAAGAATTTCCTTGCAGTCTTCGTCAGATTTTATCAGAATAATGCTAGTCCTTGAGATGATTTTTTAACATTGTGTCAGCCAAAATTCAAACATCTGTAAATCTTTCCTGCAAAACGTATCAAGTTCTGGATGAATATACCCTGCCACTGAATAAAGTATAGTATTTTTCATATGATAACAAGCTGTGTTTACTCTCTGTCCTCAGCAGGGTGCTGTGAATTTAACTTTTATCATTATAGTCAATCCCAATAACAATCATATACAGTGAGTGAGATTATTATCTTTGCTTCAGTTCAGTTTTGTTGCATTATGAACCTTTCAAAATTTAGTGTCCTTTAAAAAATAATCATTTATAAATGCCGGGAAACTGCAGACTGATTAGGTAGGAAAGGCCTATCTCTGTTCCTCACAGTTTCAACAGGAACAGCTTTGACTGAGGCCTGGATAGCTCACAACACATGGCTGCCAGTTTGGTGCAGGCTGTTGAGTGAACTCTCAGCCAAAGCTGAGAGCAGAGGTCTCCTCTCTACTATGCTTGGACTCTCTATGTGGTTTTCTAATAAGGGCTAATATGGACTTCCTTTCAACATGTGACTGAACTTCAAAAGCAAGAGTCCCAAAAGAATCAAGTGGGAGCTTTTACGATCTTGCCCAGAAGTCACACATTGTCATGTTCAACATTCTATATATTTGTGGCAATCACAAAGATCCTCTGAATTTCAAGAAGAGAGAACATTGAACTCACCCCTCTGTGGGGAGAAGAATGACTCATACTTAAGGAACATGTAAGAAGGGGAATAGATAATATTGAAACCATATGTACAAAATACAATCCTCTTTAAAAATTGAGGGAACAAAGGCTCACGTTTCATAAAATAATCTGCCCAAGATCACAAAGTTTAGTAAGAGGCAGACCTAAATATTTTTTGAAGTAGGTACAGAGGACTTTTTTAAATTTTGTATTTTATTTTTCATATTAAATTGAGAGTAATAGTAATACTGTTTTCATGAATCCTGGTACAAATGATTCCTCATTTGCACTATAGAATTGGACAGGTATATTTCGTTATAAAACAACGTTTCTTTATAGCTTCATGTTTTATCCATCATTTATGTTTATAATTTATGATTATATAATACTGTATAATTATAACATTAGGTAATACTGTAGTCAACAAATTGGAGAACAAACATAACCAAAATTGGCAAGCATAAAATGAATTGATAGGAGCAGAAATGTGTTGATTTATAGGTGAAGTGAGTGTTCATCAGGTGAGTCCTGTTCATCAGGTGAGTCAGTTCAGTGTTAAGTCAGGTAAGAGTTTTTATTGCATTTTAAAATTTAAGAAGTCTTGTTATTAATTCAAGTGCTTAGAAACATTGCTTAAATCACAGATACATTTGCACCATATGTAGGACTATTTTTTTGTTGTTGTTCTGAAAAGATAGCTCATGATTACTGTTTCAAGACTTTCTCTTTAGTAAAGGGTCAACCTTTCCCTCGATGGATAGATGGTGTCCTGGATCTTCTGTGGGTTGACTGAAAAATGGTGTCATTCTTATGTGTGCATAAAACAGAGATTATGACCCAACTGTCATCTAATAGGAGGGATCATCTGTCTCTCCTTTTTTGAGTCAAGGGATTTTGGCAAGAACATAATATTCCCTTCAAAATCAGTTTGTTCCCTTGACTTTTTTTATAGACTCCATTTATCTGCTTCTGCCTCTTCCTCACAGTCTTTGGGCCTCCAGACTGATTAGATCCTAATTTTTTTGGCATGCTGTCAACATGTCGCACTCAGAATAACTATTAAGCCTTTGCTTCTGCTACTCCTCTGCAATTTTGTTTCCCTTTCTGTGCTACATGTTTCTGCTCTGTGATTTCCACCTATTTTGCCTTAAGCTGTCTCCTGACAATGTGTTACCACCTCTCTCTATGAATTTGTTTCTTCTCTGCCTAAGTAATTTATGTCTTCTTCCTCATTTCCCTGCCCCGTCACAACTCACGATCCAACTATTAACTTTGTATGGAAATATTCTTTTACTTTGTTTCAGTTCATCATGAATATTCAAAAAGATTAGACATTTTATTCTATCTTAATCACCCAACAGTACATTTTTCAAGACTAAAAATCTTCACGTATAAATACTCATGTTGCAACTGCAATAAGCTGATCTCCAAATAGTAAGGGGGTTATTACTTTTTCTACTTAGCAAACAAATTGAATGCTTGGGATTGTTGCTAAGGTAAGCTAAATCATTCATTCAGATTTGGGATTTTCTTTTTCAATTCCAATATTTTCATGCCCGGATAAAACTTAAAAAAATGAAAATTAAATTATCATATGTTAGCTAGAGTAAAAAAGAAAATTATACAGTAATTTGTGAGAATTCTCAAACAATAAATTCAAGGCTACTGTCAACTAAAATAAATTCTCTGGTATTTTGTATTAAAATTATTTCATAAGGAAATTATAGTGAAGTTATGAGGACATTTGAGGATGAAATATATATATTATATATATTATATATATTATGTAATATATATAATATATATGTAATATATATGTAATATATATAATATATATGTATGTAATATATATGTATATATATTATATATATATACATATATACATATGTATACATATGTATACATTATATACATATAATATATATAATGTATACATATATATATGTGATATATATATATATATATATGTATATATATATATAATAACTGACCAAATGAGAATGAAGACAATTTTAGGACTTAACTAAGATGATGTTTTTATGTTATTTTCAAAAAGGATGGCTGTTTATAGTTTTCAGATACTTAATCTTTTGCTTTCTATTGTCTTTTTAGGGGGAACTCTATATTTTTAGTTTTATTTTATTTTTTAAATATTTATTCATTTTGAGATGGGGAGTGAGAGTGAGAAAGCAGGGGAGGAACAGAGACAGAAGGAGAGACAGAATCCCAAGGAGGCTTCTTGCCATCAGCACAGAGCCTAATGCAGGACTCTTATCTCATGAACCCATGAGATCGTGGCCTGAGCCAAAATTAGAAGTTAGACGCTTAACCAACTGAGCCACCCAGGAGCCCCTGGAGCTCTACATTTTCAATTATTCAATTCATTGCATAAAAAATAGTTTTGCTTTTTTTTGTTTCCTAATCTAGAAAGACTTGTCATAGACTGGACTATCAGGAAGGTAAAATCTGAGATGGAAATAGAGAACTGTGTGTTGGAAGTTTATTAAGGAATATTCTTGCCTTCACCACCTGCAGAAGGGATACAAAAGGAAAAAAAAGTAGGATTGAAAAGAGGAAAAACACTGGATTATGCTATAATCTCAATGAAGATCTCAGCTAAGCCCTTAGAAACGCTTGCCATTCAGAATTGTCCCAAGTTGGGGTGAGGAGACCAGATTTTCATACTGTGTTGAGCAGTCATTGGATGAGCTGGAAATAAAGAAATAATCACTCAAATGAAGTAAAAATAGAAACATTTTAGGAAAAATATGCACATTGTTCTGCACAACATCAATCAACAATTTAATGTTCTGTACATCTTATACTTTCCTTCAAAATATTTTATGATACATATTTTAAAATATATACCAGATAGAATAGACTTTTACAGTGAGTAATATACACTGACCACCTACATTTTTCATTAGTTTTTATTTACATCAAGTTAAATTCACTTATTTTGTTGTTACATATAAGTTTTGACAAATCATAGGGTATTGTATCTTCATCTGTTTGGAATGCTACATAGAATACCATAAACTGAGCGACGAACAAACAACAAAAAAATATTTCTCATAGTACCAGAAGGTAGAAAATTCAAAGCCAAGGGACTCCAATTTGTTTTTGGAGTCCATTGTTTTGGTGTCTGGGAAAGGACCACATCCTCACTGATGGCCTTTTTCTCACTGTAACTTCACACGTTACAAAGGATTTCAACATACGAATTTGGGAGGACACATTCGGTATTCTTTCCCTTGCCTTTCAAAATCCATATCTTCTCACATGCAAAAATGAATTCCATTCCTTCCTAAAAGCACCAAAATCTTCTCTCATTTCAGCATCAACTCAAAAGTCTGAAGTCTGAAATCTCATCTAAATATCAACTAACTTGAATATGGGTGAGATTCACGGTAGTATTCATTCTGAGGCCAATGGATCTCTAGCTGTGAACCTGTGAAATCAAACATGTTATTTCCTCCCTACATATGATGGTGTGACAGGTATAGGAGAGACGCTCTCATACTAAAAGGGGAAAAAAGGAAAAAAGAAAAGCATGAGGAGTTCAAAGTGTCTGGGAGGGGACAGTCTTAACGTCCAGTTTAATAGAAGCCTTTTTGTATTTCCTGGTAGAAGCATTCCTTCCTCTAAAACTAAGACTCTAGGCCAGCAGGGCATAAATTCATGGGAACAGGAAACAAGTTTTGTTCGTAGGCCTCTAGGAGTGATAATTAGTGGTACCACTTTCATTCCCATCCCTTGATTCCTGGACCCATAAATCCTATCTAGGAGAGAAACAGCACTATGTACTGGGCACTGATTCAGAGCACATATGGTCTTCTAGAGAACCCTGTCCAGTCCTGCAAGGTATTTCCCCTTAGCTGATGCTATAACTTAATCTTCAGAAGCCCATTCCACTGTTCTATCAAGCCAGCTACCTGATGGTGGGAGATGACGGGGAGATGGTAAGACCAGTGAATTCCATGACCATGAGCCCATTGCCACATTTCTTTTGCTGAGAAATGAGTTCCTTGATCAGAAGCAAAGGCAGTGGATAAGGCATTCTATAAATCTAAGGTAATAATTTGGGCAGAAGCATTGCATGCAGGGAAGACAAATCTATATCCAGTGTGTTCATTCCAATAAAGACAAAAACTGCCCCTTTGATGATAGAAGCACTCCAGTGTAATCAACTTGCCACCAAGTAGCTGGCTGATCATAACAGAAAATTGTGCCAGGTGGGGACTTTGTTGTTTTCTGCTATGCAGATTGAGCAGTTAGTGGTGGTTACAACAAAGTTGGCCTTAGTGAGTAGAATGTCTTTCTGAGCCCATGTGTAACCTTTATTCCTGTGACCATGGGCATTTTTGTTCATGAGCTACGGAGAGAAGCTGACTGATATCTATAGAACAGGTTATCCTATACACTTGATTATTAAAATCTTCCTCTGTTAAGGTTATTTTTTGGTGAGCATTCACATGGGACACTAATATCTCCACATTTCTTGCTCATGCAGAGAGGTCTATCCGCTTATCTCTTTTCCCAATCTATTTTCCATCAATTTTCCAATCATGTTCCTTCCAAGTCCCTGACCACCCAAGCAAGTTATTGGCCACAGCCCATTAACCAGCATAATTGTGTGGCTGGCCATTTCTTCCTAGCAGGAGAGCAGAACCAGGTTCACTGCCTGAAGTTCTGCCCACTAGAAGTATTTTCCATCACCAGTTTTTCCAGGATGTCCCATAAAGGGGTTGTAGTGCTGCAGCCATTCATGTGTGGTATTTGCATATCATGTGTGGTATTTGCATATCATGTGTGGTATTTGCATATCACGAGTGGTATTTGCATATCATGCAGAACCATTTGCATCTTCTTCTTCTCTGTCAAATGACTGTAGATAGATCCTTATCCATCAGTAACACTTAAAGAACTTAATGGATCTGCTGGATCATACAGCCTAAGTGCTAAAGCAATTTGCACAGCAGCCTGAATCTACTTTAGAGCCTTCAATTAACTGGGGGTCCTTTCAAAACTAATGCTTTTTGGATCACTTGGTAAGTGGGCCTGAGTAACACACCTAAATGAGGAATATGTTGCCTTCAAAATCACAATAGACCCATTAGGCATTGTGCTTCTTTCTTGTTTATAGGAGGGGCCAATGCAACAACTTTTCCTTAGAAGAATATCTTGACGTGTTCCATACCACTGGACCTCTAGAAGTTTTACTAATGTAGAAGGTCCCTGAAGTGTAATCAGATTAATTCCCAACCTTCTGGCATGCAAATGTTTAACCAGTAAGTGTCCAACAGTTGCTACTTTTACTCACTTGGTCTAATCAGCATCATTTCATCAATGGAATGGACCAGTGTGAATATCTTTTGGAAGGAAAAAGTCAACAGAGATCTTTGTGAACTAAATTACAACATAGGCCTGGAGAATTGATATATTCCTGAGGTAGGATAGGGAAAGTATATTTTCTGGCCTTGCCAGCTGAAAATAAACTGCTTTTGGTGGGCCTTATGGACAGGAATGGATAAAAAGGCATTTGCCAAATCAATAGCTGCATACCAGTTATTAGGGGATGAATTAATTTACCAAAACAATGAGACAACATCTGGCATAGTAGCTATGATTAGAACCACCACCTGCTTAGGCTTATGATAATCCACTGTCATTCTCCAAAATCCATCAGTCTTCCCAAAGGCCGAATAGGAGTGTTGAATGGTGATGTGGTGGGAATCACCACCACTTCATCTTTCAAGTCCTTCATAGTGACACTAATCTCTGCCAATTTTCCAGAGATGTGGTATTGCTCTTGGCTTAGTATTTTCCTAGGTAGAGACAATACTAATGTCTTCCACTTGGCTTCTCCCATCATAACAGCCCTCACCCCACAAGTAAGGGAAGCAATGAATTTCTATTCCAATTATGCATTCTGGAACTTGGGAAATATCTATAGGATGGGTTCAGGAATCCACTGGACACATTATGAGATGGACTTGAGCTAAACATTCACTGTTCACTTGACATCCACAAGCCTCTACTCTGCCTGGAGATCACACTGATAGCTTGGGTCTCTTGGAATCACTGTCAGTTCACAGCCATTGCCCAATAGTCCTTGAAAGTTTTGATTATTTTCTTTGTTACAATGCACAGGTAACACTAGCAAAAGACCATAAGTCTTTTTGGAGAAGGCTGGGAGAAAGATTAACAATATAATTTTTTTTTCAAATTATAATTTTTAATTGAAGTAT
This sequence comes from Neofelis nebulosa, assembly GCF_028018385.1. Classification (NCBI taxonomy): domain Eukaryota; kingdom Metazoa; phylum Chordata; class Mammalia; order Carnivora; family Felidae; genus Neofelis; species Neofelis nebulosa. Next base: position 92,508,376 of record NC_080784.1, on the reverse strand, counting down.
AGTTGATATAAAATGTTACATTAATTTCAGGTATACAATATAGTAATATGACAAGTCAATGCATAATAGACAATTCCAGAAAACCCAGAACCAACTCAGAAAACTCATCTTTAAAATTCTGCTCCTCTAGAACAACTTCATTTAACAAAATTCACATTCATTCTAGAGGTCATTTACTTTGCATCTAAAATCCTTTGTGCTGCTCCTTTGAAGTTCAACTTTATTCTTGCCCCAAGACCTTAGAAATCACTAATCTGTTCTTTAGCTCCATTGTTTTGCCTTGGAAAATGGAATCTTGCAGTATATATAACCTTTGACTGTGATATCTTTCCTTTCACTTAATGCTTTGAGATTATTAATCTTTTTTGTTTCTATAAATAGTTTGTTCCTTTTTAATAATGTGTTCCTTTCATATGAAAACCATTTGATGACAAAGTCTTGGAAATGCAATTTGCAGCCTCCTAGTCCTGCCTAGCATTAATGATCAGCAAGCACATAGAACCAAGAGTAAGTAGCTGAGAGACATTAAATACTTTAACTAGATAAGTATAAGTTGTGCTGCAAATATAGCATATTTTGTATTAGATCTATTCTAATCATTAGTAAGGTCATGTAATTCAGTAGTTAATATTGACAGCAATAATAATTATATTAATAATAATAATAATAAAAGCTAAGCATTAATCTGTGTTATTTCTAACAAGGTGGCTGATAGAAATTCTCTTTAAATAACTTTGCTGCAATTGAAAAGGAAATGACACAGGATAGCAAAGTTCCCAAAACATGTTAAACAAAATAAATCAGAATAAGAATCTCCAACCCATCAATAATAGCTGAAGTACCTGGGAATAAGATTTGGAAACTTCTTTTGGTCTTTGAAACTATGATGCTAAACTGAATTTTAGAGTCAAATTATTCTGAACTGGACTGTTTCTTAAATATCATTTATTCAGTTTACATTTCTATTTTTTTTTAATATTTATTTTTGAGAGAGAGAAAGACCAAGTATGAGTTGGGGAGGTGCAGAGAGAGAGGGAGACACAGAATCTGAAGTGGTTTCCAGGCTCTGAGCTGTCAGCACAGAACCCAACGTGGGGCTCGAACCCACAAACCGTGAGATCATGACCTGAGCTGAAGTCAGGCACTTAACCAACTAAGCCACCCAGGCGCCCCTCAGTTTACATTTCTTATGACCCCATTGAAGAACAGATTATAATGTACCTACTTACACTATTATTATATACATACTTTACTATTTTACGATAGTAAAAAAAAAAAAAAGACATTGTTTTTCAAGGAAAACTTGTTTTCAAGTTGGACAGAACTGGAGCATTTCTTACTCTGTGGGATCCTAAATAGTTTCATGCATTAAGTAGAAATATGACAAAATCTTTCCCAAACACAAAAAATGGGAATTAAAATGTATTATAAAATAAGTAATTGAATTATTGTGAGGTTAATAAAATTGCAAGGATGGCCTTGAAAAGCTAATCAGTTTAAATTTCCAAAGGTCTTACCACTCAGTTCAAATCCATTCTAGTCCTGTTTGGTGTTGGGGATATCCTGATTCCATAATTTGCTTTTTAAGTTTAATACATGTGGGGTATAATACTGTGATTTGCTCTGGGACTTCCATGACAGTGGTAGTAGGGCCAGGAATCTTGCAACTGATTTGTGACTATTTTGGGGGCACTCTATGGATAGATTAGACTGAACAAGGCAAACTAAAGAACAAGGAATCTGCCCACTGACTTGTGGATCCTTAAAAAGTGTCCCTCTAGTTCCCTGGCCTAGCTTTGCCTTTCCCTCTATAGAGAATAAAAACTTGAGTCTACCCTCATTATTAAAGGGAAGTGGGTCTTAGAGTAGAGCTTCTAGTCAGTTGGACTCTACTGGAATTACCCTGGTTTTAGTAACAATTTTAATAAAGAATAAATAGATGTTCAGTGTTTTTCCATTTTTGAAGAGTTAATGAGATAAGACCCAATAATTCTTAGAATAATGTCTGAAAAACAATACATAATAAAAAAGGTTTTCGTCTCTTAATATAAGAGCCAACGCTCTCTGAGCACATACTATACAGGCCAGGCACTTTGCTAAGCATTTTACATTTTAGTTCATTCAGTCATCATACAAATTCTGTGATGTAGGTATTACTCCCATTTGACAAGTAAGAATGAAGAAAAGAGAGAATACATAACTTGTCAAAGACCATCTAGGCGAATGGTTTTGATATCATGTATTTCAATATACAACTTCACTCTTGCTAGGCGTGAAGACTTGGGGTGAGTGCAAAGCATATGTTTAAAGGGCTTTTGTGTACAAAAGGGATTAGGTTACTTCTGTATGTTCAAAGTGGGACTGGAGTTGATTGTTGTGGAGATCAAGAGGGAGCATAATTATGAGTGACAGAATGGAATTTATTGAAGACAGTTTGACTTAAAAGAAGTAGTTGGCTAACAGTTGTAATAGTAATTATAACAAAACTTTCTTTCCCCATTTTTAGCAGAATACCATGTACCAGTTATCAATCTCAAAGGAGCAGAACCCCAGGCACCAGTTACCCATCCCAGGGAGGACTCTAAATGCTCTGCCCACGGTATCTTGGTATTAGAGTTGCCAAGAAAAATACCTGCAGTCGTAAAGCACTAGAAGGAACAATGCTTTACTTACAGAGAAAAGAGAGCAAGATCGGCTTCATTAGGGGTGTCATTCCCTCAAGGCCAGTGGGTTCCTTACAGTAACAATTACAGAACAATTTGCATTCCTCTTAGGGCACAATGGAAAGAACCCTGTCCCCTCCCTGCCGAGGACAGACCGACCAGTGTGGAGATGGCGAGGTGCTATATGATAGCTGCTTTAGGTAAAGGGGAGAAAACACTCATTTGGCCTAAAACAGGGAAAGATATTGTCACCCAAGGTGATAAGCCCAGTACACGCTGTGGGGTCCTTAGCTCTTGATAAGGAAGTGGTCCGGGCCCCAGGTGCATTCTTCTGCCAGTGAAGAGGGCAAACTACTGCACAAGCATGAGACTGTCCCAACAGGTTTGTTTGTTTGTTTATTTATTTATTTATTTATTTATTTATTTATTTATTTATAAGGGAATTATTAAAAGTGTCTCAGAAGGTCATGCATTATTGGAGTTGTTAGAGCCCATGATAACTGGCTAACTGTGAGGCAAAGACATTTTAGAAAAGATAGAAAATTTGATGCCTCGCATTAATAAATGGTTAAATCTCTTTAAATTCTGATACCTAAAAACATGTATGAAGAATCTGAGAATCATACAATTTTCATTTTGAAAGTGGCTGAGATTCAGAAATAACTGATTTTATAATGACTATAACATAAATTGTGGCATGCTTATAAATGCATATATGCCCAAATGATGGGATAGCTGATATGTGCATACATGTGAACACATGCATATGTATGTATATTTTTTTAAAAAAAAGAAAAAAACTTGCTGTAATCTTCATTGAGAAACTTGTTCTCAATGTGGGAATCTTAATTATAATATATTCATCTATTCTTCATAATCACTATTAACAATTATTTCTCATTCAAACCTGTGATGACTTTGAGAATTTTCAGTTGGCTTTGTCTGAAGTACCCACTCCTTTACTTAGCAAGCTCATTCCCATCATTCATGAGTCAAGTAAAATGTGTAGTATTTCTTGAAGACTTGCACTCTTTTTTTCTAACTTGTAGGCAAAGATATTCAATACTCTTACTTTTCCCCAAATTTGTTATGTTTATTTTATTAAATTGATTTCCATGTTTTTTACATTACACTGTGAGGTTCAAAGAGTCTAAGACATTTCTCCTTTGCATTTGCTACCCTAACATCTAACATGGTGCCCAGAATTTAGAAGCACACAAAAGTTTGTTGAGTGAATTAACTAATGAAACAATGCACAAAGTGATATCCCACTACCTATTGATTACCCTGCATAATGTATTCCATATTGTGCTTAAAAATGTGTGCTTTGGATCATGGCATTTCATTTTCTACTTTCTCCTAACATCTACATTAGAGTTTCATTCTATCTGTAGATTTTGTTCCTATTCTCTTTCCTGTGGCTTTTATACTGCATTGCAGCTATCACATTTCTGACCCAAGCGCTAGGACTGCAAAATGCATAGATTTCCATCTAAAATGAGAAATTGCCTGTTGTGTCTCTATCTGTACCATTTTCTTTTAATGGGGATTATTAATTATCATAATGATTATTTTGAATGTAAATTGAGATTATATTGCTGATCGTATTTTAGAAGCTTTCTTTCCTTTGTTGATTTCTGAGGGTGAGCATCTGGTGTATTGTTCTTCAGCTCTGGCTATCATGTTATTTGAAGGGCTCTGTAGCATAAGGGTGGGAGGGCAAGTCACAATTTCTTTCAGTGCATTTCCCATAAATATCATCACCATATGCAGACTGTGTATTAGATAGGGCAAGTTAGTGATGTGATGAATTGTAATAAGCAAGCAGATAGACATCTTGACACCCAGAAAAAGTAGAGAATAAAATAGTGAGATAAAAAAATAAAAAATAAAAAAACCCTGGTATTTGGCTCCTAATTTTTTTAAGATTATTTATTTGTTTTTGAGAGCTAGAGTAAGCAGGGGAGGGAAGGAGAGAGAGATTCCCAAGTAGGCTCTGCAATGTCAGCACAGAGCCCTATGCGGGGCTCGGACCCACAAACGGTGAAATCATGACCTGAGACAAAACCAAGAGTCAGATGCTTAACTGACTGAGCCGCCCAGGCACCCCTGGCTCCTATTTTTAAAACAATTGAGAAAAAAATCACCAAATATATTTTGCTTAGAACAAATATGGTAGTCTGTTTATTAAAGTATTAGATTTTAAGCATTTAAAACCTTTATATCACTTCATATATTATAATACACACTTAGAATTGGCAATCTTTTATCCTGAGGGTACTTACTTTTAGCCTACAAACAAACTATATTACAAAAATAGCAATAAGCAAGTTTTTAATACATAATCTCACAAAATGTGTATTTATGGCTGGAAATGCACAGAATTAATAGATTCATTGTTATAATAAAATAAATTTTTATATTCAACTCAACAAACATTAATTAAGAAAAACATGATATGGGGCGCCTGGGTGGCTCAGTCGGTTAAGCGACCGACTTCACCTCAGGTCATGATCTCACCGTCCCTGAGTTTGAGCCCACGTCGGGCTCTGTGCTGACAGCTCAGAGCCTGGAGCCTGCTTCAGATTCTGTGCCTCCCTCTATCTCTGACTCTCCCCCGTTCATGCTCTGTCTCTCTCTGTTTCAAAAATAAATAAACTTAAAAAAAAATTAAAAAAAAAAAAAGAAAAGCATGATGTTAGACATTGAAGTTCCAAAGATATATGTGTATGATATTTGCTCTAAAACGCTTTCAAAACACGAGGCAAAACAAACTCAATAAATTTAGTGTAACAGATTTGTTCTAAGAAAGGTAAATATAAGTGCTCTGAGAAAATTGAAGAAAGCAAGATTGCTTCAGGATAGAAAAATAAAGTTATAAAGAATAAGATACATTTGAACTTGAGGAGCTGAAGAATGGGAAAAACAAAACAAAACAAAACAAAGCAGGTCTTACAATTATCCCTGTGTGACTGGAGTCTTTGATAAATGAGGTGGTGTAGACAATGCTTGAGAAAGAGTTAATAGATTATAAAGAGTTAATGTCATAAAGAGGAATCCAAACATTTGTAAGCTTCTGTGGACTTTCTGAGCTGGATAATAAGATCTGGGTCTGCTTTAGAAGAATAATTTTGTTGACCATATGTAGGATGGATTGGGTTAGGAGAAGGAAGTAATGAAGATATTAGGGTGAGAACATACTTCTTGTCCTGTAGTTTATTTTTGCTTTTGTTTCCTTTGCCTCAGGAGACATATTGAGAAAAATGTTGCTATGGCTTATGTCAAAGGAATTACAGTCTGTACTCTCTTCTAGAATTTTTACAGTCTCAGTTCTCACATTTAGATCTTTAATCCATGTTAAGTTTGTTTTTGTGTATGGGGTTAGAAAGTGGTCCAGTTTCATTTGTTTACAGGTAGCTGTCCAGTTTTCCAGCACCAGTTTTTGAAGAGACTGTCTTTTCCCCATTGTATATGCTTGCCTCTTTTGTTGTAGATCAAATGACAATATAATCCTGCGTTTATCTGTGGCGTCTCTATTCTGTTCCATTGATCTATGTGTCTATTTTTGTGCCAGTACACTGATTACTACAGATTTGTAGTGTATTGTGGATTCTGGTATTGTGATACTTCCAGCTTTGTTCTTACTCAAGATTGCTTTGGCTATTTGAGGTCTTTTATGGTTCCATACAAATTTTAGGATTATTTGCTTTAGTCCTGTGAAAAATGCTGTTGAGGGGCACTTGGTTGGATCTGTCGGTTAAGCATTCAATTCTTGATTTTGGCTCGTGATCTCAACGGTTCATGAGATCGAGCCCTACATTCAGCTCTGCACTGACAGCACAGAGCTTGCTTGGGATTCTCTCTCTTCCTTTCTCTCTGCTTTTCCCCACTTGTGTTCTCTCTCTCTCTCTCTCTCTAAGACAATACGACTTTTTTAATACAGTTGTTATTTCGGTGGGGATTTCATTCAATATGTAGTTTGCTTTGGGTCATACGGACATTTTAACAATATGAATTCTTTCAATCCATGAGCATGGAATATCTTTCCATATTTTGTATGCCATCTTCAGTTTCTTTTATCAGTGTTTTATAGTTTTCAGAGTATAGGTCTTTCACCTCTTTGTTTACGTTTACTCCTAGGTGTTTTATCATTTTTGGTGCAATTGTAAATGTTTTCTTCTCTCTCTTTTTTTTTTTTTTTTTAATTTCTCTTTCTGCTACTTCATTATTAGTGTTTAGAAACACTACTGATTTCTGGATATTAATTTTGAATCCTGACACTTTACTGTATTCATTTATTACTACTAGTAATCTTTTGGTGGAGTTTAGGACTCTTTATGTATACAGTATCATGTCATCTGCAAATAGTGACAGTTTAACTTCTCCTTTACCAATATGGATGCTTTTATTTATTTATTTATATAGTCTGATTGCTGTGGGTAGGACTTCCAGTTCCATGTTGAATAAAGTGGTGAGAGTGGAGATCCTTTTGTCATTCCTTATCTTAGAGAGAAAGCTGTCAGTATTTCCCCATGAGTATGATGTCACCTGAAGGTTTTTTCACTAATAGCTTTTATTGAGTTGAGGCATGTTCCGTCTTGCCCCACTTTGTTGAAAGTTTTTTTATATATTTTTTTAATTTTTTAAATTTATTTTTGAGACAGAGAGAGACAGAACATGAGTGGGGGAGGGGCAGAGTGAGAGGGAGACACACAGTCCAAAGCAGGCTCCAGTCTCCAAGCTGTCAGCATAGAGCTCCACGCAGGGGTCAAACTCACAAACAGTGAGATCATGACTTGAGCCGAAGTCAGACACTTAACCGACTGAGCCACCAGGTGCCCCGAGGGTTTTTTTTTTTTTTTTTTTATCATGAATGAATATTGAATCTTTTCAAATGCTTTCTCTGCATCTATTGAAATGATCATATGATTTTTATCCTTTGTTTTGTTGATGTGGTGTACAATGTTGATTGATTTGCAAATGTTGAACCTTCCTTGCATCCCTGGAATAAGTCCCACCTGACTGTCGTGAATGATCTTTTTAATGTATTGTTGTATACAGTTTGCTAATCTTTTGTTGAGGATTTTTGCATCTATGCTCATCAAGGTTATTGTCTGTAGTCTGTTTTTGATTCTGTCTTTGGTTTCAGTGTCAAGGCAATGCTGCCTTGTAGAATGTATTTGGAAGCTTTACTTCCTCTTATTTTTCTTGAAATAGTTTGAGAATAGATATTAACTTTTCTTTAAATGTCCAGTAGAATTCCCCTTTGAATCCATCTGGACCTGGACTTGTATTTTTTTGGTGTATTTTTTGATTACTGATTCAATTTCATAACTTATAATCAGTCTGTTCTGATTTTTTATTTCTTCCTGGTTCAGTTTTGGAAGATTGTATGTTTCTAGAAATTTAGCTATTTCTTCTAGGTTGTCCAGTTTGTTGACATATAATTTTTCATAGCCTTTTCTTATAATCCTTTATATTTCTGTGGTTTCAGTTTTTATTTTTCCTGTTTTTGATTTTATTTATTTGGGTCCTTTCCCTTTTGTTTTGTTTTGTTTTGTTTTTCTTATGAGTTGGGCTAAGGGTTTGTTAATTTTGTTTCTTTTCAAAAGACCAGTAATTGGTTTCATTGATTTTCTTAATTTTATTTTATTTTATTTTATTTTATTTTATTTTATTTTATTTTATTTTTTAGCCTATATGTCATTTATTTCTGCTCTAATCTTTATTATTTCCTTTTTCTTACTCACTTTGGGTTTTGTTTGTTCTTTTTCCTTTAGGTTTAAGATTAAATTGCTTATTTGAGCTTTTTCTTACTTCTTGATTTAGGCCTGTATCACTATATATTTCCCTCTTAGAACTTCTTTCACTGTGTCCCAAAGGTTTTGAAACATTGTGTTTTCCTTTTTATTTGTCCCCATGTATTTTTTTATTTCTTTTTTTTTAATGTTTATTTATCTTTGAGAGAAAGAGAGAGAAAGCCATCACTAGCACGGGAGGGGGAAACAGAGAGGGGCAAAGGATCAGAAGCGGGCCTTGCCCTGACAGCATCCCTGCTGCAAGATCATGACTGAAGTCCAATGTTCAACCAATCCAGTCGCCCAGACACCCCTTTTATTTCTTTTTTGATTGTTTCATTGACCCATTAGTTGTTCAGTATCATGTTTTTTAGTCTATTTTTTTTTTTCAACGCTTTTTATTTATTTTTTGGGACAGAGAGAGACAGAGCATGAACGGGGGAGGGGCAGAGAGAGAGGGAGACACAGAATCGGAAACAGGCTCCAGGCTCCGAGCCATCAGCCCAGGGCCTGACGCGGGGCTCGAACTCACAGGCCGTGAGATCGTGACCTGGCTGAAGTCGGACGCTTAACCGACTGCGCCACCCAGGCGCCCCTAATGTTTTTTAGTCTATACGTGTTTGTATTTGTTTCCAGTTTCTTCTTGTGATTTATTTCTACATCAAAATAAAAAGATTTTGCACAGCAAACGAAACCAAAAAGACCTCATGCTGAATAGGAGAAGATACTTACAAATGAAATATTCAATAAGGATTAATGTCCAAAATATATAAATAACTTATGCAACTCAAAAACAAAACAAAACAAAACAACAATCTGATTAAAAAGTAGGCAAGGGACCTGAATATGCATTTTCCAAAGAAGACATACAGATAGCCAATAGACACATGAAAAGATGCTCAACATCACTAATTATCAGGGAAATGAAAATAAAAACCACAAGCGATATCATTTTACACCAGATAGAATGGCTAAAATCAAAATGACAAGAAACAAGTGTTGATGAGGAGGTGGGGAAAAAGGAACACTGCACTATTGGTGGTAATGTAAATTAGTACAAATAAACACTGTGGAAAACAGTATGGAAGTTCCTCAAAAAATTAGAATAGAAATAACATATGATCCAATCATTATACTACTGGGCATTTTCCCAAACAAAATGAAAACATGAATTTAAAAAGATATATGCACCTTTATGTTTATTGAAACATTATTTATAATAACCAAGATAGAGAGACAACCTAGGTGTTCATCAATAGACAAATGAATATGGAAAATGTAATATATATATAATGGAATATTATTCACCCATAAAAAAGGATGGGTTTGTGCAATCTGAGACAACATGGATGGATCTAGAGAGTATTATGTTAGGTGAAATAAGTCAGATGAGAAAGGTAAATGTCATATGATTCCAGTCGTAAGTGGAATATAAAAAAATAATAATGAATAAGCAAACAAAAGCAGAATCAGATCTATAAATACAGAGAACAAACTGATGGTAGCCATAGAAGAAGGAAGAGGGGTAAAGAGGCAAAATGGGTGAAGGGGAGTGGGAGATACAGGCTTCCAGTTATAGACTGAATAAGTCATGGAAATAAAAGGCACAGTGTAAGGAATACAGTCAATGATAGTGTGATAGGGATTAATAGGACAGACAGTAGCTACACTTGTGGTGAACATAGCATAATGTACAAAATTTTTAAATCACTAAGTTGTATACCTGAAACTAATGTAACATTGTGTGCCCACTATAAAAAAAAAAGACATATTCTAGCAGACCATACTGAGAGAGGAAAAGCAGTTGTGGGAAGGGAGCCAGAGAGTCACAGATTTGAATAGCCTTTTGGTCCTTAGAATGGATGATGACGTTAATAATTATTGTTTTTTTAAGTTTACCTATCTACTTTGAGCGAGAGTGAGAGCAAGTTGGGGGTTTTGCAGAGAGAGAAGGAGAGAGAGAGAGAATCCCAAGAAGACTGCATGCTATTAACACAGAGCCCAATGCGGGGCTCAGACGTAGGAACAATGAGATCATGACCTGAGCCAAAGTCAAGAGTCAGATGTTTATGACTGAACCACCCAGGTGCCAGAGTGGGAGAGTTTTGCTGTTGTTTTTTCAACTTGAATAGTATTGTGATGCCCGCCTTAAAATTGCAGTCATTTATCTTTGAACTTGGAATAGTGCCCTGCAGTCGAACGCCTCTACTTCTCTAACCTCATCTCATTTACACAAGTCTAGGGAAATTAGCCTGGACTTGATTGGACCATATCTTTCCCTCTCCAAGACTTCTAACATGCTGACCTGTCTGTCTGAAACCTCCAAACCCCGTGTTTTCTCATCTTTTATTTTATTTAAAAAAAATTTAATCTTTATTCAGTTTTGAGAGACAGAGAGCAAGCAGGGGTGGGGCAGAGGCGGAGAAAAGGAGACAGAATCCAAAGCAGGCTCCAGGCTCTGAGCTGTCAGCACAGAACCTGACATGGGGCTTGAACTCACAAACTGTGAGATCATGACCTGAGCTGAAGTCAGACGCTTAACCGACTGAGCCACTCAGGCACCCCAACCACAAGAGACTCTTAACTGTAGAGAACAAAATGAGGGTTGATTGAAGGAAGTGAGTGGGAGATGGGCTAGATGGGTGATGAGTATTAAGGAGGGCACTTGTGATGTGCATTGGGTATTGCATGTAAGTGATGAATCACTGAATTCTACTCCTGAAACGAATTTTGAACTATATGTCAACTAAAATTTCAATTAAAAAAAAAAAAAAAAAAAGGAAAGTCCTATTTCACTCCTTACTGCCACAGACCTCACGTTTCTCTCTCCTTTACAAGTAGCTTTGGTTAAAATTTAGTGTATACAATTCTGGATATGTGTAGGTGATAGAGGGATGGATAGATAGATAGATAGATGATAGATAGGTAGATGATAGAAAACTCCCAGTCACCACTAGTTTTGATCTTTGAATTATGTCCTTTATCTTTATTGAATTTTATGATGTCATATATGAATAAAAGAAATACCTAATACTCCTCTATAACTTGAATTTTCCAAGTTTCCTTAAGTTTTATTGTCATTATCTCTGATTCATAATATATGTGCATAATATATCAAACAGAGAGAGATAAATATCATATATATGATGCATGTTATCTGAATTTTTTAAATGTTTATTTATTTTTGAGAGAAAGAGAGAGACGGAGAGAGAGAACGAGTGGAGGAGGGGCAGAAAGAAAGGGAAACACAGAATCCAAAGCAGTCTCCAGGCTCCGAGCTGTCAGCACAAATCTTGACATGAACCTTGAACTCACAGACCATGAGATCATGACCTGAGCCAAAGTCAGATGCTTAACCGACTGAGCCACACAGAGGCCCCTAAAATTTTTGAATACTTCTGGCTGTAATACAGGTATATATGTGTGTGTACATGTGTGTGTGAGTGTGTGTGTATACACACATATATTTATTTTTAACTCCATTGTTTAGCAAGATATGCATCTTATTTTTCTTTAACATTTCCCACAATATTAAGTGCCTTTAGCTCACATCTCTTACCCAAAATACAATTTCTTTCTATAGTTTTGCTTCAAACCTCTCAAAATTTGCTCCTATATTTTGTTGCAATCATCTAAAATAATAACTCCATTCATCAGTTGCAGCAATGTGGATGGAACTGGAAGGTATTATTCTGAGTGAAATAAGTCAGCCAGAGAAAGATAGCTATAATATGTTTTCACTCATATGTGGATCTTGAGAAACTTAACAGAAGACCATGGGGAAAGGAAGGGGGGAAAAATAGTTACAAACAGAGAGGGAGGGAGGCAAACCATAAGAGACTCTTAAATACAGAGAACAAACTGAGGGTTGATGCGGGGAAGTCGGGGAGATGGGAAAATGTGTGATGGGCATTGAGAAGGGCACTTGTTGGGATGAATACTGGGTGTTGTGTGTAAGCAATGAACCACGGGTATTCTCCCCCCAAAACCAAGAGCACACTTTAGACACTGTATGTTAGCCAATTTGACAATAAATTATATAAAAAAATGAAAAAAACATTTTAATTCCAGTTTAAAAAACATTAAAGTTAGGGGTGCCGGTGGCTCAGTAGGTTGGGCGTCCAACTTCAGCTCAGGTCATGATCTCACTGTTGGTGAGTTTGAGCCCCACGTCGGGCTCTGTGCCAACAGCTTGGAGCCTGGAGCCTGCTTCGGATTCTGTGCCTCCCTTTCTCTCTGCTCCTCCCCTGCTCTCTCTCTCTCTCTCTCTGTTGCTCAAAAAATAAATAAACTTAAAAAATTTAAAAAAATCTTTAAAGTTACATTAAGATTTCCAGCCTTAATTTAGTTAGCTATAAATTTTGTATGTTTCTTTACTCAACAGTGTTTCCTGTGTATCTCCCCTGTATGTGGAATTATTTTTCACTCTGGTTAAGAACATCTATGCATAATAACAAAAAAAAAGAACATTTCTGTATAATTGTATCACAGCTCCTTGCTGGAAAGCTATTATGTCTAAAAATACTATATTTCATTTCCCTCTCTTAAATCAAACAGATTGCTAAAAATTTCATATTAAAAACAATTTTCAGAAATGAAGACATTACTCCATTTTTTTCTAATATGTACATTCATCAGATACTATCCCCTCATTCTTTAATTAATCACTTGATTGGTCTCCCTTTGCTAGTTTTCTCCCACTCACCACTGGTTTTGATATTTGAGTTCTTTCTCTTCCTCTGTGTTGAATTTTGTGTTCAATGTTGTCCACTTTCTCTACTTTCCTTAGGTTTTATCTTCATTCTCTGCCTCATAACTTCCAGGTAGTTTTTTTTATCATACTGATCAGCTGGATTCATCTCTGTTGCTTTTAGTGGCTACTTTGAATTTATTTTCTCTATTTCATGTATGGATGCTATTAGAATTTGGATTGAGTGAAACTTTATTTGTTCAATTAGATACCTTAGATTTAAATTCTTCATTATGATTTAAAGTATGAAGATTCCTTTAGTTGCTTCAAGTACACTGGGGTCAGCAGAGAAACTAGTCAATAGATTTCCACAGAGTATGCATGGCTCTTCTCTTCTTAATTCCCCTAATATTCTGTCTATGCTCTCTAGTGACCAAGTAGTTTCCAGAACCATATGGCCTATTGCACCGTTTTTCTAAATTGAAGACTTCAATTATACTACAAACTTAATAATAATAAAGATAGTGTAGAATTAATATCATTAAAAGGTGGTATCACTCAATTATTGTCCAACTTTGCAACTATGTCACACTAAAAGTAAGATAAAGTTCACAGTTCATTTTTAAAACTCATGATTTTTCATCCAAATTGTGGGTTGTCTATGTACGACTAAAGTCTAGCTTACTCATGTACCCTCCAAGATCCAATTAAATTAGTTAGACATAACCTAAGTAATTGGATAACACAATATAATAAATTTGAAAGAAAAAAGAAAATGCTTTTTCCCCTTACCACTCAAATGAAAGGACTGCACAGAAGTTTCAGTCCACATTCTGTATTGATGCAACATTATGCTTTTGGAGATAGTAATGGCAAAGGTGTAGATATGCAAATTTACTTCAAAGAGTTTATAACTTTTTCGCACAACAGATATAAAATTGTTGAATGGTAGAGTCATAGTCCACTATAGCCAGCAGGGATGTTTGATAATGTTCTATGTGACATATGAAGTAACACGAAATCAATGACTTCTGTGTGGCTAGGAGTTTTTTTTACACTCTATGCACCCCCAATTTATTCTTTTCCTGCAAAAAAGGTGAAATTGACTATGAACTCATTAAGAAGTGCCACTTAAACAGAGAAAGGAACCAGTAAAAAGGTTTTAGCGCACAGATTGAGAATATTGACCCAAAAAGCAAATGCAATGGGCATTTTTATTTAGACTGTACCTGAAGAACAGCTGAATGCCTTATGTTCTAGAATTAATTGTCCAGGTTTGCTTATTATCTTTTAAAAACAGCAGTAGCTAGAGCTAGAGAAATGCAGAGAGGCAAAAATGTCTCTCAAATGTAATGAATAAAATTTGTGGGCTAATGAGGGTTACAGACGTGACTCCCAGAGAGATTTTTTTAGAAGTTATGATATTCAACATCTGCTGATAAACTCTGTATAGTGGGATATATAAGTGTATTTCTTCTTATTAATTTTATTTGATTTTGCTTTTATGAATTTTCCAGTCTTACAAAAATAAGTATGAATTATTTTGCAAAAAACGTGTTTTTATTTCATAGATTTTTTTTTATTTTTATGTTTCCTTTGAATTTTTTAAAAGGGAAATGAGAAGATAATTGAGGATTGAGGGAATTAAAGACCAGAAAGAAGCAGTTCATGAGCTTACACTTGTTTGTCTAGGTTCTTGGTGATGAAAATTTGGGCAATGACATCAGAATTAAACTAAATATCATTGTTAGTTTTCTGGGTGCATATTTGTAAGGTTGACTAGTTTGTATATAATGTATTCTTCAATGTGATTTAATACAACTTCACCTAAAATATTCTGTAGGTTAAAAAAATCAAGTGGACTCATATGTGGATCTTGAGAAATTTAACAGAAGACCATGGGGGAAGGGAAGCGGAAAAAATGGTTACAAACAGAGAGGGAGGGAGGAAAACCATAAGAGACTCTTAAATACAGAGAACAAACTGAGGGTTGAAGGGGAGTGGAGGAAAGGGGAAAGTGGGTGATGGACATGAGGAGGGCACTTGTTGGGAGGAGCACTGGGTGTTGTATGTAAGCCAATTTGCCAATAAATTATATTAAAACAAAACAAAACAAAACAAAATCAAGTGGAAGTTCCCTCTGTGTATTATTATACCTCAATCTGAACAAGAATAGTTCTACATGACAGTTACAGTTTTGGGTATGGTTTCCTCAGAGGCTATCACTCTTATTTATTTATGCTTGCATTATACTGTAGTCTATTAAGTGTGCAATAGCTATTATTACTATTATAAAAGAGTGTATATATACCTTATTGTTAAAAAATGCTAACCCATTATCTGAGCTTTCAGTGAGTTGTAATCATTTTTCTGGTAGAGGGTTTTGTCTTGATGTTGATGGCTGTTGACTGATCTGCGTGATAGTTGCTGAAAGTTGAGATGGCTGTGACAGTTTCTTAGAATAAGATAATAATGAAGTTTGCCACATCTATGGACCCTCCCTTTCATGAATGATTTCTCTATCTCATATGATTCTGTTTGATAGCATTTTTCCCACAAATTTTTCAAAGTTGGAGTTAATCCTGTCAAACCCTGCCACTGCTTTACCAAATTTATGTAATATTCTAAATCCCTTGTTCTTGTTTCAACAACCTTCATAGCATCTTTACCAGGAATAGGTTCCATCTCAAGAAACCACTTTATTTTCCCATCCAGAAGAAACAACTCTCATCCATTAAAGTTTAGTGTCATATCACAGCGATTCAGTCATATATTCAGCCTCCACTTCTAACTCTAGTTCTCTTGCTGTTTCTATCACATCTGTAGTTGCTTCCTCTAGTGAAGTCTTGAACCCCTAAAAGATAGGATTAGAATCAACCTCTTCTTTTTTAAAAATATTTATTTATTGATTTTTGGAGAAAGAGAGGGAGAGAGAAAGAGTGTGAATGGGGGGGGGAGGGGCAGAGAGAGGAGAGAGAGCATCCCAAGCAGCCTCTACACTGTCAATGTTGAGCCCAATGTGGGGCTCCATTCCACGAACCATGAGATCATGAACCTGAGCCAAAATCAAAAGTCAGATGCTTAACTGAGTGAGCCACCCAGGTGCCGCTCAACTTCTTCTAAATACATGTTAATGTGGATATAATGACCTTTTTCCATACTCTGGATTAGGTTTTGGCTTGAGGGAATGTTATCGCTGGTTTGATATTTGATCCGGACCACAAAACCTTTCTCCATATCAACAATAAGTCTGTTTTGCTTTTTCATATTATTGATGTGTTCACTGAATTAGCACTTTTAATTTCTTTTTTTTTTAAATTTTTTTTTTCAACATTTTTTATTTATTTTGGGACAGAGAGAGAGCATGAACGGGGGAGGGGCAGAGAGAGAGGGAGACACAGAATCGGAAACAGGCTCCAGGCTCCGAGCCATCGGCCCAGAGCCTGACGCAGGGCTCGAACTCACGGACCGCGAGATCGTGACCTGGCTGAAGTCGGACGCTTAACCGACTGCGCCACCCAGGCGCCCCTAATTTCTTTTATAACTTATCATTAGCTTTCACAACTTGGCTAACTGTTTAGTATAAGAGGCCTAACTTTCTCCCTGTATTGGCTTTCCACATGTCTCCCTCACTCAGCTTAATCATTCTAGCTGTTGATTTAAAATGAGAGACATGTGACTCTTCCTTTTACTTGAACACTTATAGGCCATTATAAGGTGCTTAATTAGTCTAATTTCAGTATTGTTGTATCTCAGCGAACAGAGAGACCTGAGGAGAGGGAAGGAGATTGGGGAAATCACCAGTTGGTAGAGCAGTCAAAACACACATTTATTAAGTTTACCTCTTACATGGGCACAGTCCATGGCATCCTCAAACAATTGTAGGAGCATCAAAGATCACTCATTGATCACAGATCATCAGAATAAATGTAATAATGATGAAAAGTTTTGAAATATTGTAACAAGTACCAAAATGTGACTCAGACACAAAGTGAGCCACTGTTGTTGAAAAAATAACACCAATAGACTTCTTGGCACAAGGTTACTGCAAACCTTGAGTTTGTAAAAAACACAATAAATCACAATTAAGCAAAGCACAATAAAACAAGGTACACTTGTAAATTTCCATACATTATGTGGAGTGACCACTACAGGAGAAAGTCTATTTGGGGATGAGATAGAAGACTTGGGACTAAGACTTTTTCTTTTGTGATTCTATGAGTTTGCAATGAGTCTTAATTTGAAATTCATGAATATAACATTTCTTGTTACACCAAATGCATGTAGTGGATGTTATACACAATATTAATAACAGTAGAAAAACTGGTTTAATAGTAAATCAAACTAAGAATACATTCTGGAATATTATTAGACTGTGAAGTTTTTTATTTTTAGCTTTTTATGTTGAAAGTTTGAAGCTAAAATATGTTAATATCTCAGAGGATATAAATATACTAAAAAAAATCTTTGGAACAATCTCCAAGCAGTATTAACTCTTTCAACTTAGTTCTTATTGCAGGGCATGTGGCTTAAAAACTATGAAATGTCTCTAAATACTTGAAAGAAACTTAGAGTGTTGAAAAGATGGTTGAAGACAAGGTAGGAAACAGCTAGAAAAACTGAAAGAAATCAAGTCACTTGGAAACTAGAGATTGCCTTGCTGATACCTTGATATTGAACTTCTAGCCTCTGGGGTTGTGAGAGAAATATTTTGTGTTGTTTTGAGCTACCCAGTTTATGCTAATTTGTTACAGTAGTTCTGGGAAACTCATACAAGGGGTACAGACCTTAAGGACAAAGCAGACAGCTATAATGGTAGAATGGAAAACACAGAAGGAACTTGGGTTCATTTAAAATGACATCAAGTCATTGTACTAATCAACCCTAGAACCACTCTAAATTCTTATTATGAGGGGTGATATAGCTTCTAATATTTATTTGGTTTTCTGTACTCTATAGCAAATACATTTTTCATATATAATGAACAAAATGATATTAAACTTTTCATCAGCTTTCTTCCCATCTCCATAAAATACCCATGGTTAGGATAATATACAAAATCAATGAGCATAGATGGCTTTTTTATAAAATAACTGAAAATGCACCAAAGACTAGATCATTAGAAATATATAAATGCATATATTCCTCACTTTATCTGGTTCTGCTATACATGTGTTCCAGTTACCACAGTTTAGTTGAATAAAATCAGCGCCCTCCCCCCCCCACTATATGGTTCAAATTTTATTTACCATGCTATGGTAACCAAGAGTAATTGCATAAAGTGAAACTGCTACAAAGCACTTAAGTTCACAAGTCCCTGTGTAACTCACAGATATGCGTGATGAGCAAAGACCCATTACACCTTTCTTTCAAAGTTGGTTGGTGATTGGTCACTGTACAGCTGTTAGTTCGTACAGAGTCAAAAGTGTAGTTGTGTCGTCCTTTTGTCTCCCAGTAGTTCGTCCACATGCCAGTTTATAGATAGGAAACATCAAAAGAGGGGGTTGGTCACTAAAGATAAAAATGCATCCAAGAAAGAAACTGATAATCCCGAAAGTGAAATCCAGATTGAATACAAAACGGAGATATGGCAGAAATCTCAAGTCGTGTCAGTTCAACACTGCTGCAGTTGGAGAGATGCTCCATGCAGCCTCAGGATCTTGTGAAGGAAACCTCACTGATGTAAATGAGAGAAGTGACTGTGATGAAAAGGATGAATATGTCACAGAGGCAGTGACCCTGTCAAAAAATAAAATCTCTTGGAGATATTTAACATCAATAAAAGCACAAAGGACAAAATGCTGGAAATGGATATAGTCTTAGAAAGGAATATGACAGTTCACCAAGGCGTAGAAAAGGCTTTTACTCTATAAGTTTTATGATGAGAAGAAAACACAAAGGTACTGCTCAAACTACTTTCAATAAGTTTGTACAAAGAAATACAACACTTTAATTCTCGGTGTTTCTAACGTTTTAAATCCAGTGCACTCAGTAAATATTAATTTGACTATTTTTCCAATGCATTACTCATTTATAACCCACTAGTAAAAGAGTTTTTAATATTTTGACCATTATTTTTAAAGATCACAGAACAATTTTAATTTGTCTATTTATTATTAAGATCACTTTGTACAGCTTCAGTGTGCATGGATATTTTCACAGTCTTCTATTACCATGTAAAATGAGGACTGTTTGTACCTAACAAAAAAATTCCATTAGTTTCATTATATTCTAGTGCTGTTTAGAATAATTTAGAACATGTCTGTAAAAAGAAATCTCACACAAAAAAAAGCTTGGATATTTTTCTTGTACACAATAATTCTACTCCAAGCCCATCAAGAAATGGCGCTCACATTTGGCAACAACAGCCTTGATGTTACCAACTGGACATAAACAGTCTTCAGAGAACAGGAAAAATGATCAGGCAGGCCACTCTGTATTCGAAGTGAAACAAATCAGACACAAGGGCTTTCTTCAACCCCAATAGTAATGTTCATGTTTTTCCATCATGACCTATAATTGTTTCTTTACCGGTGATAAACCTGTACCCAGCTTTATTCCTCCATCATCCAAAAGAAATGTGATTCTTAGCTGTCAAATTATTCCTGTTTTCTGGTAGCATCCAGTCCAGAACTGGACCTCCTTTCCTTAAACTCTTCTTTGTATTCATTCGCCACAAGCTCTAATTCTATCAGAATCGCCCCCAAACTACTTCTTACAAAGATGCTCTATTCTCCTTCTGATGTGTTTTCAAATTCAATACACAGAAAATTCAATGAACGTACTGTGTTTTTACTGTAGCTGTATTTCTGGTGGCCTTTGGCTGGTGAGCGTCAACAAAACCAAGTTGCATTGAAGAAGAAGAGAAGCCTTCGCAAATATAAAAACTGCCAGAAGACAGGCTCATTTTAGAACAATTGCATATTGTAGTGGTAGATGCTAAACAATAGCATGTTATTTTAATAGTGGTTTTCTTCTGTTGCGCGTGAAGAATGAACATAAATAGGTATTTGTGATGTATGTAATAAGGCAAATGGAGTACATTGTAGAATATTATCTTACTTTGTAAATGGAAGTAATACTGAGGTACTTAATATTTTAGTTAAATGAGATTATTTCAGACATTTTATAATTTGATCTTAAAAAACTGAGGATAGAAATATGGTATATATTATTCTCGAAATGGGAAAATATACTTATCACATAAAGCATAAACTGACAGTGGTAGATTACTTCCTGTTTCATTTTGTATTTAATGTGGTGCATTCTTAAATTTACTTCTATTGAATTTCTCATATTTATCATTCATAGTCTAGGTGTTGCTACTTGTATCAGTAATATGTTTTCAGTTTTAAAATGCTTTCAGTTTTAAAAATTCAATTTTAGGGGTTACAATTTTGTCATGGATACATATACTTAGTTCCAGAAGCCTACACTTAAATGTGATGCATATTTATTTTCCAGAAAAAAAATTGAAAAATATTAGTTAATACTTGTTTTTAGAATGATTTTAACAATCATTAAATATTCCTCAGGCAGAAACAATATTGTGTCAGGAGGAAGAAGACAGTCTTTTCAAAGAGCACAGGAATTTTAAATTAATTTAGAGGAAAAAATTCATAAACACCAAGTAAGGAAAATTCTAAAACAAACAAGTTGTAAGATTAAAAAGGTAGACATTTTTGGTATCAAGGAAAATCCCTCTAAACATGACTTTTGCACAAAGTTAAAGGCAAAAAAGTCAAAGGATAATCTTACTCTCCAGAATGTGTTTTTCTTATTAAGGAGAGAAAAATGATTTTATATTGACTATTTACTAACAGATATTCAGCTAAACGTATTAGGCAGGCTTGAGCATTCCTTGTGCTATTTATCTATGATTATTCTTTAATATATGACTTGCTCTGGTGCCATTTACATTTTCTTTATCTGTTTGCTCATTTGTATTGTCTTGCATTTATTCAGGAAATGCAAGTGGCTGATGAAACCATAAAACATTGTTCACCGATTGCGACTAATGAATAAAAGAGTTCAGTGCAAATGTGAGCAGGGATATTGTTTTCTACAAGATTCATAAATGTAAATACTTGAAAAGGAAATTGAAAAATGTAGCAGCTAAGTGAAGCATGTTTCTGGAGGCTTTCTTTTGTATTGCCATTCTGAAGTATCTCTATATCAATCAAGATACCAGCCCTGTTGAAATCCATTAGATATCATACTTCATGCAAAACATTATTCTTTTTTTGGCAGTGGTAATAATCTTTGTTCCTTAAAGAGAATTTGGAAATGGATTTTTATGATAAAGGCATTGGCCCACTTGAGAACACTACTTGATTCAAAGTGTTTATGAAAGTATTTTTAATAACTCTAAAATTCATAGGAAAGCAAGTGAGAAGCCAGAGAAATCGGAAGGTGAGGAAATCAATCAGTAGGTGTACATGGGAACATTAATGATTGCCTTTCCAGAAATTTAGTGCATGAACAATCAAGAACATTGTCAGTTCTTTGAAGCTTCCCTCCTAAATATATCATCCCTCATAACAGGAAATATAATACATATTTTATATAGATGTTTAGATTTTAAATAAAGTAGTGCAGGTGGAATAGTTTTTGTCTAGCAGTTACTCTACGATATTTTGATTTATCTGTATAGAATGTCCAAAGACTTTGACTTAATCGATAAAAGGAAGTAAAATTGGTTCTAGCATTTCCTTTTTTTTCTTAATGTTTACTTGTCTTTGAGACAGAGAGACAGAGCATGAGCAGAGGAGGGGTGGAGAGAGAGAGGGAGACACAGAATCCGAGGCAGACCCCAGGCTCCGAGTTGTCAGCACAGAGCCCGACGCCGGGCTCCAACGAACTTACCAGCTATGAGATCATGACCTGAGCCTAAGTCAGACCCTCAACCGACTGAGCCACCCAGGCGCCCCTGGTTCTAGCATTTTCAACTGAAAACTTAATTAGTTGTCTGATAATTAGGTAGATAAAAAGTGTGATAATCAAATTCAATAATGGAGCTCCCCAAATAGATTGATCAAAGAGAGATTTCTTTTGCTACTTCACAGCCTATTAGAGTTTAAGTGCAAATGTAGCAGGAAAGATCACCAGAGGAAACTAATCTAGGATTGAGGATTCTGGCTCTGCCTCATTCTGTCCCATACCTGTGCAACGTGTTGCTCACTTCGAATACGCCCCCGGAATGTCATATTGTCACTGTATCCATGTAAAGGGTCTTTGACATTGGAACCCTCCTCTCTTATTTCTGAAAAATAGTATATTCAAAGTTATTCCTTTGCTTCTTTTTCTCAACTCCTAATGGTGTTCACTTCAAAGAGATAAAATGTTCATCAAAACTCCTTAGTGTCTCTGGATTTCTATTTTAGATTCATCTGTAGATTTTTGCTCAAATTGTGTGACAATAAATGCTAGTCTGTCCCGTATGAGAGGCAGAATTGAAAAGCATCTTACAGTCTCTGATGATTAAATTAAAGCCTTTGATTAGGAACAAATGTGCTAGTTGGTTTAAAAGCCCCAATAAACTTGAGTTTATACATTTGAAATTAACATTTGTCTCTAATCCTGTTGATCTCCCAACCTTGTTTGTGCTAAATATGGGTCTATCTTCAAGTTAATGCATAAATTTATACTCTGTGGACTTAAATTAGATGCCAAATAACTTCAAAAGCTAAAATTAATTGCAAAAATGAAAAGAAGACACACATCAAAGATTCACTTTTAAAGTTGATATCTACATAGCATTTTATACCCGTTTAAAACTGTTAGCTTATCCTGTATTTAGCCTCCCTAACAATTAAAAGCTTGATATACTACTGTAAGGGTGCACTTGTGGGTAAGAATGGTGTGTACCATCAAATCTTTCTTATCCTGGGGGCGCCTGGGTGGCGCAGTCGGTTAAGCGTCCGACTTCAGCCAGGTCACGATCTCGCGGTCTGTGAGTTCGAGCCCCAAGTCAGGCTCTGGGCTGATGGCTCGGAGCCTGGAGCCTGTTTCCGATTCTGTGTCTCCCTCTCTCTCTGCCCCTCCCCCGTTCATGCTCTGTCTCTCTCTGTCCCAAAAATAAATAAAAAACATTGAAAAAAAAAATTAAAAAAAAAAAAAATCTTTCTTATCCTGAATACTTTAAAACAAAAATGTGTTATGAAATTTTTGATACCCAATTTTTACTCCCAAAGTTTAAAAGTTATTTTTATGAAATACCAAATAAACACCTAATATTTTTAATTGTGATCCGGTTTAGTGCTCAGAAAAAGAAAAAAAAATATTAACTGAACCAGAGAAATTTAATTTTGTGTTGGGTGAATTATATATAGAATTTTGTAATTTAAATATTCTTAGACATTTACGTATTTCTTTTTTATGATTACATTATAAAACAAACAAACAGGGGCACCTGGATGGCTCAGTCGGTTGAGCGTCCGACTTCAGCTCAGGTCATGATCTCGCGGTCTATGAGTTCGAGCCTCGTGTAGGGCTCTGTGCTGACAGCTCAGAGCCTAGAGCCTGCTTTAGATTCTGTGCCCCCCTCTCTCTCTGCCCCACCCCTGCTTGTGCTCTGTCTCTCTCTGTCTTTCAAAAATGAATAAACATAAAAAAATAAAACAAACAAATATTTTCAAGTAGAATTTTTTCTTTAACCCTAGGGACAATAATAATTTATATTTTTAGAGGGAGACCATTCTTATTACTAACCTTTCTTACAAGGTATACAGTTTATTTTCATTTTAAACAAGAGATAATCTCTTTATAAAATATCTCTTTATAAAAATTATAAAATTATAAAATATAAAATAAATAAATAAAATAAAGTAAATAAAATTATAAAATATCTGTTTATAAAAATATCCAAGGGGGGGCCTGGATGACTCAGCCAATTAAGCATCTGACTTGATTTTGGCTCAAGTCATGATATCACTGTTCATGAGTTCAAACCCTGCATCTGGGTCCACTCTGACAGTGTAGAGCCTGCTTGGGATTTTCTCTTTCCCCTCTCTCTCTCTGCCCCATGCTCGCTCTCTCTTTCTCTCTCTTTTAAGTTTAAGTAAACTTAATTTTTTTTTAAATTTATTCATTTTTGAAAGGCAGAGAGAGACAGAGCACGAATGGGGAGGGGCAGAGAGAGAGACAAACACAGAATCTGAAGCAGGCTCCAGGCTCTGAGCCATCAGCACAGAGCCCGACATGGGGCTGGAGCTCACAGACCACGAGATCATGAGTTCAGCCCAAATCAGCCGCTTAACCAACTGAGCCACCCAGGTGCCCCTAAGTTTAAGTACACTTTAAAAAATACATATCTAAGAAGTTTAGTAAAGAATCTGGGTTTCTTTGCCTTAGTAATGTCAAATATTTATGTGAAAATAGATGGTCATACAATTCAAATTTTAGGCAGATGTTGAGTATAGTAAAAAAGCAATTTGAGGTACATATTATTTGTGGGGCAGTTTATTCCTTTTTCGTTATTTGTGGCATAGTAATGTAAATTTTCTGACGAAAAAATCCAATGGAAACTTCAACATATACCATTATTACATTAGAGAACATCTTTTTTTTTTTTTTTTATAGTGGGGAAGAAATAAAATTTCAATTCTGCACTATAACTTTGTTGTAGGATTTTAGAATAGATGGAATTAGGTCAGATGCCAAAGTCACTTTTTAGATATATATTATTAACATGTGTTTATTCTTTATAGCTGTAATAATAAGAAATTTCATTTTTCTTAACTTTTTTGTTTGTTAAGTATTTTCATATCTACTATCCTATGACTGATATATATATATATATATATATATATATATATATATATATATGTATATATATGTATAGCCTAGTTAAATAAGTAGGGCTGGTACCAAAAATTGGCATATGCTCATTAAATATTAATTTTTAGAATCATTATTCAGAAGAAGAATTCAAATACATCACTCATATAGTGGGGTGTGGTGACTCATTTTTTAATTGTTTATTACCTCTAGAATATTTAAAATAATCTTTTTTGGTTGGATTGTGTCCCATGAAAAGATATGCTGAAGTCCTAGTCCCTAGTACCTTTGACTCTGATCTTATTTGGAAGTAGGAGCCCACAGGTATCATTAGTCAAGATGAACTGATGCTGGAATAGGAATGTGATGTACTTATTAGAAGACAGTCCTATGAACACGCAGATACATGGGGATGATGGCATGTGAAGGTAGAGAATTGGAATGAGTATCTACAAGCCAAGGAATGTCAAAGAATGTCAGCAAATGGACCAGAAGCTAGGAATAGACAAAGAAGGATCCTCTATGGGTCTCAGAGGCAGCAAAGTATTGGTGACACATTGATTTCAAACTTTTAGCCTCTAGAGCTGTGAGACAATTAATTTCTATTGTTTTAAGCCCCCCAGATTGTGGTACTCCATTAGAGCAGCCCTAGGAACTTAGAAATAACTCCAAAATAACTTAGGTAAGCTTTCTACTTAATACTTTGCATTTCTCTGTCATAGCTCTTATCACAATTTATTTTAATATTTCTTTCTCTCTCGTTGAAAGAGTCTAATCTCCATCTGAATAGAAACCACTCTTATTCTTCATCACTTGTAAATAGAGGATCCAAAATATACATTTAGTGAATATTTGAAAAGTTCATAGTATCTCAAATATTGTCACTGGATATCACACAGGGTATCACACACAATATCACTTCTCAAAAAAAATTAAGTAATAATTTCTGAATGGTATTTTAGAAAGAAAAAGAAGAAGTGGAGAGCCCAGGTGGCTTAGTCGGTTAAGCATCTGGCTCTTGGTTTTGGCTCAGGTCATGATCTCACGGTTTTGTCAGTTTGATCCCCACATCTGGCTCCGTGCTGACAGGGCAGAGTCTGCTTAAGATTCTCTCTCTCCCTCTCTCTCTGCCCCTCCCCCACTTGTGCTGTCTTTCTCTCAAAAAGAAATAAATAAAAAATAATTAAAAATTAAAAAAAAATTAAAAAAAGAAAAAGAAGAAGCAATGGAAATATATCTTTCACATAATGGAAGCTGAGGGCTTGACTTTGGACAACTATCAGCTGTTACTTAACTGTATCAATATCCCTACCTATTGGTAACCAAAGCAAGTGGACCAAGTTGGAAAGATCAAGGTCAATTGGATAAATTGACTACCTCAATTATGGACATATACTAATCTATGGGACAGTATTATGAAGTATGGATTTCTTTCTTTTCTTTTTTGAGAGAGTGAGATTATGAGTGGGGGAGGGACAGAGGGAGAGGGAGAGAATCCCAAGCAGGCTCCACACCCAGTGAGGAGCCCAGCACAGGGCTCAATCTCATGACCCTGACATGATGACCCAAGTCAAAATCAAGAGTGGGGGGCTTAACTGACTGAACCACCCAAGCACCTCTGGAGTATGGTTTCCCGCAAGCTAATACACAGTGTGTATAAAATGAATGTATCTTGGGGCACCTGGGTGGCTCAGTCGGTTAAGCATCCGACTTCAACTCAGGTCACAATCTCATGGTCTGTGAGTTCGAGCCCCACGTTGGGCTCTGGGCTGATGGCTGAGAGCATGGAGCCTGCTTCAGATTCTGTGTCTCCCTCTCTCTCTGCCCCTCCCCTGTTCATGCTCTGTCTCTCTCTGTCTCAAAAATAAATAAACGTTAAATAAAATAAAATAAAATGAATGTATCTCTAGATAGTATCTACAGAGCTTTAAATTTTTATTGTAGCATAATTCAGTAGTTGCTTTCTAATTCATGTAAATGGGAAGAAAAAAGAAAATCATTCAAATTAGAAACATTAGAATTTTAGGCTAAATTCTAAACAATATGGAATAACTCAACCAAGCTTTCTTAGTACAACAAACATTGCTAAGGGACTGGACTTAAGGCTGTTTATTGTTGTTTTTTTAATCTCAGTTCATTTTTTTGCCACTTACATTTGTGTGTGTTGTCTCTAATGTAGGAAGTTGGTCACAACTTGTTTAATAAGAGAATACATAAAATAAACTAATGGTATAATTACAAAAAGAATGAAACTCAATAAAATCCAGCAAAATGGTATTAACAAAAACAGTTAAACTGAGTTCCCCTTCTGGTTGGAATGTAGAAGATAGTAAAAGATTGTCCCTCCTACTAAAGTAATAGATAATTACAGGATAAACAACAACAACAACAAAAAACAATTTCTTTAAAGCCTTTGAACAATGTTGGACATAATGATATCTAAAATAACTAAATTATAGAGTCACATAAACACTTTTTAGTGACAAAGATCACTTTTATCCCTAGGGCCAATGGCTGAGGTAGCACACATGGGGTTCTGCTCCAACAAGAGCCCAGAAAGTTGTCCCTCCTGTTCTTACCATGAAAAAGAAGGCAGAAAAAAACCTAAATCAGTGACTCTTTTTAGATCTGTCAGACAATTGAGGTCACAGGGAAAATCATCACATGGCAAACTGGAGAATCATCATCAAGATCAGTTTATTATAAACTGGTAGGAACACAAATATGCCTCCTGAATGAATTACTAGAGGCTGAATGTGGATTAACTGGAGAGTGGAAAACTCCTATTAGTGGGAAGAACTCCACATTTTTGTGAGTTTTACCTCCAGGGACCCCACCAGGTACTCACAATAAAGATCACAGAAAAATCCCACCTTTCTGGTCACGGTGGGTGGGGGGGGGGAGGCATTGGTAAATGTTTTGCCATATGGTTAATCAGAGAATTCTCCATGACAAAGGCTTACTTTCCCAGGGAAACTACTAGATCTTATCTACTTGGGTGAAGAACCATTTTCAGAGTCTATTCTCCTCTTTCCATCCTGTCTCACCTAAATTTGGAAATAATGCTTCAAAGCACCTTTGACAGTTTCAGCCCAGGGACTCAGATCCACTAAAAGACTGATATTTAATCATAAGTTTATAGAATGCTTACCCTCTGCCACACCTTACTTAACATTACATCTATTAAGGTAGGAGTTGTTGGAGTAATAGTAAGAGACTATACAAAAAAGGAAAAATAAAAGTAAGCAACAACAAATACATAAAGAAGCTAAAGCCTCTGGCTGCTATGGATCTAGCAAACCTAATCCAGTTTAGAGCCACATGGCCACATTTAGGAAACCTCACATTAAAGGCCTATTTTCTTCAATCCTTTACCTAATTCTCATGTGTATCTTTTTTGCATTCTTACTTTCTCTGAAATATAACTGGAGTGACTTATATACAAAGTGTGCAATATATTAAAAAACCATGAAAGCATGGGAGTAATATTCAGTTAACTCAAAAGAAGGGAGTAAAGGAAGAACAAAAGAACAAAAATACAAGGAAAAAGAAAACAACTAGACATAAACCCAACTTTTTCAATAATTACATTAAATAAAAGATTAAGCACCATCAATTAAAAGGCAGAAGAGGACAGACTGGATGCAATATCCAACTATATGTTATGTATAAGATCCACACTTGAAAGTAAAAGAAAATAAAAATGTATTCTGTAATTAGTAAGCACAAGAAAGATAGTGAGGCTCTAATAACATAAAGAAAAAAAAAAGACTTCAGTGTTAAAAGCATCCCAGACACATAGAAAAACAAATATTTTTATGAAAATGTGAATAATGAGAAAGTGAAACTTCTCATAAAGACAGGATAATCCGAAGTACCTATTCAGTTAATAACACACCTTCAAAATGTAAGAATGCAAGCAGGGATTAAGACTAAAGGACAAAACAGACCAATCAAATATACTTACAGATGTTATTATAATTTTTGTAATAATCATCCATGTTGTATGTAATTAAAGATGATCTTAGGACATGAAATCATTATTAATACAAGAAAAAAAATGATGAACTGTACTCAAAAAAGTTTTAAACTTCTCAATAAAAGACACTGGAAATGAAAAGGAAATGAAAAGGCAAGGCACAGAATAGGAAGAAGCACACCCATCACTTGTAACTGACAAGACTTTAGTGCTGATATATATATAAAACTCCTACAAATGAATAATAAAAAGACAAATAATGTGAAAAATAACTGAGTAGCCACTTCAGAAAAGCATGCCTACGAATGTCCAATGAGGAAATAAAAAGTGTCCAAAGCCAGCAACCAATGGGGAAATACCAGTCATTCACTTATGGGGCAGCTAAAATCAAAGACTGAAAGTAACAAACGTTGTCAAGGATGCAAAGCAACTCGAGTTCTACATTGTAGGTGAAAGTGTGAGATGGAAAACCACTTTGGTAAAGTGTTGTAGCATTTACCTATAAAGTTAAATATAATTATTCTGTAACTGAGGACTTCTACTCATAGATATCTACTCAAGTAAAGAAAACCTATGTACCCTCAAAAAATTTGTATAATAGTAATATTTAAAGTTGATCTACTAATAATAGAAAAAGATCAGAAATAATACAAATGCCTATTAATAAGTTAATGGATATTCAAAGTGTGCTTTAGCCAAACAACGGAAAATCATCTACTTTGTTGTATGTGATGAAAAAGCAATAAGTATAAGCAGTAAGAAGGAACAAACTGGTGATGCAAATAAATGGATATATTTCAAATAATTAAGTTGAGCACATGGAATGACACAAATAATATATATGAATATATAAAATTCAGAACATAATATATAATATGAATATATTATGTATATATGTATGAAGTTTTTCAAACAAGCAAAATGAAGATACAGTGATTTAATTCAGATTGGTGGTTGCCTGTAGGCTGGTGACTGATTATAGGTCTGCACGAGAACTTCCTGGGATGATAAAAATTATTCCTCTATTTTGTTTTGGTTGGTAGTTAAAAGGGTGTAGGATTGTTGAAAATCTTTGATAGATTTAAAACAGGCATTTTATTGCATGTCAATTATTCTTTAATAATTTTTTTTAAATTTTTTTATGTTTTTATTATATTTTTGAGAGAGAGCATGAGCAGGGGAGGTGCAGAGAGAAAGAGAGACACAGAATCCAGAATCTGAAACAGGCTCCAGGCTATGAATAACATTTAGAATATAAGACAAAATTTAGTATTTTGGCATTATATTTGTTAACATGAAATTTTCATTTAAAACTTTATTAAAATGTTCCTCTTCTTTATGTTTTTTTTTTTTTTAATGCCAGGGTTCTTAGAATATATCATGTAATCAGAGCACTCCCTTTACATGATATATATTTTTTTCCTGCCATTTCCATGTCGGATACATCTTTATAAAACGGAAGGTATCTCCAGAGGCTTTATAATCCAGTGCTGTGCTCTCAGGCAGGGCTACAAACTGAGCCACTAAAACAGATGGCTGTCTGGCTTATTCTTACTGATGTTCAGAGAAAGACATTATATAAATTCCCTTGGTAATGCACTTTTGTGTTTAAACAACCTTAATGTCAATAAGTTGTTTCTTACATCTAACCTGACTCTCCCTTTCTCAAACATAAGTTTCACATGCTTTTGTTTTATTCTCAGTGGAGCAAGAGAACAGATGGCCAGTATCTTCCTTTGAAAAACAATTCATGCACTTAAAGACAGTTGCTAACAAGACCCTTATTTAATCTTAAATTTAATTGTTTCAATTCACATAATGGAAAAGATGGATCTTCTTTCAAGTTCATCTAGGCTAACACCCGAAGTTTATGGCATGGAATTTTATCTTGTAAGGTGTTCAATTAATAGAAATTTTTTACATCAGTAAATTTGTTAGTAATATTTGATAACATACTTTTCTTGGAGACTTATAGTACTTTTTCCCATATTAATATCTTAGAGAAACTCTGATGAAAGAAGTCTATTTAAATATGCTTATTCAAATATTTTCAAATGTTCCCTTCTAGCACCTTCTAGTTTACTGCAAATCACTAGTTAATACTCACAGAAAACTGTTTATATCATGACATTCTACTTTTATTCTCATTACATTCCTTTAAAGATTAAGAAATCTAGAGCCTCTCAAAGAGGTAACAATTACATAGCTCTTTAAATATGTAATTTGTATATATTTTAGATGGCCTGCTCTATAAATACATCTATAAATTAACCATCTTAAGAATAGCCAGAAAAACTCAACAAATATGTAAAAATAATATCTTTCAAATTCTCAGAAAACTGCTGTGACATAGTAAAAAATCTGGAGCACAATAAAAAATAACAAGGCATAAGGGAAGACAATACCTTTCCAAAAAACAGACAAAAGAGACAATACGAAGATAGAGGTAAAGCTAATGAAATGATTAGATTATGACTTCTAAATAAATACAATTAAATATTTCAGTAATTGAGTGACTAGATAAAAAATTGGGGGCAAATAAATGGAAACTTAAAATGATTCTAATACAAATTATAATAATTAAACAATCTGAAATTAATAACTTAATTTATGGATTTAATAGTAGATTAAACCCAGCTAGAGAGAAAGAAAACATATATGTTTACTAGTTTATTTCTAGAAAACACAAAATGATGGGAAATATAGAAAAACTAAGAAATATAATTTTTTTTTAACGTTTATTTATTTTTGAGACAGACAGAGACACAGCATGAACGGGGGAGGGGCCGAGAGAGAGGGAGACACAGAATCGGAAGCAGGCTCCAGGCTCTGAGCCGGCAGCCCAGAGCCCGACGCGGGGCTCGAACTCGCGGACCGCGAGATCGTGACCTGAGCTGAAGTCGGACGCTTAACCGACTGAGCCACCCAGGCGCCCCAAAACTAAGAAATATAAAATACTTTAAAAGTATAATATCTTTTAGCATCTAATCATACAATTATATTTCCCAAAGATGAGGATAGGGAGAATGTAGACACAAGTAAATTGGAAGAGATAACAAATCAGAGATTTTTAAAATTGATGAAACACATTAAGTCATTATTTCAAGAATCACTATAAAATTTAACAGCATTAAATTATTAGCAAATGAACAAACACACATATAATAACAAGTCATAGCATGCTAACCTTTTAAACCCCCCCAAAAGATAAGATATATTAAAAGCAGCCAGAAGAAAAATAGGTATTTTATATTTAAAGGAATAAAAATAAGAATTCTAGCTAATTTCTCAATATAAAAATGGGAGCTAGCATAAAATGGTATATTCTATTGAGAATGCTTTAAGAAAATATCTGCTAATCTAGAATCAACATCGAGTCAAATTATATGTCAATAATGAAGACATTTCCGGACAAAGTAAAACAGTAAGAATTTATTCAATAGTGATAGAAGACTCTTCTGCAGGCAAAAGAATTATTGCATTTAGGTTTATGATGCAGGAGGAAATGATCTGTAAATATAAAATTAAGACAATAGTAAATATGGTGGCATATCTAATTGATTACTGACGATAAACAAAAATGATATTTGAGACCCTAAATTATATATCAAATGAATACACAAAACATTTATTAAGAAAAAATAAATACATATTAAGTTTTCTAATTAACCCATGCATTGCCCAGGAAATGAAGAAGTACCATTTTGTATAATATTTTAATAAATGAAGGAAGTCTGTTGAAATGTCTAGGGTAAACACTTATTTAATAGTAAAGTGATGCCTAATTAATAAGTTAATAGCAAGGAACATAAAATAATTTTTTAAATAATGAGTCCAGGGCACCTGGTTGGCTCAATTGGTTAAGTGTCCTACTCTTAGTTTTGGTTCAGGTCACGATCTCATGGTTTGAGAGTTTAAGCCCCGCATCAGGCTCCATACTGATTGCGTGGAGCCTGGTTGGGATTCTGTCTCCCTCTCTCTCTGCCCCTTCCCTGCTTGCTCTCTACCTCTCTTTCTGAAAAAAAAACAAATAAATAAACATCCAAAAATAATAACATAACATAACATAACATAAAAAATAAAGAATCCAAATCTAGTGCAATTCTATTCAACATTCTCACAGAGGGTTTTCTGGAGATGGGCAAATTAATTCCATATTTGCAATGGAAACAAAAGGCAAAGACTATCGGGACCAGGATGCCTGGGTGGCTCAGTTGTTTGAGCCTCTGACTTCAGCTCGGATCATGATCTCCCGGTTCATGAGTTCAAGCATTGTTTTGGGCTCTGTGCTAACAGCTGGGATTCTGTGCCTACCTCTCTCCGTCCCTCCTCCACTCACACTCTGTCTCTGTGTCTCAAAAATGAATTAATGTTAAAAAAAAATATAAAGTTAGCCAGGGTAATACTGAAGGAGTAAAGCACATACGTTCGAAGTGTTACTCTAATGTATAAAGTTCTCCAAGGTAACAGCTGGCTACCAATATTATGTTTTAAGATTTTTAGTGGAATTGATGAATAATATCCTTCTTATTGATTTATTACTATAAATATTGGACTTATTCCAATGTATGTTGAAACATTTTTAGATGGAAACTCATGGAACATTTAAGTCACACTGAGGCAAGCCACAGGGATTGTTTTTGATCACTCTGAAGTCCCATGCTGACCTATGCAATCAAAGAGATTCTTTCCATCTTTGTGCTCCATCATGAGTAGTGTTGCATTTATCACACCTACCAATGATGATATTTTAAACTTTTCAAATACTATTTGTCTGTTTTTAATGGAGAGCTTATTGTTTTCTAAGAAACATGAAATGCTTAAACTATTTAATTCATTCCATTTCATAAATATTATAAAATTTATATTTGCATCCCCAACCAATGAGTAATTATTCTGAATTTTAAATTATTTGAAAAATAGTTTTTTCTGGTAACAAAGTTGAAATAAATGTTCTGTACATATGCAAAAACTCAGGAGATACATCTATATACACACCCTTGCTTATATTTATATACATAAAGTATATAAATAGTACACATGTTTACATATAGAGTATATAACTCTGCTATATATATATCCAAATTGTTCATTAAAAGTGATTGTAGGGGCCCCTGGGTGGCTCACTCAGTTGAACTTCCAACTCTTGATTTCGGCTCAGGTCATGATCCTAGAGTCGTAGGATTGAGTCATGCATCTGGCTCCATGCTAAGCATGGAGTCCACTTAAGATTTTCTCTCTCTCTCTCTCTCTGTTCTCCTCCCTGCCTCTCTCTCTCTCTCTCTCTCTCTTTCTCTCTCTCTCTTTCTCAAATTAAAACAAGAAAACCCTTGCCAACGAACATTCCCATATCTTTGTCAGCACTTGATGATGTTCTCAGATTTTTAAATTACTGCCTTTCTAATGGGTTGGAGCTGCCAAATTTTGGTTGTTTTGTGTTCTATTTCTCTGATGATTCCTACTGAGCTTAATTTGATTTTGTCTGGGTATATTGACAAATAAGATTTGCTTTTCCTTGACTTTCCTCTTCACTTTTATTGTCAATTATTATGGGGGCGGGTTCTAACAGAAAACTGATGTATACTCAAATGAGATAACTGAGGAGTTTAAGAAAAGACCACTTTACACAGACATGGGCAGTGTTCAGGCAAATCAACAAGAAGTGTTGAAGCACCCTGGGGCTAAAAACATCAAGGGAGTTGTTGATACTAGAGTATCTGATAGAGAAAGTGATTTCTAGAACATGCATGGAAAGAGGAGTTATAGGAGATGTCTGCCTTACAGATGATGTGCCGTTGGTAGAGGGATGCACTTAACACAATGTGTCCAAGAAGGCAGGTAGTCAGAAACGTAACTTCCTCGTCCTCCTCTTCCCATTACCTTCCCATCTCCTGTTGATCGATGGATCCCATCGACCAAACCCAAATGTGAAGCTAGAAGTAAGGCATCACCTTGATAAAATATACAAAATTTAGTGTCCTGGGAAATGGAAAATGGTAGAGAGATGAGGAATAATTGGAAAGAAGCAAATGGTCAATACCATAGTATCCTTTATATTTGTTTGTTGTTGTTATTGTTGTTGTTGTTTATTTGGTTGGTTTTCTATTTTTTTAATTAAAAAAATTAAATTGAGTATAATGTTTCTTTGGTGATATGTTTCAAATGTGTCTTCTCATTTCAAATTTGTACATCCTTTTGAATGCAGTTAAATTATTAATTGCAAAATTTTAAACTTTATGGATGCAGAAAATTTTGCATTAACTGCTGCATTCTAAGCATCTGTAAGAATTTCTGTAACAGGGCAATTGTTTAATATTTGTTGAATGAATGAATAAATGAATATTTTTTCTTTAGGCTTTTTTCTGTTCCTGTATTATTTTAAATCTTTTCATATAGTGAGATATAGTGAGAATATCAATGAGGTAATTCTTCTATATTTTTATTTATTTTATTTTTCTTATTTATATATTAATCCACTTGGAATTTTATACTATATGATATGAAGTAGGGATTCAATTGTGTATATATGTATTTATGTGATATATATGTATGTTTATATATGTATATTTGTATGTGATAGATATTTCACACTCAATTTACTAATATGTAATGTCTCTTACATCACATGTCATATGTGACTATAGCAAATAACTATATGTATTTATTTCTCTATCTCACTGGTTAGCAGTTTATACTTTTGTCAAAATTATATTCTCAGTTCTAATGTGATTCTCTCTCGTTGGTTAGACATACTGGATTTTTACAATTAATTTTGTCTTCTATATGAATTTTGGAGTCATTTTCTCAAGTTCTATAAAATATCTCATTAATGTATTCATAGATTGGCACTGGATTTATAAGTTAACTACAAAAAAGGACATCTTTATAATTTTGATTCTTCCTAGACATACTTTTTGTTCTTTAACAATAGTCTGTAATTTTCAATATTAAGGTCTTCTACAACTTTGGTTGACTTTATTCTTTAGTATCTACAAAAATTTTTTTAAAAGACATTATACTTAATATTGAAATTCACTAGCATCCCTACTAATGTTAGGAACAATGTAAGTATGTGAATTGTTATTCCGACTATTCAATTTTGTACTGGATGTCCTCATCACTAAGTAAGGCAGAAGCCAGATATTAGATTCCATATGAATTTGAAAGAACATTAAAAACTTGTGCTTACTTCTATATAATGTAATTGTTTTGATAATGTAGTTATTTATATAGAAATTTCAACATAATCTATGAATGACCAGATAATAAAACAATTTAATAAGAATGTTGTATAAAAATATTAACAGTGTTCTTTACAGCAGAGATTACCAAGTAAGAAAAAAAAAAAGAATATGGTACAAACAATCCTACTCACAAGGGTCTCTTTTTTCTCTTCTAAAATATGATATAATGTGTTTAAGGATGTGTAGAATTTTATTGATTTTCTCCTGTGTTAAAAATTTTATTCTGCATATACCATGTATTTTTAAGCCCTGAAAATATCTGATATTTATTTCTATTTCAATATTTCATATTTTTATTCAGAATGTCTTTTGCTTTTATGTCATCACCAAATGTTATCCTAATGCTTATTATCCTTACTCTTGTTATTTTATGTTGTTGTCATTTCTTCCTGAATTCTTGCAGATAGTTTTCAGTTTTCCACCATTATATTAATTCCACTTTCCACTGTCAGAATTTTGTTCTTTTTGTTTCCAAGGTAGCTTTCATTCCTGTTACTATCTTTTTGGGGGGAAGCAGCGGGGGAAGACTTTGCAGTTATATTTATCCTGCTCTTTGTTCCATTGCATAAATACTATTTGGTCACTTCAAATGTGGCCAGTAGCAAAGACTTAATTCACTTAAATATCATTCTCTTTTTGGATTTCAACTTGTGCTTTTAATCTCAATTTTCCTATTTATTTATTTATTTATTTATTTATTTTTTTTTAATTTTTATTTTTGGGACAGAGAGAGACAGAGCATGAACGGGGGAGGGGCAGAGAGAGAGGGAGACACAGAATCGGAAACAGGCTCCAGGCTCCGAGCCATCAGCCCAGAGCCTGACGCGGGGCTCGAACTCACGGACCGCGAGATC
This sequence comes from Neofelis nebulosa, assembly GCF_028018385.1. Taxonomy (NCBI): domain Eukaryota; kingdom Metazoa; phylum Chordata; class Mammalia; order Carnivora; family Felidae; genus Neofelis; species Neofelis nebulosa. Next base: position 92,471,370 of record NC_080784.1, on the reverse strand, counting down.
GTGACCTGGCTGAAGTCGGACGCTTAACCGACTGCGCCACCCAGGCGCCCCTCAATTTTCCTATTTATATCTTCTTCTATCCCTTTTTTTTTCTTTTTATAGAACAATGTTACACAATCGTAAAACATATTTAATTTTCTGTAATATATAATCCTATTTCATAGACCTATTTTTCTTCTAACTCCTCAGGAAAATTTCTTTTATCCTTTTTTTTTCCTGCTTTCCCAATAGTATTTATGTCTGAATGATTATTTTCTCTTTTATCATAGGACAAGTTGCTTTTAACCTTGAGATATTGTGCGTCATCATATAGGATACCTATGTTGTCATGGACCCATTTTATTATCCACATTTGTGCTGGTGGGATAATGTTTTCAGATGTTCACATAAAAGCAGTCTGATATGTACAGCTTTCCTTTCCCAACATCTGGCAAATATCTAGTTTATGTAGATTTGCCAATGTGAGACAAAACTTAATCCCAACTCCTCCACCTGTCTCATAAAAAGGTACTTCATATATAGGATATAGAAAATGTGTCTGCCTTAAATCATCCTGGCTTGCTTAAACATTTTTAACTTTTGAAAATCACTCTATACCTCACTTTGTAGTGTAACCTTTAATGTCTCCTCATCAAATCCCATTGGTTTACCTAGGAGTTTAATTGTTACACCTTAAAAGTCCTACAGCCAAATGTTTTCCAGAGTTTACATTTAAGAGTTCATCATCCTGCTGTCATCTTTGTGCAGGGACCACGCCAATCTCTGTATTGTTCCAATTCAAGTACAGGTGCTGCCCAAGGAGCACAACAGTTCATCATCTTTTCTATTCAAGTGGCAGAATCCGAGGCTGGGGTTTAACGGACTAAGGAAAAAGAGATGATCCTTTCACCTAATTCTTTTTTGGGATAACTTTCTTTAGTTTTCATTGGCATAGCATGGCATAGCAAGAGATGTTTTAAATCACTTATATTTCAGTTCAACTCTTTTCAATAGATATTACAGTTAGTGAAAATATCTACCAGATACTGGGAATCATTTACCAGTCCTTTTCAAAGACACCATAAGGAAATTTCATATTTTTCTTTGAATCCTTTATTGAGATTTTGAAACAGGTTGTGTCAGGGCTGACAGTTACATGCCATGCTCACTGTACAATCCTGCAGACTGATTTTGTATTGAAATGGTAACACCATTTAGAGTAAAATCTTAAGCATGGGAGATATTCTCTGAATGGATATTTAGAATCTCTCTCCTTTTGAATTCTCTCATGTTTGGTTTTCAGATCAGGTACTGGAAATCAACAGTTGTAGTGAATACCCAATCTGAGACTCACATTGCATAGCGAGTGATAGAAATAGATAACGACTGTCAGAAAGAAAAAGAGAAAGTGACAAAGTTGAATACTAAGGATAATTTACCTGGATATATACACTATTCATTCTAAAATAATAAGAGTAGATAGAGGGAACAAAGCTGTCTTGCTCTACCCATTTCCATGTACAGATCATATTAACCATATTCCAGTGTAAGACTCTAACAATGGGAAAAAGTTAAAATAGTTAAAATCTATTTAAAATACAAAAGCAAAAACTTTATCAGTGTATTTTCCCCTTGGAAGTATGGATTTTTTTTCTGCTTAATAAAACCTTAGACACATATGTCACACATAATTTAAAAATGGGTTTTTAAAATTTTTTTTAATGTTTTATTTATTTTTGAGACAGAGAGAGAGACACAGAGCATGAGCAGAGGAGGGGCAGAGAGAGAGGGAGACACAGAATTGGAAGCAGGCTCCAGGCTGTCAACACAGAGCCCGACACGGGGCTCGAACTCACGAACTAACTGTGAGATCATGACCTGAGCCGAAGTTGGATGCTCAACCAACTGAGCCACCCAGGCGCCCCAAAAATGGGTTTTTATGACATACCACCCAGCAACAATGTTGGTTTTTGTATGCTGTGTCCTAGATATAGAAAAATTGCTCACTAGAGGGAAAAAAATATATTTTTTGCTCTTATCATTAAAAAAACCCAAAAATTGAACTACATGAATTTTTCACATCTAAGATATATGTCATTGAAAAACTAAGGCCCTGAATTTTATTTCAATAATAAGGTTGTTGATGTAATTATAAATGGTATATTACTGAAAGAATATAAATTTATGCAAGTTTTTATGCATGTTTTTTCTTTGTGTCTGCTATGTCCTATTAGAAGGATTAACAAGAAATTACTTAGTATTGGTAGTATTTTCATGAAAACCCTTACGTTTCATGTTTTGATTGGCATAAATTTGTTTTTAGGATTGGATATGATGTCAGTTTTTGTTTCTTTTTTTTAAATTGTTTTAATGTTTATTTATTTTTGATACAGAGAGAGACAGAGCATGAATGGGGGAGGGGCAGAGAGAGGGGGAGACACAGAATCGGAAGCAGGCTCCAGGCTCTGAGCCATCAGCCCAGAGCCTCATGTGGGGCTTGAACTCACGAACCATGAGATCGTGACCTGAGCTGAAGTCGGATGCTCAACCGACTGAGCCACCCAGGCGCCCGTTTGTTTCTTTTTAAACTAAATTTAGTTTTAAAACACAATTCTTCATTATAACCATTAATGGGTCTAATAGTTTTATGATTATTGCTTTGCATATGAAGCTACTAGTAACTTTAAGTGATCAATAGCACTATTGGTTTAACCCAGGTTTGTACCTGTGCAAGTCTTAGAGGCTTCCCCACATCCATCCAGGTGCTCACAAAGGACCAAACCAAACAAGACCATTAAAGTTTTTCATTGATGAGTAATACCCGAGGGAGAAAACATGGGGTTCTTTTTTTTTTTTTTGAAGTCTAGAAGAAACTAACAAATATATACATGCATATACATATATATAATATATACTATATATATATGAATACTGATATACATATATGTATACAAACATGTTATTGAAGATAGACACATCCACTTAATTTTTTTTTTAATGTTTATCTTTATTTTTGAGACAGAGCATGAGCGGGGGAGGGGCAGAGAGAGAGGGAGACACAGAATCGGAAGCAGGGTCCAGGCTCTGAGCTGTCAGCACAAACCTTGAGGCGGGGCTCGAACCCAGGAAGTGGGAGATCATGACCTGAGCTGAAGGCCGGGAGTTTAACCGACTGAGCTGCCCAAGTGTCCGATGATTTATATAGATTTTCTAAATGAGATAAACTAATAAATTAAGGTAATTTATACTTCATAACCAGGTAACCCTTTTGCATTCATAATTGAATGATTTTAAGTTAGAAAAAAAGTATATATTTTAATGTTTATTTATTTTTGAGAGAAACAGAGAGCGCGCCCAGGCTCATGTGCATGAGTAGGGCAGGGGTAGAGAGTGAGAGGGAGACACAGAATCCAAGACAGGCTCCAGGCTCTGAGCTGTCAGCACAGAGACCTATGTGGGGCCGGAACTCACAACCAGCAAGATCATGTCCTGAGCCGAGTTCGGATACTTAACCAACTGAGCCACCCAGGCGCCACACAAATGAATATTTTTTAAATGCCCCACAGTTGGAATAAATACAAGAGCAAAGGTGTGTATTTAAAAAAAATAATATTTTTATTTATTTTTGAGAGAGGGAGAGAGACACAGCGTGAGCAGGGGAGGGGCAGAGAGAGAGGGAGACACAGAATCTGAAGCAGGCTCCAGGCTCTGAGCTGTCAGAGCCCGACTTGGGGCTTGAATTCACCAGCAATGAGATCATGACCTGGGCCAAAGTCGGAAGCATAACCCACTAAGCCACTCAGGCGCCCCACAAAGGTTTGTGTTTTTGAAACTATTTTAAATTATATTAAGTTGGTCTAAATCTTAAATTACAAATGTTTGAATATTTCAATGAATCTATCATTAGACTACTTTCGCTATTATCCCACTGGTTGAATACATGAATGGAACTCGTTTTTTTCTTTGAACAAAATTCTCTGCTCACCATCATCAAAGCAGTTCCCGTATGGAAAACTGCCTTTGTGTTTATAATACCTTTCAGGATTGTGTTCCTCTCACCTTGGCCTATTTCAAAATCCACATAAACCCCAGTTATATTCTAATTAAAAATTTGGGAACAAAATACAACGGAACAAAATTAATAAGTAACTATTTAAATTTTTCTTTTGTTTATTGGCACTCTTTGTTTTCACTCTACCTTTTTATGTTTTATTAGTATAAAAAACCTAATGGAGATCATTTAGAAAATGTAACAGCGTTTTAATACATCTATTGAATGCCTCAGCGGGCTTCTACCAATCAAGTTATGATACTCTAGAATTTAGACAGCCTTTTTTCTCTATTCCCATGGATTAACTAAACTGTAACTTTGTGTTAAATGACTGGATTGTTATATGGGGGATATTTTTACTTTAGGTCCACCTAAACTATTAAACTATCAACAAAAGTATTACTCATTAAAATTTTGTAAGAAAAAAGATTAATCTGCTTTGTTTTCAAGTCATAAATTTCAAGTAATTGACATCAATAGACTATTATGATAAACTTGTTGCCAGATGTTTTTGTCTACAGATGAACTCTGTTGCCAATATATAACTGCCTCACTCAGGTATCCTGGCAAAGAGCATCTCTGTTTTCATTTTGCTATTGCTTTGATACCCAATATTTATTTTCGACATTTAAAAAGTTTATGACATAATTTTGGAATATATTTTAAAAGAAAGACAATGATACAGATTTTAACAATATACATAGCTCCTTTATTGTATTAAGTGATACCAGGGATTTGGGGGCACTTTGTCTTTTAGCTCTAATGCAGGTAAAAATGAGTGATATCTCTTTGAGATGATGCCTACTTTTGCTCTTTCTTTATTGCTCTTTTATTATTTACATTTATAAAGTGAAATTAGTTTAGTCATTAAGGTCAAATTGTAAGATAAAGTAACATTGTACTTGAAAACAAAACGACTTGGTATTCCACTTTGAACTCAAATTCCTTTAAAGATCATTTCAATAGCAGCTCAGATTCTTGTTATGCCTTTTTTGCACCTTCTAGCTGATTCCAGCATAGACCTTTGTTTGTATTTCTTTGTATGCTTGTACATTATGGCCTCATAATGTCTTAATAAAATCATTTTGTATTCGTCAACAAATTTTCATTAGGTTGTAGGTATATAGTAGCTATGTTGAGCATGTAAAATCAATATTACTTGATACATATGTGCAGCTGCATAGAAAGATGCAGTGCAGTCGTAGGGAGAGAGACAGAGACAAAGACAGAGGCAGAGACAAAGACAGAGAAAGGAAGGAAAGGAGGGAGAAAAGGAGGAGAGGGAAGAGGATATTAAGAGAGAGAAAGAGTTGTTCAAAGTATGTAAAATCAATAGATGCTGAATTGACCCTGAACATCTTGAATTGTGGAAAACAGTGTTGGTAAAACATAATGCAATATGTGATATTGTCAACATAACTACATTATAGAGATAAATCTATTCAATATTTTCTACCTAACTTTGAGGGAAAGACAGAATCATCTTATATTTCCCCATGAACATGTCACATTTTTGCCTTTTGAAGCCTTCGTGCCTGTGTTCAACAGAGAATTTAGATAGCAGGAGCTAACTTTATTTTTAAAAGTTAAAACTCAAATATATTTCTTTTGAACGAGGTGGTTTGATAATATTAAGATATTTTCTTAATAATTACTTCATTTTCTCTGGTGACTCTATGACATGGAAATATTCCACCATAATATATTGTATTGACTTAGCCTGGTCAAGCAGCACAATTCAAATATTTGTATTGATGTAATGTATTTGTTTTATAATACCTGCCAATGAAATTAAATGTAGGGGTCAGAAAAAAAAATAATGCTCAGTTTTTAAGAATTCCTAACTTCTGTTAATAAAAAGTATTATGAAATCATGAGTTCTCAATGAAATTGTATCCAGAAAGATATTGCTTGTTCTGCAGAAAATGAGCAAAAACTATTTATCATACTGTATCATTATGAGTCAAAAATCTAAAAAAAGAATTCATGTGGTTGTTAAAATTTAAAAACTGAACAAGTTATAACCCTCTAAAATATTATGTGGAGAAATAGATTGTGTTTTATGATTCTAATTTTTAAAGTGAAAATGATATATTAGCTTGTGCGTTTGATAGACTTTGGAAGAAAAGTAATAAAATAATGATGACAATTATGAAAGTTATAGAAATAGTATTCATAATAATAATAATAATAATAATATTGCTGATGTCGATGAAGTATTTGGCCAGTTTGTAATAGATAAGTAACGCACACAGAAATGAACACACACATTTGCTTCCTTATAAATCAAGGCTATTTGATTTTATTGAGTTATATGGCAATGGGAGAACAAAAGATGACCTTCATACTTGTTAGAACTTTAGTTTTATGGAAATCTGGAATTAAAATTGAGTAGAACTTAGGAGAATAAAACATTCTCAAGACCACAGGAATATCAAGTATATACTAAGTTGGTTGAGCTATTTGACTAAACCTTTGATAAATCATTAACTTTCAAATTTTAAGTCCATTCTGTTATAAAACAGAAATAGAACAACTATTCCCTACTAGTTATTTTCTTTTGATTAAAATTAATATACAGTGAAAGCATAAAGACTAGAAAGCCCTCCTGAGATTGAAAGAATAATTATCCAAAAGACCATGGTTGGAATATTATTCAGCGCTATAAAGAAATGAACTATCAAGCCATGAAAAGACATTGAGGAAACCTAAATGCATGTTACTAAATGAAAGAAGCCAATCTTAAAAGGCTACATAAAGTACAATTCCAATTATGTGTGACAGTTTATGAAAGGCAGTAAAAATAACACTGGTTTCCAGAGGTGTGGGAAGGGAGAAGTGAAAAGGCAGGGCACAGAGGATTTTTAGGGCAGCGAAACAACTCTGTAGGATGCTGTAATGGTGGACATATGTGATTATACATCTACTCAAGCCTGTAGAATCTACAAGATCAAAAACAGGCTTTAATATAACCAGTGAACTTTGAGTGATAATGATGTGTCAACATAGGTTCATTGGTTGCAACAGATAACATCACTCTAGGACAGAATGTTCATAGGTGGAAAGGCTGAGTATGTGTGGGGCCAAGAGTATATGAGAAATCCCTGTACCTTCTGCTTAATTTTGCTGTGAACCTAAAACTGCTCTAAAGAACAAAGTCTATTAAAAAAAATTAGAGGAACATGGTAATCTCAGGAAGAAATGGGTCTTTAGTACCAATGGGCTGATACTCTGAAAAAGTGCTGAAAAAAGAACTGAGCTATAAAGCAATAACCTAGTAAGAGAAAGGGGAAAACCATTATCATGGTTGTTTTTCCCCTTTTATATCTTATGCATTAGGTGTGAAATTAGTTTTTAGAAAGCACTAGTTGAAAAATATTTATAAAGATAGATAGATACATAGATAGAAGATAGATGCAAAATTAGTTTTATCTCTTCTTTAATTATACATTTTATTTTATTACTATTTTATTATTTTCAATGCTACTTTGTACGTGTGATTATAACTTTTGGGTTTTCTAGAATTAATTAGAAAGATTTCTGGGGTGCCTGGGTGGCTCAGTTGGTTAAGCGTCCGACTTCGGCTCAGGTCATGATCTTGCAGCTCGTGAGTTCGAGCCCTGCATCTGGTTCTGCGCTGACAGCTCAGAGCCTGGAGCTTGCTTTGGATTCTGACTCCCTGTCTCTCTGCCCCTCCCCTGCTCATGCTCTGTCTCTCCCTGTCTCAAAAATAAATAAACATTAAAAAAATTAAAAAAAAAAAAAGAAATATTTCTTATGCTGGGGAAGCAGAGTAATGGGCTGAAAGTCAGAAGACAGTTATTCTTCTAGCTTCTTTGTTAGTAACTAAGTTTGTCTAGCCTTGATTATATTACTCAATGCTTCTGAGTTGATTTATTTCATTGTTTCACTGTGTTTGCAGAACCAAACTATACCATGCATTTTACCATGTTATGATGAGGATCACAAGTAGATACTTGATATATATGTATATAAATGTATAACTGTATACATGCAAGGATTTAGTTACTATAATTAGGTTTTGCAAGTAGCTTTGTGCTCTGGTGGCTTAATTGCATTGATATTATCTGGGCACTTACTACAATCTACTTCTTCCATGTCGGGCTGGGCTGGACATACAGTTAGCAATATGTCCAGGGTAAGCTCTTCAAATTTCATAAAAATGTCAACATTATAGTTGGTTCAGTACATGATCACAGCTTAGGAATTTGTCTTAATCAGAAACAAAATGTATTCACTTCAGATTTATACTTTGAAATCTATTCATGCATTAATGAATATTCATTGAGTGTTTATTATATGCAAACTAACATGTTAATCCTTGGGATACATCAGAAGACAATGTAAACACGGTTCTTGATCTCAGACTAATAATTGTATTCAATAATATGTGTTCTTAGAAATACACTTTGCTGGGGCGCCTGGGTGGCGCAGTCGGTTAAGCGTCCGACTTCAGCCAGGTCACGATCTCGCGGTCCGTGAGTTCGAGCCGAGCCCCGCGTCAGGCTCTGGGCTGATGGCTTGGAGCATGGAGCCCGCTTCAGATTCTGTGTCTCCCTCTCTCTCTCTGCCCCTCCCCCCTTCATGCTCTGTCTCTCTCTGTCCCAAAAATAAATAAAAGAAATACACTTTGCAAAAATTACAGTTTTTTCTCATTATAATTTGTTTTTCTCTACTTTTTATTGGAGCTGAGCATCTTTTTGTGCTTCATCGTTTTCGTAGGTCTTCTTGTGTGCATTTCATGTTAATAATCTTTTCCAATTTCTGTAGGATCATTGTCTTTTTCTTGTTTTTTAGGAGTTCTTTGTTGTCTGTGATTATGTACCCTCATCTTATATACCCAAACTTGCCTGCCGTTCATTTATTGATTGTGAGCATTGTGTGGATGATAAGGATCTACAAGTTTCATTCATTAGTTGACTAGTTCATGTAGAAGAAGGATTTTCTATTCAGAGAAAGGGGAAATAGAGAAGCAAGAAAGGGAAGGGAATTGGAGGTATGTGTGCTTCTCTTCCCTGTGTTTTCTTTTTGGAAAAAAACACTAGGAAAGTATCCCCATGAAGTGAGATTTGAAGGATGCACTCATGAGAATTTCTCTTTAATTTAGGAGCTGATTCTGGAAATAAAGAGTGGAAAACACTTTCTGTTCTGGAATTTTATTATTTATTTAAAAAAAAAATTTTTTAATGTTTATTTTATTATTTTTGAGACAGAGAGAGACAGAGCATGAACGGGGGAGGGGCAGAGAGAGAGGGAGACACAGAATCGGAAGCAGGCTCCAGGCTCCGAGCCATCAGCCCAGAGCCCGACGCGGGGCTCCAACTCACGGACCGCGAGATCGTGACCTGAGCCGAAGTCCGACGCTCAACCGACTGAGCCACCCAGGCGCCCCTGTTCTGGAATTTTAAATATCACACCCTTAAAAACTGACCTGAGATGCAAAACCAGGACCATCTAAATCCGTAGAGAAAGGTCTTAATAATATGTAAGGCAGTTTCCCGGAATTATATCATAGTTTTGCTCTAATTGTGAGTTAAGTGATAGGAATTATTGGAAAGACCAAATATGGGAGAAACGATAATAAAAATTATTACATTACACATTTGCTGAATTAAATATTTGTTTTTTTTTTTTTCAGTTCTAGTTATGTTATTTGTTATGTAGTGAAGAGTTAACTCTACCCTAAGATAGACTAGGCCTTTGTTCTCAAGATGGTCCTTAGGCAATTGGAATATCCTTGCTGATGGGAGTGACTTTGTTTGCCTGGGGACTTTGGCCAACAACAGTTTAACAACATGTTTCATGATGGGGGCATTGGACCACATGGTATCAGTTCTACCTGAAGAATACACTGAAGAATAATAGTTTTAACCTGACCTCAGCAGGGGCCAGAGAATAAAGTTCAGCCACGAGGGTAGTATGTGACTGAGCCCCAGTAAAAACTCTAGACACCAAAGACTCAGGAGCTTCCTTGGTTACCAATAGTCAATGTCTACTGTTACATATTAATGATGGAAAAGTAACTTGTCTGTAACACCTGAGTTGAGAATATCGGAAACTCCATGTTTGGAAACTTGTCCTGGACTGTGCCCTATGTACTTCTTCCTTTGACTGATTTCAAGCAAAGTTCTTTCCTCATAATAAGCTGTAGTCACAAATATAATCACCTTAAATGAATTCTGTGAGATTTTCTAGTGAATTGTCAAACACAAAGGTAGCTATTATGTAAACCCCATTCCTCCAACATGCAGTTGCAGTCTGAAAAGAGGGCAGTTTGGGTCTCCTGGGTGGCTCAGTTGGTTGGGTGTCCGACTTAGGCTCAGGTCATTCTCTCATGGTTCATGGGTTCCAGCCCCACATCCGGTTCTGTGCTGACAGCTCAGAGCCTGGAGCCTACTTCTGATTCTGTGTCTTTTTCTCTCTCTCTGCCCCTCCTCCACTGGCAATCTCTCTCTCTCTCTCTCTCTCTCTCTCTCTCTCTCTCTCAAAAATAAATAAACATTAAAAAAAGGAGAGAAGAGAGCAGTTTTGTGTGGACTGTTTACTGTAAAGTTTGTAGTTGCCTTAAAAATTTGTAGTTGGCCATAACTTGCAAATGTTTACTTAGATGTCTCTAACATATTATATTGTCAATCAAAAAGGTGCTTGGAAATTAAACGCAACAGAAAATAAAAACCAGAAAAGTATTTGAAAGTGCCCTCTAACAGTTCTATTCAAATAGTTTACCAAAGATATATCCCGTTTTCAGCTATGTAACCAGTGCTGAGTCAGAAGAGCAAAAGTGAAATTGTGAAAAAAAAAAAAAAAAAAAAAAAGCAACTGTATTTTCCAAATTGTACCTGGCAAGAAAACTGAGAAATTCACATCTGTTCCTGGGAATTAATATTCCCTTATCGCAGAACAGAACCGCCTTAGGTTATTTGTTATAGCTGCCATAAAAGAAAATATCAAAGTGAAACAGAAGTCTAATGTTATATTTTGAACCCTCTGAGAATACACTCCAAGTGGCTGTAGGCCTCAAAACACTAAAGAATGTATTCACTTAAAATGCATGAAAAATAAGGATAGACACTTTTGATCAAAAGTTAAGTGGCATTACTCTTGTTGGGGCTTAGTATAAAATAGATCCTTACAAATCAAAACATATTGCAATGGTATTTATTAAATGTATTCATTTTTTCCATTGTGTTATGTATCATAAGCTTTTTAAAAAATTATTTTACATTAAACATTTCTATTATATTAAATACCACATATTTATGTTTTTTGGTGCAAAAGATGCACATACTTCACAAATTGTTAAACACCACCGAGATTGGATGGAATTAAACCCACAAAAGAGATGTTTATCTTTTTAAGATAAAGATGTTTATCTTAATTAGTATTCTACATTAAATGAAGATAACATAGTTTCTTTTACCCTAGTAAAGATGAGTTAACAGAATTCTGAATAAAAATAATGCCAAGTTACTGTATGTGAGTAGTAGTTAAAATATGTAAGATGTGAATTCCATAAACATTGCCTCGGCATCCAGGACATGACCGTGTTGTTAACTTACATATCACGTGACTCTCTAACGTGCTCAAAGAAATTACTAATAGTTCTCCAGATACCTCACCAGGTCATTCTCAGAACAGCCTAGTTTAAAATAAACAACAGCCAACGTCTACAGTTGCTAATAAAAATTACATTCTATTTCAAATACATTTCGGAATGGTGTTTTAGTTTGTTATGCCAGTATCATTTTCACAGGGGTCACGCCTGAAAGAGAAAAACTCATTGAGTGTGATTTGAACAGTCAGGAAAGCTCTATTGCTAATTTTGTATATGTACATATTTCTTTCCCTTTAAAAATAAATATTCATTTTAAGAAATAATAATAGTAAGAATATAATGATAGCAATATTCAAAATTCAAATATTATGTTAAAATAATTTAATAAGCTTTAATTTATTGCAATGTAATATTACATAATTTTGAGAACATATGCGAAAAAAAAAATAATGTCCAATACCTGATAGTCATAATTTCAGGTAAATTATTTAAAATGTTTAATTTACATTGAAATCTGATTTCTTTCCACATAGTGATGGTTATTCATTTCTATTGAATAATCAGCATTTTAACAGTGTAAAATATGAAATACTAAAAACATATTAAGGCAACATAGATTAGAATATTAAATTTAAAAGTTGCACACAATTAGTTTTCTTTAGTTTAAAATTAGCTAAGGCATTAACCTCTTCTCTTTCATATCATATACATCAATTTTATTTTAATCTCATTGTTGCTTGTATTATGTGTGCTTGTATAAAACTTAAAATGGACAAGAAAAAGTAGCAAGTAAAATAAAATTTATTGAGAAACCCACTGGTTAAAAGTAGTCATTGTCTAAAATCTAGAATGTGTTACAAAATTTTTTCCCCTGTGGGCCTGTAACTTGGTTTTATTTTCTCTGTCTCTATCCCTCTCTGTGTCTCTATTCTGGACTTACACTAGCATTTAAAAGTTTAGCATAATGTTTTTAATTATAATATAAATTGGACAAATCAAAACAAACTATTCAAAAAGCTTCATTTCAGATATTGAAGTGCATTTTGTATCATCACATACTTCTATGGCACAGGGATTCCACCTGCCTAATGTTCCTCAGTGTGGATTAAAAATAGTTCAGTGTGTTTTTCACACTTCTGTGTTGCATGTCATCATGTAGGTCTTTTAAAAATGACACCACTGAAGATCTCTGCATGAAGAATTTCAGTAGAAATACAGGAGGACATTGCAGTGAATCAAGAGGATTAGAGAGTCAACGAATATCTGTGTGATTTCTCAGCAAAGTTGAAATATGTAATATTTTAGTTACATCTCATTTAAAATTATTATTATCCCCTTGTTCTTACGATTGGCCTGTGGCCTATAATTTACACTAAAGACGGTAACTGAGTTTTTTCTTTTAAATATTTTGTATATATAAGACACAAGACTTAAAGGTTTTAAATTATTTGTAAATCTCTAATATATTGAAAATGTATATACGTCAAATAGTTAAAAAGCATCAATTTACATGACAAAAACATAGAAACATTTATAGATCACATGTGTATATTAATATTTATACATTAGTATATGCAAATTCTCTAATTGCTTTAATTTTAAAATTATGTAACTGAATTTAGGTCATGGAACATGTTTCTTGATGGTGCTAGTTAGGTGAAGGGTGTTGTTGATGGACTAAACTGTTCACAGGAAATCAACAAAGAGATGTCATTTTCGAATGTTTAAGTGATTATATTAATATAATAAAATATATGTAAATAAGGTAACCACTGTCATAAGAATGTATTTGCTAGATTGAGTAGAGTCCTAGATTATATTTTGACTTTTTCCATGTAAACAGTGACACTTTGTAGTACACAAAGTTGGCGAGTTTTTATTCTTAGTTAAAAAGAAAGTGCAAAATTACATATTACTTTAAGTTTTTTAAAGGAAAATCATATTTTTAAATTTAGATCTCATTTATTATAAGTTATGTTCTGGAATTATCTTATAAAAGCATTAAATCAGAGAAGAGTAGTATTACCCATAGGAATGGAAATCAACTAGGAAAGTTGACTCACTAATTATTTAGCAGACTTGAATGAATCAGTATCCAAAAGGATTACTGTCCAAAAGCCTGCCCTGGGATTGAAACAGGTGTTGTTTCATCAGAGTTCAGTATTGCTGCTATTTCAAGGAGGAATTCAAAAAGACAACCCTGGGAAAGAAAATCCCATCTATGTGACATGAAAAGCATGACTCCTAAACTAGATTGTATGCTTTCTCACTCTCAGTCATTTCCTAGGCTTCTTTCTGTCTCAAATAGATCCCTTACCAATTCCAAAGCAGCTGGCATAATTCTTCTCCTGAAAATGGCAATGGTACCCTCACAGCAAATCGCAGGCACACAGGTGTTTGAAGGGATCCGACATATAGCTAGACAGAAGCCAAATTTCAGGTAGAATCACCCATAAAGGTTATAACTATGAGGCCAAAAATTGCCTACTAATCTTCCTTCCAAAGGTTTATGGCTCAAGGCTACACTTAAGAACCTTCCTCCTTATAGTGAGTCACCATTAAGTTCCTCTGCAACTGTCTGGGAGATTGTTTTGGTTGGAATTAGAGTGGTGTAATGGCTGCATTGCTCATTGCCTCTGTGTGTAACACCTGCAAGTTCTTTAGTCCTTATTATCTCTCAAACAGTTTCAATGACTTTGAATACTTTGCTTAGTGAGTGGAAGTAAGCAGAGCAGTCTATTGTTCATGATGTTAATTATTAGAAATTGTCAATCCATCTTGACAGCAAATGCTTTTCCTTGCTATTTTCTGTGGACAAGAGGTTATATAGAAACTTGGCTCTGAAAAACAAAAAGAAACTTCCGGTCTCGAGGACCAGTTCCTTACTTGCATGAAATATGTCAAGGAAAACTCGTTTTGTTGTCTTTGTTTTTGTTTAAATCACCACATACTTCCAAACTAGACAACACTTGCTTCCGTGTCCACTTGATACAGCTGTTTGGTCTATTAGCAAATGAATTAGAACACACGTACACTGCTCTTCAGCGAAACCAGTTTATATGAAGATTGACATAAAGTTAAAGCAGGGGGACCTGCTGTCTGTAGTGTAGAATAATGAATCTGGGGACTCTGCTCCTTCTAAGAATCCCAATTTTTCTTCATGCTTGTAAATAATTGTGACCAAATGGAAGGTGTGCCCACATTTTCCTTGCTTTTTGTATCCAATTTTACAACCTCCTGTCATTGTGTTTTTAAGTATTTAATCACAGAGGTGATTCTACCTATAAGAGTGCCCCTGCTTCTGATTAAAGAGTTTTGCCTAATCCCAGATGGGCAAAGTGACACTACACTTTGGCAGTAGACATTTTGTATCACAGATGGGAATTTGACATAATTAGTTTAAGATGCATCCTAATCTGTACAAGTACGTGGGCTGAGTATTAGCCCGCAAACTAAAATCTTGACATGATTCTTGTAAAACACATTTCATTCGGGACAGATTCAGGTGTGCGAAAAAGGAAGCCTACGCAGGCAAGGTCTTAGCTCTTAGGCTGTTCACTACAGGGACACCTTTGATGGAAATCAATATTAGTGAAGAATAGCAGACAGTTATAATGGCAGAATTTGAGAGAGGAGGAACATCCTACATTTACACTCATCATGCTCCGGCAACAAACTTCTCTTATTTTAAAATTTAATTTATGAAATACATTTTACTTCAACTAGGAAGCCAGTATTATCTCCCTCATATAGCAAGAATAATGGCTGTGGCTAAAAATCCCGAATCAGATTGCCCAATAAAAAGATGGGAGCTGGTGTCATTCCAAAGTACGCAGGAATAGTGGAATCCACCAAAATTCTAACAGCCCAGGTGTTTGAAAAAGAAGTTACAGGCAAATCTTAACTAATTGCTCACACTAGTTTGCTGTAATTAAGGGCTTCCAGAGAGTCTTCACATACTTTTGCCAGTCTTCATCTGACCTCTAGAATAGCTGAGTTAGGCTTAGCATTAAAGCAATTAATCTCAGTACTCTTGTCTCTGTGTAGTTGCATGAGCAATTGGGGAACGCTTATCATGCATGCTAGGTAGATCCCCGGCCCAATGAAAGCAGGCTTCGATATATAAATTAAAGACTTTTTTGACTCCTAAGCTATACTGTGACTTCTTAGTGAAACCCTTGAAGGAAAATTAGAAGGCAAATTTGGTGTCATATTTATAACTTTTATAAAATATTCTACTGAAATCAGATTTCTTGGCTAACTGTAGCTGAAGGTTTGCCTTAAACACGTGTGTATCAGTCATGTTCATATGCATAGGAACCACCGCTGTTCTTAAAAGAAAACTCATTTCAGTTACTTTGAAGTTGGACATACTTTTTTAGAAGTTGGAAGACAAAATAAAAAAAAAAAAGCGCAACAATTGAAGTCTTGGCAAACAGTATAGAACACTGACGTAGAGAACAATGAACAAACATATCGTCTTATATTTGGTGTGAAATATGATAAAGTGCTGATATATATAAAAAATTTGGTCCTAAAGGAGAACGAAACCATGTCAGTTATTCTTCCTGCTTCTCCCTTTTGCTCTTCTACAAATATTACTGTGCCCATTATTACAAATACATGGAATTGTAAAACATACCATAGGCATTACAAATATAAATGGATTAATTCCTTTTAATAAAATTGAAGAGGAAAATTTATGTAAACATGGACTTTGAGCTAGTCTTAAAGGCTGTGAAAAACTTCTGTAGGCAAATACTGTTACATGGATATGGGTATTTTAGAACTCTCTAAGTACATTTATTTTTAATTAAAAACACATAATGTTTTCATTAAGCACATACAGCAAACAATTTATAGTGTTTTAGAGAAGGCTGTGTACCATTTTTTCTCCATGTTTTCCTTAGTAAAAAAAAAAAAAATGTTAAAATGCACCTTGGCTCAAAACTGCCTTCATAATGACAATATAAATAATGTGTTCTGAATCATAATCAAGTACAGTCAGGCTTTATTCAATAACCCAAACAACTAATTATATGCCATGCTAGATAAATCAGTGTAAATATAACAGAAGCTAGAAACAGCTGGGTATATGTCTAGGGATTTTGAAGCTTTCTTTTTTTGTAGATAAAATCAGCGTACCATGGACACTTTAACTTGTTTTGAAGAATTGGAGAATCTTGGAAAAATCTCTTTATGAGATATCTTATATACAATAGATTACTTTTTAGAAATGATATACTTAATGATTATATAGTCATATAAATTCATGACATAGAAGTTAAGAAAATAAAGAAAAATCTTAAAAAATCATCAGCATTCAAAGCAAGAAAGCTGCCATAAGCATTATGTTTCTCACTCTGGGTTACTTCTGTCCCATATAATGACACTTTATTATTTTATTTGCCACCAATTATATAAATGTTTCTTTTCTTTAATCTTTCTCTTATTTGCTTCATCATGGTCTCTACTGGAAATCTTGTTCATGCCTTATTAACCCTGTATGCAGAGACTTTAAAGTCTTATTTGGCTAAGCGAGAATTTTTTTTAACTGCAAGAAAAATGACATTAACAGAATTAATTATTCCCCATTTTTGAAACATTCTTCTTCCTTGGATTAAATTAATTTTTCTAAATTTCATTTTTATTTCCTGATTTTATTCTACAGGCCCAGAAGAGAATACTCAAATCTTTCAGTGCCATGAGTTGATGAGTCAAGCAGGCTTAGATATAGAAAACATAAGAGTCGGTTTGAAGTGAGGATGCAATAAAAAAGGGAGAAATTGTGTCAAAACTCAGAGTGCATGCTTCACCCAGAGGGTTGGGAAGTTCCTTCCATTTATTGTTGGATATGAATGCAAGCCCAGTGCTACTAGAGCTATTTTTAAGCCAAATGGAATTGTAGATTTTAAGGGAAATCTTAAAAATATTGGCAGTTAAATTAATTTTAAAAGCATATTTTATGGGGCAATATTTTTCAATTTAAAAATAAAACTTGGGGCGCCTGGGTGGCTCAGTCGACTTAGTATCCAACTCTTGATTTGAACTCAGGTCATGATCTCACTGTTCATGAGATTGAGCCCCGCTGACAGCATGGATCCTGCTTGGGATTCTGTCTCTCTGTCTCTTTCTGCCCCTCCCCTGCTTTCTCTGTCTCTCTCTCAAAAATAAATAAGCATTAGGGGCGCCTGGGTGACGCAGTCGGTTAAGCGTCCGACTTCAGCCAGGTCCCGATCTCGCGGTCCGTGAGTTCGAGCCCCGCGTCAGGCTCTGGGCTGATGGCTCGGAGCCTGGAGCCTGTTTCCGATTCTGTGTCTCCCTCTCTCTCTGCCCCTCCCCCGTTCATGCTCTGTCTCTCTCTGTCCCAAAAATAAATTAAAAAAAAAATAATAAAAAAAAAATAAGCATTAAAAATTTAAACTGCCCCTCAACTCTTTAAAATAAAATCCAAAATCCGTGCTTGCTTTTTAATGACTATATTGGATAATACAAGCAATGTCATCACTTAATTGGAAAAACTGATCTTTGTTGCTTTAAAGGATTTTCAGCAGTTGTACTCATGACACGGACTGTGTTCCGGTCAGGCCAGTCTATGTGCCAGGCCTGTGTGTGAAGAAGCCCCAAGAGATGTGATGTGGAGAAGAATGTGGAGAAAGTGTTTGCAAATGTTAAAAGGGGCAATAATGCTCACGTAGAGAGGCTTCCTAAAATCTGCAAGAAGAAGACAAGTAATCCTAAAGTTAAATGACTGAGGGCATGAACAACTAAATCCTATTAGAGAAAGCCTGCATGGCTAATAATCATGTGAAATTTTGCTCAGCTTTATCAGTTGTGTAGAAATTCTAAGTTAAATCCAAATTACATATTATCTACTTTTCTTTTTTCCTACTAAGCTAGCAAATAGGTACTCATGTCTGAAATGCTGATGTGTGTGTGTGTGAGTGTGTGTGTGTGTGTGTGTGTGTGTGTGTTCAAGATACGTATGTTAGAGATACATATGTGTGTGTGTGTGTGTGTATGTTCGAGATACAAAGTATAGTGCATTTTGGGACATTGGACAATATTCTGGGAAAATACTACAAATAAAAACAATACAAAGCAAACCATCATGTTTAATGAAGGGTTTTCTGTAGTGGAAAAGAAAAAAAAACAAACCAAGAAGCAACCAAGGTAATTATCAATAGTGAAGCATTCGATATGTGAAGAATGTGGCATATTTATATTATGGAATATTACAGATACTAAAATTGGTAAAAAAATTGGTAAAATACATATTTACTTAGATTACTATCAAGATACTAAATGAATAATATGAATTAAACTCAGCTACATGTGTTAATATGTTCTCATTTTTTTCTGTAAAAGACAACAAAAGATCTCCCTGTATATTATGTATATCTATGTTGTATACGAATTTCTGAACAACGAGAAAGTAGTAGAAAGATATATATCAGGCAATTATCATGCCATTCCTAAAAGGGGAGAGGAAATATGATTAACTCTCTCTTTATACATGGTGGACTAGTATGTGCAATATATTATAGTTAGAATTTCCTTGAAAGCATAGACTGAGAAATGAACTAGGATGCAAATAGTTCATTTGGGGGTTGTTTCCAGGAAGCAAAAGTAAATGAGTGGGGAAACTGATACCAGAGGGGGAAAATGAAATAAAAGATGTATTAGTAAGGCCCTTCCTGTAGACAACAAGATTTGACTCTTCTGGAGCCTCTTTGAACCATAAAGGTTATTTGCCAGAATTGTTCATATAAAGACAAATGCTGGAATAGTTATCCACTGGCTGATTTCCTGATTTTAGGCCTGGGTGAGCTTGTCTTCTGACTCCTCAGAAAGTCCTGACATAGAAAAATGAGAGGTATGATGGGGCACCTGGGTGGCTCAGTCAGTTGAATGTCTGACTTCAGCTCAGGTCATGAACTTATACTTTGTGAGTTTGAGCCCCACGTCAGGCTCTGTGCTGACAGCTCAGAGCCTGAAGCCTACTTCACACTCTGTGTCTCCCTCTCTCTCTCTTCCACTCCACCGCTTGCACTCTGTCTCCCTGTCTCTCAAAAAAAAAAAAAAAAAAAAAAATCAAGATAAAAAAATTTTTGAAAAAAAAAAAGAAAAATGAGAGGTATGAGATACACTCTTGTTAGGGTCCACACAGTCATAAATGGGACAAACAGAAGTGATGGACTCAAAAAAAACATCTGCTGTACATTATCATGATCATTAAGAAAAACAATTTTAAACCATTTTAGGTGGAATAAATCAGGAAAGTTGTAAAAATAAGAAAGCACAAGGAGTACCTCTATACTCTTTTCCCAGATTCACTAAGAGTTAACATTTTACCTCATTTGCTTTCTATTTCTCTTGAGAGACACATTTTTTCCTGAACCCCATTTACAAATCATACCTTTAACTTCAAGAAACTTTAGTACATATTTTATAAGAATTTTGACATTTTCTTATATAACTATACTACAGTTAATCAACTTCAGTAAATTTAGGATAGATGCAACACTTTAATTTAGTACTGATACTATTATTTTAGCAATTAATCTAACATTGTTCACTATAGAATTTTTCTTACTGCATTCCTATTAACTAGTACTTTCCCTATTTTGTTAATTGTTTTCGAAGGTCCAGGTCTTTGACTTATTAATTTGATCCATTATTCTGTTTTCTATCTCATGTGATTTTGCTTTTATCTTTAGTATTTCCTTCATCTGTGTTTTATTTCAGACTATTTTGTTGTTACCCTCTCAAAGTTTGAAGATTGGAATTCAGTTTATACAGCTATTAGTCTTACATTTTTACTAATGTAGATCATTTGGACTACAGAATTCCTTTTGATCACTGTTTTAAATAAATGCCATGGCTTTTTGTAGGTATTGTTTCCATTATCAGAGTTTTTCCTGAATTATATAATATCTGTGTATTCCCCCCCCTTTATGCAAATGGAATTTAATAGCTAATGTTTTAATTCCCATGTAAAATGTCTTTTGATTTGATGTTAATTTTATTTTCCAGATTGAGTTTTATTCTATTTCTACATTATGTGACCTATTGATGTTTACTTTGTGTACTCGTATATAATCATTTTTTGAACTTTCCAGACACACTCGGAAATAAAATGTATTTTATTACTGGAGTATATTGTTCAATGAATATCCAAAAGGTTGATTATGTTTTTTACACTTTCTACCCTCTTATTTAATTTAATCTAAATTTTGTCTACCTCACTAGTCTCATACTTAGAATGGTATGTTAATGGTATCTTCTGTGTTTTTGTCCTATGTAAGTGTTTTCCAAGTTATTTGACACTATGTATCCAAAATGGTTATATTTTCACTATGGAATGTGCCGTTTAACGTTAACTTGTTTATCTCAGTTAAAGCTTTGGGACTCATATCCTACTTTGGTATTAAGACCGCAAGCCTGTTGTTTCAATGTTTTGTGGCTGACAAATACCTGCCTATTCCATTCTTTTTATTAGGCTTTTTCAGTGACGGATTTAAATTGGACTCTTGATTAGAACATAAAGTTGAATTTGCTTTATGAATAAATTTGAGAAAATATTGTTTATAGGCATATAAAGTCACTCACATTTATTGACCTGTTTTGTTTGGTCTCAGGTCTGACATACTGTCTAATGTAATTACTCTGAGGACTATATTTACTAGGTATCTTTCACCATTTGATATGTCTTTGGATTCCTTAAAAATATTTTTTAGTGCTTGGGATAGTTTGTATTTGTATGTTAGTGGTTACCCTTGTGTGCATATTTTTTAAAGTATTTTCTTAGTTAACATTGTACTATCATTTATGTTGGTTTATATTGTATCTTTTGACGAGCACTTATTACATATAAATCAATAATCTTATTCTAATTTCATCTTTTTCTACCTATTCTCTCACAATTTTCTAGTTGCATCTTTCTACTTTGTCAGACTGCATAATGGTTACATATAATTCTTTAACCCATGACTCCAATCTTGTGGTTGTCTTAGTTCAACAATTAATCACATAAAATGATCCATGCCATTCTTTTTGCCAAGGTTTTCACAGTCATCTTTTGATTGGGTAAGGTTCACCCTCTACTGGATTCCTTGGAAAGAAGGTACTGCTGTTTTTCAATGTTTTTGATATTCAACATTGTTTTTTTTATGTCTGAGATTTAAAGGAAAGCTTAGCTGGATAGAGTCCTTGCTCCATTCATTTTTTTTCCTTAATTTCTTGAAAATACTGCTCCACTGTCATAATACTTTGTCCTTTCTAAAAGTAGAATATGAGTTGGAAATCTTCACTGTTGAGTCTCTGTAGAGGAAATGTTTTGGTGTTATTGGTTTTCTCTGTCTGTTTCTCTCAAATTTTTTACTTCTTGCTATCAATTTCTTCCTTCTTAAACTCTCTGTGCCTTATTTCCTTCTTATGTAAAATGGGAATAATGATTGTATCAACTTCACTAGGTCAGTATCATTGTAAATGAGATTATGCATAGAAACTGATCTGTAAATGTCAAGGATATATGAACTCAATACATGTTCAGTCCTAATGGTAATATAATTACATATATATTTCAACAATGAACTATTAACAATAATTCATTAGGAATAACAACCTATAGCTTGAAGCATGTATCTGAGCATTTCAACTTTCTTCATTGTAGGTTTAATAAACATAGTCTTTTCAAATCAGGAAAATTGAGGTAAGAAAAAAATCCATATTGTGTTATAAAATTGGCACTGTGGTCTATTAGAAAGGTACACCATGAGATGTTCAAGGGCAGAGATTTTATTTTGTAGTGTATTAATTTTCATAGTGACAGAAAATAAATCTAAGGTTGCAAAAGATGATTCCGATTACAAAACAGCTGTAACTGCTGTCATTTACTAGGTCACAAATTTAGTTTAAACGTCTTGATCATTTCATTGGTGACACAAGATAAAAAAGAACATAAAATTTTTACTGTGAAATCAATCTATAAAAACCTATAAATAAAATTTTATTTTATGTCTAGCCACTGAATGCATTTTTATTATTCTCAAAGTATATATGAACAGTGTTCATATATTTATGAACATTTTTATAAGAATTTAATAAGATAATTTTAACAGTATCCTTTCAATCTAAATTGGTTGCAAATTTTTATATAAGCAATATTAATAGCACCATTTATTCATTGCTTCACTTAATTGTAGGATTTAACTACATACATTATTTTAGTTACTTATTTATAAAATATATTCTCAGAATAAAATGAAATAAGAGTGTTTATTGTGTGTCTACTACGTACTTGTGCTTTGTCCTAAAAGAATTCGTAATTAACCTTGGGACAAGTTACATATTTGTGGAGATACTTACATAGCCAATATAAGCAATATGTGTTTAGGTTCAAAAATAAAATGAACAGCGTATGTATACAAAAGCTCATTTTTCTGAGCTGTAGTTAGATAATAGTGAAATTCTCTGGCTGCCTGAACAACTACAGCTTTTTCATAATTATGGCATTTCATTAGATATCAAACATATAAAAATAACACGATGGTAGACATTCAAACCAACAAAGATTTCTTATCTTCAAAAACTATGTAGCAGTTGCATTTAATTTATGAGTCAAAGAGTTTGGTAAAGCTGCTTATTTCATTTTTATATTTCAAATCTAGAGAAACTTGGGGCACCTGGGTGGCTCAGTCCGTTGAATGTCTGGCTTCGGCTCAGACCACGATCTCATGGTTTGTGGGTTCGAGCCCCACGTCGGGCTCTGTGCTGACAACTCGGAGCCTTGGCCTGCTTTGGATTCTGTCTCTCCCTCTCTCTCTGCGCCTCCCCAGCTCGCACTCTGTCTCTCTCTTTCTCTCTCAAAAATAAATAAACATTAAAAAATTTAAAAAAATTCAAATCTAGAGAAACTTTATTCAGAGAAGTTTGGGAAACTGGCTAAATCTCTTGAACATCTGTAACCTATAGATTAAAAATTAGCCTTAGTTTTTTGCTTATAAATTTTAGTATATTTAAAAGTTGATAAATGCAAATGGATCTAATTCATTTTAGATAGCTCAATAGCTGCTTTTGTGTATAAAGGTATAAAAGGTACTTATTTTAAGTTCATGCTAATTTGATTGACTTATTACGTTATTTCCTCCTACTGATTTTAACTCTTGTTTATCTGCTTTCCTTATGGTTTAACACATTTTATATAATAACATTCATTCATACTCCCATTTATTAACAAAGAGTAATGGATTGCTTGTGAACAATCGAGCAGACCTTGAAGTAGACACTCAGGCAGTGTTTTGTAGATCAGTTTGATTATTGTAGCAGTCAGTGCAGCTGATATACAGGTTTATTTACTTATTTATTTATTCATTTTATTTTTCCCACAGATAGAGATGTTAAATTTTCTTTATTCAGGACTGAAAATAAAAATATTATATTTACTTGAAATGGTGATGATAAAGACATGTCGACATTTCTTCCCTCTTTAACTAGAGTAATTGAATTTTGTACAAACTCTGAAAAAATTTTCCAAGCCAGGTGCAGCCTTGAGGGCAAGCATATAGCTGATAACTATCATTCTCAAGGACAAAATCCTATGTGGGCAGTTGAGTGCTTTTCTGCCTCGCATGGGGTCATAGAAGAGCAAGGGAAGATTGATTCATCGATGGGGGAAGCAGCCGCTGAATCTTAACTCAGCATATATTGAAGCAACTTGACCCTCTGTTTCCCCATAACTACCTCACTGCCTACTTTCTCCTCAGACCTTCCTCACTGCTAAGTTTCTATCTCCATACTACCCACAACTTGTGAGGAACAAAGAGAAAATAAATGCCACCAAAAGGCACTTAAAAACATTTTATTTTTAAGTAATCTCTACACCCAGTGTGGGGCTCGAACTCATGACCCTGAGATCAAGAGTCACATGCTCTACTGACTGAGCCAGGCAGGAGCCTCCAAAAGGTACTTTTTATGTTTGTTTGTTTGTTTCTCTGATTGGGGAAAACTGAGTAAGATGTTATCTCTGGGTGATATTTATATTGCTGATCACCAGAAAATCCAATAATAAGAGGTTCCAGTGTTTTTCTTTCATAGAAAACCACTAAAATAGTGGTGATACTGGCCCTTTCTTATGCCCACGTGTTCATACAAACACACACATACACACACACGCACCAACATACACTCACACACAAGTTATTCTTGCTTATTAAGTGTAAGTGTAAATATCCCAAGGCAGTTGCTAGCCTATGCTTGCCCTTTGGACTAGTTTTCATAGCCGTATGATTTGGAGTACTCAATGCCTACAATAAATCAGACAGTAGCCATATTCTTCTGGAGGGATGCCACATGGGTAAATTATTTCTCCCCCAAACTCATATGTTGCAGTCCTAACCCCCAGTACCTCAGAATATGAGCTTATTCGAAGAGCTTATCAGGTCTTTGCAGCAGTACTTAGTTACGATGAGGCTATACTGATATAGAGTGGTCCCCTAATCCAATGCGACCTGTATCCAAAAAAAAAAAAAAAAAAAAAAGAATGCCACATGAAGAGGATGAGAGATGCATAGAGGGGAAAACCAGAGAAAAGACGTGGGCACTGGAGGAAGATGGTCATCTACAGGTCAGGGGGAGAGGCCTGAAACACTCCTTCCTTTTCAGCCCTTCGAAGGAATCAACCCTGCCAACACCAGGATCTTGGACTTCTAGCTTCCAAACTGTGAGGAATACATCTCTGTTGTCGATGCCACCCGACTTGTGGTACTTTGTCAGGGCAGCCTTAAGGGACTGACCCAAGTGCCAGGCCCCACCCTTTCTTTGGCTTATATTTGAACACAGCAATTCGATCTATTCTGCAGTCCAGTCACTTAAAGTATTCTCCACATGCTCTGCCACCACCCTGAACAGAGTCCTTATCACATTTCTCACGAATATTGTGACCTCTTATTCATTTGTTTACGTCTATTTTTGCACACATACAAATTTTCTAAGATTTTTAAACTGACCTTTTAAAAGTTCAGCTCCTATTAAATTATGTTCCTGATTAAAGATTTTTTTTTTTTTTCAGTATATGCTTACTATCTTCAGGTCAGAATCCAAAAGTCATGGTTTTCAAAGATGGCTTTGAAGTGAACATGGCTACCTACCTCCCCAGCACCACCTTTTATCACTTGCCCCTTGATTTCTTTGTTTCAGTGATTCTGGCCTTTCTTCAGTTCCCCAGATGTGTTAAAATCTCTCTCAAGCATGTTTAAGTAATTTACTGGTATTTTATCAAAAAAGTTTGAGACAATGGTGCTTATTGGATACTTGTGGAATTTTCCATGTCATAAAAACCATGAAACTATGTCTGCATCATTGACTGATTTACCCATAGCATCTAGAAAAGTTTGACAAAGTCAGTAGCACCCTGTGTATTTTTTTATTATTTAAAATTATACTTTGATGTTTATTTATTTTTGAGAGAGAGAGAGAGAGAGAGAGCAAGCAGGGGAGGGGCCTAGAGAGTGGGAGACACAGAATCCGAAGCAGGTTCCAGCTTTTTAGCTGTCAGCACAGAGCCTGAGAAGCATTGAACGAATTGCGAAATCAAATGCATTGTGACCTGAGCCAAAGTCGGATGCTCAACTTACTGAGCCACCCAGGTGCCCCAATACCCTGTGTATTAATTAAATGACTGGATAAATTATTTGAACTAAGACTCCCAGAAATTTGGCCCCTGAAGAGTCAGGACAATACAATTGTTGCAGTATCTGCCATTCCATTAAGGAAATTACCCATTACTAGGCACCTGCTCTCACTTCAGCATCCTGTCTTGATATTCCTGATTAATCATTTTTCAGTTCCTTCTAAATAATTGCAATGCTTTTGTTGAGTTTACCAGAGCTATCTTCAAGCCACATTATATGTAATGGTGAGGAAGGCAAGTTTTGGCATCAAAATGCATGAGTCTAAGTATAAGTTCTGGCATTTACTGTTTGAAGTATGTTGGGAAAAGTAGTTATTGGAAACAATGATGATAGTACCACTTTCCTCATAAATGCAGCGAACCTCCTTTTGTGTTTTTTTTTGACACCGTCCCTGTTTTCACTGTTGTCCTAGCCTGCCATTAAACATAGTATTAACCCAGCATTTCAAAATTTTCATAAATTTTAAAAATTATTAGTACCGGCATTAACAGCCATTGTGGACATGCTATCCCTCACTTCTTCCAGTTTGCACTATTGTTTTCTCTAGGGGTATTTCATATGCATATGCATATGGTTTCATATTAACTAGTATTTATATCCGAAGGATGTATATCACTACAAGCATCTCTACCCCTTTGCAGATAAACAGAACTAAAACCTCTCTTTCAAGAACAGTGGGCTGAGTGTTTGCCAACAATGAACTGCGCTGATAGGAAAACCCTTAGAAGCTTACCCCTTGCTGTCTTGAGTGATGCAGGGAGAAGTTTTCCACGCTGCTGGTCCTAGGAGTCCCAGCCAGTTGTACCATATACCCTGCTGCTCAGCCTCATAGCCGACCTCAAACTATGATGTGAAGAAATGTGAAGATTTACAGGTTAAAAGTTCGTGAAATACTCTCAGCATATAAAGGCTCAGCAGTCTTCCATCAATGGAGGGAGTGACGTCAAGACTTACTACTGTCTTGGGCCATTTATTGAGTAGTAAATCTACTACTAAGTGTTCATTCTACTATTTGATTAGTGACACTTCTTAATTGTTAAGTTAAAATCCTTTAGATTTTAAAGCAATGGGCTCTAAAAACAAATGAAGAAGGAAGTTCATGCTTGATTAACAATAAATTACAGAGCTTCGGTTCTTCAGGAAGTCTATGATGAATGAATAATTTCCACAAAACGTTTGAAGACATTTGACATCTCTCGAGGGAGTAGTAGTGATATCATTGACCCCATCCGTGATATTGAGAAGAAAAATCTGAAAGGAAACAGTTACCTTTTTAACACTGTGCTTAAAATGGTAAAATTCACTCAGAAGCAGAATGTGCATTTACAAATCACTCTGTGAAGTAGAACTTGACATTTAAATTAAAAATGCCGTTCTTTAAAATTAATTTTACTTATTTTAATTCCAAGTTTTCTTATGCAACTAAGTAAAGGTAAGGGGTAGCTTTAATGTGTTGGCTTCATTAGCAGGAGGAAACAGATTGTAAACGGTTAAGTAATGTCAGTTTTATAGCGGTGCCATCAGATCTTTCAAACAAAGAATAATTCTAAGCCTCAGTTGATATTTCATCCAACTTGTGGATTCCCAGGCTGACCCCACATTTTTGATGTTTGATCACTGACGGCTTTCCAGGTCTACCCTTCCCAGTTTCTCTGTTGCTCCATTTTTGGGCAAAAGGAGAAAAAAGCCCACATACTCCCTCAGCTGGTCTAACCTCATACAATGGGTATCCCTGTCGGTAGGCTGCCCATCCCCCCACCTTATAACCACAAAGCCAACCACAGCCCCTCCACCTCTCCCTTTGCTCAAGCCATTTTGGCACCTGCTTAGGATCCTCCCCTGCTCTCTCCAGAAAGTCTCACAGGCACAGTAAATCTTTAAATACCCTCTTGGTGTGTGTCTCATTATCAGTCTCATCTTCCAAACCAAATGTTGAGGTTACTCTGTCAAAACAAATATTCTGAATGCTGTTATGCATTTACATACAGATGAAGTTTTTGGTTTCACTGATATTACCAATAAAACATCTGGAGTATAATTATTTTGGTAAAAGCAATATTTCTACAAAATTAGAAATTCATGAGTCATGCATTAGTCAGGGTTTTACAGAGAAAGAGAGCCAATAGGTTGTGTATCTACAAAGAGATTTATTACAAAGAGCTGGTTCACATGGTTACAGAAACTAGTAAATCCAAATCTGCAGGACTAATCTGTGGGCTGGTAGGCTGAAGGCCCAGAAAAGTCAATTGTGCAGATGAAGTCTGAAGGCAGTCTACTGGAGAATTCCCTCTTGCAGGTCTTGGTTGTTCTTTCTGTTCAGGCCTTCGACTGATTGGATGAGGCCAACCCACATTATAAAGGGCCATCTACTTTGCCCAAAACTTACCTATTTAAATGTTAATATCATCCAAAACAAAAACACTCTCCAAGTTCACACATATAATTAACCATCACAGAATGGAAATATAATTGGTATTGTTTATAGTACATATATAAATTGCAATTCTTTCCCCAAAGCTATGATATGTTACTAATTGGTATATATATATATATATATATATATATATATATATACACATACACACACACTCAGTAAATGTATATGTGTGTATTATCATTATAGTAACTGAATGACAAAACATGTGAAACACTTGTTGGAAGACATGTATATATATATATATATATATATATATCACCTTAGAGTAAAAGATTTTATTCTTTTTTTAAAATTAAATTAAATTAAATTAAATTTATTTTTTGGAGGCAGGGAGCAAGTGAGAGAGGGACAGAGAGAATCCTGAGGGGGTGGGGGTGGGATTTGGAGAGAGGAAAGACAGAGAGACAGACAAAGAGGAGCAAAGCTCATCCAAAGCAGGGCTCGTGTTCACCTGATGTGGGACTCAAACTCACGGACCATGATGTCATGACCTGAGCCAAAGTCAGGTGCTTAACAACTGAGCCACCCAGGCACACTTCACCCTTTATTTCTGATAATCAGTATGATTTTAGAAACACTTGAGTCTTTGATGAACTTGTAAATCACCCTGTGCGTTCCACAACGATATTGACATTTTAAATAAATGAATGTATAAAATTTTGTTTGTATTTGTTCAAAAACAAATGGAAATCTACAGTCAAAATATTGTACAAATAAGATGACAAAAAACCTTGAAGATTCCAGTGAGCCTCTAGTATTTAAAGTTTGCAAAAGAAAGTACCTTTTCCATGATCCCATAAATTAAACCCAGTACTCATTTTTTGGTTAATGACATCCTCCATGATTGTTCTAGATAACATACTATAGAAATTCAAAACTTAGATTTGGAGTATTCAAACACTGTAGGAAAATATAATTTTGAAATTATGTCATTGTAATTTGAAATATTAAATTGTGGGAAAAATCTTCACATGCAATTTCCTTTATTAACTAGATAGATTTGTTCTATCCTGAAAGGAAACAAAATTACAAAGGTAAAAATCTTGCAGCATTAAAACTTGCAAACCATCCATGAGTTTTGTCTTGCAAAATATTTGTGTAAATTATGCATGATGGTGACGTAAACTTATACCCGTGAAAATATATTACAGATACATCAATTGAAGGTCTCAATAATATCACACTATTAATCATAAAAAGCCACATGATAAAGATTAAAAAGTAAACGTACTATGCTCTTAAAGATACGTTTTTCTGCGAAATAACAACACATGAATATTAGGTATTTATATAACGAATCCTTTACTTTCTAAATTCTAGATAAATACTATAGAAACATGTCATAAAATTATGTAGTTAAAAAACATATATATGATCAGTGAATAGATTTCACTGGATAGATGAATCTAGAAAATAATTCTAATTGAATCTACTTTCAAAAATAGAATGTTTTTTTTTTTAATTTTTATTAATGTTTATTTATTTTTGAGAGAGAGAGAGAGAGAGAGAGAGAGAGAGAGAGAGAGAGCATGAGCTGGGGAGGGGCAGAGAGAGAGGGAGACACAGAATCTGAAGCAAGCTCCAGGCTCTGAGCTGTCAGCACAGAGCTCGACGCGGGGCTCAAACTCACAGACCGCGAGATCATGACCTGAGCCAAAGTCGGAGGCTGAACGACTTAGCCACCCAGGCGCCCCCCAAAAATAGAACGTTTTAAGAAAACAAATGACATATACATCCCCATCTTTGTCTTATTTACTCTCACTCATCATTTAAACTGCACTTCGGGAGTATATCAATGCCCCGTGGGGTCTCCTCCATGATCTCATAAGTTGGACTAAGCCCTCTCCAGGTCTCCTTTCTTTCTCCTTACCAAACTGCAGAGGAATTCACTCTGCTGCTTTTCACTTCATTACTTCAGAAAACATTCAAAGTCAAACTCCCAAATTCATAACACTTCAAGTCATATTGTAGGCATTCACTGTGTACTTTTTGAATTGACCCGAATGATTTAGCTGGGTATAATTTTATTTTATTGGGATATGAATGATAGAAATGAATATGGCCAAGATGAAAAAGCAAAAATCCTTTCAGATTAAAGCTATGCTTCTTAAATATATAATCTGTTTCAGGTAAATGCCATTGATGGCATATGATGTATAAACACAATTTCATTGGCATAAGGGTAACCCAAAGATAGCCCATCCCCATTGTTATTGATGAGGAAAGGTCATTATTTGTCTTATATAAAGACCACTGTCTATCCACAGTGTATCCATAATCATTTCTCATTATTGTTTCCAGTGTCTTTCTTCAGCCCAAAGGGTTCAAGCTTCATGCCCTGCTTTAGTGCTTATCCTGTCCTCTTCCCTCCTGTTGGCTACACCAGCTGAATGTAGGGAACAGGACCACTGGACCCACAATTGTAACTGCTGGATCTTCCCTGCAGGCTGTAGCTGAACCCTAAAAACCTGAATTCTTTATTTCAAAGAAAATTAATGCCTCCACAGCATTCTATTATATCATCCCTCAACTGTCATTTCAGCAAGAATGACCACTCTTTTTTTTTTTTTTTCAGGACTATTCAATGCAAGAGATTTATCCCATATCAGTGATACAACCATGAAAAAAATAAGTTCATTCTAATGAAATATCATTTCAATTGAGTGAAATAGTCATTTTAGTTTATTACAACATGGTATATGCAAACCCAGTGCTTTGTAGATTTAAAGGACACATGATGAGCTCTTAACCTGATTAATAGTATTTCAAATGTGTGATACTGGATATAGTTTTTTTTTTTAATTTTTTTTAATGTTTATTTATTTTTGAGATAGAGAGAGACAGAGCATGAATGCAGGAGGGTCAGAGAGAGAGAGGGAGACACAGAATCTGAAACAGGCTCCAGGCTCCGAGCTGTCAGCACAGAGCCCGACGCGGGGCTTGAACTCACGGACATGAGATCGTGACCTGGGCCGGAGTCGGACGCTTAACTGACTGAGCCACCCAGGCGCCCCCTGGATATAGTTTTTGAGAGAATTTATGACAAGCTAGCTCCTACTGGAAAATAGCTTCAATTGGAGGTACAGAGAAAAGAAAATCAATATATATTTATAAATGAATGATACCACTATATGTATGTGTGTATATATATATATATATATATATAGAGAGAGAGAGAGAGAGAGATAATAGATATAGTATATAATATGCTATTATATACTATGTAATATAGTATATAATAATATGTAACTTATTAGTATATGCACACACACAATATCTACCTATCTATCTCTCTATCTATCTCTCAGATAGAGAGATAGGTAGATCTATCTATCTCTCTATCTATCTATCTCTCAGATAGATAGAGAGATAGATAGGTAGATATTGTGTGTGTGCATATACTCATAAATTACACACATTGGAAAATATGGAATTAAAAGCTTGTGACTTAAGGAATCACAAATAAATCAGCTGCATCAAGCCTTACAATTTTTTTTTTAAATTTTTTATTTATTTTGGGAGAGAGGTCCTGCACATGCATGCGTGCAGGGGAGGGACAGAGAAAGAGGGAGAGGAGAATCCCAAGCAGGCTTCTTGTTATCAGCATGGAGCCCCATGAGGGGCTTGAATTCACATGAGATAATGACTTGAGCCAAAATTAAGAGTCAGATGCTTAACTGACTGAGCCACCCCAGATGGCCCTCAAGCATTACAATGTAAAGTTTTATGCCTAACAATGAGCTCAGACCATAGACCATTATTTAATTGGACTGTAGAACTAAAATATTATTTAAGCTGGTTACCAGGGATATAGGATCTCTTTAAAACACATCATATGCTCTCAAATCTGTGATAATCTGTCCTTATCATCCTGCTGAATATGATAAGAGAGGCAGAGGAAGAATATTGCCTTGTTGTTGTTTTTGTTTGTTTGTTTGTTTGTTTTTTAACTAGAATTTATAAAAAGGTATTTTTCATTTTGGATGCCCCAGCTGATTCGACTTATAATATACCATGGCCTAAATAATGATATGATTGTAGCATGTCAAGGCTTATATTGTAATATACAATTGAGTTTCAAATAATAGATGTCATCCCATTTGTATGACAAGAAATGAAATAACTATAATGCTTGAGGGGTATTTCCTCTGAACAGAAAATCTTTAGTTTACCTATCTGTACATATGTTCTGAATATTAAGCCCTTAATGTCACTATAGAACTAAGTATGAATATAAGTGGGATGAATTAAATACTTTTTATTGGAAAATATTTTCATGAATATAAAATATACAAAGTCCTCAATTTTGTAGATGCACCTGAGCCATTTAAAGTATCTATCATATGTTGAGTGCTTTCTATGTATGTGGCTTGCAGTTATAACTTTAATATCATATATTATCTCTTCATCTTTATAGTAAGCTTACTAGGTAGAAATTGTTATTTTACAGATGCGCACATTTAAGTGTCGAAGCTGGCATTCAAACACACATGCATGATTCAAATTTCATACTGTTACCTTCCATGCCTTAATCCCCTACATCAGGATTCCCACGCTTATGAAAGATGTAACAAGAATACAGCTAGTTGAGTCTGAGTGGCTCAGCTCGTTGGGGTGCCATGCTGCTGATAGGATGGAGCCTGCTTGGTATTCTCTCTCTCCCTCTCTCTGTCTGTCCCTCCCAGACTTGCATGTGTGCATGCTCTCTCTCTCAAAATAAATAAGCATTTTTTTAAAAAGAGAATACAGCTAGTTAATAATAAAACCTAGCTTGGATTTAGTAGTATTTTGTTTAAAAAATCTAATTTCAACTCATTATCTGTTTATCTCCTTTCTTAGATCAAATAAAGTTAGAATTTGTGAATTTGTGCAACTAAATCTCTTATTACTGGGTTTCTTATGTAGATAAATACTTCTGGAAGGTAATAACTCATTTAATTTTCAAAAGAAATTGGCTTTGATAGCTTATTACTTATATACATGCATGTAAATTCTTATATGCAAATTGGCATGCAGGTGTAAATATCTTATATCATGTACAATAACTTTTATCTCCATACTGACTTCCCTAAACACATGAATATAATTAGTAGTTTAAATAGTACAACATAAATTGCTATTTTGTAATACTTAGAGACACTAGTTTCCAATGTCAAAATGTAAGGGGCCTTAAGAGCTGTGTCAAAAAGGCCACTTATAAAATAAAGACCATATCTAAATAAAGAAATATCATCATGTTCTTTTACAAAGATTATTTGAATTGCTGGACCAAAGAAATGTGATGGTATAAAGTGATGAACAACTAAAAAACAGAGGGCAAATCTGCTTTCAGATACTATCGTTTAATATATTAAACATCAATCAGTAAAGAGATCTTATTCATAAATGAATGAATTTAGAAGATTCAATGCATATAGTGAAATTCAAAACACTATTTTTTTCTTTTTTTTACCTTGTAAATTGGCATATATATTCTTATAAAAATCACCAAAAGTAGTAAGATAAAAATATTGCTTATATAAATGAAAAAAATCAAGATGCCAGAATGTTTATTTTACTTTGTCACTTTTGTTTCAAAATGTGGGAAATAGAGTTGGAAAAATAAACAAGATATTATGAACAATATTTAATTATGGAGGGTGAAATTGGTCTGAAGAAAATACTTCTATAAACTCTTGCATTTTTGAACTTCATAATATGTGTAGCATTGTCAGTATAAGGAAAACAACAGATATTTATGTTTAAAAAATAGTTTAATATATTAAAGATCATTGGAAGTTACAGGAAAATGATATATTTAAAAATATATTTGGAAGAATTTGTATTTGACAAGGATGACACTAATGTGATTTTGAGGTAATTGCAGGGTAAGTATCTGAGTAGACCATTAGCTCCGTCCCCGCTGAGAATTGAAATCCTAACAAGAAATCAATTCGATGACTTTTAAAAATGATCCTAAATACATAAAATCCCTAAAATTTATTCTTGTATTCAAAAATGTATTAGGGCTTTTAACACTCCCTACCTGGTGGCGTAAAAACTACCCACTTGAATTGCTATTTATTACTGGTGGTTACAAATTTTATTATAACTGGCAGAATCTTGGATATGTTTAGGGATGTGAGCTAAAGGATTACATCGATGACAACAATAATAACACCAACAACAAAAACTGGAGGAGAAAACTCCTACTCTTTGAAATAATGATTCTAGGTAAAAGGAAAGGTAATACCAAGGTGACTTAAAAACATCATGCCTATAATTTTCATATCCCCGTAATGTTACTATTATCACTGTATTTCTAGCTTTATTGTAATCTTCTGTGTCTCTATCAATTCCTGTACCTTTATATTTACATTGATTTTTAACTTCATGTAAGTTTCTGTATGTGTGGGATACCCAATCTTGCATGTGTCTCTTCTTGTATAATTGATAGGTTAATATATAAATTATGATGTTAGGAACTTATTTTCAAACCAAAAGTTTAAGGTTGTAACAAATAAGAAAACATACAGGAATATAGGAAGAGAGAATATTTAACTATTAGGTCTGTTCCATATTTTGCATATTTTGTTCCCTGTGACAATTATTTATTTTATGGGAAAGCATCTACTTCAGGATTTTTTCAAAGTGTTCTAATGAATATAACCAAAAACAATAAGCTTGATTACTTTAAAGTTAACGAAGCTTAAGATTTGGACTTACACTATGTTTTATGATTACTTTTTAAAATAAATCTGCAAAATAAAATCATTTTAACAACAAATGAATGAATGAGTTTGCTAACTTTTTTTCCACTCTAGCTTCCTGTCCATCACACTCCTCCTGGTGTCTGATAGCATTGCATTAGCTGCTGGCATTTAGTGGATTAAGTGAAAGTCAAATATAAGTCGTTGGTGTGGAATTGTAGGTGTATATTTATATGGTTCACACAATCATGTATGGGCATCA
This sequence comes from Neofelis nebulosa, assembly GCF_028018385.1. Lineage (NCBI taxonomy): Eukaryota > Metazoa > Chordata > Mammalia > Carnivora > Felidae > Neofelis > Neofelis nebulosa. Next base: position 92,435,683 of record NC_080784.1, on the reverse strand, counting down.
CCCTAATACGCACACAATTTGATGCTGTGCACAATAGAAAAGTGTTAACATTCTTACAACCTTTGGCCATCCCAGCCAGGAGTACTCCTGAGCCCTCACACCCTTCTAAACAAACCAACCTAGAGGAAAGTCTGATTGATTTTTCTGTTTTCTTGCCTTGTAAAGAGACAATCAAGGTTTATACAGACAAAAGTATTATGCTATTTCTGGATGTTTCTGAAGTTGGTGGTAGTCATCTCCTTCTAAAATTTAAAAATTGTTGCGATTTACTTTCTCTTTCCAATTAAAAAAAGGTATTTTCATACTAGAACTTAAGGTATAATTCTGTGTTCTTACAGAAAAGCTATTTAAGCTATCCCTTCAAATTGGATAAGCTCTCCTGCCTCAGTTTCAGGCCTGAAAACCATAGATTGTGTCCTTGATTGTAATTCTAAATCCTTATCACCACCCTTCAATGATCTTGCTCAGGACTCCCAATTTCCCCATGTATGGTATAGGATAATGAAATTGCCATCTTGAGGAAGAATTCAGGTTTTTGTAACATTTCAAATGTGGCTTAAGCTCGGTTAAGTCTAGTTGCTGGCTAATGTACTCACAGGAATTTATGTAACCTACCAGGAATATATTCTAATCTAAAATGTCTCAACCATCTTAGCCATGGAGTAGAGAATCAATTTACTCTTATTTCCCTGGGGTTTTCCTCTTTTTAAATGATTCATTATCCGGATCAAGGCACTAAACTTTAAAAGTAGCAGAATTATTAATTATGTTCATGGATTATAGCAAGGAAAATAAAAAGAAAGCAGACCATTACTTCTAAAATATATATTTTGTCAAATATATTCAACTTAATAAAAATGAACTCCCAACTTTGTGATTTAATTGTTTTTCAATTTAATTATTCAGGATGAAAGAATAAGCTCAAAATATGTATCTTTTACATCTCTAGCCACAATCTCTAAATAGAACAATTAAATTCATCATTGCTGTATCTCTCCTTAAAAAATAATTTCTCAAAGGTCCTAGAAATAAACATATGAATTTGAAAATTTCTTAAGAACATCAGATTGTCCCTTTCCTGAGGAATTTCTGTGTCAAATAGAGTAAGCTTTTCCATTTTTTCCTCTCGAAAGCGGATTTAAATTTCCAGAGAGAACAATCTCTTTCTTGTGGCTTTTCACATTGACTGGGGACTTTTCCCCAAGGCAGTGTCTTTTTCTACAGGGAAATCTCACAGATTTTTTTTTTTTTTTTTTTTTTTTTGTCCTAATCAGAAATTGTGAGTTGAGTTTCCTCTGTAGCCCCCAGGGAGATACTAGTTCTATTTTTTACCTTTTTCTTTTAAAATATATCTATTCATTCAAGGAAGTTTCAAAATAGAAGTATTGCTATTAGGTAATAAATATCATCAAAGGAAACCAGGATTCAGTAATAATATAGTCCGTTTGATTATCAGGGACATGAATGAGTATTTTAACCTATAAATTATCAGTTTGTCTCCCTCTATCAACTACATAGTTATAGATTATACTTAGTTTGTTCTTCATAGATTCACCTTCAATTTCAAATGAGGACTTCCTGGAGCATCCGGGTTGCTCAGTCGGTTGAGCCACCGACTTCAGCTCAGGTTGTGATCTCTTGGTTCATGAGTTCGAGCCCCGCATCAGGCTCTGTGCTGACAGCTCAGAGCTCAGAGTCTGGAGCCTGCTTCAGATTTTGTGTCTCCCTCCCTCTCTGGCCCTCCCTGACTCATGCTCTGTCTCAAAAATAAATAAACATTAAAATAAAAATAAAAAATAAAATAAGATGAGGACTTCCTAGTGAATTTGCATACCTTCTAGAAGCTACAGTATACATAGGAATTTATATAATGCTTACGAAAAATGTATGCTAATTTGTATTCCAAAAAATTATTAAACTATTTTCTCCCCTAAACTCTATTGCAGGCCAATGCTGCATGTAAGTTTTAGATATGCTGAAAAAAATCTTTGCGTAAAAAGGTATTCTAAAAACAAATGTGTTATTTTAGCAATATTTTGCCATTGTTTAAACTTAGTCTGATTTTTAAAAAAAATGTTAACGTTTATTTATTTCTGTGACAGAAAATGAGTGGGAGAGGGGCAGAAAGAGGAGACACAGGATCGGAAACAGGCTCCAGGCTCTGAGCTGTCAGCACAGAGCCCGAGGCGGGGCTTGAACTCACAGACAGCGAGATCATGACCTGCCTGAGCGAAGCCAGACGCTCAACCGACTGAGCCACCCAGGCGCCCCATGAACTTAGTCTGATTTTTAATTTGATATTTTGTTTATTTGAACATAGCATTGATTTTGGAAAATATATCAAGTTCCTATAACACACCTTTAAAATTTTTTAAAAACGTAAGATATAGGAAAAAAGAAAGAAAAGCATGGAAATACATATACCTTTCATCCAAGAAGAGAAGTCTAGAGTTAAAACTAGAAATGTTCTATCCAAATTGTTCCAACATATAAAACAAAGAACTGTAAATCGGTAGCCGTGGAAGAGTTTGTTTTTAAGAATGACAGAAACCTAAAATCCTGAAAATTTAACTTTTCCTAACCTAATTTGTTTTCAGTTGACCATACTTTAATTTTGGCACATAATCATTCTTAAATTTCATATATTCAATATTGGTTATGTAGAGAATTCTGTTTTCTAATTTTTAATTAATTTCCAACTTTGCTATAGAGTTTTAGACTGTAGCCAAACATCTATTTCTCCTTGTTGCATTTCTCCAGTTCCATTAATTATAACAGCTGCTATATATTTCTTCACAACTTTTCCATGTTTTCACATTTATAAAACACAAATTTGCAGGTGTATAGAGTTTTGTGTGTGTACATAATCAAAAAATAGAGGAAAATAAGAAATCATAATATACACATTAAAATGTAAATGACATTTGTCAATTTGCTGCAACATTTCTTCCAAATAATACTGTATCTTGGATATGTGGACATCTGTTAGACACAATAACTGTAAATGCAACCTATTTTATTCAATATTTATATAATATTCCCAAACTATTCAAACATTTTATTGCTATGAAACTTTCAAGTGGTTTCCAACATTTCCCAAATACAAAATTGTGGTGGCACACAATTTTACATATAGTCTAAGTAATGGTGCTTTTAATTCCACTAGCTTGATTCCTGGAAGAAGGAGTACATGATTTGAGAAGAGTTTCCATTTGTACATGAATTAACAGATTATATTCTCAAAAGACTGTGGTAATTCACAGTGCCTTCAGAAATGTATAATGTTCTTTTTTTCCTCTTATCAGTACTCAGATGACATATTATAATTCTTTTTAATTTCACTCAGTCTAATATCAAAAAAGGGTATAGTATTCACCAATTAGTTTCCATTTTGTTTTTTTCTTTTCAATAGTGGTTATTTGGTTGGCCTATCTGTGTACTATTCATAAACTTTACTCGCTTTTCTACCAAGTTTTTATTATTCTTTAATATTTTATTAGACACTTATAGGAATAGTGTGCATAGTAGATATAATGTATCATTTGTCCTATATGCTGCAAATATTTTTCCTGGTTTTCATTGGCTTAATTTTTAAAATTAAAAAAAAAAGGACATTAAAGGTATGTCAGAAAATATCTTACTCAATTAAGAATTATATCATTACATATACATCTATCTTTTACATCATAATTACTATGTTTTTGATCTTGCTTTAAAAGTTCATCTTACGTTAAAAAACGTATTTTAGGTTGATGGGGGTGGGAGGGAGGGGAGGGTGGGTGATGTGTATTGAGGAGGGCAGCTTTTGGGATGAGCACTGGGTGTTGTATGGAAACCAATTTGACAATAAACTTCATATATTGAAAACAAATTAAAGAAAAAACGTATTTTATAGTTTTATTGTTCTAAAATTGCAGTGACTTGGTGCAGGGGTTTATAAAAAATCAAGGACATGCTTGTTGTCCTACATTTTATAACCTGCTTTAAGAAGTCTTTAGCGATTTCTAGGAAGGGAAGGATATTCTCATAAAAAGACCTTCAGTAAAGCATACTGACACATTTGTTTCCTTGCTGGCCTCTGGAACCTGTTCACATAGGGGTTTTTGGATTTCCTTTGTACCACTTTTGCTGCTTACCTGGGTTTCCAGACTTCTGTTGTGACACCTTTGCTCCCAGAAAACAGACTGCTAATTCTCGAAAAAGGCCTGCAAATTCCTGCCTGTAGGTGCCCTCTGCATCCCTCACTTCCCATGAAAAAGCTTGTCCTTTTTTCCCCGGGTTCAGCTGGAGCTTCTCCTTCTCCAAGAAACAATACAAACAAAAACTAACGAACAAAAATTTGTTTTCCAGCGTTATGTTATTTGTGTACGTGACTTATCAAGTTTTCATATATTTTAGCACCTTGATAACTTCGGCTGTATCTCAGATATCTTTATATTCACCAAGTTATCTAAAATAATGTCTTACAGAATAAGCCAAATGGGAAGAAAGTGAATGCACACATACACGGTGCTCACTATAGCACTGGCAATGGGATGCATGATAAGGTGCTATCAACAGAGAGAGAGAAATTTTCTTCCTACTATAGGACAGGCTGCAATGTGCACATTGCTCACTCTGGAAGGTAGATGTATATTCATTGCATTTAATTCTAGCACTTGCTTTCTCCTGTTTTCATTGGATATTCCTAGAAGTAGATCATACATTTATTAATAGTAATTGCTGTGCCTTCCCTGCATACAGTGTTTTATGATTTTCAAAGTGCTTTTTACATATATTACAACTTTTGATTTTTACAACAATCTTGTGAATTAGGGAAAGAAGTGGTTTCTGGCCCATTTTTATCAGCCATAAGAAGAAACAATTTTAACAGCAAGCTCAATATAGCCATTCATTCAAATAGTCCAAATATTAAAAAGACTGCTTTATCTTTTCATTTTAAAAGATGCTTTCTGCGGCCTTAGTTATAAATCAAAACATGCTGTTTTAAAATCCTGCATAAATATGCACTAACTGAGTATTCTCTATTCATTTTTTAGCACAAGAGTAACAAAAAGGTCCAGACAAATTAGAGTTCCAAGAAGTATAAATGCAATGAATAAATTAATGCCGGCATTGATAGATGAGGGGGAGAGCAAAGGAATTGCATTGTGCAGCTTGACTGAACAACTTTGTTTGCGACAATATTTGTAAGGTCAGGGAATTGTTGTTTGGAATGTACTAGAGAATTAAAAAGAATAATGAAATTGATTCCTCATCTTCGAGATTGTTGGCCACTGAATTTTAAATCTGCAGAGGTAGTTCTCAGATATCCCTGTGCATGTCAGCTCCAGTGCATAGAAAAACATGAGGAGAGCAAGTATATTGATACTGTGAAATGCTGTTCCTTTGATCTTTCCAGGAATACTGTTTAGGACACAATCATTGCATGAGGTCTGAATGTGTTTTAACATACAGATGATACAGATGAGCAATTCTTCCTTGAAACATGACATAGACCCCTTTCAAATGGAAATTTGTGACGGGAAGTTGTTCTAAAACACCAGCAATCCTGCTGAATTTTCTGGGGCCTCAAAAGTAATGTAGTTAAGGAAGGGGCAATTGTAGATGAATTCATGATGCATGACTGTAACTTTCATCAGCTTGTGTGATTCTTATCTAGAATGTTAATGGTTAAAAAAGGAAATCTGAATTCATTTTTCCATTTTCTTTATCCCAAGGCATTTTATGGTATCATATCACCCTCTCTACTGTGCTCTCCACAAAGTTACTAGATATGAGAACTGTTGTATGCCTGTAATTTAAGTCCATATTATTTCCCCTGGGAAATTTTAGAAATGCTGGGTGGGATGTCTGAAAATGGATGGGAAAAATCTGATGGAAAGAAATTTATAGAAAGGAAAAACCGATGACCTCTTACATCTTTGCCTTTTTTGTTCCTTAAAATTCCATGATAGCCTTGTTATATTTACTCTCAGCACCAAATAATGAAAACTTTTTGATCTCACATTAGTTGGAAAGTTGAGATTTTTAAAAAGTCTCTTCTTGCAACTTTGCTTTTCACTTTTTAATCTTATGGAAACATTAAGGACACGATTGCAGATTCAAGGGTGGGAAATTAATAGTCTCCCACTTAATTTTTATTTGATCCTTTATAGGGAAATGAATCAATCAACTTTAATCATAAACTCTTGTAGGTAAGAGATTTGCATGTAACCAAATGTAATTTTCCCTCTAATACGTCGACTTTAAAACATTTTGAAGAAAATTGGAGTTATAATACTTCAAAATACGGGACTCTTTCCATCGTCTTCTAAAGTATTTTTTATTCCTATTTTAAGTCAAAATATGCTATTGATGATCTTTAACTTTTCACTGTATTTATTTAAAGGTGTCAATGAGTATAGTGCCTAAAGAGGTGTTATGGATAACATGGCTCATGTTTATTAAATGCTAATTATTTACCATGATTTCTTATAAGCAACTTATACAAATTGACATGTGTAAATTTTTATAACAGCTCTATGATATAGTCCTTCTATGATTCTCCAGTGATGTAGTTCTTTTATGAGTCTCCAGTTAGAGCTAAGGAAACCAATAAAGAGAAAGATTTGCACAAGGTTACTCAGAACTGGAATTTAATCCCCAGACAGCCCTGTTTGGAGGCCCTATTCTTAGCCATAGCCCCACTATTGCCACTGCATAATGCTCCAAGCTATAAATGTTATATTATTTGCACAAATGTTTTAGTTATAAATATTGTGCTTTGTAGGAAAGTATCAAATATTAAAAGATACGCAGCTTAACCTAATAGTATTTTGATCACTTTAAAGCTTTTTTTTTTTTTTTTTTTTTTTTTAGTTTAGGCTTGACCTCCACTTTCGGTGGGGCAAGAGATCTATCTTTCATTATATGCCACCATATTCTCAGTGCTTTTGTTTCTGTCACTTGTTTACCTTTTCTTTTCCCCTCTTTCTTTCTCCTCCTGTCCCCTTGTTTCTTAAAAGCTGCAAACTGGAAGGTAGGAGTAGAAGTCTTAAAAGTTAGGGGGTGTAATCAGACATGAGAATGATCATACTGTTCTTGCCACACACACTCGCACACACACTGAATTCAGGCTCTGCACTATTCCAATATTCTGCACTATTCCCATATTCTTGATTCTGTGTTCAAGCAACTATGTCATTTCGTTGTAAGTATAGAAAATTAATTTTGATTTTTATGGAGAATGGGATTCTGGGCTTTTAAAAAGAAATGACAGATGGCATTTTCTTGGCTTCTAGGTAGTGTGAATGTTGTAACAGTACCCCCAAAACCCAAAGGGCACCGTTATGATAGTCCCGCTGAATATTTTCAGAGGGAACCTAAATCACATACCTATTCCTTCTTCTGCCTATGTTTCTTGCTCAAAATTGTTCTATTCTCTGAGGCATGGTACCAAGAAGGAGTTTTGGAATCTGGGCACGTATTAGGGATAGGGCTCAATTAGTTCATTTTCATTTCGATTTATTCTCTGTTGAATTTCTTCCTGCAATCGCTAATTCTGTCTGCTTTCTGGCAGTGCTGAACAAAGTACCTTCTTTCAACCATCTTAACCAGGCAGTTTTCCTCTGCCACTACTATATACTTTTGTATATGATATGGTGTGACATATGACAACTGATGACTTTTATACAACCTAATACAGTATTTAACATACATCAGGTGCTCAATAACTCCTTGATAGATGAAGGATACATCAATGAATAATGTAAGGCAATTTGCGAAAAACTTAGCATATTTGACAAAATGGAAATTGCTGTACCCTTGGTCTCTGAAAGGACATAGCTGTCAGATTTCCTCAATGAAACACTTCATGTATAACTGTTCTGAAAGTTAGTTCTAAAGTATACATGAATACTTTAAAAAGTGATATATCTAATGAAAATAGAGAGATTTTAGTATACCCAACTTTCTGGTTTTTGAGAAAATCTTTGGCAAGTTGGAATATATGCAGGTTAATTCACGTGATTTTTGCCCAACAGGAGTTAATAATGATTAATATAACTATTTGTTTGTCAAATATCAGAAATATATCTTCCTGTGCCTAAACTTGTTAAGGCATTTGTAGTTTTTTTTTTTTGTTTTTTTTTTGTTTTTTTTTTTTAACGTTTTATTTATTTTTGAGACAGAGAGAGACAGAGCATGAACGGGGGAGGGTCAGAGAGAGGGAGACACAGAATCTGAAGCAGGCTCCAGGCTCTGAGCTGTCAGCACAGAGTCCGACGCGGGGCTCGAACTCACGGACCACGAGATCATGACCTGAGCCGAAGTCGGCCACTTAACCGACTGAGCCACTCAGACGCCCCAAGGCATTTGTAGTTTTAACCAGATTGAGACTGGTGTCGTGACTAATAGACAGAATGGTCCTCAGATTTCAGGAATCCATTTCTAACAAATATTTAAAGGGAAATATTTCCTTGTGTTAAAAAATAAACTGAGGAACATTAAAAATTTTAGAGTTTATTTTAACAAAAGCCAATTCAAATTGGGCACCATCCAATGTACCAGACAAAGAAACCATAAGGGGTTTTACAAAATGAGACTTTATGGGCAGAAGGGAGCAGGAACAAGGGATTACAGTAGGCAAAAGCAGGTTGGTTATAAATTTACCTTCTTTTAGGGGAAAACAGGGGTCTATCAGGCAGATAACCTATTGATGATCAGGAGAATCCTGATTGACTGGTATAAGGTTACATTTCTGGAAGACCTAAAACAGTAATTAAGTCTCACTTTGTTAAAATGGGGCTTAGCATTTGGGGCCTGTTGTTTTTAACACTTGCAATTGATTTATAAAAATGGTTGGAAGGGCGCCTGGATGGCTCAGTCAGTTAAGCATCTGACTTTTGATTTCGGCTCAGGTCATGATCTCACAGTTGGTGAGATAGAGCCCCGCGTTGGTCTCTATGCTGTCAGCACAGAGCCTGCTTGGGATTCTCTCTCCCTCCCTCTCTGCCCCTCCCCCACTTGCTCTCTTTTAAACATAAATAAATAAACATTTAAAAATTAAAATATAGAATATGGCTGGAAATGACTATCAAAAGCCATGAAATAAACACTTATATACTGGAATGTTTAAATGGAAAAATTTTAAAGTGCTCAGGGTATTCTGACACGAGTGGCTGGTTCTTCTTCATTAAGAAATTGATGATAGTGGTGCCTGGGTGGCTTAGTCCGTTAAGCATCCAACTCTCAATTTGGGCTCAGGTCATGCTATCATGGTTCCTGAGATCAAGACCCACATTAGGCTCTGGGCTGACAGATTCTGTCTCTTTGTAAAAAAAAAAAAAAAGCAATTGATGATAAACCGTATCCAGAGAACTATCAGGAACTTCTTTATTGAATCATATCTGTAACCTCTTCAGTGAATTTCAAACCCACCTTGTCCCATCACCTATATTAATTACCCCCTTCCTATTTTAGGGATTGCACCTATTTACATTTTATCCACGGATCTACAAAATATTGTCTGACATCTTTACCGACGATTTGCCCCATGAATTTAGGTCTATGTCACAGTCTGTCTACATCTCTGTGACTTCGTCTTTATTATTTGGTTTTGCTTTGGTTTTGAATATTCCTTAGAATATTTCTCTCATAGGCTTTAGCAGTCAAATATTAAGCTCCTTTGGTTAAAACAGATACTTTCTGCCTTAAGTGCAAACTACAATTGGATCTACCATAATCAACTTTATTAAAGCTAATGGTTTAACATGAATAGACTTCCAAAACAGTAGCTCAGAATCATGCTAAAGCAGATTTATAGTGTTAATTTATGTCCAATGTTATATGAGTGACACTGGCTTCCGCTCATTGACATTTTCCCATAACATCAAAGTTGCATGAAACTTTTTGATCTTAAAAGTTTTCATCAAAGAAAAAAAATTCTGTAATTTTGCATGGTGACAGATCCTAACTAGACTTATTGTAGTCGTCATTTCACAGTAAACACAAATGTTGGCTCAGCATGTTGTACACCTGAAACTAACATAATGTTGTATATCAATTATGCCTTGACAAAAACATTAGAGAGAAACTGTCAATCAAAAATAAAGAAGGCTTGTAACAGAAAAAAAAAGATTACACAAAACTTTAAATATCATTAAATTATTTATTTTTAAGAGCAATGCTAATGACATGGATACATGAATAGATAAGGGAACTTGCTTCTCCTTTTTTTTTTTCCTTCTTTCTATAATCAAAATATCAGAAAGAACACCTCAGTATGTAAGATTTTTACTGTGGAGTTAGAAGGCTTGGAGAGAAATATTTATAAACATTATTTTTGGAAATAGTGTAAAATTCTAAGATGATGACTTTTTGAGACCAAACTCACCCTTCTTTAATTCACTTAAAATAAGAAAGAATATTACATATTAGCCTTCATATCTGTCATTGAATTAATAAAGTTCTCTGATTAAAACTCATTTGATCTTTGGGGTGCCAGTCGCTCAGTCAGTTAACCATCCAAATTGGGTTCAGGTCATGATCTCATGGTTCATGAGTTAGAGCCTCATGTCGGGCTCTGTGCTGACAGCTCAGAGCCTGGAGCCTGCTTCAGATTTTGTCTCTCCCTCTCTCTCTCTCTCTCTCTGCCCCTCCCCTGCTCATGCACCATCTGTCATCTCTCACTTTCTCAGTCTCTCTCAAAATAAATAAACATTGAAGAAATTGAAAAAAAATCCTTTAGTCATTGAAAACAATAGTTTCACTAATATTTCATTGCAGTGAAGTGGCTAGCACCTTTCTGAGATGCTGAAAGAAAATATCTATTAACTGGTTATATTTTGAGATTTTGATCTTAGATGACTCTATTGCATGGATAGTAAAAAACAGTGTTAATGTCAAGAAAAACAAATTCTTTATAGTCCCCATGCTGGTGAGAAATAGATTCTTAATATCAGTGATTTATCTTTATAACGTCTAATATTTATGCTATCATATTTAAATATAACAGATTATTTTTTTTTATTTTTTCATACAACACCCAAATATACTACTTTAATATCTTTAAAACATTATAAATATGCATTAATAAACATGCATTGCTTTGCTACATATCAAATGTATCTGAAAGGAAAGTGGAACAAAATCCTTGCTGAGTCTTAGTTGATGTGAAATCAGCAACATTTCTCCCATTTTAGCTCTTTCCATCAGTTGATCAATGTGTTATAAGTGCTTTTCTTTACCATACACTTAAGAATGATTGGAAGTACTGAATATCATGGGGTGAATAGCTTTTACTCTTAGGTATGAAAAAAATTGATTTTCACTTGTCCTAAACATTCCAAAACTGTTAACACTTTCTGAAGCAAAAGATGAAACACTAACTTACAAATTCTGTTAGAATTTCTCAAAGTGCCTTAAATTCTGGCCATCAAGTAATATCAAGGTTAGCAAATTACAATCCATAAAAAGATTATGTTCCTAAATAACAAGTCCAGTTGAACTAAAAACTGTACACAGGGGGTGAATGTTTTATAATAAGTATATGTTTTCTTTTTATATATCTTCATTAGTGTTATCACTACAAATGAAGTTTAAATATTTCCAAACTTTTATAATAAACCTTAACCAAAAAGATGTTAGAGGATATCACCTCTCAACTCAGTGGCTTTATGCATAAGAGAGTTCTGAATTTCCAATATAATCAATAGGGATTATATTTTTATAGATTCCTAATTCCCAAAATGGCTGGTGTAGAATTTATTTACATTTGAGATATATTACTTATAATACTGCATAAGGGTGATGATGTTTACAAATAAGATATATGAGTAAAGTTACCTGACTGGCTCAAGACTTCACCAAGACTTTATCATCAGGTAATTGAAACCCTTCTGGTCTTATTTTTAGTGGGCATATACCCATAATGAAATGTGAGAAAATGCAATTCCAGAGAGTTACCTAAAGTTATGAAATCAGTAGCAGAATCTTTTTCTATTAGTAGTATTAGCATTTTAATATTATTATTACTTTTAAGTTGCAGAGCGGGTATTTAAACTGTGGGTCCTGCATTTTCCTTAAGGAAAATATGTGAGACAAAAGCAGTGCTCTCAAAGAGTATTACTTGTGGATAATACTTCTGTTCAGTTCTCTTATGAACCTTCCCAGAGTGTGTGTGTAGGTGTGTGTGTGTGTGTACGTGTGTGTGTGCGCGCGCGCGTGCATGTATAAAACAGTGAAGAGGCTGAACTGGGCACCTAGAATGACATAGGGCAAAACCTAGGCAAGCTGAATGCTTGCTTTCTTTCTTTCTTTCTTTCTTCCTTTCTTTTTCTTTCAACTTGAGAGAGAGAAAGCATGTGCGCACACCCGAGCCACACACAAGTAGGAAAGGGGCAGAGAGAGAGAGGGAGACACAGAATCTGACACAGGCTCCAGGCTCCAAGCTGTCAGAAAAAAGCCCATCGCCGGGCTCAAGCTCATGAACCATTGGATCATGACCTGAGCCAAAGTCCTACGCTTAACCGACTGAGCCACCTAAGCACACAAGCTGTATATAACTCAACGTACAGAAAAGTCTCACTAAAATAAATGTTTGTCCCTTGGACTACATTAATTTCTGTCTCCTTAGTTATTCCTGTAGCTTAAAATCTTATTACATTATCTAAGACAATATTTCCATTTTCCTTTTAAATGATACAAATGTTGTTGTGTCACATTAGTGCACTCCAAATTTGTCAGTAATAAACTGAGGCAATAATTTTATTTTGATCTAGGTTTTCATGAGTAGTTCAAAATCAGGAAAAATATATCACCAATTATGTAGGTTCTCTAGAGAACTGAACCATGGGCTGTGTAAAAACATATATACAATAAGATTTATTAGATTAAATTGGCTTAAATGATTATGGAAACTGACAGGTCCAAACCTGCAGGGTAGGCTGAATGACTAGAGATCGAGTAGAGGTGATGTTCCAGCTTGAGACCAAAGTCTACTTACTGTAGAGCCAAGAAGAGCCAGTGTTGCAGAAGTCCAAGGTCAGTCTAGTGGAAAATTCTCTCTTGCTTTTTTTTTTTTTTTTTTTTTTTTTTAATTTTTTTTTTTCAACGTTTTTTATTTATTTTTGGGACAGAGAGAGACAGAGCATGAACAGGGGAGGGGCAGAGAGAGAGGGAGACACAGAATCGGAAACAGGCTCCAGGCTCCGAGCCATCAGCCCAGAGCCTGACGCGGGGCTCGAACTCACGGACCGCGAGATCGTGACCTGGCTGAAGTCGGACGCTCAACCGACTGCGCCACCCAGGCGCCCCTCTCTTGCTTTGAAGAAGTCACTCTTTTTGTTCTATTCTGGCTTTCAACCGACTAAATAAGACTCACTCCCATTATGGAGGGCAGTTTGTTTTACTTAATATCCAGAGTTTAAATGTTAATTTCTTCTGAAAACACTTTCACAGAAACCAGCAGAATTATGTTTGACCAAATATCTGGGCACATTGTTTGCCAGCCAAGTGATACACAAAAACAGCCATCACAGTACTAATAGCAATAACAATGCTGCTTTTGTTGCTATACCAAATACTTATTCAACATTTATGCCAAAATGAAAGACAATGTGTTGCAATATTTATTTAAATGGAAAATTACATTTAAATTTTTTTTAACGTTTATTATTTTTGAGAGAGAAAGACAGAGAGCAAGCAGGGAAGGGGCAGAGAGAGAGGGAGACACAGAGTCCGAAGCAGGCTCCAGGCTCTGAGCTGTCAGCACAGAGCACGACACGGGGGTCGAACTCACAGACCGTGAGATCATGACCTGAGCTGCAGTCGGCCTCCCAACCGACTGAGCCACCCAGGTGCCCCCCAAAATTACATTTTTTATATCCAAACTTTTTTTTTTTTTTTTTTTAATTTTTTTTTTTTCCAACGTTTTTTTTTTTTTATTTATTTTTGGGACAGAGAGAGACAGAGCATGAACGGGGGAGGGGCAGAGAGAGAGGGAGACACACAGAATCGGAAACAGGCTCCAGGCTCCGAGCCATCAGCCCAGAGCCTGATGCGGGGCTCGAACTCACAGACCGCGATATCGGGACCTGGCTGAAGTCGGACGCTTTAACCGACTGCGCCACCCAGGCGCCCCTATCCAAACTTTTTTATATGCGATACAAGCATCTAATGATTCCACTGTGCTTTAATAATAGTTGTGCTAAGATTTTGCATGTTGAGTTGTATAAGTATTTTATTATACATTACATTTTAAATTTCTCCTTTTCGTTATATCCTTGTATTAATTAAAAAAATACACACATTATGCAGTTAGATGATTTGTTAATTAACTTTCAGCATAGTAAAAAAATTAAAAATATTTATTATAAATTGAAAGCATTGAATCTATGCAAATTAAGAGCTGTTGAGATATTGTTATATTGCATTGATACATTTTGGAAATGTCTAGACAGTCCTTTCCAATTGGCTAGGTTAAATACTAGGAAGTGATGATTCCTAATGAAATTTCATAAACCTCTTTTGTGAAACAAATCACCAGACCAACTCAAACCTTTGTTAATTTTTTTTTTTTTCACAGTTGTTTTGAACTGACTAGTTAGGTTTTCTGTTATTAGATGTTTTACTCTTTGGCTAATTTATGCTTACAAAGTCTAATTCTATCATAGATTTACAAGTATCATAACCTTTGGTTATGTTTTTCAGGCTTTGGGGGGAAAATCTACTATTTGTGCATAACATTGACTATAAAATTTAAATGATATTACATGAGATCACTCACATGTGTGGCAGAAATCAGATACTCACCAAACATACTGTCTTTTCTTGGACAAATTTTTAAAATATGATTATTTGATTCTTTGCCTGTAGATCATTAGTTTTTACCATTGAAGATGACATGAATGAGGTGTATCACCCCTGAGCCCAGGTACTTAAGAGAGAGTATGTTCTCTCCGCTTTCTTCTTTTCTCAGCATTGGCAAACTTGGATGTTACATGTTGAAGATGATGAAATACCACAAGGTGGAAGGAATTTGGGTCTCTAAATGTAATGTGAACCAGAATCTTCCTCCCTGCCATCTCCCTCTCAATATTATTCTACTATGATGTGAATGAGCCATAACATTTATGATGTTAAGCCAGATAGTTTTACATATTTTTTTTATGGCAAGTAGCCTATTCTGACTAATTAATATACACGTAGGCGCTTGTCACACTGCTTGGCATCAAGTAACCACTTAATAAATGATAGCTGTTATCAACACTTTCTATGTCAGATGATAAAATACATTCTCTGTTTCAAATATGCCTGCAGACCCAACATGCTTCTTACCAGAAGTGCTACCTTGTTTGATTTTTACAAAGTAATTACATTGCGAGTAAATATAATTTTAGGTTACAAAATTATGATAAACATAAAATGCATCCACATGACTTATTTTAATATTTGTGATTTGCCTGATACGATATTTCTGGCATTTCCCAGTTCTCCATTATTGTGAGTTTAAAAGAAAGCCATATGTCTCTTTTAATGATAGCTTAATCTATTTCAATGGCCATTATGCTGTATTCCACAGTTTAGAACTAGCATTTGTTTTTCCTTTTGGTGTTCCTTCACTCGTTCAACACATTTGTAGTGGGTTACTGCTCTTTGCTGAACACTCTGCCAGATGTATTTCCATGATAGATGCCATTAATTACCACAGAATGCCCGTTGCTTCATTTACTGAATGAATACATATGGAGATGTATTTTTTTTTCATATATAAGAAGACAATGAGGCAATGTCCTCCAAAAGGTAGTTTGCATAGTATTATCTGAATTATTCTTCTCTTTATTTAGGTATTTTTCTTTTGATTTTAAAAGTGTGAGTGGTGTTGAATAATCTACAATCTAGCTTATTGTATGATTAAAAGTGATGGTTAGGAAAGCTAGGAAATAAAAAGTAAATATTTCTCTGGGTCAGAACACACACACAAAAAAATAGAAATTGCCAAGTCATGAATACAATGCCTAATCAGGTTCTACCTCTATTACATCAACTCATTTTGAGATTGTGCAGTTTACCTTCAAGTAGATAATTGTTGGTATTCTATTTTATTATTATTATTATTATTATTATTATTATTTATTGACCAGATAGCAGAAGAAATAAAAATCATACTGGATATGAGCATCCTTTTCTCAATTAAAAAATAAGGATAAACTAATAAAGAAGCAAATAAGTAAATAAAAGTAACATTTGGAGGAATAAAAAAGCCTTTAAAACAGCATATGCTCCAGAATGGAGATAGGGTAAAAGTTCTAAATATGTTACTAATTTTAGATATAGTCATTTACATTTCTACTTGAAAGCTTTAAAAAATATATCATTTTGCTTGGATTTTCTAATTCATGCCAGGGTTTAAGTAAGCTAGAGTTATTCATCTTTTCAATGACATTGCTAAAAAAAATCTTTATCACTGAAATATTCATCATTATAAAACATAGGATACTTTCTTTAGTGTGAGAAAGAGTGAGAGAGCATATGAATAGAGGACTGATTGTAATAGGAATGACTAATGTAGCATCTAGCTAAAGCATCTAAGAACATATTTTACTAACACCAGAAGACAACCTTTAAAAATACATGTGAGTTACTTCATTGGAATAAATCTTGCTACAGGTATGGAGCATATCTCCATTGTAAAATATTGTTTGAAGTTAAACTGTGTGATCCTGTAAAAGTGAACTAAAATGTTAGTAATCTGGGATTGGTTATTAGATATGACAAATGGTCCATATGTCATAGATTGAAAAAGATCTTAAATGAATATTAAACTTTTCTTGTAAATAGGGTAATTTTATATATCTTTTCTTGGTTATAATAAAGATGTCCTAAGCTAATGAAATGACTCACCCTGGTTCTGGAATTGGGCAAAGGAAAACAACAACAACAAAAAACAAGTAAGTACTGTCATTATGATGCCTTTAGAAATTGTGATTCCATTATCAGATAAAACTTTAAAAGATAGAAAACAATGAGTTTGATATCAATATCTAATGAGAGAATATGTTTATACATTTTAATAACCAAAAGTAGAAAAATACAATAAATTTTTAAAATTTTTTTATTAATTTTTTTTATGTTAAGCTATTTCTGAGACAGAGACAGAGCATGAGTGGGGGAGGGGCAGAGAGAGAGGGAGACAGAATCAGAAGCAGGCTCCAGGTTCTGAGCTGTCAGCACAGAGCCTGACGCAGGGCTCGATCTCACAAACTGTGAGATCATGACCTGAGCTGAAGTCGGTTGCTCAACCGACTGAGCCACCCAGACACCACGAAAAATACAATATTTTAATCATTCAAAAGGCTGCTAACATCACTAAGTATAATATAGGGAAAAGGACGATGTAATCATCTTTAGCTTACAGAGTCATTGACAAATGACTATTATATGGGTTCTTTGTGCCCATCACTGTAACAGACAACAAACCAATCATTATTCCTATGCTGGTCTTGAGAGCTGGGTAAGCATAAATGGTAACCTTGGTGGTTCTAAAGAGCATAATTGCTTTTTTTAGTAGATAATCAACTTATAATTACAAGGAAATTTAGAATTAAATTTAGAAAAGTTTAAGTAAACAAGGGTGTCTGGGTTGCTTAGTCAGTTAGGTATCTGACTCTTGATTTCATTTCAGGACAGGATCCCACAGTCGTGATCTCATGGTTGTGAAATCAAGCCCCACGTCAGGCTCTGCACTCATAGTACGGAGGCTTCTTGGAATTCTTTCTCCTTCTCTGCCCCCTCCTGTGCAGGTACAAGTGGTCTCTCTCTTTCTCTCTCTCTCTCTTTCTCTCAAAATAAATAAACATTTAGAAAAGGAAAAGTTTAAGTAAATAGTACCCATAGTATTAATATTTTTGAAATAGTTGATATTTAAAATACCTGTAATGTTTAGCAAAATTTAGTTTATTAAAGTAAAAAAAATCTTACAATTCAAAATAATTTCAATTTCAACTTAAATAATTCCAAATTTGATTTAACCTTGAATTCTAAGTTGAAATACTATTAAATTTGTATATAATATTTAAACATTTCAGAGGACTTTAGATCACCTAGGTGTTGGAGTTCTTGAAGAATGCACAATTTGATGTGGGAAATTAGCATGTAAGTAGATCATTAAATATAAATTTATAATATTGAAAGAGTTTCTTGTTGCCAATTTATATGAATTTTTATTTTTCTCTCCTTTTTATTTATTGATAGTTTAATTTGGCACATTGTTAATTGAAGGAATATTGACCTATTTGATATCGTATATTATACTCCTCACATTAAATAAAGGAAGCTTTATGAAAACATTTATTTGGTGAGAGTACTTCTGGCATGAATATAGTGGTATAAAATCAGCATTTTTCTTTCCATTTCATATTCACACGAAAAATGAGAAGCGAATTTCAAGACCAGCCAAAATCCAGACCCTCTCCCAAAAGGGATTATAGCTCCCAAAAGTCATGACGTTAGATCATGGGGCATGCAGAAGAAACTAGAACTCAGACACAGAACAAAACCTATCCAACGATTCATATGAAACAGTCATTATACTGTAATTAAAGATGAGTGGCATACCATGAGCAAAAAAAAAAGAAAAAACAACCTAAATTTTTTTATTTGTAGCAAAAGAAATGTGTATATACCAGTTAATTGCAAGATCTTCTCTGGACCCATTATGCAGGAGGCAACAGATGCCAGGTAAGTGTCACTGAGCCACATATCCTATCCTCCCTTCCTCCACATCCCTTTTCTCACCTCCTTTGTTTCTAGACAGGATGACACTTTTGTTCTGCATCAACAGGACAGTTTTGCCTTCTGTGATAAGGTTTGGCTAATGGGAGGCAGTGAGGTCTGTAATGGAAGGGCAAGAGAGAGTTTGGGCATTTATTGTCTCTGCCTTCTTCCTAAGAGACTACTTGAATCTACTGAAGCTTGCAGCTTTTGTCAGAAAGCCCACTTCTACAAGGTTCCCTCTCCCTTTAGGCACAGAAGTGTTCTTGCAAGCCCTGGGTTTCCTTGCCTACTCTTATTGATTCCCCTAGATAATACCACACCCTAGTAAATATATCCTTCATACCTATTTGAGCATTCCATCTTTTCCTATTCAATCATCAATGATTTTGGAGTTTACCATCTTAAAACTGGGATTTAGGAATTGAGATGGTCATATATCTGAGGGGTATTGAGTCTTTGAATAATGGAATTAAGACAATGCAGTGGACATAGATGGGGCTGAGAATCCTTAATTATCGCTGAATACTGCTTAGTGAGAAAAGCATGTCCTATCTCCAATCTGAGTTTTCCTCTGCATAAATAAATTCTGATGGCATTAACTGAGACACTTGTCTCACAAAGGGATGTCAGTCGCCTTTAGTACCTAATCATCTTTCAGATGAGAACAAAGGACCTAGTCCAGAAAAAGATGTCTATATTTTGAAAGAGTTGCAGAGCTCTACCAATTTGTGGTGGCAGGATACTGGGATCATGTAGGGAGTTGATGTTAAGATTATTAAGCTAACAAAGAAGCAGCAAATCTTGGTGTAATGAAATGAGACAATGTATTGGCTTAAAAAATTGTGAGTGACATTAATAGTCTCTAGGCTGGTTAATTGAAGTTAGATAAACCATGAGGGTCCAATTTATGCTCAAGAATATCCTGTTCAGCTATATTCTATAGCAAGGTATGAAATATTTTTCCTTCAACTTGTAGAAATGTTGAAGAAACCAAAAAATGCATCGGGGGAGTGGAAGAGGGAAGGGCACCATCATCTCTGAAAATCTTTGGGTTTATTTTTGCTCTTTGCAGGCAAGGGCTGATTATGGGAGATGTTGTAAGGGAATTGGGTTCCCTGCTTTTGGTGGAAATAATGAGCATTCTGAGTGGTAGGAGCCAGTTGGTAGCACTCAACTTTCAGAGAGCCCAGTAGAATAAATGGTGGATGAAATTACCATAACCAGGCTACAGGTACAGATTAGTAATCAGAGTGATTTGATCAACAGAGAATTGTGGAGAAGACTAATTGATTTCATGGTCTTCAGGATTGGAACAGATGGGAAGACTACAAAGATGCTCTTTTGAATATATAATTAGAAAAATTCTTGATTTGGAGGGAAGAATAATAAGTCAAGTCAACACTCTTGAATGCATACATGCACACACACACACACACACACACACATGCACCTTCAATAAACTAAGAATATATGAATACATTCTCACTAGTTAAAAAACAAAACAAAACAAAACAAAACAAAACATTATCTATTCATCCCCTAAAGCCAAAATTGTTTTAGTGAGTAAGCACAAGTATTACACCCACTAACTATAGTCAGATCAAGACAAGAATGTGCACTATGAGCCAATTAATAACATGTCTTTGAAATTACTAGCCAATATATTTAGAACAGAGGAAAGATGAGAAATATGAAACATGAGTAAGGAGATTTTTTTTAATTCTGCAGAAGACATGAATATATTCTTAAAACTGGAAGGGCTAAACAAATATATGTTACTAAAGAAGAGAATTATGAAATGATAATACAAAAATAATATAATCACTATATTCATATACACAACAGCCATGGTAGAAGAATTTATTTCAAAGCAATAGAAGTATTATATATCAAATAATAAGTACAAAATGAATCTACAAATCTACCTAAAGACATTGTTAAGGAACATAAAAGGACACTTGAATAAATGGAAAGGCATTTGGTAGATGTTCAAAATATACAATATTTTATTCTCCCTTAGTACATTCTTACATTTAAGGTGATGTCAATAAAAATATCAGCAGGGAAGTGATATCACTAATATGGCAATATAGGTTGTTCTTGACTTTAGTTTCCCTCACAAGAACAACTAACAACTACTTAAGAATAAGACACCACTGAGAGAATTCTAGAACACATACATGGATGAGGCTAAGTGCACCCCGCACCACAGAAACCAAGACAGACTTCATTTGAAGGGTAAGAGAAGCTGCTATGTGTTGACCCCATTGCCCCTCACCCAGGGACAACATAGCACCATGCTGAGAGACCTCCAGAGTCTCCTCCCCTCTCTTTGTGGGAGCCCCTACTCTTATCTCATACCATAAGGGTTGTAGGGAAATCTCTAGGGCTCAACCATTAGGAATCTGACTGTGATGGAGAAGGGGGACAGGACTTGCCACAACCAGCACACAGATCTTGGCGGATTCGGTTTATATCTGGAATGCTCAAGCAGTGATCCCAACCAGTGGTTTTGCTCATCTGCAGAACCAAGTTGGGATGCACTCTAACCTGGGAATAGGGTGGAGGGCAAATCTACCTGCCCTATTTAGAACCTCAAAGAAGGAGTTTTGTCAGCCCTAGAGTTGGTTTGGCCACACCCAGGTAAGAAGATGAATCACAGCCCCACTTCCTATGGAAAGTGTCTTCCAACCCCATCTGACCAGAAGGACTGGAGACAACTCCTGGAGGCAGCGCAGCCCAGTGGCACTCAGACTGAGTGACAGGCAAGCAGATCTGATTGCCTGAAAAGCAAAGCCAGTATTGGGAGTGGAGTGTTCCTGTGCTATGTACAAGGAAGGGCATTGGTTCATTGCCAAGGCTGAAGGTGGCTCCCAGCCCCTCCCAGTCAGAAAGTCTGCTCAGAAAATTGAGAGCAGTCTGGATTAACCTCTCCCTCTCCACCAGCAAGGGACATTATCCCACCAGCTGTGGAGAGTGTCCTGAGATCCATCTGATCAGAAGAAGACAACTCCTGGAAGCCATTGTGCCCATAAGAAGTGGGAAGGGCTCTTAGTTTACAGAGAAAAGCTGGTAGCCCTATACATTCAGGAGCTTGGGGTGTGGGTCAGCTTGAGTTAGGACAACAAAGAGCTTTACTGCCTATAGAACTGTTTCTCCCACTGCTCCTGGGCAGGTAATCTAAATCATAGCTCCACTCATCTGTGAATGCAACCTTCAGGCTATCTTACCAGGGAACCTAATCGGAGCACATGAAAAGCTGTACAGCTCATTCAACACCTCTGCATACAGAACAGTGAGCACTTGAACAGAGTGCAGCCCATGGTTTTCCCCATCTACAGAGTAAAACCGTGGCCTCACCTAACTAGGGAATTTAATGCACACTCTAGCCTGTTTTGGGTTCCCAAACAATGAGCTATATAGGCCCTGGATCCTGTCCTACTGCCCTGCCAAGGCAAGAAGCTAAGTCATCGTCCCATTTACTGCTGAATACCCAGTCTTGACCATCTAGTAAGCCTGACCAGAGAATTCAGGAAAACGCGGAGCCTCATTTTGGTAGGGAACCAAGCCATCTATCTTATCCAACTTTTCTCAATCAGTGGTACCTCCTCCCCTACCCCATCCTGAGTTTAATTGCCTAGTGCCAAAATAGACCATTATAGCAGGCGTCACCTGAGAAAATCTCACAAACCGTGAGATCATGACCCGAGCCCAGATCAAGAGTCAGATGCTTAACCAACTGAGCTACTCAAGCACCCCAAATAAAACTTTATTTTTAATATATTATATACATGTACAATATAGCAAGGTTTTAAACACACATCAATACAGTGGTTAATATACAACCACAAATCTTCATCGTTTAAAATAACAATTTTGTATTTTGCATACACTTCAGGGATCAGGAATTTGGGAAGGGTTTTGCTGTGCCCCTTGGAGCCTCCCTCTGAACTTTCAATGGAGTTAAGCCAGAGAGATGCTGAATGACTTTTTCTGACCTAACTCCAGAAATTAGTTACAAATGTGTCATTAAGGTTAGCCCAGATTTGATGAAGGGGGTTGGTTACAGACCCTAACTCTTGATGGAAGGAGTTTTAAAGTATTTACAGATATGTTTCAAAATTGTCACATACTGTGTATAAAGAATTGGAATTCTCTCCTACCTATACTTAGGGAAAAGAACGAGGTACATATGCCTATATTTCTATATGTAAAAATTATCTATAGCACTGTACAAAAGAAATGAATAACAATCAATGCGTTGGAAATGGATGGAACGGTCAAGAAACAGGTTTGGAAAGATTATGTTACTCTGTAATCTGTAATATTTTCATGCAGTTTGTGAACTTTATCATTTTCAAAAATTCAATGAAAAAGTAGATAAGATAAAACAATTTTGTAAAATGTAAATAAATACACAGAGATATAGTAGCCTGTATTAGGTGTACAATAATGTTTAATATGCCGTGTTTAGAAAAAGCATGTCTTCACAATCCCAGACTTTAGCTTCTACTACAAAGTTATAATCATGAAGACAGCATGGTATTGGCAAAAAAAACAGACACATAGACCAATGGAATAGAATAGAAACTCCAGAACTAGACCCACAAATGTGTGGCCAACTAATCTTTGACAAAGCGGGAAATTATATCCACTGGAAAAAAGACAGTCTCTTTAACAAATGGTGCTGGGAGAACTGGACAGCAACATGCAGAAGAATGAGACTAGACCACTTTCTTACACCATACATGAAAATAAACTCAAAATGGATGAAGGACCTGAACGTGAGACAGGAAACCATCAAAACCCTAGAGGAGAAAGCAGGAAAAAACCTCTCTGACCTCAGCCGTAGCAGTTTCTTACTTGACACATCTCCAAAGGCAAGGGAATTAAAAGCAGAAATGAACTATTGGGACCTCATGAAGATAAAACACTTCTGCACTGTAAAGGAAACAATCAACAAAACTAAAAGGCAACCAACGGGAAAAGATATTTGCAAATGACATATCAGACAAAGGGCTAGTATCCAAAATGTATAAAGAACTCATCAAACTCCACACCTGAAAAGCAAATAATCCAGTGAAGAAATGGGCAGAAAACATGAATAAACACTTCTCTAAAGAAGACATCCGGATGGCCAACAGGCACATGAAAAGATGTTCAACGTCACTCCTCATCAGGGAAATACAAATCAAAACCACACTCAGATATCACCTCACGCCAGTCAGAGTGGCTAAAATGAACAAATCAGGAGACTATAGATGCTGGCGAGGATGTGGAGAAACGGGAACCCTCTTGCACTGCTGGTGGGAATGCAAACTGGTGCAGCCACATTGGAAAACAGTGTAGAAGTTCCTCAAAAAATTAAAAATAGATCTACCCTATGACCCAGCAATAGCACTGCTAGGAATTTACCCAAGGGAT
The DNA here is from genome assembly GCF_028018385.1 of Neofelis nebulosa. Taxonomy (NCBI): domain Eukaryota; kingdom Metazoa; phylum Chordata; class Mammalia; order Carnivora; family Felidae; genus Neofelis; species Neofelis nebulosa. The sequence goes on along the minus strand of NC_080784.1, from coordinate 92,411,503 downwards.
ACAGGAGTGCTGATGCATAGGGGCACTTGTACCCCAATATTTATAGCAGCACTCTCAACAATAGCCAAATTATGGAAAGAGCTGAAATGTCCATCAACTTATGAATGGAAAAAGAAATTGTGGTTTATATACACAATGGAGTACTACGTGGCAATGAGAAATGATGAAATATGGCCTTTTGTAGCAACGTGGATAGAACTGGAGAGTGTGATGCTAAGTGAAATAAGTCATACAGAGAAAGACAGATACCATATGTTTTCACTCTTCTGTGGATCCTGAGAAACATAACAGAAGACCATGGAGGAGGGGAAGGGGAAAAAAAGTTACAGAGAGGGAAGGAGGCAAACCATAAGAGACTCTTAAAAACTGAGAATAAACTGAGGGATGATGGGGGGTGAGAGGGAGGGGAAAGTGGGTGATGGGCATTGTGGAGGGCACCTGTTGGGATTAGCACTGGGTGTTGTATGGAAACCAATTTGCCAATAAATTTCATATAAAAAAAAAGCATGTCTGAAGAAGGCCATTTCTGTTATTTGGGTTTTAGCTTACATACACCATAATTCACATATTTTAAGTACTACAGATTGATTAATATGAAAGCATGTATGCAGCCATGAAACCACTATGCGGATTACAGAATAAAGATCATTTCTGTCACGTCAGTTGGTTATGTTCCTTTACAATCCATTGCTTTCTCACACTTTCCACACTGTAGAGGAATCCACTGTTTTGATTTATTTCACTCTAGCTGATGTGCCTAATTTAGACATTCCTATAAATTGACTTACACAATAGGATTTCTTTTGACCAGCATAGTGGTTTTGATTCATCCCTGTAATTGCATGCATCAGTATTTTGTTTCTACCTATTACTGAGTAGAAATCTGTTTGCATAAGTATTCCACCATTTTTAGCCATTCTATTGGTGGAAAATTAGGATATTTCTAAATTTTTAGTTTTTTTTTTTTTTAAATAAAGTTAAAAATACCATGATTTAATTATGAGTGTGCACATATATTTTTCAATTCTCTGGGAAGATAAATAGATTGATAAACTTAATTAAAATTGTGTTCAATATTCTGAGATTTTTAAAAAATGCCATTTAGTTTCTAAAGGATTATTCCATGTTACCTCCTATTTGCAGTGTACAAGAATGCCAATAAAAAATAATTATGAAGTTATTAAAATTTGAGAAAAATATTTGACCAACTAGGACCACATTGTCATGATCTGTATAATAGAAGTAATAATACATAAAGTATTTCTCACATAAGTTAAGAATGTTTCTTTTAGGGGTGCCTGGGTGGCTCAATAGGTTAAGCACATGACTCTTGATTTTGACTAAGGTTATGATCTCGAGGTTCACCACCTGTGGGTTCCAGCTTCCTGTGGGATTCTGGGCTGTCAGCGTGGAGCCTGCTTGGGATTTTCTCTCTCCCTCTCTCTCTCTGCCCCTCCCCAATTGTGCTTGTGCGTGTTCTTGAGCTATCTCTCACTCAAAATAAATAAATAACTCTATAAAAAAAAGAATGTTTCTTTTTTTCTTTCTTTTTTCCATCCTGCCATCTAGGTATCAGGGTAAAAATAGATTACACATTAGATAAGCTCATGTGTCTGATTTGTTTACATCTCCCAGGTAAAAATGATGAAGTGACAAAGTAGATACGCTCTTGAGTCTGTAAGAATCACTGGTGAGCTTGTTAAAAATGACTACTTCCAGGTTATTGGGGCTCACGGACCAACTGTTAGGCACAGAGGCAGCCCAAATCATCTGGTACACGTCACCTATTTCTGTACTTTCAGATACACTTTAAAATATAATCATTGACAAATTTCAATCTAATAATCAAATAACATTTGGACTTGTGTGTGAGTTCATAATTAGAAAATTTTCAAAACTAAGACTAACGATTGTACACAGTTTAGGAATAGTAAGAAAAAAGCCTTTCCTGCTTGATAGAGAATAGTTCCACTATTTCTAAAATACCACAGAATTTTTTTATGATCACATCCATTCTCATGCATTTATCTATAATTAGCCTGAAGCTAGAGTACAGAATTAATACAACGGAATATTGCATTGTCAATTCCTACGTGTCCAGTATTTGATAGCTACCAACACTTAATAACAGGTATACAATCTATTACACAAGTCATTGGGTAAAAAGCATCGGGGGTTTTTGACTTTTATAACTACCTTATAATATTCAATTTTGATAAAGTTTAGGCTAGTATTAAAAGTTAAAATGAAAATAAGTGGATTTTTTCTTTGCCTCCCAAATTAACATGTACTCATATAACAGAACCAGATCTAAGACATGAGAAAACTTAATCAATACATTGAACTTGGATTCCATGCTTGTGGCTCTCAAAACCTTAGAAAACTGACTTTGAAAGCAAGTTTTTTTTTGCTTATATGTCATTTTTTAGAAATAGTTATTTGCATGCCTTTATAATACCTGTTTATATGATTGAAAAAGCTACAAGATGAATTTTGACATAAAGGAAAGGTTTTAGGGACAAGTCTGATAATGCACCACGGGCCTCAAGGAATCATTGTTTAGAAAACTTGCTGACAATTACTGGTATTTCTCCTGCTTATTCAGAAAATAAGACCTGTGGTGAGCCCTCAGGAGAAAAATCATAATTGTTGATACGTGGTTCTAGCAGGAAGGGGAAAAACTGCACTATTGTATGCCCTCGTATGTGATAATTGATTAACATATACCTGCTGAAAGGAAGGAAGGAAATAAATCAGGAGGCAAGGAGGATGGGAAGGAGGAATGAGGGACAGATAGTCAGACTCATTTTTGTATTAAAAAAATATTCCTTTCAATATGAAAATATTGACAAGTGTAAAAAAATATATAGAAATGTTTTGGCTCCAATGAATTGTTATCTTAAGTATCTTCCGCATTCAAAATATACTTCTTTTTAAAAATGTTTTAATGTTTATTTATTTTTGAGAAAGAGAGAAAGAGAGCAAGTAGGAGAGGAGTAGACATAGAGGAGGGAGACACAGAATCTGAAGAAGGCTCCAGGCTCTGAGTTGTCAGCATAGAGCCCTACGCAGGGCTTGAACCCATGAGCTGTGAGATCATGACCTGTCCCGAAGTAGGATGCTTAGCCGACTGAGCCACCCAGGCTCCCCCCAAAGTATATTTCTTATGAATCAAGTTCTTATAAAACAAAAATCAAAAATATTGGTACCACTTCTGTAAGTTGAGAGTTAAGAAGACTTTCAGACGTGATGCAAACTTAGATATCACAAAGAATTCTTGAGATAAAATTTGCCCATAAACTGATAATCCTATGCTTAAAAACTATCATAAAGAATCAAGAAAATTAAAAATTATATGATGAAAAGGAAGTTCATTTCAGAGAAAAATCATTAAAATTAACCCTAAACATAGAAATTATTCTGGGGCACCTGGATGGCTCAGTCGGTTAATCTTCTAACTCTGGACTTTGGCTCAGGTCATGATTCACAGTTCATGAGTTTCAGCCCAGCATCCAACTCCACACTGACAGTGCAGGGCCTGCTTGGGATTCTTTCTCTCTCTCCCTCTCCTCTTCCCCTCCCTTGCTCTCTCTCTTTCACTCTCTAAATAAATAAACCAGAAAGAAGAAGAAGAAGAAGAAGAAGAAGAAGAAGAAGAAGAAGAAGAAGAAAGGGAAGGAGAAGGAGGAGGAGAAGAAGGAGAAGGAGAAGGAGAAGGAGAAGGAGAAGGAGAAGGAGAAGGAGAAGGAGAAAGAGAAGGAGAAGGAGAAGAAGGAGAAGGAGGAGGAGGAGGAGGATGAGGCCGAGAAGAAGAAGAAGAAGAAGAAGAAGAAGTAGAAGAAGAAGAAGAAGAAGAAGAAGAAGAAGAAGAAGAAGAAGAAAGAAATTATTCTTTAAAAACTACAAAGCAAAACAATTATAAAGTACCATTTTGAGGTTTTCAAGGGGTAGGAGTTTAGAGATTATCAGGTAGTGTTATTGGGAGTATAAATTGATACAATCTTCCTGAATGCAACTTGCCAATAGCTAGTTTTAACTGGCCAATAGCCAATTTTAAATGAACATGTCTTTGATTCAAGGATGCCAAACATATGCCAAGAGTATATTTTCACCATAGGATTATTAGTAAATTCAAACAATTGGAAATAAGAAAAATGCCTATTTTTACAGCCCTACTCAAATAAATATACCAAAAGCACATAAAGAAATACTATGCTCATTAAATAGTGTGTGTTTTTCTTTTTCATTTGTTTGTGTTTTGTTTTACTTTTCAAATGTGTTTACTGCAGACATATATACAAAAAGTATAACATTTTTAAAGCTCTGCATCACTTTTTTTGCACTAATTTGTTCCTTTTCCCAAAGTTAGTTGATATCTTGAGGATGATACACAAATAATAATGAGTGTTCAACTGACTATTGTAGTTTAACAAGTATTTCGTGAAATTTAATGATACGGGTGGCATTGTGTCTCAAGAATATATGCCATTTTATAACTTCTTGATAGGAATATTTAATTTCTGTGAATAACATTTGCATGGTTCTGATATGGAGATTTATCTTCCTTCATAATGATATTGAAAATATGAATACACTTAGATGATAATTTTCATTGCAAAGAGTATCAAGGTTGTATAATTAAAAAGAATAACATATTCAAGCATTGCATATAACTTATCTCTTTATAATTTAAAGTATTATGTTTTCTGAAGCCATAATTACCACATTTTCCAATTACTTTACTAAATATATATTAAAAGCAGCTTGTTTAGAACAAGTTAAACTTTTAAATTCACTATATATTTAATTTATTCATATAAATACACGTGATTGTGTTTGAATAGACAATTTAAACTAATCTGTAATGCTTAATTCATAATCTTAAAAGTATGTCCTTACTATGTATGATCCTTTTTGATTCATATTTTAAAAAATGAAAAATATATAATGCAGTTTTATAAATTAAGTTTCCACCTTGCTTTGCATTGAGATGCCACAACTTTGTGTGAAATTGTAATTTAAACCTGGACATAGTTTAGATCAAAAGACAAAGTGATATTGAAAATGTGAGATATAAGTTTATTAGTTTATTTCTATGTGAAAATTTACATTCTGATTTGTATTTGCATGTAAAATTAAAGAGTGCTAATTACTAAGTTAATTTTGGAAACAAATATTTTGAACGCAAATAAGTTGAATTTTTGAGGCAAAAAAGCGTTCTTTGAATTCTCTCTGAATAAATGAACTAATTTTCATCTATGTACCACTATCTTAAATAAGGTCAACAAAAGTGTTGAGAATTTCCCCATTTACACCTTGATAATACCTTTTACGTTACATATCGCTTGTACTACATATTGGGATACATACACTGGGTTTGCGGAGGAACAGAAACTGCTTAGAGGTCGCGTATTTTTATGGTATAATTCAACGTCATGAAACATTTAGTTCCACAATTCTCAAAGACAGTGGCTAGTAGGGCATAGAGATGCTGGCAGCTGCATTTACCGATCAGTGTTCATCACAACTGCTGCGCTATGTCCCATTACCTCTTTCTTTCTTCCCCATTGAGGGCACTTTGAATAGTGAATACAGGGCAGGTGATAGTCTACCCCACTTTTAACTGGGAAGCAAAGAGTCGTAAAATGCAAACCCTTAACTTTCTTTTTCTTTTCTACATTGCCTTCCCTACTGCACTTTGATAAGACAAATACATAGCTCTCTTTACTTCTTAAAGTGACCTTTGGAAATTTCATATGAATTACCACAGTCCTATCACAATTGATGATTTATTTTCAGTAGACTATTATGATTCAAACCAGCACTACAGAGCAATTGCTAGAAATGAAGAACACATTAAGCTTTGAAACAGCACATCATTTAGAAATATATCTTATAAGATGTAATGCCCAAGAGACAAATATATAAATTAATTCAGACAAATGGAAATTCTTCAATTGGCATAGATTATCTATCCTATTTTGGTGGCAAACATTGTTTTAACTAGACAAAAGATTGCAGAAAATATGTTATCATATTTCATACTGAGATTATGATTCTTTCTCATGGAATTGGATATATTCAATTTCTAGCTACATTACAATCACAGCATTCTAACCAGAAAGCCTTTGAAATGAATGGCTTCACATGTGTAGTGATATTTACATCTTCTCCTTCGGTATATACAGTGCCCTTTGTACACTTTCCATGTGAGATGCAAACTATCATCAGTCAATGGAATTCCTTTGGCCAAAAAAATAGTAACAACTTTGATAACCTGGAATATTGTTTCAATAAAATCTGACAATATGTTTCCTTTTGAACAAGATGAATTCTTTTAATATATAAATTATATAGATACCTAATTTTAAGGTTGAAATCCCCTCTAGAGCGCTTCTACTGAGGGGCGGCAGGTTAATAACACCCGGGACCTTTTCAATGGTTTCTGGGGGTAACAGAGATTTCCAGCACTGATGCATCTCTCTGGTATAGTGAGACTTAAAAACAACCACAGGTTCTCCTGAATGTCAAGGCCTAGTTTTAATAACTGGTGCTTATTTAATCGAGACAAATACAGCTCTCTAAATGATTGGCAGCTTAAAGTCTGCCAGATCTGCCAGCTTTTATCTTTCAAATAGGAGTGAAAGCTAAGAGCTTAACACAGTGCAGCTTCAGCAAAGCATGAAGGTCATAAATATACATCTTTAAATGGACACATTATGTATCTGCTTTTTTCAATCGTATACGGGAAATCAATTTTACATTATTCATCTGTTTTTATTCTTTTGAAAACTCTGGCTAGCTAATGTGGCTTAATATTTCTAAAACTCTAGGCACGTACTCTGTCACTAAGGTGACTGAGGAGGGCACCTGTTGGGATGAGCACTGGGTGTTGTATGGAAACCAATTTGACAATAAATTTCATATTTAAAAAAAAAAATTAAAAAAAAAAAGAATGCATCTTATGCCTTTCCCTTTCTAGCAGGTATGTTTGGTGCGATTGAAAAAGTAAAGAAAGGAGAATAAAAGACTCAGCCTCTGGTCAAATGTTCACATTTTAGTTCTGTTTTATCTATACTTGTAACAATTAATGTTTCTTCCTTTTTAGGTTAGGGTGGCTATTTGACACAATAATCTAGTGTTTCTAATGATATTAAAGGGTCATTTGTTTTTAATAATTCAGTTATCTTTGGATATTCTCCTTTGGAAACTGATTTCATTAGAAAACATGTTTTCTTATCACCAACAGATAATTTACAAATTAATATGTCATTTTTCAGTTATAGTAACTGTTCATTAAACGTTGCAATGTCCTGTGTTCTTTATAAATACATATTTTAAGAATATGTATATTAAAAATTCTCATAACAACTTTTTGATGTATATAATATTTTCTCATGTATAAGTTAAGTAATACAGCAAAAGTTGCATAACAGGTAAGAAACCTGTATTTGACTTCAATGCTCTTTCTTTCAATCATGTAATTTTTTTCTCCATGTCTAACATCATGGATTGGAGAATGGACTTAATGCATGCTCCTCATTACTTTTGTGGGAATTGTTTATCAATCAGACAAAATTAATTGCACAACATATATCATGATTATACTACCATGGACTGATATTATCAGTAACTGTCAATGACAGTGAGCTTGATTTAACATATAGTAAACTAGGGGTGCCTGGGTGGCTCAGTCGGTTAAGCGTCCGACTTCGGCTCAGGTCATGATCTCACGGCTCGTGAGTTCGAGCCCCGCGTCGGGCTCTGTGCTGACAGCTCAGAGCCTGGAGCCTGTTTCAGATTCTGTGTCTCCCTCTCTCTCTCTGACCCTCCCCTGCTCATGCTCTGTCTCTCTCTGTCTCAAAAGTAAATAAACGTTAAAAAAATTAAAAAAAATAATAAAATAAAATAAAATATAGTAAACTAATTTTCATGCATTGGAAATCAAAGTGCCTGTGTCACCATGATACTTACTACTCAGTGATTTAATAAAACTGTTCCAAAAAGTCTACTGACTGGGGCACCTGGGTGGCTCAGTCAGTTAAGTGTCTGACTCTTGCTTTCAGCTCAGGTCATGACCTCAAGGTTGTGAGAGCAAGACCTGCTCACAGCGAGCTCTACACTGAGTGTGGAGCCTCCTTGGGATTTTGTCCCTCCCTCTGCACCTCCCTCACTTGCTCTGTGTGTGTGTGTGTGTGTGTGTGTGCGTGCCTTTCTCTAAAAAATGTGAAAATAAGCAAAATATTAAGTCTGCTGATAAACTTTATAAAGTTAGTGTCCATATGCATAGATACGTGAGTTATGCTTGTTAAAGTAATGGAAGTCAAAGCAATGGAAAAAAGTGAAAATTCCAGAAGGTTGAAGACTGAACAAGTGAACAGGTACATTAATTTGGTACAGTGTAGGGTAAAATTATGGGAATGTCATCTAAGGATTTCTCTGGGAAATGGAAAAGGTGTAAGCAGTGTAACCAGATTGCATAAGGAATGGTCAAGGTCAGAAAACAAAATGGTTGGCACAGGCTATGGGGTGCCACTTAGGGCCTATTGTTAAGGAGACTGGAACCACCATCTCCAGAAATTATTCCAAGGCCTGGGGTGTGAGACTGGGTAGCATTACACATACAGGAAAATTAGCAGTAGTTGAATTTAGGAGGAGTAGGTTCCTGGGGTGTGAGGAGGTAGTTGGGCACAGAGTCAGCAGACTTCAATTGTATAGGAAATTTTTCATTAAGGAATTCTTTAGCTTACAAAGGAAACTAGATGTCTAGGATCTTTCTCTATTTTTTTCATTAAAATATGTTGATTAATTTTGCCTTAGTTATACTTTCACTAAAGAAATTTCTTTCACGTAACCTGTAAAAGTGACTCGATGCTTTCACGGTGAATGTCTTACTGATCCTTTGAAGTTCTTCGTTTTAAAGACTCTAGCTGTTTAATTTCCTGTCATCAGCTCTGGCAAGTAGGCAACAGCACAGGTGGAACTCAAATTCCATTTTCCTGCTAAGCTCTTCTCTACAGTCTCAGAATCATCTGACTTAGGCCTGGCTGAGCACATCGGAAAATAGAACTATCATTGAACACCTCACTTCACAGAGTCCGTCGGGTGAATAGGAACCCCGTGTCTTCTGCAAACACACTTATGTAGTGGGTTCACCCAGGCTCCATTTCCGTAAAGTCACCGAGTAAGAGAAAATTGCTTTCTGGAGGTGCCTGATTGGCTGTCGGTTGAGTGTCCAACACTTGGTTTCAGCTCAGGTCATGATCTCATCATGGTTTGTGGAATCAAGCCCTGCTCTCAGCATGAACCCTGCTTCTCCCCCCTCTGCCCCCACTCCCACCCCCCTGGCTCTCTGCCTCTCTTCCCACTCACTCTTTCTCTCTCTCAAAATAAAGAAATCCACATTTAAAAAATAAAAAGAGGGTGGCTCAGTTAGTTAAGCGTCCGACTTCGCCTCAGGTCATGATCACACAGTTCGTGAGTTCGAGCCCCGCGTCTGGCTCTGTGCTGACAGCTCAGAGCCTGGAGCCTCCTTCAGCTTCTGTGCTTCCCTCTCTCTCTGCCCCTCCCCCCACTCATGTTCTGTCTCTGTCTCTGTCTCTCTCTCAAAAATAAACATTAAAACATTTTTAAGAAATTAAAAAAAGGAAAAGAAAAAAAGAAAAAAGAAAAATGTCTCTGCCTTTGAAATATATTTTTTCAATATTCTTCTCTCTTAGTGTTTTCTGCTAATTGATTTTTATAGTCTTATCCAGAATATTCGAGTCCTATTAATTTATATTTGTTTTCATGTCATTTAACCATCTTTAATTGAACTTATACAGATTATATATTAATTTCCTTAAACTATCAATGATTCCAAACTCAAACAATTATTTCCAGAATGGTTACTCTATAAATGTCTTCTCTTATTTAACTTTCTGACACCCACACCTAGTTGCACTTGGCCATGTGATCCCTCTGTGTCCTCTCTTCTTACAGAGCCCTGTTTGCACAGTGCTGAGATCATTTTCCTGGGCACACAGAACAAGAGGGGAAACAGTGTCCTTTAACTAAATTGTCAAATAACACCATCAGAAAGTTAATTTCAAATGGCAAGAAATTGAATGGACAAATATTTACATGTATCATTTAGTGGCTTTTGATATGAATTTGGAGTGAGTCCTTAATAGCAATGAAAACCTTCATGTTAGTCATGCCACAAACAAAATTTATTTAATATACTTCATAGGAGAAAAAAGAAAACCTATTTGTATATAACACAGAAACAATGGGTTGTCAAAAAGATATTCTTCTGGATAAAGATTAATTCAGAAACAATAAAATTTTGTGGCCTGAGTTCTCATTATTACAGATAATTCAAGTTTAACAGTTTGAAGAAAACATTTTAATAAAATATTCAACAAGAATAACAACATATATTCTCAAATATATAAGGCAGATGTATACTTCCCCATATGAAACATTATAAATATTTCTTCTTATATGATGATTTTATCCTCATTTTGATAAGTGAGTTTTAACAAAAAGTTTTTAGTAACATGAGTTCTGAGTCAATGAAAGAAAATAAAATCATTGAAATAATGCTAATAAAAATGGGGAGCAAAGTTCTGATAAATATGATGCAGACATTAAATAAAATTAAATGAGAATAAAATGACTTTGAAATATCCTTATAGGTTTTTTTTTAAGTTTGTTTATTCATTTTGTGAGTGAGAGAGAAAGACAGAGAGAGTGCATGAGCGGAGGAGGGGCAGGGAGAGATAGAATCCCAAGCAGGCTCTGCACTGTCATGATTTTACAGTTACTCATTGAATTGTAAAACATTGTAGAATTCCAATACATTGTTACTGTTACTTTAAGCAAGGAGTTATCTTTTGATCAGTTAAGAAAAAAAAATCCAAAATTTTATTTTACCTTTATTCATTCTTTCATGTGTTGTTTTATGTAAATGTATTTTTTTTTCTCAGAACAGGACAAAATTAATTACACTATTTTCTTAAATAGCCTTAAAGATCACTGTATTTTTTCTTCTTAAATGTTTATTTATTTTTGAGAGCGAGGGAGAAAGAGAGAGAGAGGCATAGAGTGTGAGTGTGGGAGGGGCAGACAGTGAGGGAGACACAGAATCTGAAGCAGGCTCCAGGCTCCCAGCTGTTAAGACAGAGCCCATGAGGGCTGAACGCAGAAATCTCGAGATCATGACCTGAGCCGAAGTCAGATGTTCAACCGACTGAGCCACCCAGGTGCCCTCCCCCCTTTATTTAAAGATCATTTTAATGTGAACTATTATACTTGATTTTTTTCTACAGAAAATCTAAAACAGTGTATTTTGAATCTTTGAATCTAATTTTTATTTGTTCATTTTTTAATTAAGAAGTATATTTGAATATAATTATGGAAAGCAATTTTTATTCTTCAGATAGTAAAAAGTGTCATTCCAATGAAGTGAAAGCATATATCTAATTACAGGTGTTCAAAAATATCTAGAAGGTGACAAGAAATTAATCATTAGACCTTATTAGCATATTTTCATAGAAAGCATATCTGTTACATACATTCATGCGGTAATCTAGAGGTTCCCTATGTCTGTTACAACTCTTCTTAGCAGGAAGTTCCAGGAACTGTCTATTGTCTACTGTTCTAAATAGAAAGGTTGTAGCCAGTAAACATTTTATCCTTTGATGTGTTCAGGTGTTTGTGGCTTATCTCTCCTCCACATTTGCAATTTTCAATTTGGCAACCCATTCTCTTTTCTCCTTGGAACGTAAAGTAGTGATCATTAAAAACAGTGACTTGGCTTTCCTATTTGAAAAGAATAGTTTGAATGAAGAAGAATAACTATTAAATTGAGAATGGGTTGGTCTTTCCACTATGGCAGCATTAAATTAAAAGTTCCTCTCTTTGTAGTCCAAATATATTTTGTCCCAGGTTTATCTTCATTAACATTCTTTTTTTTTTTCCTTATGAATATGCTTGTCAGCAGATTTAAAAAAGGCAATCCTGTACTTTACTCCAAAGCAGCTTAAGCTCTCTGTAATGTTCACATCTGTATTCTGTTTTCTTGCCAGGCATTCAGAGTCACATTTGTGAAAACCCTTTCCCTGAGATACGGTGGAATAGTTGGATGGCACACAATGACTGGAGATCTCTGCTTCCCATTACATGTCTTTGAATATATCATTTAGTTTAGTCATTGTTTTTTATGGTGTGTTTTGTGGTAAATTGTCACCCTTAATATTTTTTTTTGTTGTTGAATGTCTCCATGGGTCATGAATTGGATACTAAGAACCAGACAGTCTGACTCCAGAAAACTAGAAAGCTTTTAGGAAAGGATTGCTATTTAATGCAAGGATTTCTATTAGTGCATGATGGCCAAATAAGAAAATACACTCAGTAAGAATAATAGCATATAATGTTGTAGCATTTTGCACTATACACACATAGAATGCTTTTATAGAAATAATGTTGATTTGTGTATTAATAACACAAAGGAAAATAAATATATAACCCAACCCTGATATACAGGTTAGGTGAATTTCTATTAAAAGAAAGAAGCAAATCAAGATCTTTTGTAGTATTTCCCATTGGCTCAAATAATACTTATTTTTTAATGTTTCTTTATTTATTTTGTGTGTGTGTGTGAGAGAGAGAGAGAATGTATGTGAGCTGGGTAGGGGCAGAGAGAAGGAGACAGAGAATCCAAAGTAGGCTCAGCCCTAAGGGAAGAGACTGGACCTCACAAACTGTGAGATCAGGACCTGAGCTGATTCAAGAGCAGGATGTTAACCAACTGAGCCACCCAGGAGCCCTAATGCTTATTTTATTTTGTACGTTATCAGCTCCATGATGACTCTTAGGAGATATATAGTTTAAGAAGGGGTAGATTCCTAGGGCAAAAAAAAAAAATAAAAAATAAATAAAAAAAAATAAGAATCTGGAAAAATGTAATAAAACTCACAGAAAAGCAAACACACTTTAAGGCTGATTTCATGTCATATGGCATCATAGAGTGTTGTTGCACAACACATAAATAGCAAGTAAGAGAGGAAATGAATGATTTTACGGCAACATGCCAATAATAATCATTACCTCTGCGCTTTATTACAGAAAAGATAGCTTGAAAATTCACTAAAGTTCTAGATTGACATCCAAAAGCAGTCTGCTACAAAATTCCCTCTTGCTCAGGGTAGGACAGTTCTATTCAGGTTTTCAACTGATTTGAGGAGTTTCACTCACATTATTGAGGGCAATCTGCTTTACCCAAAAAAAAACTCCATTGATTTCAATGTAAATCTCATCTAAAAACACCCTCACAGAAGCATACAAAATAATATTTGCCCAAATATCTAGTCACCATGGTCCAGACAAGTTGACACATAAAATTAGCCATACAGGTACATCTGCAGATGTTTGACTATACAATGAAGCAACCACTATATTCACTGATTGTCCAAAAAGAGGAGGGGAGAGCCAGACACAAAATAGCATGATATGTCTTAATTTTTTTAATTTTTAGAACAGTTGATATTTTCTCTCATTTCACACAAGATGGTTTTTAAGTTCTTAAAAAAATATAAAATGTAAAAGGAAAGATTAGCTAAGCCATGCTTAGGTAATAAAGAACCATTATTACCTAAGTTTTAATGCAATCACCTACCTAAGTTGCTGGATCACACAAATTCTAAATTAAGTCTTATTTATCTTCCTGTGTAATTCCCTTTTATTTCAGAAATGTTTATGATAAAATTTTATGGAAAAATTTCTCAAATATTGCACTGGCAAAGAAGATAAACAACTTGAGGAACTTTGTAGGGTCTGTATAATAGTTTATTCATAATCAAATACAAATTATTTATTTGTAATCATATTACCCAATTAGGGAAAATGACAACTGATATGCAGTTGAGAATTTTAGTGGACAGTACTTTTGGGAAACTATGGATATCTAAATCCATGTAAATACATCTCTTTTCTTACACTTTTGTCTTATATTGGTTGCTGGGTGTTGATTAGATGTCTTGGGTATTTCCATTTTTAAATTAAAAAAAGTAATTGAAATAATTGCTTTAAGTATTTTGGAGACTCTGTTCAATGTCAGCAATCACATTTAATTATCAAAAAGACAGTGTAAGTCTTGATGTAATATCTGGCAGCCTGAATCACTAGACCATAATTTAAATGGGATCTTTTTTCTTAAATTTTTTTTAACGTTTTATTTATTTTTGAGACAGAGACAGAGCATGAATGGGGGAGGGGCAGAGAGAGAGGGAGACACAGAATCGGAAGCAGGCTCCAGGCTCTGAGCCATCAGCCCAGAGCCCGACGTGGAGCTCGAACTCACGGACCGCAGGATCGTGACCTGAGCTGAAGTCAGACGTTTAACCAACTGAGCCACCCAGGCGCCCTAAATGGGATCTTTTTTAAGGCACATTTGACATATCTTATCTGCATGGCTAGGAAAGAGAGGAAAAGACATGAAAAGACATGAAAAAGGAGACCACCCAGTTATGGCAGTATCTAGTATAAGAAATTTGTGGGAAATTGACATATTGTGTGCTAGGTAGTGAGGAGGGTGGGAATCTTACACCTTTTCTGGGATATTGAAGCACAATTTGGTAACAGTAGGAGGGAGAAAACTTTGGGGATGATGGTGTTGAGAGAAACATTATTTACTGGTTTTGTCTTATAGCAATCCTGAAAGTTATTTCCTGAATTAGTAAGTGTAGGACAACTTACTGTCTTCTCTTAATAGATTAAAACAAAACTGAGTGGTACTATGTGAGCGTTGAACTATGAATAATTTTAGTTCCAGTAGTTGCTTTATTTATTTATTTTTTTCTGGCTCAGGGATTGGTGACTAGGATAGGAAATAGATGGTGAACATTATTCAATTTTGCATTATTGGGATGGTACTAGAATGTCCTTTGAATTACCAAATGGCTAGCGACCTCTAAAGAGAAATGCACAGAATAGAGAAGCTATTACACCACGCAGTACATCAATCTGATCTACCAGCTACAAGGCGGGTAACCTTTGGAAATAGGTATAATTTAAACTTTAGCTTTCTTCTCTATAAAATATAGTTCCTAATACCTTCTGAACAGAGTTACTATAAAGATTAAATAAGACAAGTGTATAGAATGTTGATGTTTTTTCTATAGTCTACATCTAGCAGGAAACAAAAAGTCGAAATCCCCACCTTCAGAGATCTTTCATTGCACTGAGAAGGGGGAGAATAAAAATAGACAAATAATCTGGGTGAAATAGATAAAGGGGACTAAGAGTACAGTTATCTTGATGAATACTGAGTAATGAATAGAATTGCTGAATCATTATATTGTACACTGAAACTAATACAACACTGTATGTTAATTATACTTCAATAAAGAAAAATTAAGTGTGTAATAAACCCAATGACAAGAAGTACAATGGACAAAACTAAAGCAGGATAAGGGGAGTGGGCACAGCTGTCTCCAGAATTGTGTGTGTTTGTGGGTAGTTGATTCTGTTTTATGCGCTTTGGTCAGAAAATACTTTAATGATGAGGTGTCACTTGATGAAGTGTAAAACCCAAAGAGAAAAGAGTGAATTGCAGATTCAGCAATTAACAAAGAAGCTGTGTGCATGGGGTTTGGAGAGCAAAGGAAGAAAACAGGAGATGACTGCAGAGATACCAAGGGTTTAGGGGATAGCTCACCTTTTGGCCACTCTTGGGAACATGGTTCCAATGAGTGCCATCGGCAGTCCCTGGAAGGCTTTGAGTAGGGGAAAAGAATCCTCTAATAACATTTTAAGGAGATCACTCTGGCAACTCTACTAATAATGGGCTGAAGAAAAGAAAGGGAAGTCACATTCTCTACAGGTTCACTGCCAGGGTATTAAAAATACTATATATTCCACACTCATTTCCTTTAAATAAGTTCAGATGAATGCCATAATATCAAATGCCTTTTCATGAAAAGTAAAGTTAATTTTATTTGTTCATTCAGCATATTTTCTTTATTTGTTCATACTTTTTCCAATTATAACATTTCTACTTTTAGTAGCAGCTACAGCAAAGCAGCCAACACTGTGATAGAAGGGGTAGCAATGTTTCCATGAAATTTTAATGTGAATATTTCTGTAGATTTCTTATTGTTGTTGGCAAATAAACTAAATAAATGGAAATATTGTCCGTTCATATGTCTGATTTCACCCATTGTGAACCAACAAAAACAGTACCTCCTTCTTGTTTTTTCATTGCTATAATCTATATCATTACAATGCAATTGTGTTTATGTCTTCTTTTCAGGCCCCTGGGATTTTACAAAGACATCAGTAATTTTATATGCAGGAGCAATGACTTCTATTCTGTCAAAATAAATACCTATCTATTTGTATTATTATGAATGTTTAAGATTTTAAACCTAAAACATGTAATTTAAGTCCTCCGGCAATGGTGAAAAGTTATGTACCGTTATTTATATACTTATTTAGCCAAAGATCAATACATGCTCAATGGTACTTCTATATAGACATAGTCTTAATCTGTGGCTTTCTAAAAACCATCTCCTGAGAGTTTTCACCACAGAATCAATATTCACGTCTATCCTCATGATGACTGATTTATGTTTTGATAGATATTGCACCCCGGCATTTTAAATACAGACCACAGAGCAAGTAACCATCCATCAATGTACTATTAGTATGTGGAAGGTTTGCACTTAATTACTAATAAGAAAAGTAAGTTGGTTTTATTATATTTACATTACATATAACATTAACGAAGTAGACTCAAACTCTACTTGATTCACTTACTTATGATATGCTAATATTCCTTAATGACGCACTACAGATACATATAATGTGAAAACAACCAGTTTGTTTTTGATATTCAAAAACAGTTCAATATGTGTGAAAAAAAATCATCAAGTTAGGGAATAGAAAATGGATCCAGTAAAGATAGTGAACAATGTTCCTCCCCCTTTCTAATTCCCTCCCTCCCTGCTTGCTTGCTTTCTTTCTTCTTCTTCTTCTTCTTCTTCTTCTTCTTCTTCTTCGAGAGAGAGAGAGAGAGAGAGCATGTGCAGGGGAGAGGGAGAGAGAGAGGGAGAGAGAGAATCCTAAGCAGATTCTGTGCTGTTAGCACAGAGCCCAACGCAGGGCTCGATCTCACAAACCATGAGATCATCTCCTGAGCTGAAATCAGGAGTTGGATGCTTAAGTGACTGAGCCACCCAGGCACCCCATCTTTCTTTCTTACTTTAATGTGAAGGCATACTGTGTTACGTCAGTTCTGTATAATTCTGTATATTCTAGTATGAATAAAACCCATAATTGGAGTGGTTTTCAGGCCCAAATTTTATATGATCGAAGTGGCTTTTTATATGAGTGGCTAAAACATAGAAGGTATTATGACTCAGGACCCACCACAACTAAACAAACAGATAAGAAAAACAAGCACAGGTGGGCCTAGCAGTGGAGGCATCTCAGAACAATATGCTCCAGGTTGGGTGCACTATATCTCTGAGTTTCTGGGTCCTCAGTAATGAGAATCTGATTGCAGGAATTAAGGGAGTCACAGTAGATTTGCCTCTCTGACATCATCATCCGGGGCTGCCTTAACAAAGTACCATAGACCGGGGCAGCTTAAACAACAGATATTTGTTTTCTGAGACTGGAAGTCTGAGATCAACACGCTAACATGGTCAGGTGTGGGCAAGAACCATCTTCCTAGCTTGCAGACAGCTGCCTTCTTGCGGTGTGCTCACACAGCCTTTCCTAGGTGTGTGAGGACACAGAGAAAGAGCATCTTCTTCTGCTGTCTTTTCTTTCAGGGCCCTAATCTTAACACAAGGGTCTCATCCTCATGACTTCATTTAAATTTGATTGCCTCATAAACTCCCCCATCTCCAAATACCATCATATAAGGCTTTAAAAGATGGCTTTGGGGAGCCACATTCAGTCCATAACATCCTCTAAAAATTCCCCGGTGATTCATGTTTTGTTCCCTGGGATCTTTCAGATATGCAGCTATGCTGATCTATTATATGAGAAAAAAATTAATTATAGATAACTGAGTCCTGGGGCACCTGGGTGGCTCAGTCTATTGAGCATCTGACTCTCAGCTCAGGTCATAATCTTCCAGTTCGTGGGATCGAGCCCCAGGTCGGAGACTGTGTGCTCATGGTGTGGAGCTTGCTTCGGATTCTCTCTCTCCCTCTCTTTCTCTCTCTCTGTCCCTGCCCTCTCTCTCTCTCTTTATCTCTCTCTCTCTCTCTGTTTCTCTCTCAAAATAAATAAGTAAACTTGGGGGAAAATAACTGAGTCCTAATTAGTAGATAAAGTTCCTGCAACACTGAACAGGAATTCTCAGCTAGTCAGTTTTATTTCTGCTTCCTCACAGAGTAGAGAAATGAAACATCAAAAAACAAATCGTCAAAAGAAAATAACAAGATCCTTTAATAAGTACTAACCAGGGTATTGTTATTTAGGTAAACAAATTTAAAGACTCTCACAAAGAATATGAGATGAGTGAAAGAAATGGTAAAGGAGGAAATTCTGGAAAACGTTTGCTTTCTGAAGTAGACAGTTCCTTGTTGGTGATATTCTCCTAAAAGTTAATAAACTCCCAGATAAGCCCAGCTATTCATTTTATGAGTACAACCGATTTGAGTAAATAGAGGTAACTAAAGTCTATTATGAGAGAGTGAAGCACCATTTAATTCCAATGAACTTTAAGTGTTTAATGTTCTTTAAAAGTTAAAGTATTTATTGGAATATGAAAATAACCAAATGGCTGGGTATTTTGATTATACGTCTATGGTCAGTTCTTATTATTTAAGTTATGCAAAGCTTCTTTACATCAGGGCACATAATCCAAACAGTTCTGCCATTTAACAACAATATAGACAGAATCCAGTGAAAGTTCAAATCCCCTTCAAGAGATCATTTCTAACTTCTGCTTCAAAACTGTGTACTAACCATAAGCTTTTACTTTCCTTCCGTTCCCAAATACAATTTAACTGAAAGAACACAAGGACAAAGTGAGAAGCCCATAAAAGCAATGGGAGTAGGAAAGCATTTTGTCAACAGCCTGTCTTTAAAATGTCAAACTTCTATAAAAGACTAGGCTAAGAGGTGCCTGGGTGGCTCAGTTGGTTGAGCATCTGACTTAGGCTCAGGTCTTGATCTCATGGTTCTTGAGTTTGAGCCCCAAATGGGCTTGGGCTCACAGCGCAGAGCCTGCTTGGGATTTTCCCTCTCTCTCTCTCTCTTTTCCTCCCTTGCTTGTGCTCTTCCTCTCTCAAAAATAAATACACATTAGGGGCGCCTGGGTGGCTCAGTTGGTTAAGCGGCCGACTTCGGCTCAGGTCATGATCTCGCGGTCCATGTGTTCGAGCCCCGCGTCGGGCTCTGGGCTGACAGCTCAGAGCCTGGAGCCTGTTTCAGATTCTGTGTGTCTCCCTCTCTCTGACCCTCCCCTGTTGATGCTCTGTCTCTCCCTGTCTCAAAAATAAATAAAAAGTTAAAAAAAATTAAAAAAAAATAAATACACATTAGGAAAAAAAGACTGGCCTAGAATTCATCCTGGTAAAATCTGTCGACCTTGTGGCACAGAGGAGGACGAGTGTAGAAATGAAAGTTCTTCTTTTCAAATAATTCCCCCCAAAATATGGCATTTGTAGGTGGCAAGAACTGGGAATAGGAGAAAAGTCAGGAGCCAAAGTTAGAATAGTTAATTGGATGAATATGGAAAGTTTGGGCCTCTGATTCCTTCTAAGCCTTCATCCTGTCACTCTAGTTCTAAAAGTATCCCCCACTGAGCTCTAAACAAAGTGGGGATGTTCCTCTGCATCATCTTACTCCGTGTGTTGGCACTAGAAAGAAATGGGAAAAGGCTGCTTTGAACCTTACCGATAAGGTTAGAAAACATACAAAGAAGGACACCTGAGGGGCTCAGTCGATTAAGCTTCCAACTCTTGGTTTCAGCACAGGTCATGATCTCATGGTTTGTGTGACAAAGTCCCATGTCAGGCTCTGCGCTGGCCGTGCAGAGCGTGTTTGGGATTCTCTCTCCCTCTCTCTCTGCCCCTCCCCACCTCGTGCTTTCTCTGTCTCTCAAAATAAATAAATAAACTTAAAAAAAAATTAAAAACACAGAAAACACACAAAGAAGAAAAGAAAGTTTAAAAATAAAATGTACTACACAAACCCAGATTATTATTATTATTATTATTAGTTTACTTTTTTAGTCACTACATGGGCTGATAGCTATTTTCTTTATGACTGCTCCAATTTCCAATTGACAGTTTTGTTTAAATACCCCCTGCCCACTTACCCACGCAGTCACATCAGGTCATAGCCAGAGTGGAAAGATAGACGTGAGGCTGACTTTCAAAACTGAATAGAAATACTATGCATTACCACTAAGAAAGCCAGGGTTTTACTAATGTTTATATGACTAATTTAAAATCAGCAGTCATTTGAAGAAACACACACACACACACACACACACACAAGAATAAACAGAAAAAATAATGTGAATAAAATAACTGACCTGAGGAGAAGCAGAGATAAATTAGAAAGACAATCTAACTTGGATTATTTCCTCAGGAGAGTCTGCAGGAAGTTTGAGGTAATGTGGCAATATTAAGGAAGATCAGCCACCAGAAAACAAAATAATGAGAGAATAAGAAGCATTCTCGAAATATATGAGCATGATTGATGTATGTGGAGCAGGATAATTAAACTTGGATAATGGTTATATCTGGCTTCTCATTTGGTGGGGAGTTATAAATATTGGTTATTTTTAATTTTGTAAGAAAAAACATTTAAGTGTTACATAAAGTGAAAATTAATTGCTAGAAGAATGTAAATTGCATAAGTTCTCCTACATTAGCGTGGAAATATCATGAAATTTCAATCAATTCTGAAAAATAAGGGAAAAAAATAAACTGTTATAAGGAAGCTCAGAAAATAAAATATATAAAGTATAATAGTGAGTCGATGCCCAATATATCAAACATTTCAATTAGAATACTTTACTGTATTAAAAGAGAGACTTTCACATTATTATTTTTTTATTTGCAGAAATCTTGAGAAACATATTTACAAAAAACGATACAGTATTTGAACAAAAAGAATAAAGAATTCTAAGCAAATAAGAACAATAGAAAAAATGGCATACTTACTCTGTGGCCAAGTTAAATATTGAATAGAAAAGATAAATTATATATTATTTATGCTTCCAGCTAGCTGGATTATATATTCTTTATGCTGCAAGCAATACTACATTACTATTTATTTTAAAAAGGAAAAAAAATAAATAAGTGACTAAACCAATAATATTGGGAGGAACTCCCGAGACAGGAAGGTATTCTGCAAAACAATCACATATGTAGGAAGAGCTGCAGTTTTAGCATCTAAACACAGGCCATCTTGGGGTGCCCCGGCGGCTCAGTTGGTTAGGCGTCCGGCTTCAACTCAGATCATAATCTCTCTGTTCAAGAGTTCAAGCCCCACCTCGGGCTCTGTGCTGAGAGCCCAGAGCCTGGAGTCGGCTTCAGATTCTGTGTCTCCCTCTCTCTCTGCCCCTCCCTCACTCATGCTCCCTTTCTCTCTCTCTTTTCTCAAAAATAAATAAACATTAAAAAAATAAAATAAACACAGGCCATCTTAACTGGAAAGGGTGTGACTGGCCTCCCACAGGGAACCGTGACAAGGTGTGCAAAGATTGTGAGGTGTTATTGAAATGTGGACAGGCTGGAGAGTGAAGAGACTACTATCAGGGGCAACTTGTACAACTCTGAGGAACAATGCAGGCACTGGACTGTGCCCACAGCAGTGGCCCCCCTGACCACGGACTATTTGTTGGTAGCAGTGAAATCCCTTCTTCACTTCCACTGCCCATCGCCCTCTCTCCACTCACCCATGGACCACTGAAGCTCTTGGGATTCTCAGTCAGTCAAAGTCATCAAAAGGGTTCCAAGAGGATGACTCTGAAAGTAAAGCATTAGAAAATTGACAGGGATGTGGCTATTTTTGAACCCAGAGCTCATTTTCATACCTAATTTGATTTGACACTCAAAAACCTCTTGGGGTAGATACTATTAGGCTAATTTTTGAGTTGAGGATTCAGGGTTTGAGGGGTTAAACAAGTTGGCAATTCTTTACATCTACAATGTGGCAGAGTATGAATTTGAGCATTTTTCAGTCTGATGTCAAATACATAATCCTAACCACCTCATCATATTGCTTTGCAAACTCTCCTGTGAAAGATTTAAACTAAGCAAATTATTCTGCACCTTGCAGCCTTCCCCTTTAGGAAATATGTCAGTACATAGTCACATTACTGAAAGGGTGACTGGATGACAAAAGTTAAAGCAGATGGTTTAAGTGCAATGAACTAGCTTCAGCTTTAATCTTCTTATTTTTTTTTTTTCCTTTTGCACCAACCACATCATTTATTTGCCAAATAAAAGACAAGAGCTTTCAGAAGAAAAATCCACCTGAGGAAAAAAGGATCGTCTGAGGAAAACAGTGAGAAAAGGAAAGAGTAGTAGTGAATGTCACGTATTTGTGTGTTTTCTTTTCACTTCTACTATTTGTATAATTTTCCTGATTTAAAAAAAAATTAAGGAAAAGTTCTTTTTTTTATACATAGCAGTTTACCATCTACAGGTCTTACAAAGTAGACCTTGTTTAAAGTTATCGATGTATCTGCAAAAGTAAAGTTCAGGGTAATATTTTATATTGTTTCCCAGTGCAGCAATTTTTGATGTGAACATGTTGAATAACAGGCATTCTTTAAATGAAGAGACAACAGGCTCAGTGTTTAGACAGTTTCCTCTTCGTTGTAAGGAAGTTAGGACACTTATTTTTCTGAGAAGAGGCTATACTTAATTATTTCTAAATTAAGATGGGATTTTACTTCTTGTGAATTTATCTATAATGAAATTCCTTCTGTAGTAAAATGGAATGGAATTCCATAAATGTTTAGAGAATGGCAAGAAACCAATTAAAATTCCCTTTGAATGGAAAATTGAGCTTCTTCTTTTGCGAAACTGTGTTGAAAATAAACTCATTAGTAGAACAATATCTTAGTTTCATGACAAGTTCTCATCACTTTTAGACTGAAGAGAATTAGGCTAACTTGAAATATTATAGGAGTATTGACTAAGTTGGATTAAAAGCTAAATTAAAAATTGCCAGCAAATATTTTTCTCAGATAAGGACTGATAGTAATCTTTACCATCACTCATATGATTCTATTTTGTATTCATTTTGATACTAATACCAGTAAAGCCAAGCTTCTGTGGGTCCACCAGTTAGTAATCTTCAAAAGTCTCTCCAAACTTTAATTATAATGGGATTTTCCAAATAGGTGGAAAGAGTATTTTCCCAACAGCATTTTTTTTTCAGAATTCTATACCTTCAAACATTGTTGTTTCCCAACTGTTTCACTTTAAAATTAAATGAACGAACTTATATACAGACATAGACACATCTACACCTTTTCCTGTGTTTATGCATATACCTATCTTCTATCTATACCTATACCTGTTACATGTACCTTTTCCTATTCTTATACCCACTGAAAATTTTCCCCACCACACAATTTGTTTTGATGGTTTCTTCATCCTCAATGGCAATGAATATCTGTTAACTGACAAATGATTGCATAGGGAGGAAGTTATTTGATTCCTTAGATGTTTTAAGCAATATACTCCCTAATCAATTTTTTTTTTTTCAATCCTCCAGGAAAACAATGAAGAGAACCCAAAGACCTGTCTGGAATTAAGTTCTATTTGAAGTCTGTCCCTCAATATAATTGTTAGATGATTGGTCTTAAAATGGATTTGAGGGTTTTTGCTTTGCTTTGTTCTGCTTTTTTCGCAGGAAGGGGGAGGCTTATTTCTTGCCCTTAAAATTACCATCCTTGTAGTGGGAACTCCATTATTGCGAAACTCCGTTCCTTTTATCCCTTTCACTTGTCTATACCATAGCATTGCTGGAGTGATTTGGATGATCTGAGATTTCGAAAAGGGGCAACACCATCCGGAGTGTACCTCATTCAGTTTCCTTGTCTTTGGTAGCTCCCTGCTCTCTTGCTCCTCCCCAACCCTTCATGCCTTCAATTTCTCAGCCACAAACACTGTCCCTGTAGCAGAGATGCCTGTCCTAGTGTATGACTGGCTATGAAATGGTGGGAAGTCTTGTCTCATTCCTAGATTCAGTTCTTTTGAAACCTAATCGCTTCACCTATGAGCCACAATCTCCAACACCAGCTTGTTCTTCAACAAAGACACACTTGTGCCAGATAACCTTAGAGCTTTGTCTAATTTCTTGATTAGGTCAGCCCTCTGGCAAGGAATGCAAACGGTGATAAGGCAACACTAATTTTAGTGAGAACATATGTGCCAATCACTGTTCTAAACACATCACATATATAAATCCAAGTGGTTCACACATCAATTTTACAGATTAGGTGCTGTTTGCTATCCAGCCTCATAGCTAGTAAGTGGCACCGATTCGTCTCAAACTCTAAGCAGTTTGTCTCCCAACTTCACTACACTATTTGTTAGACCCGAGTCCTCTATCTTAGAGATAATTTCAATGATAAAAAAGAACAACAAAATCCCCCCAAAAAACAAAAACAAAAACAAAAACCCCAAAACCATTTCCGTTGTGAATCAGCCCAATTTTTATTTGATTTCTGATTTCACAAAACTTAAGGCAAACAAAATCGGTTCTGGAGTCAATGAAACGAATTTGGTTTTTTCCTCTTTGGTCAAACATTGAACTTATGCTTCTCATTTTCTGTTGAAGTTTTTTCTTTGACATTAATGTAACAGACTCTTAACAAATCAAATTGATGGAGGAATCTGGGTGACTCTGCCAGTTGAGCTGAGTTGATTTCAGCTGAGGTCATGATCCCAGGGTCATGGGATGCAGCCCTGTGTCTGGCTCTGGGCTGATTGTGGAGTCTGCTTGAGATTCTCTGTTTCTCTCTCTCTCTCTCTCTCACCCCCTGCCCCTCTCCCCAGTTTCACATGTGCTCTCTCTCTAAAAAAAAAAAAAAAAAAAATTAATTAATTAATTAATAACAAAAAAGTAACAAATAAATAAGCAAATAAATATTTTTAAAAAGATATTGATGAAAATATATATGTATTCAAATAATTACATTTTCAATAAATATTTTTTCTGAATATGTATGATTACATAGTGACTAACATTCATAAAGTTTCTATAAATATTGAATAATTTTAGGAGACAGGGATTTTAATAAATAAATATATTAATAATAAGTAAAACAAAATGAATAGATTAAATTTAAAAAGTTATTTAATTCAAAATTATACCTAAATAAATAGATTTTAAAAATTCACTGCATACATATGTATGTATCAACACACACTAAGAGGGAAAAAAGAAAATATGTGCTTTACAAAGACACCTGAACTAAGCAAAATCAAGAATAAGAATAACAATAAGATGAGAGGAACTAAAATTATAGATATCATATAGCAGATATAGATGGGTTTTATAGAAATGATCTCCAGGGGAGCACTAATGAGCAATTATTTACTGGCTAACTACCATTTGTAAAGCTGATTGACAAAGATACAGTTGGTTTTGCAGCATGCGGAACATAAGCATCATGGAAAAACTAAACAAATGGGAACTGTAGCTGAGAAACACTTAATGAAGTTTCAGTAATTTGCTTTCAGTCGTATCACTTTTAAGAATTCATTCCGGGGGCGCCTGGGTGGCGCAGTCGGTTAAGCGTCCGACTTCAGCCAGGTCACGATCTCGCGGTCCGTGAGTTCGAGCCCCGCGTCAGGCTCTGGGCTGATGGCTCGGAGCCTGGAGCCTGTTTCCGATTCTGTGTCTCCCTCTCTCTCTGCCCCTCCCCCGTTCATGCTCTGTCTCTCTCTGTCCCAAAAATAAAAAAATTAAAAAACGTTGAAAAAAAAAAAAAAAAAAAAAAAAGAATTCATTCCGTCCCATTCTCATCCATTCCACTGAGTTTCCTTAATATCGATGACATCCATTATTAACACAGTGCTCTAATTTCTTTTTATCCTGAGAAGGCAGAGATTGTCATGTGGTGACACGGAACTGAAAGTGTGCGGGCTCCCAGCACCTCTTGCATGATGGCACAGGAGCTTGCCCTCAAAGTGCCACATTAGATGATGACAAAATTCTCTCTGACTTGCCAGTGCTTCAATGATCAGAGGCAGGCTCACATTTACAGTCCTTTATGTCCTGATGCTATTTCATAATATCTAAATTTTATATTTAGACATTTTGTATCATTTTCCAGGGTGAATGTAATTGATAAAATATGATATTTTCAGAATGTCAATATGCCTAATTACAAGAAAAAGAGTGATACTGTAAAGGGAGTCAAGTGTAACTCCCGATTTTAGGCTCCATATCGCAAACATATATTCTTTTACTGTGAAACTGCAATGTGTTAAGAAAGATAAAGAGCTACCCGGTACATCCTGTTTAAGTCCAGACTACATACCCAGTTTTATTATCGTTCCCTGACCTACAGTTACATAGTCAGAGAGGATATTAAATAAAACGTGAGAGAACAGTATTTTTGCAGGTGCCATTGCAACTTTCTAGTTATCGTTTCTATCCCATAAAACACTCTTGTAAAGACTGAAAGCAGTTATTATGAAATTTAAAATGTACATACTTTTCCTATCCTTTTGTATGGCTGGATTTCATAACCTTTCACAACTAATCAATTAAAACTTTATATAGACAGCGAGATGAAAAAAAAATATTTACTGCTTTAAGTTAAAACTTATCTTGTATGTAAACCACTCCTAAAAGACATAGTGCCTTATCTTATTGAATTATATGCATTTAAATGCAGATTTTGAAGAACAGCCAAGACTGTGTGGGAAATGTTTCCACTAATAAACAAACAGGAGACGGCTACAGTATTTTTTCTGTAAGGTGAGGTTTTAATAGATACTTTTCAGTATATTGGCTTTCAGATTATAATGCTTTTATTTCAGAGTGTTAAAATGCTAGAGTCAGAGGAACAGGAGGTAAAAATAAAATCCTGGCAAAACCAAAGCATCTACATTATTGCCTTCAGAGTTTCTATTTGATTTTGTTGTTTCCCCCAACCCCCCCACCCTCCGAACAATGTGAATCATTCTCCAATGAGAATGTTCTCTCTCTCTCTCTCTCTCTCTCTCTCTCTCTCTCTCTCTCTTTTCTTCTTGTAACAGTACAGTTTATTTTAATCCGGTTGTGCATGTCTTCCTACAGGACATGAAATAACCTACAATTAAATGCAGGTGCTTTGAAAAAGAGAATACCCTTGTTCTTTCCAATGACTTGCTGTAACTAATAAAAAGAAAGGCAGAAAAATAAAACTGCTTGTTTAGTAAAGCATGAGATCCTTCTCTAGGCATGAAAATGATGGCCTGCTTCCTATTAAGGATGCAATTCCCTTGAGCATGTAAAAGAGGTCTTCTTATTAAACGGTTTTATAAGGAGAAAATTAAACAACAGTCATGGGAAATTAGCTCTATGAAGAAGGAAAGAAGGAAAGAAAGAAAGAAAGAAAGAAAGAAAGAAAGAAAGAAAGAAAAAAAGAAAGAAAGAAAGAAAAAGGAAGGAAGGGAGGAAAGAAAGAAAAGGCAGAAAGAAAGGGTGGGAGAGTAGATAAAAGGGTGGAAGGGAAGAAGAGAGAAGGGAGGGGGAAGAATTAAGAAGGAGAGAAAGGGAAGAAAAGAGAGAAAAAAAATCTGTTGGCATCTATAAAAATAATTGGGCCAAAATATTTTCACTCCTAAAATTTAACACAGTACTGCTCTAATACTACCTAAATAAAGAAACAAACAAAAGAGTTTCTTCTTACTCAATATATTGTTGATGGAAATGTTGGAATTGTTATATGCTAATTATTGCCTATTATAATAAGTGTTTCCACTTTTTGTATTTTATTTGTATTCATCTATACACAAGCAGCGGATGGATATGACATATTTATCTTCCTCACAATATGCACCTACATTAAACACAATTTTATAATTACCCAAGTAGATAACTTAATATATACTCTTGAAACAAGTTTAAAAAAAATCAACCCATATATTATAATCTGTTTCTTTTTTTTAATGTTTATTTATTTTTGAAAAAAAGAGGGAGACACTGTGAGTGCGGTAGGGGCAGAGAGAGAGAGTGATGGAGATAGGGAATCCAAAGCAGTCTCCAGGCTCTGAGCTGTCAGCACAGAATCCCACGCAGGGCTGGAATCCATGAACTACAAGATCCTGACCTGAGCGGAAGTCAGATGGTTAACTGACTGAGCCACCCACGCATCCTGTATTATAATCTATTTCCAAACTTAATATCCTATCCTAATTAATTTCTTTGCCTTCGTTGTACCTATTGTAAGTAGTCGATATTGTTAGAAGTTTAATATTTATGTTTGGTAATACAAGGCCCACATTATCACATTTCTATCTCCAAAAAGGTCTTGCATATACCTTCTTTTTCCTTCCAAATAAATTGAGAATTACACATTCCAAAAGAGTGCCTACTCTTTTCGTTTAAAACAAATTATATTTTACAGCATTAAAGAATGATCCATTTATCTAATTATTAATACAGTTGACCTTTGAAAAACACAGATTTAAATGGTGCCAGTCCAGTTCTACACAGACGTTTTTTGAAGAGTTGACAGCAAAGCCACAAGACATTTATTTACAACCGACCACCCCAGGCTCCACAGACTGAACGGTCTGCATCTGCTGCCCTCTGAGTACCTGGGGAGGCCCCCGGCTCTCAGCGTACCTGGGCTCCAGACTGGCAGGGCTGCTGGTCCCACAGTGTGCCAATGGAGTGGTCGGGTGTGGACCTCTTTCACGGTGTGGTGCCTCAGCCCCCGACCTCCTGAAGTCTAATGTCAAGTGTGGTCAGAACTGCCAATAACTGTGGGCAACTGGCTTCCAGGCAGATGGGGCCACTCAGTACTAGACACCAGGTCTTTGCTGCCTGCCACTCCTGGGCCCGCCCAGTGCTGCTGTCCACCCCAGGCTAGAAGGTTGCAAAACATGGTCATCTGAAGCCACCCCTGCTGCTGCCACCGCCCCTGCCCCAGCCTTGCTCAGTCTACCTATCTGTACCTGGATTTTTAAAAAAATAAATATACCTAGAATACCATACATGTGTTGTATCTTTCTTATGATTTTTTTAATAACATTTGCTTTTCTCTACCTTACTTTAAGGTAAGAATACTGTTTTATACATACATATATATATATACATATATATATATATATATATATATAAATGTGTATATATACGTGTATATATATAAATGTGTATATATATGTGTATATATATATATAAATGTGTGTATATATATATATATATATATATATTTAAAATACAAAATCTGTGTTAATTGACTATTTATGTTATTGGTGAGGCTTCCAGTCAACAGTAGGCTATTCATTTTTAGGTTTTGGGGGAGTCAAAAGTTACGTGCAGATTTTCCACTATACGGGAATGGGCGCCCTAACCCTTGCATTGTTCAAGTGTCAACTGTATTCCCTTAATTTTCAAAGTATCATTTTACATTTTTTAAACCAAGAGATAAAATGCAATGATATATAAGAACTCCGAAGTTGTAATCAGACTAATACAGGATGAAATGTTTATTCTGCTATTTAAATCCGTGACTGTGAAAAGTTACTTAACTGTATTTTAAGTACTTTTTCATTTGAATATTGAAATACTTTATATTTTAAATAGTTATTTGTTTTTAAATTAATATTTACTTTGATATAATTCCTATGTAGTAAAGGATATACGTTAATAGGAGTTCAGAAATGAGTAAATCTGAGGTAGGAAAAGTGGATCATTTCTCGGATCTGATTAGAATTAGGATTTACTATTATCGGGATCTAACAATACAATAACAAAGCCCAGACAACAGATACAATTAAAGAAAGGAAAGGACAAGGGGGTTTCAAGTTATTAATCAGAGATGTCTGGTACAGTCCCAGTACACCATTCAAGTTTCCTTGTACCTTCATTATTACCATCTCCAACATTACAAGAGGGGATATACTATGTATGAACAAGATGCTATTATTTCTTCTCTCAAGAGGAAAGTCTAATGTGTCACAGAGTCCACTTCAAGGTGGTATCTTTAAGAAACAAGCTGTAGTCCTGTTACTTCGTGCAACTACTCTTATAGCTAAAAATAAGTTTCATCATCTCCCTTCCCCATCACCTATTCTAGATGTCTCTTACCCCTGGGCAACACTTTGGTCAATCTGCTATGCTTATATGGTAAGAGGACTGCTACGATCTGACTGTGTTCCCACAAAATTCATAAGTTGAAGCCTAATGGTCAATGAGAGGGTATTTGGAGGTGGCCCTTTAGGATGTGATTAGGTCGTGAAGACCAAGTCACCATGAATGGGATTGTGCCCTTATAAAAGACAGTACAGAGCTCCCTTGGTCTATCTACCATGTGAGATCTCAGGGAAAACAACATTATCTATGAATCAGGAAGTAGGACCTCACTAGAAACCAAATCTGTTGGTGCCTGGATCTTGGGTTTTCCAGTTTCTTGAACTGTGAGAATAAATTTCTGCTGTTTAGAAGCCACCCGGTCTGTGGTATTTTTGTTGTTGTTGTTTGTTCATTTTTGAGAGGCAGAGAGAGACAGAGCATGAGCAGGGGAGGGGCAGAGAGAGAGGGAGACACAGAATCTGACACAGGTTCCAGGCTCTGAGCTGTCAGCACAGAGCCCAATGTGGGGCTCAAACTGACGGACAGTGAGATAATGACCTGAGCTGAAGTCGGATACTTAACTGACTGAACCACCCAGGCGCCTCTGTGGTGTTTTTTAAATAGCAGTGCAAACAGACTGAGTCAGTTATTCTCCTACCCATTATTCAGGCATCTGAGTCTTAGTTACTTTGCTTTTCTTCTCATGGTGGTTTTCTGTTACCACTGGCTACATACACACCACCAAGTGCCCAGTGAAACCCCTGGCTTCTAGGTGCTTTCCTTACTGTTGCAATTGCATAGTGTCAATTACAGCTTCTTGTGGTAATCAGGATCTATTACCATTGCTAGGAAATTAACTCTCTCTTTTGCATTCTGGCCGGAGAAGCACAAAGTGACCAGTGAAGAATGGCAGCCCCAAATTAAGTGGGAGGCTTACCAGGTCCCCTGGCAGAAGTCACTCTTCCTTAGCCTCCAGGACCTAGAAACTAATCCAGGGTTCAGGTTGGAATGAATAAGTTATTAACATAAATGTGGATTATTGGGAGTGATAGTAAGAGGGGCCACGTTTATTTCCACCTTTTCTCCCGACCCTACATATTGAAGCTATTGGGGATATAGTACAACATAGTAGAATAGTGTTTAATTCATCGAATTTAAGATGCCATTGTTTATAAGAGACTTGTATTTTTTTTTATGTGTTACCAAAAATTAATATTAAATGGCCAGTTGAACTATCTCATGGGTTTTTAAAAAATTCATTTTATATACACTGAATGAACTATTTAAAACACTGTATTTCATGGACTCTAAGACAAACCATTATTTAATATACTTTAAGAAAAAAAAATTTGCAAGTAAAAATTTAACATGCCATTGATGGTAAGTTGCATTTTTATTCCAGAGATGTTAAAATGTGAAAAAAAAATTGTTAGGATGCCTGAATGGCTTAGTTGGTCAAGCCTCTGACTCTTGATTTTGGCCCAGGTCATGATCTCACAGTTCATGAGATTGAGCCCCACATCAGGCTCTGAGCTGACAGTGCAGAGCTGCTTGGAATTCTCTCTCTCTCCCCCTCCCCTGCTCTTTCTCTCTCTCAAAATAAATAAATAATGTTTAAAAGGTGAAAAAACTTGTGACTCTAACAACTGATACTGTAAAATAAAGAGGGGAGGGGAACAACAACACCTGATGCTGATTAAGACATTGTACCTGGGTGCCTGGATGACTCAGTCGGTTAAGCCTCTGACTTCGGCTCAGGTCATGATCTCGTGGTTGGTGATTTCGAGCCCCGCGTCGGGCTCTGTGCTGACAGCTCAGAGCCTGACGCTTACTTCAGATTCTGTGTCTCCCTCTCCCTCTGCCTCTCCCATGCTCACGCTCTGACTCTCTCTGTCTTTCAATAATAAATAAACATTAAAAAATTTAAGAAAAAAGACATTGTACCCTAATGTACTGAATGGTAGAAATGTGAAATATTGTCAGACTTCTTGGAAATCAGTCAGTCAATGTCTATTGCAATTTAAATGCTCATACTCTTAAACACAGCATTTCCAGTCCTGAGAATTTAGTAGATTGAAATAGAAATTCTGTTTCAAAAACTTTATGATCAGTGATATTTACTCTAGATTTGCTTTAAGTACCAAAACATTGTCAACAACATGAATGCCCAACACATTTGAGTTTCCGAATAAATTGTGACCATATGAACAATAAATAAGTGTTAAGGCCATAAAAAAATTAGAATAATAGAGGCATGATTACATACAAAATTTCCAAAACATATTAACAGAAAAACTAGTGTAGCATGAACCAATTTTTGATTAAGTAATACAAAATTCTCCATGTATATTTTGTACAACACTTTGATTGTATGGAGAAAAGTATGGAGTGATGAATGGGACATATAAGGGGCAAAAGCAAAATAAGTATATGGAGAAAAGATACTGGAGCATTTTTGATGATAACAAATTATTGGAGAATGATTAATACATAATTCTATCTATGAACATTTTATAAAATATGTGAATATTGGTTCTATATTTTGCAAAGACTAAAAAGATTGTATCAATGACAAGATTCACTTGATATCTTAAATCTGGATGGATTTCTTCTTGGATTTCTATTGGTTTTGTATGATGTCTCTAGTAAAGTTTTTGGAAATAAAATTATTATAATTATCTCCACATGGCTAA
The DNA here is from genome assembly GCF_028018385.1 of Neofelis nebulosa. NCBI lineage: Eukaryota > Metazoa > Chordata > Mammalia > Carnivora > Felidae > Neofelis > Neofelis nebulosa. The sequence continues at coordinate 92,378,540 of NC_080784.1, read as the reverse complement.
TTACATCTTTGATCTTTGTAAAGTTACTCTCTTGCTGCTTTGAACTACATTTGTCTTAAACTATATTTTTCTGATATTTATAACATAAACAACAAAAGTAATGAATGGTTGGGCGCATATTACTGTAGCTGATCTGAATTTGAAAGGCTTGAATGAAGTATCTGAGTGCATGAGAGAGACAATAAGGGATAATAAGAAGTGGTTCTTTCAGTCATAATGCATCATACATGTTACTTTAATGCTTTTTTAAGTGATTTGAACTTTATTTTATAGTTAATTGTTTGAAGAAGAAGATGTATTCTAATTTCCTCATATTATCTTAAAGCAGATACAATTTAAACCAATATTTTGCTAAATTATAAGCACAGAGAAATACATTTATGGAGTATAGCTTAGTGCAAACTCAAGGTGCAAGGCAAGTAGATTAGAATAACAAACCCACAACTGGCCAGTTTGTGATACTAATGATTTACTTCACTTCAGTGTATCTCATTTTCCCTGTGGTTTTTAAATTAATTATTTTAAATTTTTTTAATGTTTTATTTTAGCTTTTAGGGAGGGAAGAGACAGAGCATGAGTGGGGGAGGGGCAGAGAGAGAGAGGGAGATACAGAATCTGAGGCAGGCTCCAGGCTCTGAGCTGTCAGCACAGAGCCCTAAGCGGGGCTGGAGCTCCCAAGCCATGAGATCATGACCTGAGCTGAAGACGGACACTTAAAAATTTGAGCCACCCAGGTGTCCCTCATTTTTCTCATGTTAAAATAGGAATAGTAATAGTACATACTTGAAAGAGCTATTGCAACATTATGCATGTATAAGAGCTATTTAATGAGGAAGTACGCATTTCATGTGGAGAAATAGTCTGGCATTAATAAACACTCGATAAATGTCAGCTATTATTGTCATCCTAATACTATCCACTTAAGAGCACTTCTCCAAGGGAAGAGAAAACCTGGTAAGACAATGACAATTACTTGACCTAGTTTCTCTGATGGACAATATTAATACGTTAAAACAAACAGTGGACTTAGGTCCACATCCATCTCTCATTCGGTCTCTCTTTCCCTTTATTTTTATCTCTGTCTCGCTATAGACTACTTTCATGCTGTAAACTTTCTTAGACACTAATCCCAACATCCAAATATCTGAAAAGTAGTAGCAAATTTGCCTTCTTTGTTAAATACCTACCACCCAATACATAATACAATTAAGACCTGAATATTGACATTGTTAGCCTACGAAAATAGAAAATTTACATTATCCAAAGAAGAGAGGAGACAAGTAACACACAACAGTAAAAGAAAATACTGTTGATTTCAGCCTGGCCAGTTGTTCAGATTGCCGCGCTGGTTTTTCAAAATCTACAACTTGTTAACGTAAATAATTTACAGAAGCTTCTCATCATGAGGTTGCTTGTAGCATATTACTTCTGGCATCATAGAGAGATATTCGTTTTGCATGTTGCCTTTATGTTTAACTGAATCTGAGACATTTTTAAGCTTCTAACAAATGTTAGAACTTTTTGTGGTAATGTCATAATCAGTGAACCTTATCTAATGCTTGTCTTCCTTTCAATGTTCTGTACTTCTCTGTGTTTCCTCTTAGAACTGTGCTATACACTGATCATCTTAACTGAAAACTGAACCTGACGCCAGCTGGTGGCATGGATCCATGTTCTCATTTGTTCCATATTCATTTTGGAACTTGAGTGGATTTGGAAACGTTGGTGACATTAAAAGAAGACATTTTTGCTGTGCATTTTCCACAGTCTCAGGCTCTTTCTGTTCTTTCTGTACTTCCTTTGTATATACTCTCCTAGACATTTTTAGCTGTGTCATAGGGACTCTTATTGCTGCCAATGGAGCAGGATTCTCGCACAGAGAGTTGTGACACCAAGGCTTTTCCTTCCAGGAAGCAACTTTATTCATGCTGGCACTGCTCGCTCGGTTGGGTTCCTGGAAGAACTGAGCCCCGAACACCATGTGGCATAGTTTTTTTTTTTTTTTTTTTTTTTATTTATTTTTGGGACAGAGAGAGACACAGCACGAACGGGGGAGGGGCAGAGAGAGAGGGAGACACAGAATCGGAAACAGGCTCCGGGCTCTGAGCCATCAGCCCAGAGCCCGACGCGGGGCTCGAACTCACGGACCGCAAGACCGCGACCTGGCTGAAGTCGGACGCTCAACCGACCGCGCCACCCAGGCGCCCCAATTTTTTTTTTTTTTTTTTTATATGTTTTCTATTTCATTGTCTCCCATATATGGTAGCACACAAACATGCAGTCTGATTAAGTGGTCTCATGTTGCAAGGTCACGAGGGATGTTGTACACTTATAGCCAGGTTGCCTTGAGGTTTTTGTTTTGTTTTGTTTTGTTTTGTTTCCTTAGGGAGGGGACTTACCACACTAAGATTATTTATTCTGATGATTTTGGTTCCTTGGAAATGATTCCCACATTTCAACATTTTCTGAGCTGGAGAATCATCCTCTGAAGATCACTGGGCTAGTGAAACTTGAGACTTACAAATCTGGGACAAACAAGGGCCCAATGAGGAACAGTGTCTCTTTAATTGTTAAAAACACTTCTTCACAAGGAAAACTCTATACCCACATGACCTCACTGGTGAATTCAACTTGACATTTAAGGAGGAAAAAAAAATGAATTCTACACAAAGTCTTCTAGGAAATTGAACAGGAGGGAATATGTCTCAACTCATTGTACAGGGCAGGAACACCAGATACAAAAACTATAGAGTATGACCCTACAAGGAAATAAAAATTATAGCAAAAACTGTAAAGATTCTCAACAGAATTTTAACAAATTGAACCTATCAGTACAAAAATAATAACATGCAATTACCAAGTATAGCTTTTCCAGATTGATTTAACATGTGTCAAGTAAATCAATTCACTATATCAAATTAAAAAAAAAAAATGACCATTTCAATAAATGCAGATAAAACGGTTAATAAAAATCTGTATTCATTACTTATAGAAATTCCTAAAGTATTAAGAAGAGATGGAGACTTCATAAACTTAATAAAAGGCACCTACAAAGATCTACAATTTAGATCGTATCTAAAGGTAAAAAACTAATCTTTACTTTTGAGATATGGAAAAAATAAGGTCATCCACTCCCATCACTTTCACCCACCATTGTGCTGGAAATTTTAGTAAATACCATAATATGAAAAAAAATAAATAAATGGAATCCAAATTAAAAAGGAAAAAGTATATTTTCTTCTGATAATCTTCTTAATTTATTTAAAAATACCATGATCATCTATTCAGTGGAATCTATGAAACCTACTGAAACTAATAGTGAATGATACTATTAATAATTGAATGAAGGAACAAATCTCCCTATGCAAAAATCAGCTACCTTTTAAAAATAATGCTAATACATAATCAGAAATTGGATTTATAATCAATATCATATACAATAGTGTGAAAATATATGATGTTCTTAAGGATGAATCTAAGAAAAGATATGAAAAGCCTGTGTACTGGAAATTATAAAATACTGGTATGATAAAGAAGACCCAAGTAAATGAAAAATATATCGTGTTTATGAGTCAAAAGACCTGATATTGTTAAGAGGACAATTCTGTCCAAATTTGATATACAGATTTGAAGCAATCTCAATCAAACCCCCCACAGGTGGTTACAGAAAATGAAAAATTAATTTTCGTATCTATATAGAAATCAAAATCCTATAATATTCAAGATGGCGTTGACAAAGTATAAAACTTATCAGAATAACGCCATCTTTTTATAAGGTATTATAAAACAACAATAATCAAGATGTGTGTTATGGGCACAAATTCACGCAAATAGAGCAATAGAGCAAAATATGACGTGGTGATATAGTTGCATAAGCCATTCAGTGAGGAATAATAGAACTCACAAAACAATGCTAGAATAATTAGATATCCATACACAAAAAATTTGCTTAGACCTCTACCTTTCACCACATACAAAAATTAAGTCAAAATGAACAAGGGGGCTAAATGTACATCCTAAAACTGTAAAAATTCCAGAAGAAAACACAGGAGAAAATCCTTATTACCATGGATTAGACAAAGATTTCTTAGATACAACAATAAAAACATGTTCCATAGTAACAAAATTCCAAAATTGGGACTTCACCAAATTAAAAATCTGCTTTTCAAAGACACTGCTAGGAAAAGGAAAGAACAATCCATAGACTTGGGGAAAAAATATTTGCAAATCATATGTATGATAGTTTTTATCCAGAGTTATGTGAACAACTCTCAAAGTTAGTAATAAGAACCAAAAAGCCAATTTAGAATGGGCAAGATATTGGAACACACACTTCACCAAAAAGAAAACACATGGAAAATAAGCCAATAATCAAATACAGTGATTATTAAAGAAAAGCAAACTAAATGAGATATCACTGCATTATCTGCTGGAAGGACTAAAATTTAAAAGTCCAAGAATACCAAAGGTTGGTGAGGATGCAAAGAAACTACACTTCTCATTCACTGAGACAATCAGGAAAATAGTTTGGCAATTTTTTTTTTTAAATAATAATACATCTACCTACCCTCTGATCCAGCCATTCTACTCCTCAGTGTATACACCTATGAGATATGTAAGCATTGTCACACTTTTGGATGAATACTAATAGAAGCTTTGCTTTTATTAACCCAGATCTGGGAACAATCCAAATATTGATTAACAATTCAATGAATAAACAAACTGGGATATCCATACATTGGAATATTGCCCAATATAAAAATGAATACATGCTACAAGATAAAGTCTTAAAATAATTTTACGGAGGGAAAGAAGGCATATCCCTCATAAAAAAATGGATACTGTACAATTTCATCTATATAAACTTTTAGGATGTGGAAACTAATCTAAATAGATATGAAAGCAGATCAGTGGATGCCTGGATATGAGGAGAGGATAGGAATAGGTAGGAAGGGAAATAATGCAAAAGGGTGTGAGGAAACTTTGGGAGACAATGAGTATGCTTGGTACGGTTTTGTAGTAATAGCTTCACAGGTATGTACATATGTCAGAACTTAAATTGTACATTCTAAACATGTACAATTTATTGTATGTCTATTATTCTACAATAATATACAACTTGGATGTACTAAATTTGTGTTATTTTATAATACTTACAGTAATGGAGAACTTTGGTTGCAGTTCATGAAGAAGAAAAAACTCTGATGTTATGTAAAATTCTAAATGAACTCTTCTAACTGACACCACAAAATAAAATATTGGAGTGAAAAAAATCAGTATAACCTGGGAATTTAATGATGGAAGTAATTATTAATAATGAGTGATATTCATTCAGTATTTCCTATGTATTTACTATACAACTCCCCTTTTAAGAGCATTCCATATACATTACTAATACACAACAATATTATGCAAATTTTGCATAATACTTGATAGGCAGATGGACTTTTTTCCATGTTACAATTTTACCTTTACCTGGACTGAGTGTGGATCAATAATCTCCTTCTATTATATCTAGAATCTGAAATGGAGAGTCACTTTCTTCCAAGATATAATTTACATATGTTCTGATAGTTAAGTGAATAGAACAATATAATTTTTGTCTCTGTTCTCTGTCTGGAAAATTATTCACGCATGCCAGTTTTTAAAATTTTTATTAGACTATAGGAAAAAAAAAGATTTCCTTTGACTGTCACAACAGAAAGGTGTGGTGGTAGATAGGTTGTAATTAGATATCATTACTGTCAATTATCTCAAATATATATGAGGTGAAGGCACATTTAACTCTTTGGAAACAATTCTTGTAATAATTCAAGAAGCTTACCTATTTAAAAATGTCAAATTTTGTCTGCTCAGTCTATGTTTTCTGACTCTCACTTCTGGTGTTCCTGGACCCAATTTTTATTGTGAATACTTAGTACCCAAGAAAGTAAATAATACAGAGCATGGGCCCATGTGTGTGCTAGTTTAACTCAACTGAATCAAAATGAATACAAGTCTCAACCTGCTTTAAGTATTTTTTGTCATCATATCCACTTTTCCCTCTGCTTACCCCATTTATTATCCGATATGAGAACAGCATTGGATTTTGTTAATACGGTCACATTTAGATAGGAATATAGAATGAATAGTTCTTCAAGGCTTGCTCCCTATGAAATGCTTTCCATAACTTTTGTAATTTCTGCTTTAGCAGATTTCATGTAATCTCATTGCAAATATCAGCCATTAAACCTGGAAGTTTTATTTTCCTAATTGAAGCGGTATCCTTTAGAACCTGTTCATACCTTCATATTTAACTGACACACAATTTACAATAATGTTGTTGGGATTTAATTCAATCAGTTAATATAAAGCATTACAACATCTTTGATCTTTGATTTATATTTTATTTCTTTCAAATTTATAAAATGTATAAAATGAAGCTTAATTATGTTTATATTGATCATTTATATCTTAATACTCTAGGACAGAATGTCAAATATTCAGCTTTACTTCAAATAATGCTATAATATATTTCTAATATTTATTTGATCTACTCCTCATGCTTTCTACATCGTTAATACTTATATTACAAGATTATGTGTTAATCACATAAGCCCAGAACTTAGGAGTTCAGTTGAGTTTTCCAGGATTTTTTCTCTTTATATAATTTTTTAAAAATCAGTGTTTAATATAATTGAATAAAAGCCAGAGAAAAATAATATGAAAAATATGCTTTTAAAATGTTCTGAGCTCAAAATTAAAAAGATATTTGCAAATATGCAATATAGAACTTGTTATATTTTGTTAAGGCTCAAAGTGTTAGTCAATATCATTTATAAAATCCAGACCATCATTTTAACTCACTTTAATGGTGTAACTTTTGAACCAATGTCGATAAAGATAATGTCTTTCTATGTGCCATACTTTCAATATCAATTGAACATTATGAAATGGTTAAAGAAAAATCAATAATCAATATTGTCCCACTGTCAACAAAAGTGTTACTTTTGTTTTCATTTCTCCTACACACTGACAAGATTACTGAGTGCCAATATAGAAGTTGCAGATAGCACACAATGCATCACATTTTGGCCTGTCTATAACACATACAGTTTGAATTTTTAAAACATAAATCTCAAGCTGAGATTTACAAACATATATTGGCTGATATTTTTGTGATCATTTCCTAATAAGATGGAATCCAAATTTTAATACATTATTAAATTATAATGACCAGATTAAAAATTTTTATTCCAGACTGTTCAGTTTGTTGGAAATTTTACCAATGAGATTTAGGGCAGGGAACTCTGACATTTTAGATGTCTGAAAACAATCAGGTCACTGAAGACAAAAGACCCAAGTCCACAACCAGGTTTTAAAATGCTTTGTGTCCATTTAATTCTATGTTGACTTTTAAAATAGTTACTTAAGTATAAATGCACAAAATATTATTTTAGTTTCTATGATTAAAGATCTGGGAAGGCAGGGGAAAACAAAAACAAAAACAAAAACAAAAACAAAAGCAAAAAAACTGATTCCTGTAATCGTTGTGGCCAAAGGTAAATTTATCAGACTAATTTTGAGCCAAAATTACACGTAAGCCAGGCATCAATTCTGAAATTTATCATAATAATTAAATTAGCAGAACATCATTTGATACCATTTTTCTAGATTTAAAAAAATGCATGTTGAGAACTACAACCAGAAAATAATTGTGTTCCTAAGAAAAACCTACCAGGTTAGACACTTATGTTTTTCCAGGGGGTGGTGAATACTTTTATATATGATTTTTTTTTAATTAGAATAAAAATAAAAATTAAGTAAAAACCAACTACATAAATGACATCAAGAAGTAGGTTGCTGGGAGATAACAGTGATCTGTGGGTATGCTATTATGTCTTGAAAATAGGTGCCTCCTCTTGTATTTTTAGGTTATATTATACAAAGTGCCTTTTAGTAAATTCAACTTACAGTAAATATATTAACTTAGTTTGTATTTATATTGACTCCTTTACAAAATATTCATTAAGGAAAATGTAACAAATATTATGAACTTAACAAAAAAATGTCTTTTGTCAGAACAGCCATGGCAGGTAATAGAACCGCCATGGCAGATAACAAAATTATATCATTATCAATCATAATAAAATATATGAATAACGTTAAAAACAGTTGATTGTATCTTGATGGATTTTTAAATCCAAATTTAAAACATTTAACTTAAATTAAGATTTTAAGGGAGCCTGGGTGGCGCAGTTGGTTGTTTGACTTCCGCCTAGGTCATGATTTCGTGGTTTGTGAGTTAGAGCCCCGTGTGGGGGTCTGTACTAACAGCTCGGAGTCTGGAGCTTACTCCAGATTCTGTGTCTTCCTCTCGCTCTGCCCTCCCCTGTTTCTGCTCTCTCTCTCCCTCTCTCTCGCAAAAATAAACATTAAAAAAAAAGAGAATTTAAATCTAAGAAGACTTTAAAAATCTAAATTTTATTCATATAAATGCTAAATTGGGTTAATTAAAAATATTCCAGTTTTTAAGAGTCTCTTATAAACTGAAGGTCCATGGGGGGTGGGAGGGAGGGGAAAGTGGGTGATGGGCATTGAGGAGGACACCTGTTGGGATGAGCACTGGGTGTTGTATGGAAACAAATTTGACAATAAATTTCATATTAAAAAGAAAAAGAAAAATTTTTAAAAAATCACATGCTTTATTGACTGAGCCAGCCAGGCACTTCTGTAGAATATTGTTTAAAAAAATTCCAAATAGCATAAAATTTATGTAAATAAATCATTATGAAGCAAATAAAATCTTTAAAAAAATTTAAATGTTTCTCTTTGAAAGTGAGAGAGAGAGAGAGAGAGAGAGTATGAGTGAGGGAGGGGCAGAGAAAGAGACAGTCTCTGAAGCTGGCTCCAGGCTCCAAGCTGTCAGGATAGAGGCTGATGCGAGACTTGAACCCACAAACTGTGAGATCATGACCTGAGCCAAATTTGGACGCTTAACCAACTGAGCCACCCAAGAACCCCAAGAAAATAAAATCTTTAAACGATAATGATGAATTCTGACATTATTCTATTGTGATATATAGCACTGTAATTAAAAAAAAAAAAAGAAGAGCTTAGTCCTAATATAATGCATTAATTCTATTATTTCTTTTACTGAAAATACAGTTTTAATTTTCAGAAGCAACTTGAGCTCTTTTGTGTAGAATGCCTTACCCCATCCATTTAATAGTATAATGGCTTTAATGTGCATCTCTGCCCTGGCCTTCAACTACATAAGCATCCATGCAACTGCTGATCTAATAATTTCAATTCTCTATCTCTGTCACACACACACACACACACACACACACACACACACAGAGCACCCTTATCCCCATCAGTCATACATTTACTGTGAATCAGAAAAAACTTGCTCCCAGACTGGAGCATAGTCCTGAAGGTACTTGGTTGATTCAGGAAGAATCCTTCCCATTTAACTTGAGTAATAATAGAAGGGGATGTATAATATCAAGTACATAAAATTCTATAGGAAGTATATACGATCAATAAGACACAGGTATGATCAAGAAACACAGAGTAGAATATGCATGCAAAAATTTGGCATTGGATGTAATTTATGTTTAGATTTCTTTTAAAAATTACATATATAATTTAAAAATATATAAAACATAAAATTCTTGAGAGAGAAAGTTTTTAGAATTCTAAGAATATGGAATAGAAACTAGAAAAATTCAGAAGAGAAAGATATTGTAAAATTATTACAGAAATAAAGATTTATTGTTAAGGTTTCACAAAAGAACAATAGCTGTGCCAAACAGAGTTAATGACAATAAACATCAGCTCAAGTGTAAGTGAGGAAATAAATGGGAAATAAAGAAAAACATTGAGTAATTTAGAGAGATATTTCACACATTAAATGATATATCCGCATCCGCAATACATCCGTAATTAGTATCCCTGAGAAAGAGAAACACATAAGATGGTTACAGAAATATTAAAAAACTCAGGAAATGGTTTTGCAAAAATAAGAGAAGACACCATCTCAGAGCACAATGTATCACATACTATTCCATGGAAGATACACCAGATACCAACTAAAACTGTGCCAGCTTTGTAAGATAAAAACTAAATCCCTTGAAAATAATGGAAGTAAAAATCATCATTCCAAGGAAGATAGATACCAACCAAAAATGTCAGGTTTGGGTAATAAAAAGTAAATCCTTTGAGAATATAGGAAGTAAAAATCATCTCCTTACCAAAAAAAAAATGTGGCAGACTTCAGATATTACTTTTGCAATTTAGAGCTGGAAGAAAATGCACAGTGACTATAAAGTCTTTTGGGAAAGAGCTAATGATCAAATGATTTTAAATTGAGTAAAACCATCATATATATATATATATATATATATACACACACAAATATATGTATGTATATATATACACATACATGCATGTGTATATATATATGTATGTATGTGTATATATATATATATGTATGTATGTGTGTGTATATATATATATATATATATATATACACAAAAGGCAAACATTTTCAAACATGATAAAACTTTTAGAAAATAATATTCTTCATCCTGAGAAAACTGTTGGATAACTGGTCTCAGCCAACTGAGAAATAAAACAAGAAGCTGTGGAATGACGCCAGGAAGATGGCAATATAGAAATTTCTGGAGCCTGCCTCCTCCCGGAAACATCAATTTGAACAGCCATCCATGCACAAAATGCCTTCATAACAGAGTCCTGGTGAGAAGTTATGGCATTTAAGTGAAGCACAGAAAAAAGAAACCTCATTGAAGAGTGGAGGAAATATACAGATTAACATTATGCCTATCACTCCTTCCTCAAGCCCACCCAGGCTACTCAGCACGGAGAGAAATACCCATTCCGCATGAAGCAGCCTACGTCACTGCAGACCTCGGCGCCGGCAAGCTCTAGCACCAGGCATCAGGCTCTTTGTGAGCTCCTGTGACTCCAGGATTACAGATTAACCCAGAGTTGATCAGCTGCCATGGCTCTGCATCCTCTGTGGTCTCTTCTGAACCCTGGTTCCTGGCCTGTCCCAGAACCAGGCTGGAGCCCACAACCCACTCTTCAGGCCAACTATGGAAATTAAACAATACACTCTTTAGCAAACGGTGGGTCAAAGAAGAAACAAAAAGGGACGCCAAAAAATATAGATTACGAAAATGAAAATATAAATTCAACATTCAAACTTTGTGGATATACTGGGGCACCTGGGTGGCTCAGTCGGTTGAGCCTCCGACTTTGGCTCAGGTCATGATATCCCGGTTTGTGAGTTCGGGCCCCACTTCTGGCTCTGTGCTGACAGCTCGGAGCCTGGAGTCTGCTTCGGATTCTGTGTCTCCCTCTCTCTCTCTCAAAAATAAACAAACATTAAAAAACTTTTTAAAAAATTGTGGATATAGAAAAAGCAGTTCTAAGAGGAAGATTTACAATAATAAATGCCTCCAAAGAAAAAAAATAATAAGCAACCTAACTTTACAACTCAAGGAATTGGAAAAGATAAACTAAGCCCAAAGTTAGCAGAAGGAATGGGGTGCCTGGGTGGCTTAGTCAGGTAAGCGTTCAAATTTGACTCAGGTCATGATCTTATGCTTTGTGAGTGTTTTGTGAGTTTGAGCCCCGCATCTGGCTCTGCTCTGACAGCTCAGAGCCTGAAGCCTACTTTGGATTCTCTCTCTCTCTCTCTCTCTCTCTCTCTCTCTCTCTTTCTCTCTCTCCCTGCTCCTCCCCCAACCCATGCTCTGTCTCTGTCTCTCAAAAATAAATAGACATTAAAAAAATTTAAAGCTAGCAGAAGGAAGGACAAAATAAAGATTAAAACAGAAAGAAATGAATTAGAGAGAGGAAAAACAACAGAAAAGTGATAAATTTAAGAGCTGGGTTTTTGAAATGATAAACAAAAATAGGTAAAACAGGAGATTAAACAGACAAGGAGATTAAATCAGTTTCCAGCAACAGATGGCTTCACTGGTGAATTCTCCCAAACATTTAAAGGAGATTAATACTAATCCTTCTTAAACTCTTCCAAAAAAACGGAAGAGGAGGGAATACTCTCAAACCTATTTTATGAGACCAGATTACTCTGATACTGAAGCCAGGAAGGAACACTACAAGAAAAGAAAACTACAGGCCAACATCCCTGATAAATACAGATGCAAAAATTCCCAACAAATTAGTAGCAAATTGAATTTAGCAGCACATTAAATGGATCATACACCATGATCAAGTGGGATTTATTCCTTGGATGAAAGGGTGGTTCAACATACACAAATCAATCAGTGTGCTACACCAAATTAATAGAATGAAAGATAAAAATCACATAATCATCTAAATAAATTTATAATGACAAAGCAAATCATCCATGGCCTTGGCAAGGCGACTACGAAGGGACACCAAGGGACACTGAGAATAATTTAAATGTTCTATGTCTTGATTTTGATGGTGGTTACACGGCTGTGTCAATTAGATAAAACTCATCAAATCAACATGTTAAAGATGTGCAATTTACTCTGGGTAAATTGTAAATTAATATAGTTGATTCTATCATATTTATGTATAAGAATTTCCAACAAATTTCAATAAAAGAAAAATCATGACACAATGGACATTTTTCCCTGCCTGCATTATTGGGACGTTGAAAAGCTACAGTAATTAACATTGTTTGTTATTATGCACATATGTGGATAGGTGGGGAAATGAGGAAAAATAATAAGAGCTTAGAAATATATATAATTTCATTATGGAAATATAACATTAAAGCAGAATTTTTAAACATTGGGAGAATAATTACAAAATAATAATCCTGGAAGAAATGGTTGATAACTTGTTGAATATACAGAATTATCTTTGATCTTCCCTGCATCACCAAAAATTGTGGTTGCGTCAAAGATTTCATAATAAAAATAAAATCACCAAATTGTTAGAAAAAGCACCAACATATGGATGGCTGTATTTTAACAAGAGACAAAACTATAAATACAAAAATATAAGATTGATACATATAGATACTAAAAAGTAAAATTGTTTGCAAACAGCAATATTACTTGAAATCAATTTCAAGAATATACACTGGAAAAATTTTGCAATCTATACAGTAGGTGAAGAATGTTCTGATTAAATAAAGCAGTAGTTCCAAAAGTAATAGGAAAGATCAATTCATAGAATGATGGGGAAAACATATTTCATAAAAAAATAAAATATAAAAGGCTGTTAAATGTAAGGAAATAAGTATTTGCATATATATTTCACATGCAATGGGAATAAATCATGAAAAAATGAGAATTAAATAGCTAAAAAGATCTATCTATCTTATCATCTATTGTGATTTGTTCATGCAAAAAAAAAGCATTGGTTTGACCAATTCAAGAAAGGTTTCAGGGAGACAAAAAGAGACAAAATAATAATGCTGATTGATTTATTTTCTAAAATGGTGTTCTCATTGACACCTATTCTGACTTTTAATAAATAGCCCTATTAACTCCCCTGTATAAAATACACTTTTCAAATCAAAATTCCTCATAATTTACTAATTTTACATGTGTTTATTTTCTTTCACTGCTAGAATACAAGTTATTTAAGGGCAAAGACTTTTCTTTTGTTCACTGATGCATTCCAAATATCTATGGGTGTGCCTCACCTACTATAAAGTAAGTACGTTTAAAAATTTTTTTTGAATGAATGAATGAATGAATGAATGAATAATGGAAGGTAGGGAGAGAAATTTATCCCAATAACAATATACTTTGTATCAATGAAATTTAATGTGGACAGTAATTGTTAAATCAAAATAAATATTAAGAAAAATTTTAGAAAATGTTGCTATTTCAAATGATGTATTTATGGACAAAAAAAAGAAAAAATAGAACTAAAGAAATACTTATAGAGGTATTACCAATTACCAGGATTCTTAGTGTGTACACAAGCATTGTTATGATTCTGTTTTTCACAAACATACGTGGTCAGAAGGACACTGACACATTGGACAGGGAAATAAAGATGTCGGAAGCTGGTACAATCTTACTCCACTTGGTTGATAAGCATATTGAACTGTGAAACTCACATGAATAGATCCCATGTTGAAAGTGAGGGCTGGCTTAGTGATTTAAAACTAATTCCTATGCTTGAGCTTGAAACTAAGTTTAATTGCCATCTACCAGCTTTGAAATGTGCAAGACCCATGAGATTTCAACAAATTACAACCACAAAAAATGAACACATAGAAATTGACTTGATAAGGACTTATGATAGGTTCCTGAGTTAGTTCCATCGTGGACCTTGTCATGATTCAGTAGTGAGATATATATGGTCGGACATAAGATGCCCACTAAAATTATATTTGAAATGTGAAACAGAAGAAAATATTAATTGGCTAAACAGATCCGTTTTATTATACTGACAATTATATGTCATTCTATCCGTTTTTTTTTTCTTTTTCACTCCACAAAAATGCATCATGAATACATTTACATGTGATAAAGGAAAGGATAATGTGAATTGCAGTAATGTGGCCTGTTGAATTGTGTTCCTATCAAAAGTGAAAAATAACATCCTTAATCCCACATTGAGTCCATTTAATGAGAAGGCTGGCAGGTAGACATTTCTTGTTTAAAGCCCTAAAGATTTTACCAGTGTGACATTTTGGAATATCTACTAACTACTCAACTTACAAAATAATTGAGAATGAGGAATATGTCAAAATGGGGGTTTCTAGAGATTTAAAATAAAAAGAAAGGTATGGGTTTTTTAATATACTATTTCACGTTATCTGCTATGCCAACTAATCAAAGATACTGTTCTCCTTTCATCTGCATAGTCTTAAAGACTGTTTAATATTTCAAAGTCAATTTGATAGATTGATAATAGTCTGTGGCATGTTTGGGCCCCGTATGGGTATCATCTCATAATAGGACACTAGTGAAGTGATCTTTTTTAGATACTGACATATCATTTGGGGAGGTGACACTCTCATCCATCTGTCATGATGGCATAATGCCCAATTCTGGGTCAGTTGAAGTATCTCTCTGGGGTTTAAATAATGACTTTTCTTCCTTTTCAATTTTTGAAGTGATTTCAGTGCTCCCAAATTTGACAACTATCCACTGCAAAAATTCAAATATTCTGGAAATACGTCCAGGGAACATTATGTCAATGAGTACATGTTCTTTAAATATCAGAATGGCCAGTGGATGTAAGTTCAACAGTGAATACTCTAAGGTCTTTTTCTGTTGTTGTTGTTGTTGTTGTTGTTGTTACTAAAAAAAGCAGCAGTAATGGCAACGTGAGGGTGGACCTTATTCTCTATGCACTTTCCCCCAGGTTGATGGAATGGAACAACCAATTCAGAAGATGTTACTTGGAAGTCTTTTGACAGATCACCATAAACAATAAGAAGCATCCAAGACAGGTAGGTAGAACTGTTCCTAGGACATTCAAGGAAGCCACTTGTTTAGAAATTATGGAAAAGAAAAGTCAGTTTACATATCTGCATTCATTGGTAGGTAGATAATTTTGGCAGGGAAAGTTTCAATGAGGAGAAACAAAAGCAGTATATTTTGTCAAATTCCTGAATATTTAAAAAATATGGTAATATTTTAGCTTTCTATGTGAGTTGGTATGTCTTATTTGATATTTGCAGTCATTTTCCTAATCGATCAACATACAAATTTTTCTATAAACTCTATATTTTAATGCAATGTGAAATATTTTAATATATGTATATACCATTGTTTTTTATTTTTGCTCTTTTGTTTATTTATTTTGAGAGAGAGTACGGAGAAGGGGCAGAGAGCGACGGAGAGAGAATCCCAAGCAAGCTTCTCACTGTCAGCATGGAGCCCGACATGGGGCTCGAAACCTTGAACCATGAGATCATGACTTGACCCCCCAAAAAGAGTCTGATGCTTAACTAACTGGTACCCCTATATACCATTGTTTATTACAAAGCAATGCATTATTATTTTATTCATAGTATGGTCTTGTTACTCCTTAATGAATAGGCTTGTCTTATTCTATTCAGTGCTGCCCCTCAGTGTCAAAGGAGCTTGTAATCACACCCCCATGGCCGGTGGCACCAGAGAAGACCAAGAGAAGAGGCAGACCCTCAGTGTTGAAATGGATGACCTGTTCTCCTATTCATCAGGAGGTGGTGGGGGATCATCATTAATTTTAGTTCGTATTTTTTTTTTTACTTCTACTTTAAGTCCCTTCCTGACACCCTTTGAGATTATATGAATTATTATATCAGCAGGTTTGAGGTACTGAAGCATGCAATTTCATGCAGGGAGAAATCAAGCAGTTGAACCATTAAAATTAATGCAAATAGCTTGTTTCTATTTAAGAAAGAAAACGGGGGTAATCTTGAGAAAGAATTATACATAGTATAACAGAATTGTCTACAAGCTACACTTAAAATTATGTATTGTTTTAATCAAAAGTAATTATATTGTTTTGTAATATTAATTTTCTTTTTATGTGTATCAATTCATTATAAATTAGCTATAAAAAGATCAGTCCAAATGTCTAAACTTACTTTTATTTCCATTTTCTATAAATACAAGATTTATTATCAACCTGTTTTCCAGCAGGGCAACAGGAATTTTGAAATCTATTTCTTTATACTTATGATTCTGTGCTTTAAATAATGTAACCCACACCAACCAGAAAGAAATAGCTTAAAGGTTCCTTGAAGCATTACTCATCCCCTCTTGAAGGAGGTCTTGAAGGAGGATGTCTGCTACAAGGTGCTCTAACACATAGAAAAGGCTTCTCTGTATCTAACTTAAATCATTACTAAAGCTTTAAGGTTCTGTCTTTGGGAATGGGGGGAAAGTTCCCTATTTAGCATAAAACATATTAAGTCATCTTTTATATTACAGAATATTCTCATGGGACATAATCTTTCGTGGAGTTCTCACATGGTCTGACATTCTTTGATACACCGCGTTCCCCAATTTCCTCCTTACCTATTACCACATAACATGAAAATGTCCAAATTGTGTACTTCCAGTGTCAGTTGTCTATACATACAGTTTGGTTAGGGGGAACTCATGCTTTACGTAGGATTTTGCTGAGCTATGTGTCCCGTCAGCAATCTACTGCCTTTCCAACTCTCAGTATCTTCATATTAAAGGAAGGTAATAGCCTCTGCCCTCTTCTTCAAATATATAAAGTAAGCCACTCTACAAATTTGTTAGCATATTTTAAGTTGAAGGATTCATGGTAAAGATCCTATAACAGAGACATAAGAATTCTAGAATATTCTTACAAACATATGATTCACTTTTATCAACATCTGACTATAGAGATTAAAATTAGTAAATCTTTTTTTCAGATGCTTATTCTTCATATTTGTAATCATTTCGGTCGTGGTGTGGAGAATCCTTACTAGATAAATGAATCAGCTAGTATTATAGACAGTTTCAAAATGCATGGCATCAGGATTGTCTCTGACACTGAAACAACACAAGGAGAATGGCTTTTCATAATGAGTGCAGAATACACCACCTTTTCCTAGCACGAGCAGTACTGATGTTATTGCTTTCCATTGCAAAATAATTATCTGGAGCAGATAAGATCACGAACTGGTTAATATCACAAGCCTGCCCCTGCTGCCAATATGATCTTATCAGTCACTGACTGATCACTTTCTAGGGAGGAGTATCAGCTTGTGCCCCTCCATCTCCTCTTTTTTTTTTTAAACTGATCCTAGGGTGAGAAGCAAATATTGTACTCTACAATAGTAAAATGAACTTTGTGTTTTCTTTTTTCTTTGTTAAATATTTTGCTCACAGATTTGTGTTTACCTCGTGGGACTGTTGCCAAAGGCAGAGGTTCAATTCCATGTGCTGAAATACATCATCATGTTTTGGCATAATTGCATTTCTAATGGGCTCTCAGAGAAAGGAATGCATAAGTGCCAATTACAGCATGGTACAAATAAAGCATTATTATGTGCTCTGGAACAATCTGCATAATGGTAATATAGTCATATTATATTATGTTCAGTTATTTCTATTTCCTCTATTTGAATCTCTCTGTCAACAAATGATTTTTTAAAGAATGTCCCAAATGAGATTTGAATGCTATAAAAATGATTTCTTTGTCAATGATGAATGTAAAATAACATATATAAAATTTTATATGTATATATGTTTGTGTATATAAGTATGTGTATATATGTATACACACACACACACACACACACATATATATAGAGAGAGAGTGTGTGTGTATGTGTGTGTGTATATATATATATATATATATATATAGAGAGAGAGAGAGAGAGAGAGATCACAGAAACATATGTAAACATTCTATACAGATATGGATATTTTCCCCACACACAGAGATATAGACATATATTTTAAACGGTTCTCTGTTTATAGTATTTTGATTATCTAAACTACTGTATTACAGGGGTGCCTGGGAAGCTCAGTCAGTTAAGCATCTGACCTCAACTTAGGTCAAGATCTTGCAGTTGGTGTGTTCAAGCCCCACGTCAGGCTCTGTGCTAACAGCTCAGATCCTGGAACCTGCTTCAGATTCTGTGTCTTCCCTGCTCTCTGCCTCTCCCCTGCTGGTGCTCTGGCTCTGTCTCTCTCAGGAAATAAATAAACATTAATTTTTTTAAAAAAATAAACTATATTACAAATCAGAAGATAGGTAAACATAACTAGTTGAAGCCTAGGTGATATGAGACATATGAAAAAGTGATAGCAAACAAACATCTTGAAAGCAAAACTCGCACATAGTAATTCAAAAAGAAATGTAAGGACTTAACATAAACACCAAAATGCAGTATAGATTTTCCTAATGTTTTAAGGAAAATTTAATTTATTGTTGAAATAAATATTATGTGATAGATGAAAAATATATGGCTTATTTCCTTGAAGTCATATAGAGACTGTGCTTCATAGAGAAGTATAGTGTCTTGAAAGTGATATGGAGGGTCAAGGGATGCTCATTCAGATGTCAAGTGTTGGACACCTGCAGAACATTTTCTGATCTTGATATACATGACAAGTTAGAAAGCCTGTTTTTCACTTTAGATTTTACCAAGTTGGAACCTATTTGACAATATGGCAGAACAATACAGGGAAAGACCTTATTGGTTTGGGCATCTAGTTTAAAGTGAGATAAACTATAATATGTTAGTGCTAAAATGACTGTTGTTCTTAGAGTGTTGCCCTTGAGCAACGAATTTAAATCTGTCAGTGGGGAATAGATTGTTTTTTTAGAGAACAGGTTATTTATTTGGGGAGAAAATTGCTTAACAAAATTTTATTTCAAAAAAAATTACACTTTTGTTATCACAGATTTCTATTGAAGAGTGTTGAATAATTATAAACATTGAATATTTAAGCAATACTAAATAGAAAAAATAGCAAAGAAAAATACCTAGTTCTTTAAGAAAGCTTAAGTGGTATATTGTGAGGAAAATATATAAAGGAAATATTGCAAAAATGCCAGAGAAAATATTGAGAAAAAAGTCGGATGGCAGTGTGGGGGAAATAAATGGATTGGAAATGAGAGAAATCACTTTATATAATATGGATTGTATAATGAAGACTTCCCTTGAGTTTAGAAAATTTGAATTCTTTAGTTGAAAATTTCTAGTAAAGAGAAAAGTAGTTTTGTTCAGTGTCTTAAAAAATCAATCATCTTGGGACACCTGGGTGGCTTAGCGGGTTAAATGTCCAACTTTGGTTTCGGCTCAGATCATGATCTCATGGCTCGTGAGTCTGAGCCCTATGTCAGGCTCAGCACTGCTAGTGAGGAGCTTGCTTAGGATTTTCTCTCTTCCCCTCTCCCCCTGTGCCTTCCCTGCTTTCTCTCTCCTCCCCCCTCTCAAAATGAATAAATAAACTTAAAAAAAGTCAATCTTCTTACTGCTGGATTAGCAAACTTTAAAAGTCATCAAAAGCTCCAAATGTCAAACTCAAAATGGATTAAAGACTAGAAAATAAAACCGGAAACCATAAGGCTTCTGGAGGAAAACATAGAGGACAAGTTCTTGACATCAATCTTGGAAATGATTTTTTGGATTTGACAACAAAAGCAAAGGAAACAAAAACAAATATAAACAACTGGGACTACATCCAAGTAAACCACTTTTGCACAGAAACAGAAACCACCAGAAAAATGAAAAGACATCCAACTGAATGGAGGAAGACATTTGCAAACAATATACCTAATAAGGGGTTAATAACCAAAATATATAAAGAACTCACACAACTCGATAACAAAAAACAATCTGATTTAAAAATGGGCAGAGGGTCTAAATAGACATTTTACAAGCAAGACATGCAAATGGCCAACAGGTAATGGAAAGGTACTCAACATCACTAATTATCAGGGAAGTGCAAATCAAAACTGCAATTCGATATCACTTCAAATCTATTTGAATGGCTACTAGCAAAACAAGAAATAGCACATGTTGGAAAGGTTGTGGAGAAAATGGAACATTTGTGCACTCTTGGTGAGAATGCACATTGGGGCAGCCACTATGGAAAGTAGCATGTCAGTTCTTCAAAAAATTAAAAATAGGGGCGCCTGGGTGGCGCAGTCGGTTAAGCGTCGGACTTCAGCCAGGTCACGATCTCGCGGTCCGTGAGTTCGAGCCCCGCGTCAGGCTCTGGGTTGATGGCTCGGAGCCTGGAGCGTGTTTCCGATTCTGTGTCTCCCTCTCTCTCTGCCCCTCCCTTATTCATGCTATGTCTCTCTCTGTCCCAAAAAAAATAAAGAAAAAAACGTTGAAAAAAAAATTAAAAATAGAACTATTGTGTGATTCAGCAATTCCACTTCTGAGTATTTATCTGAAGAAAATGAAAACATTAACTCAAAAAGATATATGCACTCCTGTGTTCATTGTAGCATTACTTACAATAGCCAGGATACAGAAGCAACCCAAATGTCCATCCATTTATGAATGAATAATGATGCTGTGACACACACACACACACACACACACACACACACACACACACACAGTGGAATATTACTTGGTCATAAAAAAGAATGCGATCTTGTGATTTGCAATGACATGGATAGAACTAGAAGGTATAATGTTAAATGAAATAAGTCAGAAAAGGCAAATACTATATGATTTCACTAAAATGTGGAATTTAGAAACAAAACAAATGAGCAAATGAAGAAAAAAAAGACAAAGAAAAAACCAAACTCTTTATTCTGATTTTTTATTTTGTTACTTTTTTTGTTTTTATTTTATAGAGAGAATGTGTGTGTGCAAGTGGAGGAAAGGGGCAGAGGGAGAGAGGGAGAATCTTAAGCAGTCTCCACTCTCAGTGTGGAACCTGACACAGGGCTCGATCCCATGACCCTGGGGTCATGACCTGAGCTGAAATCACGAATAGGACGTTCATCCAACTGAGCCATCCAGGCACCCCCAAACTCTTAAATACAAAGAACAAATTAGTAGTTGCCAGAGGTGAGATGGGTAGGGGGATGGGTGAAATAAAGAAAGGAGATGAAGAGTACACTTATCTTGATGAGCACTGAGTAATGTATTGGACTGTTGAATCATTGTATACCTGAAACTAACATAACACTATAAGAAAGGAAATATTGACATTTGTGACAACATGGATGGATCTTGAAGGCGTTATACTAAGTGTAGTCAGAGAAAGACATGATCTCACTTATACGTGGAATCTAACAAGAACAAAAACATGAACTCATAAATACAGAGAACCAGAGATACAAAACTCTGGCCATGAGAGTTGGACAGTGAGGGTTGAGGAAAATGGGTGAAAGTGGTCAAAATGTACAAACTTCCAGTTGTAAAATAACAAAAATTCTGAGGATGTAATATATATGGCATGATGACTAGTTAATATCACTGTATTGTATATTTTGAAGTTATTAAAAGAGAAAGTCTTAAAAGTTCTCATCACAAGAAAAGAAATTGGAACTATATATATATATATATATATACATATATATATACACAATACACATAATTATGTATAATGCATATTATACATATAATATATATAAAATATGATATATATTTTATATATATATAGTGATGGATGTTAACTATACTTACTGTGATGATCATTTCATAATATGCATATGAAATAAATCATTATGTTGTGTACCTGAAGTCAATATAACGTTATGTCAATTGTATCTCAATAAATAAAAAAAAAAAACTACGAGTGAAATTTATTTATTTTTTAATTTAAAAAAAAATTTTTTACAAGTGAAATTTAATGTTCATGATCACCAAACACCTTTGTCTAGTCTACTATATTTTAGGTAGTTTCATTACATTGTTCTTGATTAACCAGGTTTTATAGTTGCATGCATATAAATGTTATTTGTGCACCCATGTAACAGTCCCAGGTTAGAAATTTCAAGCAAATATGTTGTCAGTGGACAGTTTTCATAATTGTATACACAGGTAAAAGATGTATATATAAAAATATATTAGTTTAACATTAGAATTCAATCACTTAACAGAAACCCATGGGGGAGGGGAAGGAAAAAAAAAAAAAAAAGAGGTTAGAGTGGGAGAGAGCCAAAGCATAAGAGACTCTTAAAAACTGAGAACAAACTGAGGGTTGATGGGGGGTGGGAGGGAGGGGAGGGTGGGGGATGGGTATTGAGGAGGGCACCTTTTGGGATGAGCACTGGGTGTTGTATGGAAACCAATTTGACAATAAATTTCATATATTGGAAAAAAAAAGAATTCAATCAAATATGTTGTTGGTATAAATTAAAGAATCATTGGAAAAAAAAAAAAAGACCCTCCCCCTGTTTCCCCATAGGTGAATGTTTCTTCTGGCTTTAACTAAGTATTTTTTATAAAATTAAATGTTTTTAATTTCTGATAGTAATAAACAGAGTATCATACCTTTTTCCACATTTCTTTTGATATTAATAATGAATTAATAATTGTAAAATATTAACATGAAAATGCTGTGGGTTTTCGGTGAGTGCTATTATGTCAAAGCGTTACTTGTGCACGTTCCCAAAAGCAGACAATCCATCCTGTTAGTTGTTAACCATATTGTGAAAGCATAACTATATTCTGTGCATTCTTGGTTGACATTAAAATGATCTGTTAGTTGTGCCTAGAAGAATGTCATCCTTTCTGCATTATATATTTAGATTAACTCAACCAACAACTTCAGATCAACAGTGTGTTCCTGCCTACCCATCTGTCGGTAAGAGTGAAAACTAAGAGGTGGGTTTACTAATTTGTTAAAGTATCTTCTCCACATGTCTTAAAATATGAATAAAAAGGACGTTTTTCACAAATGACTATTTTGCTTTTAAAGGCATATTTGAAAGTCTTAGGTCTTAAGAACAACTAAGGTAGAGTTATTGCGTATCAGAGTATGTAATAGGGAAATATGACTGTCCACGTATCAGATACATTTGATTATTTGATCTGTTTACTTGTCTCCAGTTAATTGATACTTAAATTTACATAGACATCTCATTTGCAGATAATTTCTCTGTCAAAAATTTGCTTGGATTTCTTATCTCATTAGCATCTATTAATCATGACCTCTTTTGAATTTGCTCTCAAGGCCTCTATAAAACCGCCTTCTTCCTGTTTAAACTGTCCCTTCCAGTTGGCTCTATTCATACTTTGATGTTCTTTACCTGCCGTATTCATTGACAACTTTTTCTGTGTTTCACTGTGGCTGACATTTGCTTTTTATTCTTTCCCTTTGTTCATAATAATTTTTTTCCAAATGCTCAGTCTAAATATTCTATTAGATTTTTCTGCTTACTTCACTCAAAGATTCTTTCTTCTGTTCCTGAAAGTTGACCAATTCAACAACTAGTGTCTGTCAGCAAATTCACAATAGGAGCACTTTCTCTCTGCTTTCTCCCAAGAATTTAATATTAGAAGGTTATTGCTATTAAAAATTCCAAAAAAAATTTTAAATTAAAAAAAATCCAATACTTTGAAAAGATTATTAAGGAAAAATAAAAGATGGGTGATAAATATGACAAGCAGTTAACTATTATTAATTTAAAGAACGCTTACAAACATGAAAATAATCTACATCTAACATGTAAATATTAAGGATTATGCACTGGTAATTCACAGAATTAGAATTTTTAAATATGTATACTTAAATTTTCCATCATAAGACATAAAAATCATACTTAAAAATGAATGAAATATTAGCTTTCAACAAGAAGTCCTAATCTTCTTTCAGTTCTAAGGAAAGGTGAACAGAAATGGACACTGTGATATTTTGCGGGCACAAATAGAAACTGGAAAGCAATCTTCCACTATGAAGTGAAAGCCTTAAAGATGTTCCTATTTCTGTGGTGACAATGTCTCATGCACGCGTGCCTTTTTCCTAGAGAAATAATGAAAATAATTTGAAAGTTTTACATATATGAAAATCCACCATGGCATTACTTATGATACTAAAAAGTCAAAGAGACTACAGCTATAGGTAAATAGTTAAATTAATTCAGGAATGTTTACTTGTAGGGATACTGGGTAGTTATTAAAATCATCCTGAAATGATGATAATTGTAACCATATAACCCAACTTAACTGATGCAATTAATATCAAATACTTCTTTCAATTATTTCATGTAATTGCACATCACTTACTTAGGGTTTTCTATTATTCTATTATTTCAGAATACATTCACTGATAATGATTTGTTCTGTTTCTTTTGGTCTAGATTTAGAATCCAGGATGGGTTTCTTTATCCCAACTTCCCACTGTCCATGCTTGGTTTATGTGTTATGTGTCCTACTTATTGATTGATTTTGTATCTTTCTATTCACTCCTTCTTTTATTATCCTAATTCAGATCTGTATTATCTTTCCTCCAAGTCCCTTTTTTAACTTCTTGCTATTCTACCTATCTCCAAGCTTGTTCAATTAAAATTCACACTTCAATTTCCTGCATAGAGGATCTATGTTTAATGTAAATCAGATTGTATCACTTTCCTTAAAGTTTGGTTTCAGGATAAGATCTAAGTTCCTTGACCTTCCATGCCAAGTCTCCTCTCCTATCTCCCCATGTCTCTCTGTTTAAGCTTCATTAATACACTCTGTCCACAGTTCTTCCATACTGTGCTACAGTGTTACCTTTGCTTATATTCTGCTTTCTATATGTAAAATATTCTTTCCAGTCCCTTCCCTGTTAATTCCTACTGTTCACCCTTAATGACACAAATGTGAAGCTAAATACAAGGGAAAATAGTACTAACTATAAGTACAAAGGATATTAAATATTTTTCTATTTCATCCCAAAACACATTTTCTTTTTTCAATCTCATATTTTTAAATTGAATGTACAAATATTTTAAAATGTCAACATTAATTTATCTGAATTTATCTTTGCCATAATATTTTTGCTAATTTTATCAGCATTTCTATATCAAAACACAACTGAGGGCCACTACTCCTTCTGAGTGGTCAATCTCTGTCAACTGACAGACTCTGGTTTGAAGTTAAATGGTCATATATCTGAGTCTGTGACTGGGGTCCAAAATGATTTTTTTTTTTTAATTTTTTTTTCAACGTTTTTTATTTATTTTTGGGACAGAGAGAGACAGAGCATGAACGGGGGAGGGGCAGAGAGAGAGGGAGACACAGAATCGGAAACAGGCTCCAGGCTCCGAGCCAGCAGCCCAGAGCCCGACGCGGGGCTCGAACTCACGGACCGCGAGATCGTGACCTGGCTGAAGTCGGACGCTTAACCGACTGCGCCACCCAGGCGCCCCCAAAATGATTTTTAAAAGACTAGCTTACCCAAAGTGTTAACATTTTCTTTTTAAAAAAAGAGCACAAAAGATATTTTTTATTGAAAAAATAAAAACCCTCCCAAAATATTGTGTAAAATTACACAATAATTAATAGCTAATTTAAGACAACTGCCTTATATCCTAAAAATGGGAAATCACAGCCTTGAAGAGACATCTGTACTCCACTTCCATTTTCATTAACAATAGCCAAAAATGGAAACAACCTAAGTGATTATTGAAGGATAAATGGATAATGAGCATAATATATATATACAATACATACATATACATATTATTAATGTACATATGTATTATTAATATGCATACAATATAATACAATATTGTTCAGTTACAAAAATAACAAAATCTCGCTAGTTATGAGAACATGGACGGACCTTCCTTGAGGACATTATGCTAAGTGAAATATGTCAGACATAGAAAGACAAATATTGTATGGTCTCACTTACATATGGAATCTAAAAAAAACTAAACTCATAGAAGCAGAGAATAGATTGATGGTTGCCAGATGCTGGGGTAGAGGGTAGAGGAAATGGGTAAATGTGATCAACAAGGTACAAACTTCCAGTTATAAGGTGATTAAGTTCTGGGGATATAATTTACAGAACGGTAACTATAGTTAACGGTACTGCAATGAATATTTTAAAGCTGATAAGAAAGTAGATCTTAAATTTCTCATCATAAGAAAAAGATGTAATTATGTGAGGTGATGAATGTTAACTATACTTAATGCAGTAATTATTTCATGATATATACATATATGAAATCATTATGTTGTACATCTAAAACTAATGCAATATACGTCAATTATATGTCATTAAAAGTGTAAAAGAAAAAAAAGACTAGTGCTTAGTATTTCAAACTATAAATGCAAATTTTGATAATTTAAGGCTGAAAAAGATATGAAAAAGATATTACTGTCTTCTGAAATCTATTATTGCAAAAAAACTTATATTATGGTAGATCCTAAATTGAAACAGAGTTAAAACTAGCCTTTTTAAACTATAAAAAATAATATTCAAAATTAAAAATTAATTTCAATTTTTTAAGTTACATATCACCTATATCAGAGTTCAGAAAATTATGACTGAAAAGTCAACTGTTTGTTTTGTAAATAAAGTTTGGTAAGAACACAGTCACACCCATTATTTTACTTATTGTCTTTGGTTACTTCCTTACTATAGGGCTGTACTATTGAGTATTTACAAAAGAGCTTAGATGACCTTCAAAGCCTAAAATATTTAATGTTTCTTAATAAAACTGTATGCTGACCCAGCTCATGTATTTTGTTCAATTCTGACTCCAGGTCAAAAAGAATATGAAGGAATCATAATTCTCTCATTCTCCGTAACTTTCCTGCAGTTTTTATACTTTATCAGTGTCATTTTCTGATCCATAAGCAGTTTAGAGATTTAGTGATTTGGGAAAATGGTTATTTTTGCTGTTTTATTTATTCATTTTTAGTCTTTGCTTTATTTCCGTAATTCATACACATTCCACAGGAACAATGTTTTTTTTATTTTTATTGGTTCTAAGTATATAGAACTCACTGATTTATAATCAAACAGGTAAGATTTACACATTGCCTAACCACTCAGCATATACCCCACTACTGTGCCATTCATGACAGTTGATTATTCACTTTCTGGACCAAAACTAACCCTCTAATTGAACTAGAAAGAAAGCTTCCGTACTTTGGGAAGGTAAGGACACTAGTTTTTCAAAATTAAATAACACCTTAAAAATAGTTTTACGGGGAGGCCTGGGTGTCTGAGTTGGTTAAGTGTCAGACTTCAGCTCAGGTTCATGATCTCCAAGTTCCTTGAGTTCAAGCCCCCTGTTGGGCTCTGTGCTAAAGACTCAGAGCCTGGAGCCTGTGTGGCATTCTATGTCTCCTTCTCTCTCTGCCTTGCCCCGCTCGCACTCACTCTGTCTCTTTCTCTCAAAAAAAATTAAACAATAATTATTTTTTTTTTACATATTACCTCTGTGTTATTTGACCCTAAGTATCTAACTGGTAATGTTTGGTATGATATTATAAGCCAAAACCTACTGATTTTTTAAATGTCTATTATATTTTTTATGTAACAAGGAAAGGGAGGGTGCATCAGTCACAAAATTAAAGCCAGAGATAATTCTATAGCATAAGGGGCATCCGTTATTTTCAGTTCAGTCTTTAATTAGACCTTTACAAAAACAAATATTGCTGCTTTATAAAACTTCTAACCAGAGGGGCTAGGCAGTCATCTATTTACTGTCTTCCCAATAGAACGTGTGCTCCATGATATCAGGGAATGTATCTCATTCACCCAGAAGCTAAAGCAGCACCCAGTGGGCACCCAGAACACCATCTGTTAAATGAATGGGTTGATGTTACTTAACCAGATCCTCCCTACAACATTGTGAGGTGCTAATGTTCCTAATTTCTAAAGGAGGTAGGCAAGACTCAGAAATATTACGGGACTTACCCTAAGGCACACAGCTTTTAAGAGCCAGAACTTAAACAAAAAACAAACAAAAAATACCTTTTTTCCATTGGTCCCCACGTGTGTCTTTTTTTCTCAGACAGTATTTCCTTTCCTTTGTGGAATGCAGACACCGGAATTGGTTGACTTAGGGAAATACTTTGTCATGTGAACAATTTTAAAAAGGGGAAGACATAATATTAACAGAGTTTTTAAAATTTTGTTACTGTTTTTCATCTGTATGGTCAAAGCCACAAAAATAAAATTGCACTTAAACTGAAATGGAAATAATTCAGGTAGGCATGGTAAAATTTTTTTCATAATCTTTCATTATCTTCTTGACTGGGACTCAGCACAGATACTCATCTGCTTACTTTTGCATTTTAATTATCACCACATGTCAACTGAATTAACTACCAGAAAAACAGGATGCATAACCAAGTGTTGGAAAGTAGTTACTCCACCCACAGAGAAACAATGTGGATTTAGTAAAAGATGGTCCAGTAGATCTTCATAACAAAGTGGATAAGGGAGTGGGTGCCTGGTTGGCTCAGTCAGTTGAGCGACCGACTTTGGCTCAGGTCATGATCTCACGTTTGTGAGTTCCAGCCCCGCACTGGGCTCTGTGCCGACAGCTCAGAGCCTGGAGCCTGCTTCGGATTCTGTGTCTCCCTCTCTCTCCGCCTCTCCCTCACTCATACTCTGTCTCTCTCTGTCTCAGAAATAAATAAACATTAAAAAAAATTTTAAAAAAGTGGATAAGGGAGGATGCAGAAACTTTTTAAAAATCACCACACGTAAAATGTTTTGAGCATCGGTATTATATTTAAGATTCATTGGTGATTGTCTTTGATTGTATCTTTTATATGATTTCCATGTTTTCAAAGGCCAGAATAGCACCAAAATAATAGTCATAAAATATGACCCAACACATATTGTACATGTAAGAAGCTGTTTTTCCCCAAAGCTTCCACTAATAGCTAGATGTCTAGTTATTTCAATAAATACAGAGTTAATTAAGATGAAAGAGATAAGAAGCTATTTGGGTTAAAAAATTCTCCTGGTTTTTATTTCTGAAATGTTTTATTCATTTTTTTTTTCAAAATGGGCAAAGATGAAATCATTCAATTTATTTTTCTGAAAAAGAAAGACGAGAGCACTATGCTCAGGGTATTAGAAAAATTGTGAAAGCTAGTTAAAGGTAAAGAATTATATCTTAATAAAATATTTAAAAATAGAGAGAGATATGGCTAATTGACCACATGGTTGATATTACTCTTCAGTCCCTACAGACACTATGCTGATATCCTGTGGTCCAAGCTTCCACCATAAATCACATTGCTAGAATGGATTAGCTGGCATGGCCCAAGGTGTTGGGCATGACATTCCATGGACTAAGTGGTTCCCTTCCAGGAGCTGGGGACAAAGGGCCAAACCTTTACTTGGTCAAGGTCACTCTTTTACTGCATATTGCCATTCTTCCCTGGATCAAATTTCTTCTGTCTAGGATCATTCCCATCAGCATACTAATATGTCACATAACATAAATAAATATCAAACTAAGAAGCAGCAATAGCAGTAATGCAAATTCTCTTTTGATCCCATGTGCTTCTTCAGCTACTGTGTTTTTTCTCTTGTTTTTTAATGTAAAATATACTGAAATCTCCAATCAGGGTATACTATATCACTAGCAATCTCCAGGGCACTGGTAGAACGTTTTCTCAATTCAGAATCAATCTCCATACCACATTGAGTATACTGAAGCAAAGTCATTGTCAGACAATAACTCCTGTGTGCTTCAGAAAACCTAGAGCTTCTTTGATCCATGTGGGCATAATTACTATAGTCGCAATATCAGGCAGTCTGTTGAAGTGTCGCAGCTAAAAATGTATTTGGAAGATATTTATAATAATAATCAATTATTTTTATTTCATACAAGTTCTTTTTTCTTGTTTATTCAGTTCTTTGATGCAGGCTCATTCCATTTGGTGTTGCAAGTATTTATCTTATAAATAGCTAGGTATGTAATTTTCCTTTAAATTAGTTTTTAATTTGTAGCTGTTTCTCAGTATTTTTTGAGATCAGTGAGATTTTCGTACCTTGCCATCACTGTTTTATGAATTTCAGAAAGTTAACAGAGTTGATGATTAGTATAGCTCCAGATTAATTTCGAACAATCAAATCTCCAAACTAGGAAAAGAATCACAATACAAAAAGTAATAGCATATTATAGTACAGAAAGCTAATTTCCTGTTGCTGTTACAGATTCACTCACTAAAAATATCAGGACAATCTTATTTCATAATTTTAACACAATAGTGAAGAGCTGTTGTAATCGAGCAAGTATTTATGATAATTAGGTTTTGCTGAATAATGTGGTTCTTCAAAGATGATAGTTGTGGATATTGATTTTCCAAATGGACTGAGTCATTGATTGAATGCAATTTGAAGAGGAACCGAATTAGTCTCTTGAATTTACCTGGGGCTGCTACCAGTGGAATACATTATCTGAGGAATCCCATAGCTGTGTTTAATAGGTCAAGGACTCCCCCTGTCTGTTGTTCACTTGTGGAATCATTTCTTAGTTAATAATGTTTACCCGTAAAACCATAGGTGACTCCAAGGAGTTGTTCAATGATTGATTTTTTTTTCTTTGCTAAGATAAACAAATTCCAGAATTGAATTAAGAATGCTAAGCGTTCTGATACAACAAAATGAGGAAGTAGGATGCTGATTACATTTTACAAATATAAGCTGTTATTGGGACATAAGACAGAAATTATTTCTGAAGAGACAGGTGGCATAACAGTGAAACAAATAAATATTCCTCAGGGAGCAGACCATGGAAAACACCTTCATATGAAAAACAGTAGATTATTCTCTAATTCCTATCAGGCAAAAAAGTTCTCATCCATTGGGACAAGTGCAAATGTAGTCAAGTTAGTGAACTGTTATATTTCTAAGACTTTAAATATATTTATTTTTTTTTAATTTTAGTATTTCTGAAATTAGCATATCGTGTATTCATGGTGCATACTTAATATGAAATGTTTCAACTCTTTGTTACTAAATTGATGATCTACTTTACAGTAAATAGGAAAAATCCTAAATTCTATGGAAATGTTACTCATTTAATTTTTTTATTATGAACTATTTATAACATACAGAAGAGTTCAGGGAATAAGATAGTGTCATATACTAATATTTTGTTTCAATTGCATCTAACAAAAACAACAAAAGGTAAATTTGAAAGTTTCTCTCTGGTATGTGTGTCAGACATATTTCAAGTTTTTTCCCTTCATCTGTTAGGGAAGACCAAAAAACTCAGGTTTGAGAGATATCATTCATGTATATGTTTTTAAACTATTATTTCATAATTGTAAACCTACAAATACTTAATATAATCATAATACATACATTTTAAATATTAAATTGATTCTAATATTTTTATACATGTATCATCTATGAAATTATAGTCAATGACATCTTAAAACAACAAATAACAACATTTTGTTTTATTGCGGTAAATAATATATTACTTTATCTTCACCAAGTTGAGTATGCCTCATTATTTTATTCTTCTGTTTTTATTGATGATTATGAGACTATTAATTTGCTTTAAGTCATATGCCTCTCTCTCTAGTAGATAGTATATTTTATTTTACTTTATAATTCATATGGTGAATTTTAATTATTACAAGACTATAAAAATTCATATTTGTTCATATTTCCCAACACAATAGGCACACACAAATACACATATATACAAACACAGAATTTTTTTTTAAACTAGAAACACGTACTTTCTTTCAGTTTGAATGGTTCAAATATTATTTCTGTGCCAAATCTTTCATTTTAGTATTTTGCAACTGCTATGGATTAGAACAAGTCATTTTATTACCACTTTTACCTAGTTACACATTTTTTTCTCAATGTAGTGTTTTTGAATATCTTTCCATTTTTAAAATGCTTTCTTTGACACTATCCACCAAGGGATTCATGCTCTCAGTTGAGTTTTATTTTTATTCCATTACCTATTCATTTATTTCCAGTATTTATAATGGACAATTTTTCTTACAGTTCAGTTATGCCAGATCTTTTATTTGCTTTTTATAGGTTCTGATTTATAATTACCTACTCATTTTTGTTAATATATCTTTACCTTAATACTATCTTAATGCACATGTTCTCTATTATCTAGGTGGTTACCCTGCATACTATGTGTATTTGACACATCACTGTAGTATAAATAGCACCATGCTGAATTCCTGAAAATACTAGAACTTTGGATAGCCTGTTATATAATTGTTATTTTGATTCTAAATATATTGCATTATAGTCAATGTGTGTAGTGTAATGTATAGCCAGGGTAATGGTCCATGTATTTACTTTTTCACTATTTTTTGTTCCTTCTTGTATTTCTGTGTTGCTTTGTGGTATCA
Source organism: Neofelis nebulosa (assembly GCF_028018385.1). Classification (NCBI taxonomy): domain Eukaryota; kingdom Metazoa; phylum Chordata; class Mammalia; order Carnivora; family Felidae; genus Neofelis; species Neofelis nebulosa. Next base: position 92,345,836 of record NC_080784.1, on the reverse strand, counting down.
CTTCTCTTCCATCTAAAAAAATTCCCATTAGGTTTCAAATAAAAATTTTTAGTGCTGATATTCTATGTATATTTATTGTAGTAAAAATTCATATCATTTTTAAATCTGGAATAAAATTCTACTTTGGCAGTCACTCTCTTCTAACACTATGTCAACCAATTGTCTTCTGGCTGACATTGTTTTATGAAGTTTGCAGTTAGTTTTATCGGTGCTTTGTAAAGGAAGCCTGTATCTTCTAGATGCTTTTAATATTTTATCTTCCTATTTGGTTTACATCATTTTAACTATAATAAGCCTAGTTGTGCTTTTCTATGTGTCTTTTGCTCTCTAGGATTCATGGAGTTTCTTCAGTCATTGATTGATGACTTACAGCAGTTTGGGGAAGTTTTCATTAGTAGTGCATGCAATATTGCTTCCTCCTCCCTATTATTCCCTTCCTCTGTCACTGGAACTCCATTTGCAGGTATGTAAGAATTTTTTTTTCTGTGTACTGAATTGGAATATCCTCATCATGGCTTCCTGGAAACTCTGCATGCCCCACGCTACACACAGAAGGAAGGCTCAAGCACAGTCTGACCTAAGTTTAGGCAGCACACCATGGGATCATCTCCTGGAATATAGGAATATAGGCAGACTTGTGAGGAACAATTGCAAGGCTATTTCTCCACTGTTTATTGATTTTCAGAAGGTTCCTTAATTTGTGGGAGGCTACTCCCGGGCAGTTAACCCTACTTTTGTGGTTCCAGTGAAGCATTGGGTTTTTACATTTTATACCCATTTGGGTATAACTGAAGACTATAAAGTCACTTACCTGAAGCTTAGAATTTATCCTCTATTACAGAGCAACCCACTGCCTGTGCCATCTGTCGGCTTCCACTCCATTTCAGTCATTTTATGGAAGATGGGACAAGAGGAGCTAATAACATTCTGATCTTGCCTATACTATCTGTTTAATTAATAAACTATATAAGTATATAAGGGCTCAGAGGCACCTGGGTGGTTCAGTGGTTGAGCATCTGACTACTGATTTCTGTTCAGGTCATGATCCCAAGGTCGTGGGATTGAGCCATGCATCAGTCTCTGCACTGAGTGTGGAGCGCACTCAGTGTGGGACCTGCTTAAGATTCTCTTTCTCTCCCTCTGTCCATCTCTGCCACTCACACTCTCCTTCTCTCTAAAATAATATATAGGCTGATTGTTTCCTTAGTAGTCGAATCTCTGGAATTGTGACAAAACAACTTAGCAATCAAATATTCACTATTGTTTAGCGATTGCTTGACTGTTTGGCATTCTTTAGGTTTCTTATGCTCTATTGATTTTAAGTTAAATTAAGTGGCTTTATGTTTATTTTGGTATAAAACTCATCATTTAAAAAATAAACGAAATAAGGCATAGTCACAAATATGTAAAACTATCATTTGTAAGCCAAAACATAATTTTTTTTTCAAAACATAATTTTTTATTCCTTAGAAGAATGTTGTTTTTACCACAATATTAGAAAAAAATAATAGAACACACTTATTATAGTTTATTTTTAATCTGTTTATATTATTTTGGGGAAAAATGGTTGGATTTGGTTTTTGCCAATGTTGGTGTTTTCTTCTAACAAACATATACTTCTCTATAGAAGTGAAATCATCACACAGTTTTTCCCCAAAATATGTAGGAATGACAAGTGAAATTGTGTGTGTTAAATATTTTATTTTTTCTACCATTATTTGAAGATAGTTCATTATTTGTGTTCATAGCACTCAAGAGAATTACATAAAAATTAAAATATAAAGATATATGAAGGGGGCTATAATATAAAGGATTCTTCCCTGGAGATATCAAGGCTAATAGATAAAAAAGAAATAATTACATGTTTCTACTGGTAATAACGGTATTCTAGGTAATTCATACCAATCTTCCCAAAAAGGATAACTACAAGAGATGAACAAAATGCTTTTAAAAATAAATCTATATGAACAAATCCAAGAGATAACAAAGGGTGAAGAATTCTGTGTCATTTTGGGCCATTCTTCCCCTTTTAGTATCTGGTGATTTTGAAAAAGTTGCTGAAAAACCCACAAACTGAGGTAAAAAAAAAAAATGGAAACTTAAATGGAAACTAGTGACAAAAAGTTGAGTTTAGACTAGGACAAGAACATGCTACATTTTTGGGGTAAGGGTAAATCAGAAGTAGGCAAGCTTTTGTAAAAACTGACACATTTAAAATCATCACCATAATCAAAACTTGATTAAGGTAATCTGGGATTGCTTCTACCTCCTACAACATGTGAGAGGCAAAATTATACTCTATCTCCAATGAATTATTACCATCCTTAGGCTTAAATTTTTCATATGCAACACAAAGAATCTTTAGATATCAGAGAAGATAAGGACAGTTGACTAAAGATCTGGAGATCAATGCATACTAAAATAGATTCAAAAAGGGTTTAGATAAATGACTTTTCAGAACCTTTGACATAAATCATAGTATCAGATACTATAAAAAAAGAACCATAATGAAATCCTAGAAGTAAAAAAGTACAGAATCCAAAAATAAAAATGGAATTTGAAATTCAAAATGCAGCACCATTTACATTAGCACCCAAAAAAAATCTCAAAACACTAAGGTATAAATTTAAAAAGATATATATTTATAAGATCTATATGAGGAAAATTACAAAACTGATTAAATAAATCAAGGTACTGGATAAATGAAGAGACTTTCCATGTTCAGAAATAGCGCCAATATTGTCAAGATGTCAGTTGTCCGATTGAGTCAATGCAATCTCAGTTAAAACCCCAGGGAGTTATTTTGTGGTTATTAAAAAACTGATCCTGAAGTTTATATGGAGACACAAAAGGCCCAGAAGAGCCAAAACGATATTGAAGGAGAACAAAATCAGAGAACTGACACTACATGACCTTAAGACTTAGTATAAAGCTACACTAATTAAGATAGTATGATATTGGTGAAAGAATAGACAAGTAGGTAAGTAACACAGAATAGAGGGCCCACACATAGACCCACACAAATAGAGTCAAAAAAGCTCTGACAAAAGAGCAAAGGAAATGCAATGAAGAAAAGATAGTCTTTTGAATACATGGCACTGGAACAACAGGACATCCATATGCAAAAAAATATGCATATATATATGCATATATATATACACGTATATATATGCATATATATATATATACATACATATATGTTAAAAGATAACATAGAAAAAATCTAGGTTATCTTGGGTACAGTGATGCCTTTTTTAAGAGAGAGAGAGAGCACAAATGGGAGGGATGGAGAGAGAGGGAGAGAGAGCGAATTGCAAGCAGGCTCAGTGCTGTCTGTACAGAGTCTGACATGGGGCTCAAACCCATAGACCATGAGATTATCATCTGTACCAAAATCAGGAGTCAGAGGCTCAACGGATTGAGCCACCCTGGTGTTCCTTGTGTTGCCTTTTTAAACACAATACCAATCCCTGAGAAAAAGAATTGATAAACTCAACTTCATTAAAATTAAAAGCTTCTGCCCTACAAAATTCAATGTAGACAGAATGAGAAGACTGCCACAATTTAGTAGAAAAATATTTGCAAGTGACATTTCTTTTTTTTTTTTTTTTTTTATTTATTTTTGGGACAGAGAGAGGCAGAGCATGAACGGGGGAGGGGCAGAGAGAGAGGGAGACACAGAATCGGAAACAGGCTCCAGGCTCCGAGCCATCAGCCCAGAGCCTGACGCGGGGCTCGAACTCACGGACCGCGAGATCGTGACCTGGCTGAAGTCGGACGCTTAACCGACTGCGCCACCCAGGCGCCCCAACAAGTGACATTTCTGATGAACAACTGTTGTTCAAGATACATGAAGAATTCTTAAAAGCCAATACTAAAATAAGCAACCTGATTTAAAAATGGGCAAAAGATCTAGGGGCGCCTGGGTGGCTCAGTCGGTTGGGTGGCCGACTTGGGCTCAGGTCATGATATCGCGGTCCGTGAGTTCGAGCCCCGCGTCGCGCTCTGTGCTGACAGCTCAGAGCCTGGATCCTGTTTCAGATTCTGTGTCTCCCTCTCTCTGACCCTCCCCCATTCATCCTCTGTCTCTCTCTGTCTCACAAATAAACGTTAAAAAAAAAAATTAAAAATGGGCAAAAGATCTGAACAAAGGATTAACCAAAGAAGATATACAGATGGCAAATAAGCACACAATAAAATATTCATCATATATCATCAGAGAAATGCAAATTAAAACAATAATAAAGTAACACTATATACCTATTAGAATGCTCAAACCCATTACATTAACAAACCCAAAGCTAGCAAAAGTGGAAAGCAACAAGCACTGTCATTCCTTGCTGGTAGCAATGTGAAATGTTACAACAAGTTTGAAAAACAATGTGAAAGTTTCTTCAAAATTTAGACATACTCTTCTTATATGACCATCAAGTGCATTATTGGTGTTTACCCAAAATAATTAAAAATCAAAACCCTGCACATGGATATTTATGTCAGTTTTATTCATAACTGCCAAAGCTTGAAAGTAACCAAAGTATCCTTCAGTAGGTGAATGGATAAATAAATGGTAGTCAATTAAATATTATTAAGCATTAAAAAGAAATTATTTGTCAAGCCATAAAAAGATTTGGAGGAAATTTAAATGCATATTATGTGGAGGAAACTTACATGCATATTACTAAGTGAAGAAAGCTAATCTGGGAGAGGTATATACTACATGATTTAGCTATAAGACATTCGGGAAATGGTAAAATTTTGGAAGGAGTGAGAAGATCAGTTGTTGCTGGAGTTTAGGGAGGAAGGATGGATAGATTATAAATCTTTGAAAAGAAAATTATAATATGAAAAATGAAATTAAAGTTAATATAAAATTTATAAAATTATAATAAAATTACAAAAGAAAATGACTTATATACTACACAATAATATGTGATATTATTTTCGTGACCTTTGTGCAGAAACAAGATATTTAATAAGAAACAAAGGGTCCAAGTCGAAGGAAATAGTAATAAATTGATTATATAGTCTTTAATTTAGCAATCTTATATACCACCAGGCCTTCAAAGAGCCATACAATCTGATCACCTACAAAGGAATGTTACATCTGTCCTACTGCTAATTTAAACAAAATATAAATAACAATCTTCAAGACAGTGTTCTAAATGTTTCTACATGGTGACTGGTAGTAGTTTTGATAGAAAAGAGATATTATAGCCTGGGTCTTACTGGAAGCATCTGGCTTAAAAAAGTGAAATGAATAATTCATCATAAAAAAATATAATAACCTAAGGTACAATGAATGTTTCTTATTGGTTTTGCTTATGTTGATGTCATTGTTTTCCATCTGTTGGACAGTGATTTAGGTAAAAATGGAAGTTCCTTTGGAGGATAGAGGCAGGTAATGAGTTCCTTTGACAATCCAAGAATAATTGAAAAGAGGAGCATGTAGTATTCTTAACAGCAGAAAGCATTCGGCAGCTGAATAAGAAGCCTAGATTTTATGATTATAGAGAAGCCCAAAAAGATGTGTTAGAAGTGAAATCGTATGAACAAAAAGATGATTTTGTAGACAGTATGGAGAAAGAAGTTCTAGGAGTCTCCATTTATTATATTCTTAAATGAAGAGTAATAATACCTGCTTCACTGGGTAGTTCTTTTTGGAATTAAATATTGATTTCAATATTCTATGCCTATGGACTCACACACACAAAAATGTAACATAACTCCAATAATTTGAACCCGGGCAATAAAGAATAAATGTGATGCTATTAACAGATAAAAGGAAAGAACAAAAAAAAAAAAAGAGAGAGAGAGAAATAGGAGGAACAGTACTAGAAAAAGAAGAAAGAGAAAGATCTGGAAAAAGGAAGAATGGATATAAATTAATAAAAAATTAAGAGATGGAAAAATGAGAAGGAAATAGAGGGAAGGGGAAGGATAAGATGAGAGACTGGTCATTTCACAGGGAAATGATTAGTTCAAACTTAATATTTTAAGATGATGGCAGGACATCTAACTAAATGTCCAGTAGTTATTCGTAAGATAAGAAGGCAGCCAGTAAGTCAGCTCTGGATATATAGATGCAAGAGTTGTCCTTATAAAATTAAAAAGCCATACCAATAATGGGATTGTAGGAGAGAAACTAAAGAGTGAAAAGGAAAAGTACAGAGGGAAGGAGTGAGAGAAGGAGGGACCATGAGTAGTAGGAGGAAAGCAGCAAAGTACTGAAGATAATCTATAATCTAGTGTGTCTGTTTTTAACGATGTCAAAAACAAAACAATAAAAATTAAAGATGTAATTGATTTTTCACTTTTGGGTACTGTGTAGAAGTGAAGGAAAATGAGAGATTTATGAGATGCGTACAATCTAAAAGCAGAGTAGTTTCATTCGTGAGCATGGTGGATTCAGAGCAAATTGCAAGAGGGGAACCTGGGTGGCTCAGTCGGCTCAGGCAATGCTCTCTCTGTTTGTGAGTTTGAGCCCCATGTGGGGCTCTGTGCTGACAGCTCAGAGCCTGGAGCCTGCTTCAGATTCTGTGTCTCCCTCTCTCTCTGCTCCTTCCCTGCTCATGCTCTGTCAGTCTCTCTCTCTCTCAAAAATAAATCAACATTAAAAACATTTTTTTAAAAAGAAAATTTCAAGGAATTATTATTAAATTGGAAAAAAATAGAGTGTGTGACCATCTTTTAAGGAGTTAAACAAGTGAAACAAAGAACAAGTTTGAATAAAAATAAAACTTGAGGTGTGTATGAATTTAAAACTTAGTTCAAGAGTAAGAAGATGACATATAAGAAGGGAGCAAAAGTAATGGAAAAGGCAGAAATAAGATAATACAAATTGAAGGAATAGCCGTTGGGCAGGTGACTGATGAAATGATTGTTTTGAAGGAGACAGGGAGGAATAAAAGGAGAACAGATACAGAAATCACAATTGAAGAAGCAGAAGAAGGTGCTTTTAGGCCCAGAATGGAACTATATAGAAGAATCACATTGTGCTTGCTCTAAGAGGCTCCCCCAGATCAGCCAAGGTTAAGAGATGTTTTCTAGGATATAGCATGATGTGTTTTTTTTTTTAATATGTGCTGTTACAAAATGAAAGTACTTTTGACAAACCAGAACTTCTTTATTAATTTTTCTGTGTAGTAGAAAGTACTAACATTTTATTCATCTTGTAAAAAGGTGAGGAAACACAAGAAGATTTTAAAAGAATCCTTAACATTAAGACTGGTTTCTATAATTTGTATTGCTTTAACAACAACAACATCAGAGTTAGATTATACTTCATTCCCAAAAGAGGCCTAAGTGTCAAAGCAGATTCTATCAAAATGAAAACTAAGTCCCTGTGAATCTGTCTTAACACTCTCTAGGAAAATATTCCCAGGAGAAAAAGAAAAAAAAAGAAGAAAAGATGGTTTGAAATAAAGTATCTAAATTTCTTATTTACTGTCTACTATCACAGAAAACACATCAACTAGTTCAAACTTAAAGGAAAGAAATCTACCAAAACTGCTCGTTCTCGTTTCTATCTCTTACCATTTTGGAGAAGACAGACATAAAATCATCTTTTAAAAGAAATAATATTCCTTCTGCAGGAAACAATTCCCACTGAATATATAATTCCATTTATTTGTACTATAAAAATGTTCATATTCTTTCCAAAAGACAATCATCAGTTTGTATACTCTTTGCTGCAGTCAGTTACAGACTAGGCATATAGTTGACAGATATTTCACTATATTTGTAAATGAGAGAAGGGGAAGCATAGTTAAAAATGTGCATCGTAAAAATATTTCAATCAATTTAAATTAGTCACTCAATAGCTCTGTATCTAATATAAGAAGTAGATGCTTAACAAGAAGAAATAAACATGAATAATATAATTCTTTGCTTAGTAAGGTGGAATCTGAATTGTAATCACTTCATAAGTATAAATTATTTGGCTAAATTATTCAAATTTAGGAATGGTTTGTTTTTTTTTATTTTTTTTCCTACCGGAAGCAGATAAGTAATAAAACAAACTCAGTTGCCACAAGGAATACAAGTTGACAAGTAATATTAATGGTTCCATGGCTAAAACTTAATATGATTTTATATGGCAAAATATTTGGATACTTTTGGGAAAAAAGTATAATATGCTCCTATTCTTTATATCTAATTCTCTAGAATTGAGATAATCTCAATACAATGCCTGCATTATACTTGGCAACTTGATAAAAACACATGGAAGAACAAATTCTTATGTACATTGTTTGTATTGCCTTAAACCTTATGCAAATTCTAGTTCTGCTGACCACCACCATGTGGAGTATTAAGGATCTTTTCACTTAATATCTATAACTGTGTACCACTCCTTTCTTCTATGCCCATTTCTCATTTGGGTTCTTTAATACAAAGGAGAAAGACCAGAGCTCAAATTTCCATTAGATATGAAAGAAAATGAGACTACATACAAAGGAATCTTAATAGAGCCAAAGAGGAAAGGTGTGAGAGAGATCCCAGTAGAGAAACAATGCTCCTTCCAGTTATGACCTATAATAAACATGATTTCCTAAATACATTCATTTTATCTTACCTCTTTCTTACAATGAGATGAAAGTGTTAGGGTGTATAACAACAAGACCTAGAATGACTTAACTTACTGCTAGAAAGAGTAGGGTTTAGGGGCGCCTGGGTGGCGCAGTCGGTTAAGCGTCCGGCTTCAGCCAGGTCACGATCTCACGGTCCGTGAGTTCGAGCCCCGCGTCAGGCTCTGGGCTGATGGCTCAGAGCCTGGAGCCTGTTTCCGATTCTGTGTCTCCCTCTCTCTGTCCCTCCCCCGTTCATGCTCTGTCTCTCTCTGTCCCAAAAATAAATAAACGTTGAAAAAAAAAAAAAAATTTAAAAAAAAAAAGAAAGAGTAGGGTTTAAAATTGAACATTTGATGAAACATCATGGAATAAAAAAAGAAATAAAAAACAAAAAATCACATATCCTAAGCATATTACCAAAAATCTAAATCACAAAATCCAGAAAGTTAACATAAATTCTTTGCAAATTATTTCACTGTGACAAATTACCTTAGTGAGGTTTAAAAAAATCTGTAATAGCGATAACTTTTATTCTAATATTAACTGAATGAATTTTATATTGAGCAATTTCTGGAAAAATTACTAAAAGTAACGCTATACATTTATTAGTGGGTGAAATATTTCCTTATTTTTCTTTCATGATACCAGTGTTCATGTATGTATTAGGATGTTTAGTTAGGTGCTTATTGTCCTAATCAAGATTGTAATTTTCTATTACATAATTCTATTTCAAGTCTCTTATTTAAATTGAACTTAGGGGCGCCTGGGTGGCTCAGTCGGTTAGGCGGCCGACTTCGGCTCAGGTCATGATCTCGCGGTCCGTGAGTTCGAGCCCCGCGTCGGGCTCTGGGCTGACAGCTCAGAGCCTGGAGCCTGTTTCAGATTCTGTGTCTCTCTCTCTCTGACCCTCCCCCATTCATGCTCTGTCTCTCTCTGTCTCAAAAATAAATAAACGTTAAAAAAAAATTAAATTGAACTTAATATACTATTCATTTTGTTTATCTATTTTCTCATTATCAAATACAGATTAAAATTAATGGAGCAAAAGGTTAAGTATATAAGAGAAATACACAATATGTTAGAGAATTTTACTGCACAGAAATCTGTTAAAATAGCAATTGAGTTTAATTTTGAAAGAGCCTTTTTCTTTCACCTTTATCAGTGTATTATTATTAAATTGAAAATATTTAAATTAACTTCAACATTAAAAATATTTGACAAGGATTCTCAATATGCAAAACAAACAAACAAAAAAACAACAATCAAGGTAAATCTAAACACACATTTTCTTAACTACAGATTGAGCCAGAAATATTAAAAAGCATTCCACTCAGTTAATTATTGACAATCTTATATTTTGAAGGACAATATTTTTTAAGGACATCTTCCTTAAATCTGGTATATACAAGCTTTCTCTCTTGTTTGTAATTTTACACTATGTAATATTTCTTTACTCAGTTAATTGATTTGGAAATCTTAATTTAACACACATGGTGAAGATTTTCTGACACAACAACTATTTAAAATGTATTTTACTCATCTGACTTGTGGCCTCTGATCTTTGAGAATTAGTTAATCCTAATTAACTCAATGGGTGGGATCCCATGTGGATGAACTCAGAGTATAATTTATTTCATGTTCAGGAAGGGACATAAAGCCATTAATTTGTGTGACATGTGAGCTAAACATTTTGCTATTTTCTGCCTCAGTAATCTCAGACTGGCATTTCTCTGACTAACATTTATACCAAACACACACACACACACACACACACACACACACACACAACACACACACACACACACAAAAAAAAAAAAAAAAAAACAGACTTTAGTCACAGGTTCTTCATTATTGACCACTACATATTATCAAACATGAAGCATATCCATGGATAGCTATGTATTATAAATTTCAGCATTTACTGATGTTTAATTGGCCTTTGTCTCCATTTTAGAACAGGTTGGGTGTTATACTGTGTGATTAAGTCCATTGATGGGCAAAATGGTGGGGGAAACACAAAGTGACTAACACTTGGTATTTGCTCAATAATATTTTTTGAGTGAGTAGCATAGCAAGTTACATGGGAATTACATAGTAAATTCTGGGATTGAAATGCCTTATAGAAAACCCTGGAGATGTAATGGAAAATAGTCTGAAGACTAGTAAAGTGTCTCTAATTGTCAATTGATGATTAGTCTAAAAATAATAGAAAACATTTGAAAACTTTTACGTAAAGAATAACATTTTCAAATTTATCTTTTTAGAAAAACAGGATATTGCATAAAAACGTAGGATTTATGTAATTCAGAATTATTTATCTCATGAGGGCTTGTGGAACATCTACAAAGATATGTCAATATTTGGTTAAATATATGTTCATATGGAGTTTAAGGGAGTAATTATAGTGGGAAAAACAAATTTGTGAGTTATTTGCATTATTTGAAATAATGTGAATAGAAGATTTTTCTAGAGATAACAATTAGAGTAAAGAGAAGTAGGAATGAATTGATAAATATTAAAGAGAAAAAATAGGCAACAGAGCCAAAGAAAAAGAGATGTGTAGAGGTACAAAAGGAAATCAATCAGTGACTGTGATGATTAATTTGATGTGTCAACTTGACTGGATTAGAGTGATCAATTATTTGGTCAAATGCAGTCTACATGCCGCTGTGAAGGTGTTTGGGACATCATACCCCAAAAATAACCACAGACTGTTAAAAGATAAACTGAGGCATAATAAATATTCTAGTTCTCTTTTTCAGCAAAAATCAATTTTAATCAGTCAGTATCCAATATAACAAATAAAAAGGAACTCAAAAGAGCTCTACAAAATGAACAACTTTTATAGGTGAAATAATGTGGAAACCTGAATAAAATAAAACGTTAAAAAAAAAAAATTTAAAAAAAAAAAAAAAAGGGGCGCCTGGGTGGCTTGGTCGGTTAAGCGTCCGACTTCAGCTCAGGTCATGATCTCACGGTCTGTGAGTTCGAGCCCCGCGTCGGGCTCTGTGCTGACAGCTCAGAGCCTGGAGCCTGTTTCAGATTCTGTGTCTCCCTCTCTCTCTGCTCCTCCCCTGTTCATGCTCTGTCTCTCTCTGTCTCAAAAATAAAATAAAACGTTAAAAAAAAAAAAAATTTAAAAAAAAAAAAAGAAATAATGTGGAAACCTGATAAAAAGCAAGTAGATTATTACAAGACTAGCTTCCTTTAGGGGTTGACAAGGATCTATTAGCTAGATTACCTAACAATTGCTGATCAGGAGATTCCTGACTGACCAGTTTAAGATTCCATTTCTGGGAAAAATGAAACTATAATTAAGTTATGTGCCAGTTTGGTGATGGGAAGTTTAGCATAAGAGAAAGCATTTGGGGCCTGTTGTCATGTTATTGTTTTTGTTTTTAATTAACACATAAAAAAGTTTTCATGATATATTATTAATAGCTTAATTTAAAAATTCTGTGTATTTTTTCAACTGTGTTGAAAATGGACTGGAAAACTAGACTCACAAATATTCAGAATACTTACTTGTCACTGGTTTATTTTGTTTTTTGTGCTTTTAATTCACATTTTATAAGATGTCTACAATGTTAAAAATGTTGCTAATAATCAACTATTGCTTGGAGATAGGTAAAAAGAAATTTAAGAGAATACAATGGCATATAAAAGGTAAAATTACTCTTCAATGAGTTGATTAAAAATTTATAAAGAATAAAAATAGGGGCGCCTGGGTGGCACAGTCGGTTAAGCGTCCGACTTCAGCCAGGTCACGATCTCGCGGTCTGTGAGTTCGAGCCCCGCGTCAGGCTCTGGGCTGATGGCTCGGAGCCTGGAGCCTGTTTCCGATTCTGTGTCTCCCTCTCTCTCTGCCCCTCCCCCATTCATGCTCTGTCTCTCTCTGTCCCAAAAATAAATAAAAAACGTTGAAAAAAAAATTAAAAAAAGAATAAAAATAAAGAAGCATAAGAAGAAGGATGGATAAAACCATGTGTGGATGCAGGCGGATTTGTAGACCTAAGCAGATTCCACTTTGATAGTTTTTATTTTCTGGGTGTGGTGTGAAGTAAGAAAGAGTATGGAGAAATTTTGGAGCATTAAAGACTGATTAAAAATTATCTTGTTGTTAGTGACTATAGAAAACTAGACTGCTGGAAAACAACACAAGATGTGAGTTAATATTTAGTTGGCCTACTTGAACATTAGGGAATTACCACATGGTGGTAAATGGTGAGGAATATAAGACAAAAGTTACACAATTTCAGAATCTACAAAACAGTTTTTATAAAGAAAGCCCTCATGAACATGACATTTGACATATCCTGTTCAGTAGGGGAAGACTTAGAGAAACAGAGACAAGATCCTCCAAGAGGAAAAGTATAAGGGCAAAAATGGCATGACCCAAAGTAGGGAAGGTACAAGGACAATTCAGTGGATCAGGAAGCGATCAGTTTGGCTATGGTAACAGCAAAACAATAGGAAATGAGACTATTTTGTAGTCAGTTCTAGCTGCCTATATTTTTTACTGAAATTTATTTTCCTCAATTTTCCATGTCCCTCTGAAAATTCCTCAGAAAAACAAAAAAAAATATTTCAAGTAGAGAGCACAATAAAAAGTGACTATGCAAACACACCAATGTTTTCCACAAGTTAATCCCAAAGTCTCTTTCAGTCATGCTCTAAACAGTATTTAATTGTGTATAGTCTTAACTACTTTTACAAGGCAAAAAACAATGCTTATTTAATTCATACCACTATTAAACACAGGCAAAAGAATAAAATATTAGCACTGTTAGGCAAGAAAAACACAATTCAGAAAGAATCAAGAAATGTCTTTTATCTAATATTAATTATATCATTATTTTGTAGAATAAAATTATTGGCCAAACTAATTAACATGATTAAATCATTGTGTGTGAATTATATCATTTGAACTTGTTTTATTTAACGTGAAATGGAAGGAATAGTGAAAAGAGGAAGCTGTATGTTTCTGTAAAATTTCATTTTCTCAGAATTGTTAAATAACATTATCTCTTTGTGCTACTAGTCACTAAGGATTACTTTCATGGTGATTTTCCAATTTAATTTTATATTGAAACATATAAAAATATATGAGATATTGGAAATAATTTAATTTCTTCTTAGAACTGGTTTTGTTCAATTTCTAATGCAAAAACTTTTCCAATCTGTGCCTTTGAAATATCCACAGAAACGTCATCAGTGTCAGAGATATGCTTTCTCTCTTTTTTCCGCTAAGTTCATCTGTTTTGTTTCTTAAATTTCATATATGAGTGAAATCATATGGTATTTGTCTTTGACTGACTTATTTCACTTAGCATAATATACTCTAGCCCTACCCACATCATTACAAATGGCAAAATTTCATTCTTTTTATGGCTGAATAATATTTCATTGAATATATATATATATATATATATATATATATACTCATACACACACACACACACACACACACACACACACAAATGCACACACATATATATACACACTACCTCTTCTTTATCCATTCACCAATGAATGGATACTTGGACTTCCATATCTTGGCTATTGTAAATAATGCTGCTTTAACAAAAGGGTGTGTGTATTCTTTGAGTGTTTTGTATTTTTTGGGTTAATACCCAGTAGTGGGATTGCTGGATTAGAGAGTAGTTCTATTTTTCACTTTTTGAGAAAGCTCCATTTTACTTATGGAGTTTAAGTAAGAAATCATGTCTACATAACCAATGCAAATATTTGAGTTAAGAAACGAGACAATACATTTGTAAATACATTTTTTAGTTAGATGTACCTTTAAAATGTTGTATCCTGGGGTACCCGGGTGGCTCAGTTGGTTAAGTGTCTGACTTCAGCTCAGGTCATGATCTCACAGCTCGTGGGTTGCAGCCCTGCGTGGGGTTCTGTGCTGACAGCTCAGAGGCTGGAGACTGCTTCGGACTCTGGGTCTCCCTCTCTCTCTGCCCCTCCCCTGCTTGTGCTCTGCCTCTCTCTCTTTCTCTCTCCCCAAAATAAATAAACATTACAAAAATTTAAAAAAATGTTGTATCCTGATAAATAGAATAAAATACAAAGTGTGCATGTTTCCAAATGTTCTATTTAAAAATGTAAAATATTATAACTCAGTATATTTAATCATGTGCTTAAGTGAACTTGAGAAGTATTGGGTAAACAATGATCTTTCTCTTATCTTTTCCATATAATGTATTTCAGGAAATTACTTATTTTTCTTTATTTTAGAGAGAGAGTGTGCAACTGGGGGAGAGGGGCAAAGAAAGAGAGAGAGAGAGGGAGAGAGAAGAGAGAGAGAATCCTAACCTAAGCATGTTCCACGCTCAGCCCAGAGTGGACACAGGACTCAGTACATAACCCTGGTATCATGACCCGAGCTGAAATCAGGAGTTGGACATTTAACTGTCTGAGCCACCCAGGCACCCCTTATTATTTATTTTTATATAATGTCAAGTGCATGCACACACACACACACAAGCACACACACACACGCACACACACACACACACCCCTACTGATACCTGCACTTTTGAATTAAGCCAATATATGAAACATTGACACATAGAGTGCTTATTTTTCCTGTCAATTTATATATTTTTTGTATCTGAGTTAAATCGTATCTGAAAATAATGTAACATACCTTTAACTGATTCCATTTTTGTCTTCGGCAACTTTATAACCCTTTATATTCATGGAATTCCCTTACAGTTTTAAATGTGCTGCATTTGTATAAAACATTATTTTTTATAGGTTAAAATTAGATAATAAGCAACAGTTAACTGCTGGCAGAACTGACCAATTTTAATTACCAAAATAAAGCTGGGTTTTATTTACACGTGTTTGATTAATTTTGTAGAACATATGACAAAAATACAATTTTCAGATTTATCTATAGCAGAAGACTGAATTATAGACGAAAGCAAGGTGGAGAACCAACTGCGCCAAGAGACCCAGTTTATAATAAAGTTCTCAGAGAGGAGCTAAAAGGATGCATGGTTCAAGAAAAAGCAGAATGTGAGAGTCTGGGGGTTTTATTTTATTTGTTGATGGTAGAGAAGCTGTATTGCTGAAGACAACTATTAAACCCAATAACGAGTTCTTTCTAAACGACAAAATGCAACTGTCTAATATGAAGATATTTAATCCATAATGAAAGGGACCTAATGGAACATTAGGTGGCATTAGTCTACCATTAAGTTCAGAAAAATGGTGTAGAAAAATTACCAGAAAGCAAATTCTACAGGTTCTGATGAAAGTTATTAATTACAAGGTTACATTAGTCCTTCAGGTTGATTAAAACCTTTAATATAATATGTTCTAAGGGCTGTCAATATGTGTGTTGCTGTTTGATCCTTGCTTACATTATAATGAAAGCTAATCTCATGTAACATGAATGTAAAAATAAATTACAATTTATTATTATTTTTTTAATGTTTATATTTGAGAGAGAGAAAAAGAGACAGAGTACAAGTGGGGGAGGGACAGAGAGATGGAGACAGAATCTGAAGCAGGCTCCAGGCTCCAAGCTGTCAGCACAGAGCCTGACGCAGGTCTGGAACTCACAAGCAGTGAGGTCATGACCTGAACTGATGTCAAACACTTAACTGACTGAGCCACCCAGGCGCCCCCCAAAATAAATTATAATTCTTAAATCAGAGTATCTCTGGATGAAAGTAAGGTAACAAAATGTATTAGTGATTTAGCTAAAATATCATAATTTCTATGAAGACTTTCCAGATTTCTCCCAGCCAGAAAAATACACTCTCCTGTTTGGGCAACTGTTTACCATGGTATAAGTGTACTAATATGTATTTATTATTTGATTAAAATCTCTATATGTAAGAAGAGATTGTGTTTTACTAATACTTATCTCACCTGGTGCCAATTCCTGAGCCTTTTTATTATGTGCATAACATGTTATAGTAAAATACTATACAATTAAATACAGGTTTTTTTTTCATTGTTCTACATACAATAAAAAACTTTTAAATAGCAAGGTATTACTTATACAAAAATATTAGGTTTTAAACTCTTGGAGTTTTAGCATTTGAGAATTAGAGCACATGCTATTAAGAACCTAACATTTGTGAAAAGCATATAACCAAGAGAGTGGATTGTACCCATTCATATTTGTAAAGATAGTTTCAAAAGTGGTGAATGAAATCAAATAATGTTTATTTTTGCTATTACTATGAAATAAATTCACACTACATTTTATAATATGTACTTTTTTTTTACTTGCTTCAATATTTAATGATGTTGTAGTCAATATTCCATATTCTACTTACAAGGACGTTTTCTTCTTAAATATTGCTAAATGCTGTCATATAGTCGAACAAGTGAAGCTTGATCCTGTCATTTGTTCCTTTTAAACACTAAGCATCCTGTGTCTGTGAAAAAAAAGTAAGTAAAAAACTGTAAAATTCATGAATCTTGAGTAAGATAAATGAACCACTATGCTTGTGGCCCCAAAATTTATTGTTTTCAGGAATATTTTACCAAAAGAAAAATACAATCAGTAAGCTGACATCAGACACACTGTGTTGACTCTGTCTTGTCCCAGGAAGAAATGCAAGGAAGACATGATTTGGGAGAAAAAGAAAGCATTAATAACTCCTTGTGGAAAGCAGTGAAAAACTGTGTCATAACATATACCTGCTTTGATTCAATTTTTGGCTACATAATATTGACTTGAAATTATTTGCAATCAAATATAAATACATATTTTAGGTTTCTGTGATCAAATTTCCATTTCTTAAAAAATAATATGGTTACTAGTAATCTAGAAAAATAAAATTAATTCAATATTAGTTTTAGAGTTCTATATTCTGGCAACTGAGGATTTTGTACTATTTAGGGTTCTATATTCTGACAACTGGGGATTTTGTGCTATACGTAAAATTACATTACTCGAAAAAGTTATTACAAGTTTCTGTGTCTACTTTTGAAAATTGAAGAATACTTTGTAAATTCTGTGCTTTCTAATGCTTATAACGTGATAATATCAGCAATCACCTATTATCAAGACAGAACTCGGAGAAATTTATGTTACAAAGACATTTTGTGCCTGCTCTATTTTATACACTTCTGAACCTAAGTCGTACCTTCATGTGATGCTTTCTCCTGAGGAATGTCATTCATGCATCACTAATTGATACATCATTTTGTCTTGAATTTCTAGGGTCAGTCAACCATTGTGCTATAGTAACTACTACTTGTTTTCACTTTATTACATAGCATATTAAATATGCTTGTTGTATTAATAATTTTTCCTTACTGTAGTTAGTTAAGAGTTGCTTATTATAAATTTCTGAATGGTCCAGAGAGAATAAAATCAGAGGGGTTTTTGGTCTAGTTTTCCTTGTATTGTTTGTGCTCGTTGTATCTTGTTTAAGAAATCCTTCCCTACTCTGAAATCATCAATATTTATCTTATAGTTTCTTCAAACAGTTTAAAATTTGGTTTTCACATATTTAAACTTACCTGAAATTTATTTTGGGCTATGTTTTAATGTAGATATTTTTTTTCCTATGTGGATAGTCAATAAGTCAGCCAGAGAAAGACAAATATCATATGATATCACTCATATGTGGAGTTTAAGAAACCAAACAGATGAACATATGGGAGGGGGAAAAAAGAGGGGGTGGGGCAAACCATAAGAGACTTTTTTTTAATGTTTTTATTTATTTTTGAGACAGAGAGAGACAGAGCATGAGCAGGGGAGGAGCAGACAGAGAGGGAGACACAGAATCCAAAGCAGGCTCCAGGCTCTGAGCTGTCAGCACAAAGCCCCACACAGGGCTCGAACTCACAGACTGTAAGATCATGACCTGAGCTGAAGTTGGATGCTCAACTGGCTGAGCCACCCAGGCACCCCAAGAGACTCTTAACTATAGACAACAGTGTTGATGGGGGGATCTGGATGGGGGATGGGCTGGATGGGTGATGGATACTAAGGAGGACACTTGTTATGATGAGCACTGGGTGTTGTATGTAAGTGATGAACCACTAAATTCTACTCTTGAAGCCGTTATTACAGTTAGTAAGTTAACTAACTAGAATTTAAATAAAAACTTGAAGAAAAAAAAAATCAGAGGTTTTTATAAATAATTTGCCTCTCTGTTATAAACCCAGGATAATAAATTAATATAGAATGAACTTACACATGCAATATGTCAATTAAAGCCGCTTTTCTAAAATAGGAATATTTAAAGGAGAAAAAGTGATTATCACTAAGTATCAGCATTAATCCCTTCATTTTTCTACACTAATCTTAGCTATGTATGTGTCTGTCTGCCTCTCTATTTGTACCATTCTTCAAGAGTTCTCATCTGATGGCCTGCCTTTATTTAGAGGTAGGTCAGGCATTTAATTAGATTGTGCAAAGATTCTATGTTTTAATCACCTAGTGTCCTACATCAAATTAATATGACATTGAGTATACTTGAGAATCACTTCAAAAAGATAACTCACTCAGTGGTGTTCACATTTGAGCAAGAATTTTTAAAACAAGAAATTGTATTTAACACCAGCCTAATATACTTAACCACATCAGAGGTCAAGTATATTGCCACTATGATATTTCTAAAATTAACAAGTGGTCTGAGAAAAAAGTTTCTGTAAACTAGTGAGTGAAATAATCAGATCTCATGAGAACCACCTTGTGAAGATTCAATATTCTAACTGTAGATATATATCCATATTCTGTAATGGAAATGTGAATAGGGTCAAGAAAGGAAAGTTTTGCTTTTCTTAAATTTTAATCCACTATTTTCATTGTACAATGAATATGCATTTATAGCAAATTGAACTGATTTTTTTAAATTTGTTGATACACAAATATAAGAATGTGAAGCTGAATAGAATTTGAAAGATACTCTATCCTCATATTTCATGAAATTATTTTTAATATTCTTAAATAGATATAAGATAGTATAATATTAATAAGCAATAAGTTAAATGGAAGGAATAATAATAAAAATCCCAAACATTCAAAAGATAATCATAGTAAAGTTTTCCATAACCAAATAAGGCATTTAAGGAAAACATAAAAATATATCAATTCCCAAAATGGAATATGTCTAATTCTAATACTACAAATAAATTAAATAATACTTAACATACATTGTTGATTTTAAAATGTGTAAGGTTTGGGGTGCCTGGATGGCTCTGTTGGTTGAACATCCAACTCTTGAATTTGGCTCAATCCATGATCTTCTGGTCATGGGATTGAGTCTTGTGTTGAGCTTTGTGCTGACAGCATGAGGCCTGCTTAGGATTCACTCTCTCCCTCTCTCTCTGCCCCTCCCCTGCTCTCTCTCTTTCTCAAAATGAATAAATATTTCTAAAAAATGTAAAAGCACACATTTTTTTTTAAGAGAGAGAGTGAGAGAGTGCAAGCAGGAGAGAGGGGCAGAGGAAGATCCAAAGAATCCCAAACAGACTTCATGCCCGGTACAGAGCCTAATGCAGGGCTCAATCCCATGAACCTGGAGATCATGACCTGAGCCAAAATCAATAGTTGGAGGCTCACCTGACTGAGCCACCCAGGCACCCCAGAGCATATTTTGTAATAGGCAGATTGGGGCAATTATTAATACACGGTGAGAACATTAGTATATAGTAGGATAAACTTGTTACAATAAACTTGTACGACAAAATATAAAATGTCTCAGATAGAAAATAAACTATCAACACATTCCAAGACACAGAAAATTAAATGACTTGATACAATACTTCAGGAGGACTTACTTTATTAATACAAATTGGAGTTTCAAGATGTGAATGAATTCCCTCATAAAAGAAATACTAATGGAGAATTGATGAAAAGGCGATACTAGAACTAAATTCCTCAGGGTAGAGGAAAGAATTATAACTGGACAAACTCATCAAACAGCCTGTATTATCAGTCTCAAATCAACACCAAGGCATGTTCATTTACTTTTAAAAAAATCTGTGACACTAAAGAGGTTTAATTTAAAGCAGTATAGAATTAGAATTGACTTTGCCATTTTCTCTAATCTAGTAAGACCTTAGTGAAATGTAAGGAACATAAAATTTTCATGGGTAAAGTATTTTTCCAGAATCAGGACCGTATATCACCAACCTCCTGAGAACTGTTTTAAGAAATGTTTGAAATTAAATGTAGGTTATTAAACCCAAATGTCTAAAGAAACATTGATTTGTTATTATTCTTAAAATAAACTAGATAAACTAAACTATGAATTATGTAAATGAATGAAAATTGTAATAAGTAATGTACCAGTGATCAAAGGAAGAAAAGAGGACAATAATACAATATAGACTAGCTTTACAATTCTGAAAATTTGAGTTTGGGTATATTTCAGATTTGAAATTCACACTGCTGTTTTCCCTTCTGTAAGTTAAAACAATACAAGAACCATTTGACCAAATGAGTGCAAAGATATATGTAATTTAATATTCTATTTTGGATCATGTAAGTAAATATCCCACATCGTGCTTAGATTTTTTATATAATTATACAAGTATAATTCTAATGTTGAAGTTTGTTTTCTTCGTACTATTCCTATCATTTCTCCCTGATAAAGGATAAAATAATTTTAATGTAAAACAAAAGTACTTAACATCAATGGAGTAAATGCTACCATTTTTGTATCTTGCTGAATACTCATTTACAAAAAGTTACAAAAAGAAGTAGCTTAATTTGATGAGTAGGGAGCTGCCGATGCCATGACAAGAATGGCAAATAGCTGTTTTCCAACTAACGTTTTGACTTTTTGTGATTTACCACACATTCCAAAGCTAGAATATATATTGATTAAAAATAAATTAACACCAGAGAGAAATCCCTGCTTAGGAAGAATCTATCCTATGCCAAAAGATTTGAGTACTAAATAGAGTCTTGTCTGAATGACTTTTATCATCCCTTCAAGTCTAGGGTGTCATGATTGCATTTCATTTTGTTATACTCAACCCTACACAAAGGCACATCAGTACAAATCAATAATTAATAGATTCGACATCCTATGTGGAAAGAAAGATAGTAACGGACATAACCTGAACATACTTGAACCAACCCTGGCATGGGTGAGGTACTGAAAGGAAATTTTTCAAGAGTAAAGAGGAAGATAACCAGAGAAAGCTTAACTGACTGAGCCACCCAGGTGCCCCTAGAGTGTGTATATTTTTTATCTCTATGTACAAACTTCTACTCTAACACTTTAAATAAATAGCTTCATTAATACACCAAAACCACTTTGGATTTAAGAGCATTAAACATTTTAGAGAAGGAACCCAAGACAAAAAAGTTGAGGAATTTTTCTAATATTAATCAGATATAAAGTGGAAGGAGCTGGTAATTTAACCAGTCTACTCCTAAATCTCTTATGCTACATAAATTCCAAAGCTGGCAGGAGACTAAATACTGAAACAAGGATTTAGTCTTACTGGTATTGAAATTCGTATGACACTTTGGCAATTCCACCACTACCAACACCAACAGGAAAATCATTTAAATTGCTCATGTATTAGGCAGTGTCTCATTCAGTGGAATTTATTATTAGGAAATTAGGTTTTATTTGTTTGTTTGTTTCTTTTAAGTGTACACGTACAAAGAGGCAAGATTGTTTATAATAATGGAGAATTGGAAATGACCTGGTTCCTTCTTTAGAGAAATGGCATACCTACTTTATGGACTATTAATTATTCACAATAAATGTGAAGACTTTTTGGCAAAATAGCGAATTGCCTACAAACCAACAAAAAGTAAAAAAAATAAAATAAAAAACGGTAGGATTCACAACTATTTATAAACCATATTTTAACTGTATGTAACATTGATAGCTAAAGAAAAATGCATTCAGAAACACAAGATAAACCAGATATTTTAGGGTAGTGAAAACATGAATGATTGTTTTTATCCTTCCTATGCTTCTTTTTCTAACATGCAATTTTATTTTTGATAGGATATGATTGAGTGGAAATTGGGAGCCTTTTTTTTTTTTTTTCTGGAAGTTTATTTGGCAATATTTCTCTATTCTTTCACCTTTAGTTTCACGTTTAGAAATTAATCCCAGGGTGCCCAAAGACTTACAACATCTATGTTCATAATGGAATTATTTGTGGTAATAAAGCATTGGCAACAAAGTAAGCATTTAAATAAGTATAAATCTTTGAGTCTAAATCTTAGGTCATCTGTACAATAGAAACAACCAGTCGTGACTACTTAGTAGAAAAATATTTAATAACATAAGACCCTGTCAAATAATACTGTAATCATTTTAACAGTGGTTATCTCTGGGGGCGCCTGGGTGGCTCAGTCGGTTGGGCATCTGACTTGGGCTCAGGTTATGATCTCCCATTCCGTGGGTTCCAGCCCCACGTGGGCATCTGTGGTGACAGCTCGGAGACTGGAGCCTGCTTTGGATTCTGTGTCTCCCCCTCTCTCTGCCCCTCCCCTACTCGTGCTCTGTCTCACTGTCTCTCAAAAATAAATGTTAAAAAAAATAAAAAAAAAACAGTGTTTATCTCTGTGAGTTGAATTTGTGGGTAATTTAAATTTTAACAGATCTCCAGTTGTCAATTTTTCAGTAACCAACATATATAGTATTACTTTGATTTTTATAAGAAGCAAATACATACGTTTGTGTTTCAAGAGTCATTTTGGGAGGGGCGCCTGGGTGGCGCAGTCGGTTAAGCGTCCGACTTCAGCCAGGTCACGATCTCGCGGTCCGTGAGTTCGAGCCCCGCGTCAGGCTCTGGGCTGATGGCTCGGAGCCTGGAGCCTGTTTCCGATTCTGTGTCTCCCTCTCTCTCTGCCCCTCCCCCGTTCATGCTCTGTCTCTCTCTGTCCCAAAAATAAAAAAAAAAAAAACAAAAAAAAACGTTGAAAAAAAAAATTTTTAAAAAAGAGTCATTTTGGGAATGTTCATTTTAGTATCAAATTTTATATTTTTAGCATTTCATTCTCTTTTTTTCCAAGAAAACTGTACGATAAGAAAACAAAAGATATTTTTTTGTTTTATGGCAAGATCTAAAATACTCTATCAAATTAAATCATTTTATTTGCATTTAGCCAAGCTATTCTCATTTTATTTTCAAATTTTTATTCAAATTCTAGTTAAAGTATAGTGTAATATTGGTTTTAAGAGTAGAATTTAGTGACTCATTACTTACATATAACACCTAGTGCTCATCCCAACAAGTGCCCTCCTTAATGCCCATCATCCATTTAGCCCATCCCTCACCTAACACCCCTCCATCAGCCCTCAGGATGTTCTCTATAGTTAAGAGTCTCTAAGGGTCACCTGGGTGGCTCAGTCAGTTAAGCGTCTGACTTTGGCTCAGATCATGATCTCACGGTTCCTGAGTTTAAGCCCTACTTTGGGCTTCGTTGACACCTCAGAGTCTGTAGTCCACTTCAGATTCTGCGTCTTCCTTTGTCTCTGACCTTCCCACACTTGCACTGTGTGTCTCTCTCTCAAAAATAAATCAACATTAAAAAAAAAGAATCTCCTATGGTCTGTTTCCCTCTCTCTTTTTCCCTCCTTCCCCTCTGTTTATTTATTAGATTCCACATATGAGTGAAATCATATGGTATTTGTCTTTCTCTGACTGACTGACTTGGTTTAGCATAATATACTCTAGTTCCATCCACACAATTGCAAATGGCAAGTTTCATTGTTTTTGATGGCTATATAAACATGTATATATACACACACACACACCACATCTTCTTTATCCATTCATCAGTTGATAGACGTTTTGGCTCTTTCCATAATTTGGAAATATGGAAATTCCACCATTATTGTTGATGCTGCTGCTAAAAACATCAGGGTGTATGTGCCCCTTTGAATCAGTATTTTTGCATCCTTTGGGTAAACACCTAGTATTGCAATTGCTGGGTCAAGCTCTTCTCATTTTGACTTAAATAACTCTAAGAAAAACATAAGCCAAAACATTAATATACTGAGCAAGATTTATGTTTGTTATATGAACCTCCATTTATTTAAGCCCATTCTCTAACTTTTGCTCTACTTAAAAAATATGAGCAGTAATTACAGCTTTATAGGGTGACCCTTCTAACAGAAAGTTGACATATATTTGTTCGATAAAAACCCATTATTAGCTCTGCAACCTGTACCTTGTTGACTGTGGGCAAACAGAACAATTTAATCTCAAGTACTTTCAATTATTCTTCTAAGTAGTGCCTTAGATGACTTTTTAATAAAAGATTCTTTTAAAATTAGGACCTTCTGAATTATAGTGTGTCAGATTTTCAACACACAGAAAATTGGTACTGAAAAATTCATATAAATATAAAATAAACATGTCTACATATATTCTAAATTTGTTTGCAGTGGCATCACCAAGAATTACAGTAGGGGCACTCTACCAATTTCAAGGAAGTACATTTAGAACATGCTAAAATAAAACTCCTTTGATTTCTTAAAGGTCACTTTTAACTATTTTTGTTATAATTTTACCATAACAATGTCTATGACCACTATTTAAAGGCTATTCTATCTTTAAGAGTATCTCTTTTATAAGTCAATATAAGTGACATTTATATTACAATGTCTATGCAAGTTCTGAGTGATTGGAAGCTTTTACTATTCAAAGATCATTTCTATAAATAGCTTTATGAAGTGATACTACTTTATCACTTGACTAGCACTGTGGCATCGTTTTCAAGGAAGCTACCCTTGAAATCCAATGCATTTTAAGAAGGTTAATTAAAGTCAAATTCATAATGGGATGGAATCGAATCTAGAATCAAACTAAAGTAACTTCTATCAGACAAGGAAGTGGTTCCTAATAGAATACTTTGATATTTAGGAAAGGAGAAATAGAATGGGTAAATAATTGTACCGCACATACATAAAGGAATGTCTGCATATGCAGAGATATTCATGTATCTTTAGCTAAATGACTCTGGCTGATAAATTCTTTAGATTCTTTAGATCTTCATTGGGCAGGTACAATAAATGGTGGCTTAAAACAACAAAAATGTATTGTCTCACAGTTCTGGAAGCTCAAGGACTGAAATAAGGTTTTGGTTGGGCCACACTCCCTCTGATACCAATAAAGAGAATCCTCCTTTTCTTCTTCCTAATATCTGGTGGTGATTATCAATTTTTAGTATTTCTTGGCTTATAGCTGAATACTCTGCCCTGCCTTTGTCATCACATAGAATCCTCCCTGTATGCCTGTGTTTTCACATATGACCATCTTTTTTATAAAAGCACCACTCCAGGGGCGCCTGGGTGGCGCAGTCGGTTAAGCGTCCGACTTCAGCCAGGTCACGATCTCGCGGTCCGTGAGTTCGAGCCCCGCGTCAGGCTCTGGGCTGATGGCTCGGAGCCTGGAGCCTGTTTCCGATTCTGTGTCTCCCTCTCTCTCTGCCCCTCCCCCGTTCATGCTCTGTCTCTCTCTGTCCCAAAAATAAATAAAAAACGTTGAAAAAAAAATTTAAAAAAAAAAAAAAAAAAAAAAAAAAAAGCACCACTCCTATTGGATTAAGGGTACACTCTATTCCAATATGAGCACATCTTGAATTGACCAATTACATTAAAATGACCCTATTTCCAAATAAAGCCACATTCTGAGACACTTGTGTTTAGAACTCCAACATATCTTTTGTGGGAAGGACTGGGGGCCACAATTTTACCAATAACAGTCATCATCACTAGTGTATGAGGTTCTTTAAGAAGAAAATAGCAAACTATCCATACTATCTGTCTACAATGCTGTACAAGTCCGGAGATATTTAAGGCTAAAAGCATAATAATCCGTTTTACCGTAATAGATCCAGGGCTGTGCAGTGATGTTTCAGAAAGTCCACTGTCAAGAATGCTCCTTGTTCAAATGGAGGAAGGGTTTTTTTTCCCACTGCAAAATCTGTTTTTTAACAGGCAGTTATTACTACTAGTAGAGGTTCTATTGAGTAGGAACTTTCTCTACATTGAAACATTCTTCCTTCTACACTACTCCTTCCAAGTGTTGATTGAAGCTTATATGTAAGATTTAGATTGTGCAGTTCTACAAATTTATAGAAAATTGAATAATCTTGGAAAAAAATGTTACACAGATTTTTACTTCTATCTTTTCACTATTTCCTTTCTGTTTTATCAGCTTTCACATTTCCAAAGTTGTTATTTGTGTCATTTTCTGTAGACATTGAATGAAAGTAAAACCACCAGATCTTTTCTTTCTTTTTCTTTCTTTCTTTCTTTTTTCTTTCTTTCTTTCTTTCTTTCTTTCTTTCTTTCTTTCTTTCTTTCTTTCTTTCTTTCCGTTCCTTCCTTCTTTTCTTTCTTCTTTCTTTCATTATGTAAATACAATCAAACAAGAATTTACATGGCAAAATACAATTTGATTCACATTCACAAAATATTTCCATGAATATTGGATGTCACAATTCCCATACTTGCTTTCTTAGATAATCTACTATTTCATATATATTGACTCATTTAATCCTCACAATTACAAGTCTAGAGTTTTTTTAATTATTTTTTATTTTTTAGAGAGAGAGAGACAGAGACAGAGAGAGAGGGAGAAAGAATGCCAAGCAAGCTCCATGCTCAGCACAGAGCCCGACACCAGCCTTGATCCCATGACCCTGGGATCATGACCTGAGTTGAAATCAAAAGTCAGTCCCTCAGCAGACTGAGACACCCAGGTGTCCAGTATAGGTTTTATATGTAAAAATTTATAGAGGGTATATAAAACAGCTGTGGGACTTCTATTCCTTTAATGACATTTTAAATTCATGGATAATGATTAAAATTATATTGTGTTGAATATTTGACCCTAAATTTTGGTGGGCTTATTCACAAGATTGCAATATATATCAAGAAGTGTTACTAATATATATTATATGTAGGAATAAGTCCTTGGCCACATTTTCCTTTGTGTTGAATATAATTTTAAGCTACCCAAAACTTTTGTTAGTCCTAAGAGAAAAAAAATCCATTCACTTCATAGATATCACATGCATCAACATTTATCATATGCTTAAATCAGAATTTATTTTTGTTGCATAAGTTTTGTTTATGCTTTCTTCCAATTCTTTTTTGTACTGCTTGCTGCAACATGGTATAGTAAGAACAAACAAGTATACATACATGTATTCTCCTATAACCCTGATTTACTATCATGGGCAAGATAATTAAATCTAACTTTACTGCTATTATTACCTCACATTAATGACAGTATGCAATACACTTTGAAAACTTGCAAATCTTTATCAAAAAGAACATCAAGCTATCCTCCAGCCAGTATCGTTTTTTTTATCTTTATCTTTGAGAGAGAGAGAGAGGGAGAAAGAAAGTGCGAGTGGGCCACAATTCACTTTTCTTTCTTTCTTTCTCTTTCTTTCTTTCTTTCTTTCTTTCTTTCTTTCTTTCTTTCTTTCTTTCTTTCTTTTTTTTATAATGAATGTGGCCCATAAACTTGTCCATGGCAAAGTGACATTGACAGTTGGATGTTGTGATGCTTTGATGCCTTAGTTAGCTGGAAGTTAAAATGGATTTCGGTTGGAGGAGTCAGTGGAATGTGCAAAATAGTCATTTGGGAGATTTGGACAAAGGAAGTGTAGGGTAATTACGGTGAAGCATTAATGAGTTGCTTCAGGCTGGTAAGAGGAACTTGAGGGATATCACCCAGCATTTGGGGATGTATTACTCTAGATACATTCAACTTCATGGGTATAGAAGTAATTAAACTTCACAAACCTGACATTTAAAAGACATATTGTTTTTATGGAAAAATGTATTGTCTTTGATAGTAACTGATTTTAAAATGATAGTTTCAAAACAACCACTGGTAATTTGGAAATTGTCTATAAATTATTTTCCTTTGAAGAAATGTCTGTATTTGGAAAAACCGTAAGGATATCCCAAATTAATGAAACATATAAATATTATTAATCAGATATAATTTTCTTGTATACAAGTTTGCATATATCAACAAGTTTTATACAAAAGATATATTCAGAAAATATAATATTAAAATAATAATGAATATCAGGTTTTGTCTTTTAAGAGTAAAAATTTAACTTAATCAACTGTAATTAAAGATGAATTTGTGGGCACCTGGGTGGCTCAGTCAGTTAAGCGTCTGACTCTTGATTTTGGCTCAGGTCATGAACTCACAGTTTGTGGGATCGAGCCCCATGTCAGGCTCTGCATTGACAGTGTGAAACCTGCTTGGGATTCTCTCTCTCTCTGTCCCTTCACTGCTCATGCTCTCTCTTCCTTTCTCTCTCTCTCAAAATAAATAGATAAACATTAAAAATAAATGAACTTATTTGTGAAATCATATGCTTCCTTGTGAAAAGCAATTATATATAATCTCATTTAATATAGACTTATGAGATTTTTTTGTCCAAATTTGAATACAAACATTTTGTTATTTTTCCAAGGATAAAAGTGATTAAAGGAAAACCTCTTAGGGAGTTCATTTCAGTAAACAGATCAGATCAGTTCTTTTGTTTTCTTCAAAATGATAACAAACAAAACTTTTTGGGAAATACAATTCCTATAACACTATCAAGATATATATTTCCATTTCTTTGAATTTCTGTTTTTTATCTAGAAATAGAGCTAAAATGCCATTTCTCATATTTCTTTGACATCTGAGGCAGATACATGCTCAGATGAATTCCACAGGCTTCTTACAAAATAGAAAGTTGATCCAATAGTTCTGAATTTAACCTCCCTTTTATTTTCACACAGATAGACGCGTACTCACATAAAACAATCCTATTATGACTTGAAGTATTTCTTTTAAAAAAAGTGGTTTTATTCTTAGAATATATTGTTGACTGACTATCTTTAAAATCTACCAATACAAATTCTTATTAAATAAAATATACATATGAGATTTATGAACAATTTCTACTATTTGTTGAATAAATCAAATTGGATATAATTTAGCATTGGTTACAGTTTAATTAACAAATAATTAATCAAAATTCCCTTCTACAAGTTTCCTATTAATCTTCCTATGTGTATTTTAAACTTTCATGTTTTTGTATTTAATAGGAAAACATATTTTGATACTTTTCACAAGGAGAATAATAATAGCAGTGTTTTGAGTTGATTTTACATATCATAATTAATGTTTTCACTGTGCTTTTTATGCCTTGAAAGCTACAGTGTTTTGTGTGTGTCTCTGTGTGTGTATGTGTGAGTTAAGTTTACTGTGTGTGTCATTAAATAAGCGAAAAAATGTTTAGAAGTTATTTATTAGCGTCTGTCATCAGTTTACTTAAAATAATTGTTCACTAGAAGTTCAGGCATGACAAAAATCTTTGAAGCATGATCAGAAAATAAACTGTAATGGATATTATAGTAATGGCTAACAAGAAGTATTGTATAATGGTAATTAAATTCATAATTAGTGTGTCCAATGGAATCTCATTGGAAATACAAGAACAATGACTATTACGTATTTGTTGAATCATTGTTGTATTGTTCATATTGCTGAGAGTTTTATAACGTATAAGTTAAGGATATATAAATAAGACTAAGTGAACTTCATTCATATTTAGTTTATTCTGTTAACTTTAAGTTTTCTTTGTCAGAAATATAGGTAGCTTCATAGAAATTTGTGGTAAAAAAAAATCTTGTCACCTTGATAAGCTCTCTCTTTGCAAGTGCATATACACACGGCTATCTTTTAATATAATAAATTCAAGGGACTTGTATAAAGGAAATATTTTAGAAATAGGAGAGACTAATGGGATACCTATTTATTGTCAGAAGGTGAAAAAACACATAGGGTCTAAATGACATAGAAGTTTAACATAGTTCGTGGGGAAGGAAGTATTAGATCATGGATATCCTAACACAAACTCCACTCTTCTCTCCAATGTATGTAAATTTATGTAAAAATGTAAATTATGAATCCACCATACATACTTTGTTAATTCTATCTGTGGTATCCAAGAATAACATCCTCTGTGAGCCTCGGTTTTATCAGCTTTAAATTGAAGATTTTCAACTTCATAACCATCAAATTTGGAAAGTGTCTGATTTTCTATGCTTTCAATGGTTTAATTTCAGATTTCAATTTTATTGATAGTGAGAAAAAATTGCCAGTGTAACTTAAAATTATGAAAGGATTTTTCAGAAAAAAACTTATTTTGTAACATTATCAAATATAATATTTGAAAAAATAATTATGATTAAAATTATAAAATAAAAGGGCACTGGGAAATTCTCAGAGAACTCACAAGGGACATAAGAAGTACAATAAAATAAGAAAAATATTAGAATAATAAAGAAAATTTATGAACAAACAATATTTAAATGTTTGATCTGAAAAGGAAAATCTCTAATCTGTAAAAGAGAGACATTTCAAACTTTTGGTCATAAATGAGAGAAGAAACTGATAAAATATTATTTCTAGGTGCATGTCAACTTACTACTCTAATTGGTCAAAGGAAACAAATACAAACATGTACATTGTGAACATAAAACAACAATCCGAGGGAAACTTTTATATATAGAAAGAGAAAGATATATTTTTCTTGAGAGAGAGAGAGGGTGCAAGTGAGTGAGGGGCAGAGAAAGAGAATCCCAGGAGGGGCACAGGGAGGGAGGAAGAGAGAGAGACAGAGACAGAGAGAGAAGCGGGGCTCACCTACAGCAGGGCTTGAGCTCACCCCAAGAGGGGCATGAGTTCACCCCAAGTGGGGCTCTGGATCACCTGATGTGGGACTGGAACACATATACAGTGAAATCATGACCTGAGCTGAAGTCAGATGCTTCACGACTGAGCCACCCAGATACCCCAAACTTTCATACATTTAAAGAGCATTTTGGTGCTTAGATTTAATTTGGAATACTATTACACACCTCAAAAAATTTATAATAAAATCAGGATAAAAAGAAAGCTTATAAAAACAAAAGATCATACAGAAATCAGTGTTTCTCAGGAGCTGAGGTGACTGAGTTTGGGGGGATTGACTACCAGAGGCATGAAGAAACTTGATGGGCCAATGAACCTGCTCTCTGTCTTAACTATGGTGGTGATTACATGCTATATACTTTTATCACAAAGTACAAACCAACCAAAATGGCTCAGTTGGGAAAGCATTAGACTGAAGCTTCTGTTTTAAAAAATAGAAATACACACTAAAAAGGATGAGTATTGTAGTATATAAATTGTTCATCAGTAAATCTGAGCTAAAAAACTTGTAAAAAATTTTGATCATATATGTATGTACATAAGTATATATATTTTTACACACATATATAAATACAACTGATTCGTGTTTGTAAAAGTATTTCATATGCACTGGAATTTTGGTATTTCTTAATTTCTAACTATTGTATAAATTATGTAAATATACATAGATATTATATACATATATATGTATATATACATATAAATTATGTAAATATATATATGTATATATATATATACATATATATATTTATTTACTATTTTAGAGAAAGAGAGAGAGCACAAGTGGGATAGAGGGGCAGAGAGGGAGAGAGAATCCCAAGCAGACTCCACGCTCAGCTCTGAGCCCAATGCAGGGCTCAATCCCAAACCTGAGACAAAGATCTTAGCTGAAACCAAGAGTAGGAGGCTCAACTAAGCCACCCAGATGCCCCTGTAAATATAATTTTTAAAGTATTTTTAATCGAGAAAGGACTTAGAAATATATTTTTGAATGGATTGTTTATTGAATTCAGTTGCAAGACTACTTTATCGTATTTTTTCCTTCTGTCCTCCTCACTCTAAGAATATAGTTTTCCTTCCCTCTCTCCTTTAAATTTTTTTTTCTAATGTTTATTTATTTTTGGAAGAGCAATAGAGAGACAGAGCACGAGTGGGGGAATGGCAGAGAGAGAGGGAGACACAGAAACTTAAGCGGGTTCCAGGCTCCAAGCCTCCAACACAGAGCCTGAGGCCGGGCTGAAACCCACAGACCGAAAAATCATGACCTGAGCCAAAGTTGGACGCCCAACCGACTGAGACACCCAGGATCCCTCCTTTGTCTTTAAAAAAAATAAGTAAATAATTTATGCATTTGGACTCTGAACTTTACTATGCAAATTATCTTTTGTGTTTATTTGTTAGGTTGTGATTTGTGGTATGACACTGTCATGTTCATAAACGTCACTTATAACAGTAGATGTTCTACCTTCTATTAAAACTATTTTCTTTCCTGGGATGGCTGGGTGGTTCAATTAGTTTGGGGTCTGACTTTGGCTTGGGTCATGATCTCCCAGTTTGTGGGTTAGAGCCCCGCACCAGGCTCTTTGCTGACAGCTCAGAGCCTGGAGCTTACTTCGGATTCTGTGTCTCCCTCTCGCTCTCTCTCTCTCTCTCTCTTAAAAATAAACATTTCCAAATGTGTGAAACAAGTTGCTTAAGAAGTTGCTTAAGAGTCTGAAAAACAGATAATACACACATATTATTTTAACTGTTACAGGCATATAACAATCCCTACCCAAAGACCACCATTAAATATTTGTTGAGATGCTATAAAGTTGAAGAAGAATGTGCTTATGCTGAAAAGAATTATAGCAAACTAAAACTCCATAATAAATAATAATAGTTTATCATTAATTTTTGATCAAATAACAAAATAAAGCATAGCATCTGCAAAAGTTCAGTAAATTAGATGATGGGAGGATTTTCTGGTTAGTTTGCTACGATGAAATCTATCTCAAATCTGTAATATCAGTAAAGACTGGAGAAAAAAGAATAAATTCTCTTATTTCTGTGTGTAAGAAATGAATAAATGATGCATATTTTAAAGTAATAAAAAGAAGACACCAGCAATTTTGCAGCTAATAACTTACTTTCATTTACCCTAAGTTCTTTGAATTGTATGTGAATACAATTTTTTCCAGTTTATTATTACTATTACTCTTATTTTGTTAAACTGGAAGAGTAGGAAACTATTGAAAGGAACTTGCATATTAGGAAGTAATGAATTGGGGCGCCTGGGTGGCTCAGTCGGTGAAGTGTCTGACTTCAGCTGAGGTCATGAGCTGACAGGTCCGTGGGTTCGAGCCCTGCGTGGGATTCTGTGCTGACAGCTCAGAGCTCGAAGCCTGGAGCCTGCTTTGGATTCTGTGTCTCCCTCTCGCTCTGCCCATCCCCAGCTCACACTGTGTCTGTCTCTCAAAAATGAATACATGTTAATTTTTTTTAAAGAAGTAATGAATTAAACAATTTGTTGCCTCTCTTAAAGTACATGTGAATAACACCAATTTGTTACCTCAGTTAAGTAACTGCACAGAAAACATTTGAGGAGTAGAATTATTTATTTTAACCCACAAGCGGCCCTGTCATTGACAGAGTTTCCTGGCACTTACTTTCACAATTATTTTTCCTATTAAAGCATTTACCTAAGACAAATTAGTGTCTCAGATGTTAATAAAAACACATGTATTTAAACACATAGTGTACATTTGACTATTTTTAATACAATCCTACATCCAGATTTGACTTTAATATAAAAAATAAAGTATGAGGCCCATCAGGATATAGAAAATGTAAACAAAATAAATAACTAAAGGGAACAGAAATGTGCTGACAAATTTTACTGTGTTTATTCTACATTTATACTTTCTTTTTACTTCATTTTCTTTCATTTTACTTTCTGTATACTCATTTTTTAAGTTTATTTATTTATTGAGAGAAAGAGAGAGAGCACTAGCAGGAGAGGGGCAGAGAGAGAATCCCAAGCAGGGTCTTGTATTCAGCACAGAGCCGGACAGGGTGCTTGATCGCACCAACCGTGAGATCATGACCTGAGCTGAAATCAAGAGTCAGAGACTTAACCGACTGAGCTACCCAGGCTCCTTATGTATACTCATTTTTATCACTGAATACTAAAATGCTGAAGTATGAAACCGTTTTGTAAGTATATACAAATGCTTCAAATTAGTTAGTTATTAGTTATGTCTATCGTTTTAGTAGATGATAACAATGTATGCTTTTAAAATTGGCAGAGAAAACTTTTTGCTTACAATGAGGGAAATTTCTTATGTCTTCAATTCTTGGCAACTAGCAGAGTTTCTGGTATTCTGTAGGGCTTACTAAATTTTGTTGATTCGAAATTAACTCAAAATTTTTTTTAAAAAATGAAAATGTTTCATTGATTCTAATGAGTAATTATGTTGCAGAGTCAGTTGTGGGGCTTGAACTCACAAACCATGAGATAATGACCCGAGCTGAAACCAAGAGTCAGACACTTAACCGACTGAGTCGCCCAGGCGCCCTAAGCATCTGATTCTTGATTTCTTTCCAGGTAATGATCCCAGGGTCATGGGATTGAACCCCCTGTCCCTATATCAGGTTTTGGCACTGGCCATGGAGCCTGCTTAAGATTCTCTCCTTCCCTCTCCCTCTATCCCTCGCTTGCTTTCACTCTCTCACTCAAAAAAATAAATAAATCAAAATCAAAATAAGAATAATAAAGAAAGAAACAGAACAAACTTCATTGAAATTTTTTATCTGGACAATCCGAACAGTTTAGGGAAAAAATCTAAGTAAAAAGATTTCATTCTGTAGTGAAAACTTGTCAACACAATGTACCAAATAGCTTAATACCACACTCCCCAAAGCATTGTTAAGAGTTTACGAATCTCATCCTTACCAATTTATCTTTTACACCATTCCTTGATTTTTGCTTTTTCTTACTCAATTTTACACGATTTTTCATTTTTTATTTGTTTTGTGTCTTGTAATTAAATGCACACTTAGAAAACTTAGCTAGTGTAGATGCCCACAGATATTATGAAAATAACACAATATTTACTTGATTTTTCAATGAATTTTATTTTTATTTTTATTTTTTTTTTTTTTTAAATTTTTTTTTTTCAACATTTTTTATTTATTTTTGGGACAGAGAGAGACAGAGCATGAACGGGGGAGGGGCAGAGAGAGAGGGAGACACAGAATCGGAAACAGGCTCCAGGCTCCGAGCCATCAGCCCGGAGCCTGACGCGGGGCTCGAACTCACGGACCGCGAGATCGTGACCTGGCTGAAGTCGGACGCTTAACCGACTGCGCCACCCAGGCGCCCCTCAATGAATTTTATTTTTAAATTAAATGTGTTAATTACACTCCACTCTGGTGAAGGGCCAGATTGGGTAAATGTTTCATAATAAATACCGATATGTGCTCTATGGCTCTGGAGAGGAACAGTTATTTGCAACAATAATATTATATATTAATTGATGTCACCAAAACACCACAAATGCCAAATGCTTTTAAGAATCTTTATTATCAGTTACCTCCTTGATATATAATTAGGAAGTTTTCAGGAGTTTGAATAAGACTGACATTCAATGGTAAACAAAATATAGGGCGCATAAACAACTTAATGAATTTGGTACCTGATGGTTTTATTGAAATTGAAACACTAAAGAATCAGATACTTGTTAGTTGCCCTTAGACTAATTTTTGGTTAATTATTAATTTTTTTTTTGTTTGGAATTATATATGAGATTTAAGGCTACACCATGGTTCTTCTGACCCTTTGACTCTGATGGAGATGGTCACCTCAACTGTGGAGCTAAATTGAAGAAAGGTGCTCTTATATAATTTGTTAAGTAGAGAGTTCTTCATGCTTTCTCTCGGTTTTGGCACAATGGCTTCTTATTTCACTCAGGACAAAAATTATACACACATATCCATATACATGCATGCCCCAAAAACGGATACTTCAAGTTAATTTTACAAATGTCCAATGTAAGCAGAGCTATAAAAGAATTTTTTCCATCATTACAGAATCTTTTCCACAGAACTAACTCTTTTCATGTTTCTTTCTCTCAAAACCTTAATTTTAAATGTAAGTCTAATTCTTTGGCTTTTATGAAAATTTGTGGGCACAGACTACAAAAGTAGTTTGCAATTGTAAAGAAAGAAGTATAGATACTTAATAATAGAAATAAAACCAACTTTTCAAAAATGTTTTGTCTTTAATAACAAAACTATGTATTACATCATACATGTTGAGTTCCTGCATGGGCTATTATAATTTTCATATGTTATGTTTATACAGGCAATTCCTTAACTGAGCTATAGCAGACTTATCCCCTTAATGTGATGAGCATTTGAACTTGATTTAGATTTCCTAAAAGTACTGTATTTTTTGATGAGGCATGTCAAGATTTAAAATGTAAAGCAATTTAATTTGGTCAAAATTGAAATACAAAATATCATGCCACATCTGAAATTTCCCAAATACATTTCCATAATACATGTAGTGAAATCACAGTATATGCTTGTTTAATAATCACTTCCTAGTATATTTCACTTTTTTAACTTTTTTGCTTGTTTAGATACTTTTAATTAATGTTTGTATTATCCACTTTGATTTTTTATGTATAAGCTGACTCAAATAATTTACTCAAATAAGAAACAGAGAGGAAGGCAGAAAAAGCATTTGAAAACCTAAATGAGATCAAAGATGATTAAAAAATAAAAGCCTAGTATCAGATTGTAGACTTATTTTTTAGCTACTACGTTGTGACTTTAATTGATCTTCAAATCCTGTAGGGGTTTAACTCCGTTATTTGCTAGATAGTGTCTTTGACTACTAACCATAGCAATCCAGTCTCAGAAATTCCTTTAATGAGAGAAGCAAAGTCTGTTATTTTTTACTTTTCTAGTTATTGATTTATTTGTTAAAATTGCAAGGATGTAAGGGTTCATACCGCAAGGAGTAGTGCTCTCTGAATGTTCCTAGTTAATGTACATATACTGTAAATAAAGTAAAAAGAAATATACATAACTATATTTGAGGGTAGGGCATGAGGCTTAAAGCTTTACTAACAAATGAGAGTCAAGATATCTATATATGGAAAAATATCTGTAAGACAATATGACAAAAATCCGAACACTTTCAAATTATTTTGAGGTATTAATACACTTTCAATTGCAATTTATACTTTTGGAAAATATTGATGTAGCCCTTTTAAACGTATTCACTATATAAATTTATGTATATGTTATACATATATATGATAAAATAAATATATACATTCATACACACATTAATTTTAAACTCAAAAACAAAGTAATATAAATGTGATTTTTTGAGTAATTGAGAGAATTTGTACTACTTGAAATTAGCATTTAGCTTAAATTGGTGATGTAAGCAAAACAACAGATAATATGAAATAAAAATTATGACAAGAAATTCAAAGTAAAAGCAGAAATGTATTACACGATAAAATTAATTCATGTTTTGAATTAATGAGAAAGGGATAGCTTATTAAATAAATAATTCTGGGAAATTTATTTAGCATAAGTGATATTTAGCATAAGTAAAAATGCAAAGTCAGTTCTAAAACAACTAAAGAATTTGAAAGAAAAATATAATTTAAATGTAAAACTCAAAGTAGACATGTACTTTAATTATGATGACATAAGAAAGGACTCTATGTAACCAAAAAGGATTTAGCAATTTGACTGTAATATTTTAAACTGATACACATACAATTTAAAGTAAATAACAAATTGAAGCAGAAATTTTAAATTTGCAAAGTGCTCCTAAAAAGCCATGCCATAAATATGGAACACTTGCAAAAAAAGAAAGTCTCCAGAAGACAATGTGAAACAAGCTTATGGGTATATGCTAAATCTTACTAAATGGGCAAAACTATAACTACAAGGCATATTAATTTTTACTAAAAAATAGTTTACTTTAGAAAAAGGGAGAAATAATAGGTATCATAATTATATATGTTGTGAAAGTATGAATAGAAAAAAAAATATTTGTATTTCTTCATAACATTTATTGTATAAATTACTAATTAATATAGTTTAGTATATAATTATAGTATGTGATGAAATTACAAAGAATATAAATAAGCATATTTTTAATAATCTTAAAATATGTTTTTGACCCGATAAATTCACATCCGAACTGTATCCCTCAAATAATGAGATCTTTGCATGAAGATGAAAGTAAATCATGTTTATTGCATCCTAATTTATGATAGCAACAAAACTGGAAAGAAGTCAAATGAAAATAACAGAGTAAGCAGAAGTAGGATCACTTTAGACCACAAAGTCTGTGTTTTTGTTCACAATACAACATGGTGTCTGTGGCCTGATGGAGAGTTAGGGCCAGTGAGACATGATAGAAGGGCCCCAACCTTGGATGCCGCTAATGCCACCAGTGAAAGAGAAATATCCAAAAAATAATCAAAACAGAAACAGTTTACAGTACACTAGCACATGAGAGAAGAAACATAAATCTGGATGTAGAGAAACATCGTTCGAATCAAGTTATGTGGAAAGAGAAATAAAAGTACCAGTATAAATAGGCCTGATGGCTTACAGGTTTTTCAAACTTAAGACATTATGTGCTGGTTCGCTGTCTCATCTTTAGATGTGGGAACTTTCACCTCATGCTATTGACATCATTCCAAGAACACAGTGACCTATTATACTAAGAGTTTTGTGAAAGTCAGAGGGAAACTAAGAGTTAAGGCATAGGTGCACTTCACTTAAGGGCAACCAAGGTAGTTACTGTCAACTCTTGGTCTTTTCCAAGCAGCAAAGAGTCAGGTGGTACTGACTCTCTCTCTCTCTCTCTCCCTCCCTCTCTCCCCCCACCTTTTTCCTTCTCTCTCCATGCTCCACTCTCTCTCTCTCTTTCTCTCTCTCTCCCTCTCCCCCCACCTTTTCCTTTTCTCTCCATGCTCCCCCCTCTCTCTCTCTCCCTCTCCCTCTCCCCCCACCTTTTCCTTCTCTCTCCATGCTCCACTCTCCCCCTCTTTCTCTCGTTTAGGACTGAGGTAGCTCACCTTGCAATGGCACTTTTTTAGCTATGTCTCTTTTTCCTTATACTCACATTAATGAAGTGGAATTGTTTTCAAGTCTTTGCTGCTCATATTTTCTGATTCTGTAGTGGATAAGTCATTTGGGCTGCTATCAAAGTATAATTGAAGCAAAGTGTAGAGAAAGACTTTAATAATTATAGATAGATAAAAGATACCGATATATATGCATATATATGATTGAATATATAGTATTTATATATATATGTCTTTGCATAAAGAGATATGTAACACGTATGTGTTATATTTTACACCATGTATATACAGTGGAAAGTCTGTAAATGATAGATCCTGCTGAATGTGGCAGGCTGTAGTCAAGCTTACTGCACAAGGATTTTGCACCCAATTCCAGTGTGTGGGGTTTGTCCCAACACAAAGCAGTTCTCTGATAGCAGTCATATGTCCTACAATCCAACTCAATG
The DNA here is from genome assembly GCF_028018385.1 of Neofelis nebulosa. NCBI lineage: Eukaryota > Metazoa > Chordata > Mammalia > Carnivora > Felidae > Neofelis > Neofelis nebulosa. The sequence goes on along the minus strand of NC_080784.1, from coordinate 92,306,017 downwards.
CTGACACTATCCACCCAGAAATACCATTAGATGCCATAGGTTAAGAGTTCAGTCCAATAATATCACCCTCCATTAACAAAACTTAAGTCCAGGCTGTGTTTCTGACAGACTAGGTATAAATCAGAGGTTTTCATAACCCAGTCCTTGTATTCTATTGATTTGCTGGAGAGTCCACACGACTTTTATTTTTTTACAAAGGATATTCAAGGACACAAACCAGCAGTCAGGTGAAAAGACAGAGGGCAAGATCCTGAGCCAAGAAGCTTCTCTCCCTGTGGAGTCTGGGCCTGGCATAGTGGCAGGTGGAAGCATTCTGGTTCACCAACTTGGAAACTCTCCAAACCCATCCTTTTGGGTTTTTATGGATACTTCATTACAAAGCCATGACTGATTACATTATTGGCTGTTGGTGATTGACTCAGCCCTCTCCCCTCTCTGGAAGTCAGGGACGAAAGTTTCAACCCACTAATCATAAATCGGTTCTACTGACAACCAGATTGATCTCTAGATACTTTCTAAAAGTTTTCATTAACGTAACAAAACATAGCATAGCTCTCACCACTGGAAATTTCGAGGGTTTAGGAGCTCTATGCTAGGAACAAGAGGCAACCAAGTGTATATTCCTTCTTATAAATGGTAATATATACCAAAATACCTAATGAATCTGACAATATAGTAAGAAACAGAATGGAAAACTACATAATTAGGACATAAATTAATATCCTTTAACTGGTCCAGCCTTGGCTGTTCTCTAACACTAAAAAATTCAAGGCACTGAAGCTGAGGGTATTGGGCATCTCTGCCTGGTATATTCACTCTAAATGGATTACTAAACTTACTGAATTGTAGCCCGATATTCATGAAGATGAAAGTTAAGAAACATTGGGAGCTAAGACCACCTTCTTCTGTATGAGATCTTAAATAATTCCTTTTAACAACTTGTTGACTAATTTAATAACAAATCAAGGTGACAGCAACTATAAAATGTCATGCTTACAAGTTTTTAAAGCTATACCAAACTTATTGTTGTGGCTAACTCTGTAGACATATGAATGTTCTCTATTTTCTCCTCTGAAAGTTAAAAATCTGTCCTGTAAAGATGCATTATATTTGTAACCAGCAAAAAGATATCCTTGAAAAGAAATCAGTGTCACCAAGTACAATCTGACATTTTATTGGATCATCTTGTACAACTGCAATTTAAATGAAGAGCATAGTGTTAAATTTCCTTAGATAGGTTGAATAGCTATACACATTTAACTTTTGAGATGGATCTCTGATAGAATCCAGGTTAAAAAAAAAGCCATCATGAAGATTAGTTGTTTAGTAGAAAGTTTCTTCTCTGTGAAACTTCTAGACACTTCTGTGAGCTATCAGTTTTTCTCTTTTTAAAAGAGACAACACCAAATAATCCGATTTTCTTGGTATGTCATCGCAGTTGCTTTTCATCATAGATCCTATTATTTGGCAATTGTTCTCCAGAACAGGTGGGCAATAGGCAGTAAATGTGACGGACTGATGTACTGGGTGTCATGATTTCTAATGAGAAGAAATAAAAAACCATTATACTTATTCCAATATTTTAGATATTAAATTCAACAGGCTTAAAATAAACATGACTTTTTAATGCTTCTTAAATGGTTAGTGTCCATTCCTTCTTTTGTGAAAATAACTCAAATTAGCAGCCTTCTGATTTTGTTTTAGTTAGCCCTAAGGATAAACAGGAATGAAACTAGCTAATTCTATTTAAATTATCTATCTATGTATCTCCCTATATATCATGTGGAAATGGATGTTTAAGACTGTATATTTCCAGGGGCGCCTGGGTGGCTCAGTCGGTTGAATGTCGGACTTCGGCTGAGGTCATGATCTTACAGTTCGTGGTTTCGAGCCCTGCCTCAGGCTCTGTGCTGACAGCTGGACCCTGCTTTGATTCTGTGTCCCCCTCTCTCTGCCCCTCTTCTGCTCATACTTTGTCTCTCTCTCTCAGAAAAAATAAACATAAAAACAAATTTTAAAAAAGATTGTACATTTCCAGAGATTTTATGTGATGTGTGCTTTAGTAAAAATCAACCCTGTTACCAGGATTTTTCTTTCTTTACTAAAAGTATTACAGAAACCCTACAAGATCAATGTTTTAAAAGACAAACTTTGCTGATCCACTTACACTATTATTTATTTTAATAAATGACAATTTTGTAAGCTAGAAAATATGAAATCATCTTTGGTGCTTCCTTTTTCCTGAACTCTTCCAATTTCTTGCCAAGCTCTGTCTAATCCACCTCATAAATATCCATGCAATTTTAATTTCCTGTGTTCAGTAGTTATATTAATTTATTTCCCTAAATGTTCTTCTGTTCCATCCATACTCTGTTCACATTGCATCTAGGTAATCATTTTAAAATTAAAATTTAATGTTGTAAAAATTTCTCTCTTGAAAGGATTCTTGAAGACCTTTGGTAGTGTCCATAAAAGGTTCTGAATAATAGAAACGCCATGTTACAATGCTTACCTATCATGGCATTACGCATTCCAGCACTCTTTTTTCTGACTACATTGAACTTCCCTTGTTTTCTCCCACCCCTAGGGATTTTCAATATGTTAGAATGAATGTTGGACTCCTTGATACACAGTGCCCTGCAATAGACACGCACACACACACACACACACACACACACACAGATGGTGTGTTCGGAGAGGAGGTGGAGAGAGAGAGAGAGATTGAAGTCTTCCTTACCTTTCAGATCTCTTTTCAAAGATAAAGATTTTGTGGCTCACAAACTCAACAGCTGCCTCTCCACATCCGTCCAGGTCCTGCTGTTTTTCCCTTCCGTTACTCCATGTACTTTACTTTTTCAGCTCCCATCACCATCTGTAATTGTATATTTGATGTTGCATCCTGCTTAACATTTTATCCCCTAGAGAAATATGTTTAGCTCAGTAAATATTTGTTTATTGTAGATATACAGAAATATTTAAAGAATGATGGACATTGACAAATGAAAGCAAAAAAACATTTTTATTCTTTATTATAATAATAAAATATAATTATTTGCTACGACTAGTAATTTTAAAATATTTATAGTTGTCCTTCACAACATATATAAAAGTAATTAAAAAGATCATAGAACTAATTATAAAACCAGACCCGCCAAATGTTTAGAAGAAAACATAAGAGAGGTTAAACAAAGATTTCTTACCTATGACAGCCGAAGCAAAATCAACCCAATTTTAAAAATGATAACTTGGGCTTAAGAAAATTTATTCATTCTCAAAAAGAAACTATAAAGGAATGAAAAGAAAAGTCACAATCTAAAAGAAAATATTTATAAACTATAAAGGAATGAAAAGTCACAATTTATGAGAAAATATTTATATACCAAATCTTTTAAAATGACTAAAATTAAAACCTCCAATAATATGCAGTGTTGGTGAGGATGTGGAGGAACAGGAATTCTCATAAGCTACTAATGGAAATGTAAAATTATACAACTACTTTGGAAAACACTCTAATCATTTCTTGAAAGTCAGACATACACTTATGGTACTGTATTCCCAATCCTAAGTATTTAGTCACATTGCTCCGAACCAACCAACACCAAACTGAAATTTTTCACTAATTTATTTAAATATATTACAACTAGACATATTTTTAGTTATTTAGACTGGAACTACTTTGCATACCTTACAAACTACATCCAACATTTACTAATCATAAGTCAAACTCTGTAGGTATAAAATACTTTAAACTTCAACTACTCTATGGAACTCTATTATCCAGAGAATCCCCACCTTGCTGCTGAGACAAATGAGGTCTATCTCTGTTTGTTTCTCTCTGCTAAAACTTCTATTCCCCTTGTAGGTGGCCTTATGCAGCTTCATGGAAGGTTTCGTGCTGAAAGGGACTTTCCCTCTCATGCAATCCTGTCTAAATGATGCCCAGTAAAGCTTGTTGTATGTTATTGTCTCTTATAATCCTGTTTCCTCCTTGATTAAACCAAAGTCCTAGTGCTAGTAGGCTTGAGCTAATGATCCTAGGCTTTTGAATAAAATGAAATATCATGGGGCCCATTTTAGGTCAATACATAGGGGTCCATTTTTGGCCCATCTACACAACAATGATAATCTAACTGAGTTCCCGGTAAGAGAAAAATGACTTTGATGAAAACTTTAGCAATCTTGACCATGTTTCAAAATGTTTAATTACATCCTATTTCTTTCTTCATTTTATTTATTTTTTTTATCTTTTAAAATAACTTCATCTTTTCAATAACTCAAATATAGTTTAAAGAATAGAAATATTATATTTTCTGTGTGCTTTGATATTTACTATCACTAATTACTTTACCACAACTGTCAATCATCACTTGCAGTTAGGAGTACCTATGGAACTAATTTCCAGCTAATAGAAGAGGAGAGAAATTGATGTACATTATTTGTAGCCATTTCTTTTTAATTCACATAAACAAGAAAGATCTCTGTTAAACTACTGATATTTCAAGGCTTTTTTTTTCATTACAGTAGCTAATTTTACCTTTTGAAAATCAACACTGGAGTGGGGCACCTCGCATCTCAGTTGGTTAGGCATCCAACTCTTGATACCTGCTCAGGTCTTGATCTTGTGTTTATGAGATCAAGGCTCCAGTGATTGAGCTCAGTGTGGAGTCTGCTTGGGATTCTATCTCTCCTTCTCCTTCTGCCCCTCTGATGATCATACATTCTGAAAATAAATAAATAAACATTTAAAAATTTTTAAATAATAAAATTTAAATTTTAAAAATAATAATTTTAATTATTATTAATTAAATAATTAATAATTTTAATTATTTTAGAAATAATTATTTAAGAATAATAAAATAAAATTAACACTGGAGAACAAAAGGAAATAATTTTATAATATTTTGGCTAATTATTATACAATTTTGATGCATTCCATTTTAAAATCTTGTAATAATTTTTTGAGCATATATGCATTGATTACCATGCCATGCACTGAATGATAGAATAATAAATAGGGCATATTCAATTTCTAATAAAATTGAGATGTTGAGGAGTATTATAAAAGAGAAGAGGTTTATACAGACTGGTCCTGAGCATGACCAGAAGATCAAAGTAAGTTATTCAAGCATGACTCACAATCCTTGGCATCTTCTCTTGTTAGACCTCTTCTTAAACCGAAGAATTATAGTAAGTTCCCTCTGACCAATTCCGAAGAGTAAATTTGCTGTTCTGTTCATAGATGGACCTGAAAAATATCCTAACACAAGTCAAAAATAAATGGCTGCTACCTTATAAACTCACTATCCAAAGGTGAGAATATGAGGCAATAGGTTTGGTTGTACATTTCTCATGAAAGGAGAGATGGTCTAAAATATGAATCTGATGGACTCATGGACAGTGGCTAACAGGTGGGCAAGATTTGGAAAGACTTACATTGAATAACATTGACACGTTCGTCCAAGGAAATCTAAAGAAGTGTAGGGATAGTACTTAGAACAGTGTGAGACACCTGTATACCACATAAAATGCCAACCAGAAAGTTTCTATATGAGAGGAATCTGTCAATAATTGTTTTGAAAAAAGTCTCCATGGCAGGAGACAAAACAATATAGTCTGTTTTCACCATGATCTGGCCATAATCATTACTGTGAACACAATGCTGACCCTGTCACATAGTAGCAATTCCTGGGTATCCAATCAGTTCTGTGATGACTGGCTAATTATATTGGATCATTCCCATCATGGAGGTTGAGCACTTTGTCCTCACAGGGAAAGAAAATATTTCAGATATGGATTGCCCTTAATGCCAGTCAGTGTTAATATGATTGGACTTCAATATTCCTTTTTAAAAATGTTTATTTATTTATTTATTTATTTATTTAAAGAGAGAGAGTACACATCGAGGAGAGGCAGAGACAAAGGAAGAGAGAGAATTCCCAAGCAGGCTCTATGCTGTCAGCACAGAACTCAACACAGGGTTCAGTCTCACGACTATGAGATCGTGAGCCGATCCAAAATCAGGAGTCGAACGCTTAACCAACTGAGCCATTCAGGCACCTTTGGAATTCAATATTCTTTATACAGCACCATGATATCCCACACAAAATTGACTCTGTTGCGTGTTTCTATTTCCATGCCAAATGAGACATTCTTTTACTGAGACAGTGCACCATAACCCAGCAGCTATTGAAATTGGATGCTTATAACTTACACCTATACCATTATCTAAAGAAATGAACTCAGCAACCAGTGTTGGACTGAAATGGAGTACAATGGACTATGTCCTTGTCTCGAGATGGAACAAACTCTAAGCTTATGTTTTCATTTCAAATCCTCTCGGTGTGATCAACTGAAACTACATTGCAGCTGAGACAACTTTGTGAAGCTTGCTTTCCCTCTACCCCGCCTGCCCTTTATCCTCTTGAATAATTTATTATACAAATTAATTTTACAATATCGTCAACCCAGATTAGACTTCTCAACATTCAAACAGAGCCTATTTTAGAAGAAAGGGACTGTGACCTTTGGTTCCTGCACAAACAATATACTATTATTGCCATGAATCCCATCATTTGGATGTAACTGGCTTGATGAAATGAGAGATGGCCAGCTAAAGGATGAGTTATGGTACCTGCCTAGAGGGCAGACCTATAAGATTTGGGGCTTTTTCTATAAGGTTTGACATATTGTTGAAACCACAGCCACTAAATTGTATTGCCCTCTCTCTTTACTGAATTCACAGACATGGGATCAAAAATAAGAAGTGGGGCTCACCTCTTTTAATATTACATAAAATTCATTTGAAGAATTTTTGCTTCTTATCTCTGATCTTTTATACTGGATGGGTTTGGAATTCCTGAGAAAGGAGTCTTTCAAGCAGGAAAAAAGATCACGGACTTGGTCAATTGTAGGCGGAAACTTTCCACTGGCCATTTTGACTTTCTTGTGAGACTAAACCAACAGGAAAAGGAAAAGGATCATACTTCTGCTGGTTGGTATGACTTATCTTTATAAATATGGTTGGTTTCCTCTCCTAAGATTGAAGAAGGAACAAGGTAAAGCTGTCTGTGGTCTGACTGCATTTCTCTGCGAGGTTTTGCAAGCACAGATCTCTACAAATCTTCATGAAGAGAAAGTTACTTTAAAACTGTTGACATTATAAATGCCACATTGTTCTCCACTCAATAGCAACATAACATCACAACTATGTGTAGGAGATTAAAAAAATAAATTGATGTCATGAGTATCCCATATCTGTAAAATTTTTAGCATTACATATGATTTATTGTCCCTAAACACATGCACATGTCTAAACGTAATTTATGTATGCATATGTACATACCTGTGGTTCATTGAACATTAGCAAAAGTTATTTTGCAATTATAAGATTCACCCAAAATTAAGAATTAAATTAAATTAATTAAATTAAAATTTTAATTTAATTTTTTGAACAGTAAACAACTTTATTACATGACCCAATATAAGAGGGAGGAAGATTTATTTGCCTCTCTGAGCTTTCATTTTCCTCAGATAGAGCTCCATCTCCTTGCCCGCTAGCACATTGCCATATCTGCTAGGCACATGGCCTGGTATTAAAGCCCATGCATGCTGCAAGAGAGCATGCATTCTCTAGCAAAATGACAATGCAGCCCTACCCAAACCTAGGTGTCTCCTTAAAAGTCCATGTTGGTTCAGGTATTCTGGGGCCAGTCTTGAAGCCCAGTGTCTCCTTAAAATGAAGTATTTTTTAAATAAATGAATTTCCTACTATAAGTTAAATAGCAGCACAATCATGAGTGGCAATTCACATACTCAGCTGCCACTAACTGATTTCCAGTTCCTTTATTGAGTTTTCCACTGTTTTGGTAAAACAATTTATGACTAGTACAAAGAGAAATATATTAAGTATATTAAGTATGTTGGAACAATGCCTATTGTATGGAGAAAGTATAAGCATGGGTATCAGTCCAAATATACAGCGGAAAAGTGTTAGGTTGAGGTTCCTAGTAGGTGAGTGAGATTCAGTCCACTGCTACCAATACAATGAAAGAATCATCAAACGTTGAGCAAGTCAATTAACCTATCTAGTGTAACAAATTCAGAAATAATAAGCCTTATAAGTGAGATAGGAGTTTAATGGGTGCTTGGATAGTAAAATATAAGAACAACGATTTTATTTCCATATGTGTTACTAACTAATAACTAGCAATATGTCATTTCATTTCTTTAAATGAAGAAATAAAAGGCAAAATATTTTTATTATTTTAATATTTATTAAAATATTTCCTGACTCTTAATATTTTGATATTGTGAACCTTACTAATGTTTATGAATCACAAATTATTTTGACCTATTCCAAATTAATACACTAGATTTGTTTTTCATTTTGATGAAAATGTTCTTTAGCTATGTTTGGAAAAAAAATCTATGACATATTTTGGTAAAACGTTGACTCAATATATGTATTTTTCCCACATGTGAAATCATACATGAGATTATTCAACAATTATGTTTATATAAACAACAATGCTAATTAGTTTTAGGTCTTCTTTTGATAAAATAGGTTCACATACAACAGATCTTGCACACAAAACTACATCATCTCACCTTAACAAAACAAAATATAAGCAAGTGTCTTTGGCTTCATTTTGAGTGAAATAACTTATGTAGATTTCTAATATTACTATCAATAGATATTTTCTTTGGGCACCTGAACAGCTCAGTCAGTTAAGCATCCAAATCTTAATTTTGGCTCAGGTCATGATCTCAAGGTTCATGAGATTGATCCTTGCATCAGGCTGTGCACTGACAGCACAGAGCCTGCTTGAGATTCTCTTCTCTCTCTCTCTCTCTCTCTCTCTCTCTCTCTCTCTGCCCTTCCCAGGAGTGCTCTCTCTCTCTCTCTCAAAAATAAATAAGTAAACTTTAAATTAAAAAGAAATATCTTCTTTTAATGAGTTATGTTTAACTGGTGACACATTTGAGTAACTTAAACCACTTTCATGAACAAATACAGCTAAAAGGGAAAAATGCATCATAATATGTTTATTTCCTTCACACTCTTCTCATCTTGCTGGCCTCTAATTTCTACAGAAATGAAAAGTAACTGAATTCTTCTGATCACTTTTCAAAGACTCACTGTTTCTATAACTAAGGCAGAATCCCAGCAGTTGTGTGGAAAGAGGACTTGTTGATGTTAAAGAAATTTCAGAGAGGTGTAAATTAGCTTTGCTTTTCACTAGGCAACTGACAGATGGCAATATTTTGGGGAAGATAAAATAGCAAAGGGATTAGCTGTTTGTACTTCAAACTTTTTTCAGTGCTGTATTTCCAGAAACCAGTATTAACGTCCTCTAAACCCGAGGGTGCTCTGAAAGAAACAAACCCAATAATGATCATTTTTCTATATGATCTGAGATCCTCTCAGAATGTCTGAAAAAGTCAGGTTGCCCTGCTAGGAAGGCTCAGCTCAGGAGGTAGGAGTCAGGGTAGGTCAATGGGGGAAGTATCCGATTTGTGTTCTCTGACTGCTTGATTAAAATAAATAAATGAACAGAAAGCATTTATTATTTTTTTTAATTTTTTTCAACGTTTTTTATTTATTTTTGGGACAGAGAGAGACAGAGCATGAACGGGGGAGGGGCAGAGAGAGAGGGAGACACAGAATCGGAAACAGGCTCCAGGCTCCGAGCCATCAGCCCAGAGCCTGACGCGGGGCTCGAACTCACGGACCGCGAGATCGTGACCTGGCTGAAGTCGGACGCTTAACCGACTGCACCACCCAGGCGCCCCAAACAGAAAGCATTTAAGGAAAGCAAGAATTCTCTAGTTTGCCCTGGTTCCCTGGATTCATTGTTTTATGTCTGACTATGTTGAAAACTGTGCCCAGTACATGAAAGTTGCTCAATAAACATTTGTTGAAGAAATGATTGATGATGGTTTTTCCTTAAGACATTTATGTTTATGGCACATGAATTTTATCTTCCCCAAATTGGGTAATGCTTTAACTATGCCAGACATTTAACAAAGAAGTTGAGAAGTTCAATACATAATTTCAAATGAATGATGAAGGAGAAAAATCTTACATCATGCAATTAGACTTGGGAGAAGGACAGTATATAATTTATTTTTCGCAGTCCCACTTCTGAAACCAATCAAGTCTGTTCTAAATTAATTTCAGAGTTTTCCACAGTCTGGTGTCTCTCTACTTATCAAACTCTAATTTGGGTTACTTTTAAGTATTAATACAACTTATTTATTCAGACTGATGTAAATATTTTATAACATTCACATCATAATTATCCCCTCTTTAAAGTGTCCTCACAGAAATGGTGTTCTCTCTCCCATAAATTAGTTGATATCCAGTTTACCTTCAAAATATTTTTTAATATTTTCTCCAAAAACCTTCTGATTACTCTAGCCTATTAACAGTGTATTAGCAGTTGGACTTTGTACATCACAATGAATTAAGTAAATATATTTTATATTGTCATGTACTTTTGCCAATTATTTCATTTGTTTCAGTCTTGTTTCTTTGTTAATGGGTCATTAAGTAGAGATTAGACTGGAAAGAGTTAGCCGTGACCACTCATAAAGTGTTTTCTTGGGAGTCTGAATTTTATTATGTGGCCAGTGAGAGCCATACAATTTTATAAATGCTGGATCTTGGGGATAAGGCATGAATATCATGATGATGTTGGAAGATAAAATGCACACTCTTTATGTTCAGGGATTCTGTTGGACTTTTTTAGAACCTTCAGTTTTCATTTCCCCTCAGAATACTCAAAAGACACTAAACGGAATTGTAGTGACAGATTGGTGTTTAGAAGTGTTGTTGTTATTATGAAAGTGATTATGAAATCAATTTCCTTCATATAATGAACTGCATATTTTTAGGAAGCATTGAATTGAAGAGGTAAAGGTATGAATTACTTAAAAATGGCAATATGGGGGCTCCTGGGTGGTTCAGTTGATTTAGTGTCTTGTCTCTTGATTTTGGCTCAGGTCATGATCTTGTGGTTTGTGAGTCCAAGCCCCGCACTCAGCTCTGTGCTGTCATGTGGAGCCTGCTTAAGGTTATGTCTCCCCCTTTCTCCTCCCCTCCCCCACTTGCTCCCTATCTCCCAAAATAAATGGAAAACAAACAAAAACTTTAAAAATGATAATATGAAAAATGTTTATTTTTTAAGAAAAATATATGACTTCAGTTTAATAAAACATATTTTGAAAGAACATAGTATCTTATTAATTGGTATAGAAACTTCCTATTAACTTGAAAACAAATGGAATGCATCTTAATATTCTTTTAGGATTCCATATAGCATTTTCAACTATTTCTTTGTTTTACTAATTTTTAATTAGGTCATATTTTACTCCTCAAATTTGTATTTCATTTTGAAACTTTTTAGATCCTTTTTAAAAATAATCTCTGTAATAAATATATAAATTCAACTATATTTCCCTTTTTGTATTATTATATATAAGTTAATTATTAAATTAATATTGTATTCAAACTAAAAATTAACTGTAATGGAAATTAGCTTACTATGTATTGTTTACTGGTAGTAAAAAGATGCATCAGAACATTTACTCAACTTTACGGGTCATTAGATTACTGTTTCATTATATTTTCTAAATTATCCAAATAGTCCAACTTTATTTCTGTTACTGGAAGAAAATGACAACAAAACTGAAAATATATTTTTAGAAATGTGACTCATGTCTAGTACTTTTGCAGGGATACTTAGAAATTAACAATATAAAAATTAAAATTAGTTGATATGACTAAGATCTTTGTAACGTCTAGAGTTCCATCCCAAGACTTTTATATATTCTAAACCAATTTATGCTTACTCACAATTCATTCCCAGAAAATACCCTGTCTATATAATGATTCAGGTATATGTTGTTCTAAAGAGACTTTTTATTGGCTTAAGAATGGAATCAAACTTTCAGTCAGGATTTCTATAAGAAACATTTCTATAGGAATGTTTCTCATTTCTTCAGAGCTATGTAACAGTATTTTTGAACATCAGTAACCATCGTTTTGAGCATGTTCTAAAATAAACCATTTATTTTCAATGTCCCTTGATTTTCATAAATGTTTTTTTATGTTGCAATTTATATAAATTAATTAGTAATCTATTTTCTTATTAAATATGGGTTGACTGGTGAGTCAGAGGCAGTGTGGGAGTGATAAGTCTAACCAAACTATGCATACGTGTTTCTGAAACATGTTTATGTGAGTGAATGGAATAAATGACTAGTCAATAGAATCACTGCTCTTTCTTTGGTGCAGTGTATGTATTCCAGTGGTATCAGACTTGAAAATGAGGGAAAAAAAGTGTGGATTAAAATAAGTTTTTCTTTCTTTCTTTCTTTGTTTCTTTCTTTCTTTCTCCCTTTTTTCTTTTTCTTCCTGCCTTATTTCTTCTATTTTGAATTTCTTTTTTTTTTGTTTTGTTTTGTTCCTTTTTTTTTTTTTTCTTAGAGAAAGAGAAGAGAGACAACATTAGTGGGGTAGGGGCAGAGGGAGGGAGAGGCAGATACAGAGAGAGAGAGGGAGAGAGAATCTCAAGCAGAATCCAAGCTTAGCATAGAGCCTGAAGTGGGGCTCAATCCCATGACCCTGGGATCATGGCCTGAACCAAAATCAAGAGATGGGCACTCGACCAACTGAGCCACCCAGACACCCCCCCTTTTTTTTTTAAGTTCTAAATTTAACCTGACATTTTTAAAAGTCAACAAAAAGAATATAATATTACTCCCCTACTAAGACATGAAAATTAGTGAGAATACAATCTTTATAAAGTTCTTTTTGGGGGCGCCTGGGTGGCGCAGTCGGTTAAGCATCCGACTTCAGCCAGGTCACGATCTCGCGGTCAGTGAGTTCGAGCCCCGCGTCAGGCTCTGGGCTGATGGCTCGGAGCCTGGAGCCTGTTTCCGATTCTGTGTCTCCCTCTCTCTCTGCCCCTCCCCCGTTCATGCTCTGTCTCTCTCTGTCCCAAAAAAATAAAAAAAAACAAAACAAAACAAAAAAAAAAACAAAAACGTTTAAAGTTCTTTTTGGTACTTGTTACACATTCAACATGGGGTCATTAAAGGTGTTCTAGTGGGAAATTTTATGATCAACGTTGTGCTGTAGAAAGTTTGACCAAGATCTTTAGGATATCTGCTAATTTAGAAATAGGAATAATATGTAGAATATCACTGCTATTGATCAGACATGCAATAATGAGGGCCTTGAACTTCATTCAGTGATAATGAAGAATTATACATAATGCATGATATATAATTGAATAAAGAATTTGAGAGATAGTGAGTATATATAGAATGCCTCATTAACTATAGCTAGTGAACTCAAATATTATATAATTTATTTTATAGAGGATGTTAAGGTTTCAAAACTGGGAGAATGAAAAAAATGAATATATTCTTAAAAATGTAGGGAGGTCATGAGAACATGATATTTTACGGGATATAATTCACTCAACAATTAATATTTAGTGAATATCTGAAAATAACTGTTGTGGTGACGGGGTAGAATAGAATCAGCACTGGATCTGGAATGACAAAAAACTGAATTGTCAGACTCACCAATCACTTCATTTTACTTTTCACTGCCAGGCTTACCAACACTACTCTTTCCTCCAAATTATACTTGAGACACTTTCACATGAGGCAATAAATTAACATTGTCACCTAAACTTCCTCTCCTTGCTCCTGCTCTGAGTACACTGTTGTAAATCAACTAACCATGTCCTAATTTGGGCCCAGGTCCAGGAGACCTGCTTTGATTTTAGAACTTAACAACTTCTAACATTGGATGCACACAAAGACTGGGGAATCTGCTGAGTTATGATTAATGTTCCAAATTGCAAAACCAAATATGGTAATAAAAATCTCAGATTCTGCATTTTATACTTTATCCACTTGGCATCTCCCTCTCTCTTTAAGATTTTATTTAAATTCCAGGTAGTTAACATACATTGTAATATTATTTTCAGGTATACACTATAGTGATTCCACACCTCCATAGAACACGCATCACAACAAGTGCACTTTTTAATCCCCATTACATATTTAACCATTCCCCTACTCACCTACCCTCTGGTAACCATCAGTCTTTCTCTATAGTTTAAGAGTCTGTTTCTCGGTTTGTCTCCTTTTCTCTTGTACTCCTCTTTGTTCATTTGCTAAATACAGCTTAAATAACTAACCTTATGCCATCTTTCTATTGATTTTTCAAAAAAAAATACATTTGTTAGTTTTATAGGTGAGAAATGAAAACTTCTTTGATGTTGGAAATTTGAATTACTTTACTTTTATTTGCTATTTCTTAGACATGCTTCAGAATCACAGCATCTCTAGTTAGCTTATACACCAAGATAAGCTTTCCTAGTAGCTGCCCCACAAAACAAAACAAAACAAAACAAAAAAACAAAGAAAAAAAACCAGATCAGATCATAAATCAATACTTTCTTCCCCCCTCTCTGCCTTTATTGCCATGCTTATGGTTATACAATTACTCATTTCTGTGGTAATGGAAGCTGTACTAGAGCTTAGGAAAATGGCTTGAGTTTGCTCAACCTCAGTTTCTTCTCCTATAATTCAGAGATGATAATTCCTACTTTACAGAATAATATTATTATTGAAATGAGATAATGTATGCAAACACAATGTACAAAGTGTGAATCACTGTTGAAATGTGAGAAGCAATTTCATAAGCAATAATAACAACCTTTCACAATTTGTACTTAACTAAAAATTATCAAAAAGATGATTTTATGTAAAATGTACAAGAAACGTCTTCACGGCCTGACCCCAAAGATTGTTCGGTCAAGTTATATCTGTACAACATTTTGTACAAGGCAGCTGATTTTGTACTTTATTGTACGGTAGAATGTTGTCTTTATTCTCCATGAAGATCCTTCCCTTAAAGAGTTCACTTCTTCGATCGACTCCAATAGTTAGTTTCTGTAATAATATCTGACTATTGCTCATTGTAATCCTGCTTTTTCCTTAATTGTTCTTAATATAATTATTATAGCATATCTAGTGAAAGGTAACACATGGATTTTGTTTTTTTTTTAATTTTCTTAATATCTTTTTTTAAAATCTATTTTTGAAAGAGAAAGAGAGACAAAGCATGGGCAGGGGAGGAATGGAGAGAGAGGAAGACACAGAATCGAAAGCAGACTCCAGGCTCTGAGCTGTCAGCACAGAGTCTGATCTAGGACTTGAACCCATAAACTGTGAGATCATGACCTGAGCCGAAGTCGGACACTTAATCGACTGAGCCGCCCAGGCACCCCTGGATTTTGTTGTTAATGGGCTTATAGTTCACTTGGGGAGATAGAAAAATAAATAGTCATTTCTATAACAAATCAGATTGATTTAAATGTTTTAATAATGACAAACATTATGTGGGATACGAGCAAAGAGATTATTGAATTCCAAGAAGGAAAATAGACCATTTCTCCTGGAGGAGATGAAAACTGAGTTTTAAAGAATGAATAGTGAAACAAACTGCAATACTAAACGAAGTAAAGAAGAGATGAAAGGTTTGGCATTAGGGTTCAGCATTCACTTTTTTAACAAATATGTATTGATTATCTATCTGTAAGAGGTACTCAGTTATGAACTAGAGGTGAAAATATAAATAATAAATGGTCCTTAACCAAAAGAAGGCAGAAAAATAGGACAGGAACTACCATTCAGTGATTTAAATGCTTTGATGAAGTACGTTACTGGAGCACACATACAAAAAAAAAAAAAAATATATATATATATATATATATATATATATATATATATATATATGCATGACAACTGAGGGTGCATGGTGATCAAGCAAGAATTGAGCTGCATTTTTTGAAGTGTAAGTAAGTTTATGGTTCGTTCAAATATGAGCGAAAAGATCAAATTAACAGCGTGTGTGAAATTGTGTTGTTATAACATAGATTGACAGGTTAAGTGAAAAACAGTAATTTTGTAACACCAGAGCAATGGAGTATATTAAAGGGTGGTAGATGATAAATTTGGATGGTAAGCCTGTATTTTGTTTACTAGGCCAGTGTGTTTGAAGATTGTTTGTAAGTCTGTTGGAAGTATTGGAATAAGTTTGGTTTGGAAAATACATTTTCAAATTTCATTTTATTATTTTCTTCAACTGATACTTATGGAATACTTTCTATGCCCTAGACTCTGTTCTAGCACAATGGTGTATAAAAGAGGCAAATCCGTTGCTGTCAGGGACCTTCTATTCCAGGATACTGACACTGACATCTACAGAAGAGCAGACTGAAGAAGGATAGGGTTGGAGATATAGTGATCAGTTAGAAAACCGCTACAATAATATATTGTAAAATTACAAGGCTTATACTTAAGACTGTTGATGAGTTAATGAGAAAGAGGTGACAGATTTGAGAGTCATGAAGGAAATACTAATTACATCTCTTTGTGAATTGTTTAGTGTCTGTGGGGGGTGGCAAGATGAGTACAAAGAAGTAATCTAGTAAATATCCAGTTTTCTGGGCTTGCAAGTGATAAAAGTTATTGTAATGTAGTTAATTCTCTGCGTCAGCTTGGCTGGACCATGAGATGCCCAGATATTTGGTAAATATTAATTCTCTGTGTTTCTGTGGGGATGTTTCCAGATGAGATTAGCATTTGAATCAGTAGACTGAGTATACAGATTGTGCTCTCTAATGCGAGTGGTATCCTCTAATTCCTTGCGCTTATGAATAGAACAAAAGGCAGGTATGGGACAATTCACTGTCTCTGCCTGATTGCTTGAGCTGGGACGTCAATGTACACTTGCCCTTGGACTGGAACTTACACCATAAATTCTCCTGGGTTTCAGGCCCTAGAACTCAGACTGGAACTATGCCAATGACTTTCTTAGGTGCCCAGCCTAATTAGATGACAGATCAAGGGACAAATGAACATTATGTGTCTCCTCATATGATACACATTGAGGATGCAAAACGTATCCTGTGTATTCCTGTCGAGTGGTATAACCTACACTTCATCATCAGGAGACACCAAAGAAACTCAAAAGAGGGTCATTTTACAAAGTAACAGTCATGTATTCTGACACTGACAGAATTACATAGTCATAGAAAATAAAGTCCGAGGAAGTGAACACATGCTCTTAGGTTGGATATAATTCTTGCACACTTCCTATAACTTTGAAATAATAACAAACTAAAAAAATATAATTTGAAATGAATGAAAAAAAATGAGCACAGGAAGAAAAATGCAGAAAGGGATAAAAGGTAGCAAAACTTTATATATATATATATATATATATATATATATATATATATATATCTCCAAGAAAGGATATATGAATATTTGATTGAAGAATGAGGGCTTGGAGAGAGATCTGCTTGAATCTCCTTTCTGAAATATGTTAGAATTAAGAATTCAAATCCCATGATAGTTAGTGATCATTTAAATATATAATGTATGAAAAAATTTAAAAAAAAGAGCTACCAAAAGTAATGACAATATGGTAGTTTGTGTGCTGGAAAGCTGATCTTGGGAATTAAGCCAGTTTCTCCAAAAGGAAGTATTTTTTTTTCTTGTCTGTAATCTATTTTTAAATAATTCAAGATTTTAGCATAGTAACATAGACAGTATGTTAGTAAGTATATACTAGTTTGAGCTTCAACTCTATCTAGGGGTAATCAGAAAAACATCCTACAGGAGTGGTTAGTCATAATTATTCCAGAAAGCCTATTATCCAAAGGTAGTACTGAATAGTACTGAATCCTATTTCCCATAAATAGATCAATGGCTGAATATTTGCTCATTAGAAAATTTGAAGTAAAAAGGAATTTTATAAGTGAAATCGGTGATTTATTAAATAACATGATGAATATTAGAAATAGGTTCTCAATTTTCAATTGACTAGGCTTGAAAAAGCTGAATTTTTTTAAAAACTTACTATTTTCTTTAAGAATATAGGCAAGGCAGAAGCTAGAACCTTACACATGGCTGTATCCAGAAATTACTTTTGAAGAATTTCTATTTCCCTGATGGTAATCCTAAAGAAAACAGAATCTTGCCTCTAGAGTACTATTCTCTGCTTTGTCTTCACTTTTCATGTGAAGTCGTGAAGTTTAATTTTATCAAACTCCTAGAACAGATTTTATGAGATATCTTCTATTTACTGTCTAATAAATGTTTGTTGGCTATCTATATGTGAGACAGTGTTTATTCTCAGGTCTCCTTTTATTTTAATATGGTAGTGAATCTGTGGGGTAGTTAACTCTCATTTACATCAAACACCTTTGAAAACTGCCAAAAAGAATGTAAGAGATGAACACGACCACATAAATTTTGATCAGTGAGTGACATACATCTTGAGACATGAACCCAAAATTTGTTGCTGATCTGGCTTTATGAGAGAGCTGACAGATCATCCCAGAGTAGTATCTGAATCTGTGGCCCAGTGGGTGGAAAGCAAACAAGAGATGCATTGGAAAATAACTCCTAAACTATAGTTAAAAGCAAGCAAACCACAATCACTTCTGTCCATTCTTAAGTTTAAACTGATTTCAGCAGTTAGTTTCAGACAATTTAAAAAGCAGCGTAAGATGGGAGAATAGGCGAAGAAAAAAAAAATATAGATCTGCTTTTTTGTAAGATGTAGCTAACTTTTCAATAAGGCATGTTAGAAAAGAAAAAAAAAAGTGGAAATCACTGCTGCTAAGGATAGTCTTGGTCAGATCAGCAGAAGTAAATGTTAAATCACTGCAGGGGACAGGAACATTCAAAGCTTTAGGGCACTCTCTACTTATTTTCTTCTACACCAGAACAGAGAATTATCCTCAGGGAGAGTATTCATGAGAAAGATTTCAGAGAAAATGGACCAAAGTCCAGGTGACCCAGGTCTTTAGTCTGGCCACGCACTCAAAACACCCTTCAACAAATAGCCAGCTGAAAAAAGTACCCCTACATTTCAAAATTGAAAAAAAAATTACAAAGGAACCAGTATATGATCTTTGAAAAGATATTGAAAGAGGAAAAAGGAACATTCAAAGGGAATGGGAGTAGGTACATACAAGATATACCCCAACAAATTGCATGTCAGTAAAAGCTGTCTCACAGATTTGTGGGTAAAGGCTATAAGAACTAAAATTATGGAAAATATCATTTTCCAAAAATAAAAATTCAAAGAAAATATACAAAGATAAATATGAAAAGAATGGTAAAAGAGTTCAATAATTAATAGAAGAGAAAATAAGATAATCATAGAAATGATCTTCGCATACATGCAACAGAACAGGAAAACATGCACAACTTTATACAGTCAAGAACATGGAATATAGGTCCAAATTAACACAGAAAGAAAAAACTGAAATCAACAGAGTTACAAATGACTAGAGAAAATATATAGTGATGACCGATAACTCAAAACCAATATAACCATAATTAACATTCTTCAAAACGAAAGAGACAAGGTGGAACCCAAACACATTTGAAAACAAATAATGAGATTAACAATTTCCTGAAATGAATATATCCCACTTATCCTTAATGCCCCTAAATCCAAAAAGGTCAAGGTAAGTATAACAGGGAGTACTGCTGGGGGTGGGTCATAAGATCACACTCAGATGCAATGACTCACTGGTAAGACTCAGAGAACTATGAAAAGCTGTTATACTTATGGTTATATTTTATAATAATGAAAGAATAGAAGCTAAAGTCAGCAAAGGAAAGAAACACCTAGGCCAGAGTCCAGGAGACACCAGGCAAAGGTCCAATTGCCTTCTCCCAGTGGAGTTTTGCATATGGCATGGACATATGGCAACACATACAGAGTATAGCTAACCAGCAAAGATCACCTAAACCTTAATGTCCGAGGCCTATACTGGGGAGTCATTCACATTAGTATGTCTGACCACAAGCATGACTGATCTTCAGACTCATACCCTTCCAGAAGTCAAAATGATACCTCACGGCCCACAGTCTCCATCATAAATCACATTCTTATCATAGTGTATGTTTTCTGGTCCAAGGTCTTCAGATAAACAGACACTTTTATCAGGCAGGATATGCCAAGGGCTTAGACGTTACTTCCCAGACAAGGGCCAATTGTTCTTTGAAATGTTTGGGGTGTGGACAACCCTGACTTACCAAGTTAATTCTTTCCTGCGTGGGGGGAATAAGGCTGACCTTAGATGCCCAGATAGAGTGAGGAGATTGTGAAAATATGTCTAAAGAATACTCAAAAAAGGAAAATGGGGATTACGAATATCTAGATAAGCATAAGAGTTTATCTTTAGATATGAAAGAAATCAGTAAACATAGAAGCCTTGAGTCCTTCTCTAAACAATTATGATTATGGTTATAGTATAAAAAAGTTATGAAAAGGATATTATAGAAAATAAAATTAGGATAGTGAAGGGCAAATGATGAATTAGGTATGCTGATTTCATATTCTTTCAAGGCTGGTGATCAATGATTAGAATAAGAAAATTGTGCAACTGTTCAATTTTGATAAATCCACTAATGGATATGTATGATTATTACTTAAAATTGTAGATGTTAACAGCTGTCATAGTATTTTGAAAAAATAAAAATGTCAGTGGGCTCTTGGGTGGCTCAATTGGTTGACAGTCTGACTGTTGGCTTCTGCTCAGGTCATGATCTCAAGGTCATGGGATTAAGCCCTGCCTTGGGATCCATGTTGAGCATGGATCCTGCTTGAGATTCTTCATTTCTCTCTCTTTCTCTGCCCCTCTCTCCCATTTGTGCTCTCATTCCCTCTCTCTAAAATAAAATTCAATTAAAATTAAAATCAAAATTAAAATTAATATATCAATAAATACAAATGTCAGAATTTTAAATATTCAGCAGAAAAAAACCCACGAATCCGTGCATGTTCATTCACACACTCATGACAATAGTAGAAGCTATAGTAAAGGATTAAAAGTAAAGAAATATCTAAAGCAAAAAGCACATAATAAGATAGAGCTAAGTTAAAGCATATTATTAATAAATTTGAAAGTGATAAGCATAGTGTTAGAAAAAGATGACATACCAAATATGCAAATGAAAATTAAAAAATTTTAAAACCAAGGCAAAAAATTTTAAAGAAAATGAAAAAGAGAACTCCATAATGAACCAAATTATTTTTAAAGGAAAAACTTGAAGTAAATTACAGATTCAGAATTTATCAAACACTATAGAAATTATATTGGAGAAATTAACAGAAACTCATAAATGTTAGAATTTTAACTCATTACTAAAAATATACAAAGCAAGTAAACAGCAAGAAATATAGACATAATCTAAGGACTCAAATAAATTGGGTAAATGTATTAGTTACTATTAAATTCTGGCCCCTGAAAACAGATAATACATTATATTTTCAAGTGTTTACAAAAAATGTACCTAAATTTATTATATATTAAGCCACAAAGTTAATGTCAATAGGTTGCAAAACATAGAAGTGTCACAGACTAAAATCTACACTAAAAATGCAAAAAAGGGGTATCCATAACCTTGTTATTTAGAAATTTCTTCTAAACACCAACCCCAAAAATTGTAAAGGAAATGACAGGATATCAGTGCAGATTTTTTTTGGCAGAGAAACCATACCAAAAATACAGTAAAAATAAAAACACAAAGGAAATATACAATTACAGCAAATATGACAGATTACAGTTCTAATGATATTGATATAATAATATAAAATAAAGAGGTATGGATGGTTGATAAAGATAAATAAATATGATCAAATTAATTGAGTATAAACTGATGCATAAAATAATAGCAATAAGATTCTTTTATCATCATAGCTTGAGAAATATTAAAAGAACAAAACTGTACAACTTAAATATTATAAATTGTACCATAATTATTTATCAATATTGTCTGTAGTTGTATAAATCCAGCTTTATCTTTATATCTCATTGCAGTATCTCGGTCAGATGTTAAATAAAAGAAAAAGATTGGTTCATATATTTTATTTTTCACTTGGAATAAATAATGTAGACATACAGAGGTGCGTGTGTGTGCATGTGTGTGCGTGTGTGTGTGTGTGTGTGTGTGTGTGTACATGCGTGTATGTAGACAACTTCTGGAAGGACATACATAAAATGTAAATGGTGATTATTTTATAGGTTTGAAAATGCTCTCAGGTATAGTATTTCTCATTGTAAGCTTATAGGCAGTTTGGATCTTTGTGCACATATATTTTAAATAGTCAAAAATGCAAATAAAATCTAGCATGATTTGTACTCATCACTGTCTGGTGCTACAGTTCACTAAAGTCAAAGAATGAAAAACTCAGGGCGCCAGGGTGGCTCAGTTGGTTAATCCTCTGACTCTTGATTTCGGTTCAAGTCATGATCTCAGGGTTAGTGAGACTGAGTCCCATGTCAGGCTCTGTGCAGAGCCTGCTTGGGATTCTCTTTCTCTCCCTCTCTCTCTCTGCCCCTCTCTGGCGCACACACATGTGCTCTCTCTCTCTCTCTCTCTCTCTCTCTCTCTCTCTCAAAATAAACATTAAAAAATAAAAAGAATGAAAAATTCATTAGATTTACTATCTTACGGCGTTATAGGTGTCCTTCAGGAAGCTTCTTTAGTGTGGTATAAAGAAAAGCTAAATGCTATGTTCTGAGAAATGAATGAGAGGGAAAAAAGTGATGAAATCTGGTGTAGAATAGCATATAAGAATTAAGTTAGTTTTTTGCTATCCACAATACCTTTTCTGTTTTCACTGTTTTTATCTTCCCCTGACTGTTAGTGTTTCCAGTATCTAAAGGAAAAATGTTTTTTCCAGTATCTAAAAAAGAAATATTTCTGTATTTAATAAAACGTTAATCCCATTGTGCCCGAAATGATTAACTCAGCAAGTCTGGGTTGTGCACACTTTGCACATTAAAGGTCTGTCCCTTGCCTCATCCCTAGGAGGCAACACCCACATCCTTAGAATATCCTGTCTGTTAAGGGTATCCTTGTTTGCTTCAAGGATTTTGGCAACAACGATAGTTCTTGATAATAATGGGATTTATGGTGACAAGGATGGGCCATGCATTATTAGCTTGATTTCTGAAAGGGCTGGAGAATAAAGGCAAGGCACACAGTCATACCTATGTCACTGAATCTCAACAAAAACCCTGGACATCAAGCTCATTGTTTGGCAATACTCCATGCATGTTGTCATACATCATGACTGAGAGCACAATCCACTGGGAGAGGACGCCTGGAAGCTTGCACCTGTGTCTGTCTCCTAGACTCTATGAACCTCTGCCCTTGATATTTTACCTATATCCTGTCACAGGAACACACTGAAGCCGTAGTATAATGTGTTTTTTTTCTGAGTTTTGTGAGTTCTGTTTAGCAAATCACTGACCATAGGTTGGCATTGGGCACCCCCAAATCAGACCCATATAGGCAAAAATACGTGTGGACTACCCAAAATACTGGTTCTCTTTATCAAACTTCTTATTTAATAATATGAAAGAATGGCTAAAATTAGACTATTTACTGAATTCTTAAATTATTAAAAAACTAAAAAAAAAAAAGAAAAACAACAAAACAACAAAACAAAAAACCCAAAAGCAAAATCATAAGTGTCTTCTAAGAAAAATAAATATTTAGAAGGGATTATTTATAGAATGGAGATCTGCATAAAAATGTGAATAGGAAAGGGGAGTATATTTTGAAATATAACCTAGTAATGAAAAAACCTTTCATATTTACTTCCAAAATTCATTTTGGTGATAAATATTGTGGTTCATTGAGATCTACCCTTACTGAATTTTTTGTTATTTTTTTTTAGTTTTGTATATCATCAGTAAGTATTCTGGAGTGGTGATCCTTGCTGAATCGAATTACTGAAACCATTTGTAAAATAAATTGAATTGATATCTAATATAATTTCTTCATTTCTTCTAATTTATTTTAACTGAGGGTCTCCTCACCATGAGGAGACCAAAAAATTAATCTGATAGGCTATATCTTTGAAAATTCAAATTACAGTTTCCTCACCACATTCAGGTCCCATGATTTAGTTTGACCCCACATTCGAGAAGTCTCCTTCATCATTGTTGAAGGTTTTCTCTCAGGGATCTTGCAATTTGACTTCTGTTTACCTTCTCCTTTACCCCATGTTTGTTTAATATGACTATTCATAGCTGAAATCTAACTGAGGGGGCAGTGTTTTAGTTTTTTGTCAGTTGAATAGTTTCACATAAATTCCTTGAGGCATGGTGTTTCTCCTGATTCTATGATGTTCCGCTTCTTGAGCTCTTATTTTCCTTAAGGAGTAATGCTTATGATCCAAAAGTAATATGAAAGGCAGCACAGTGTAGTGGGAAGAGAACTGTTCTAGTAGCCAAAGAAGATGCTTAATTCCTAATTTTGTTACTAATTAGCATAAAGGAATGGAAAGGCCACTATTTTCTTATGTGCAACACACACACACACACAAACACACACACACACACACACACACACGTGCATGACACCTGCTTTGTAACATAATTGCATTGTTCTAAAGACAATAATTCTATACATGAGGAAGAATTCATCTTCTATGAAAAGGTAACTTAACATGTTTTAATTTTATAACAATTTGTTGTACTATCAGCAATCTCCATATCTTATTTCTATTGCTGCTTTCTATCTAAAATATCCCCAATTTGTTTTTGCCTGTTCATGTCACCCTAACTCTCAAGACTCAGCTACATCTTACCTAAGATGTGTTTCATTTCCTTGCAATTAGGATTTCCTTCCTATATTTACTCCTTCAAAACAAGAACATGTCTAGCTCATCTTTATAAATCCTTTAGGAATTTAAAGCAGAGTTTTGCATTTTATAAATGTCCCATAAACATTTGTTGACTTGAAGTAGATATAAAGTTAGATTAACAGGACAATTCCTGAAGATCTTTATCCATTTGGAAATAAAATATTTAGCATCCATTGTGCACTCTTCTAAGAGCAATAAGGGAAATTACTTCTCTATGAGAAAGATATTTTTTCTTTTGTTTTCTTCTTTTTTTTTCTAAAAGCTCTAGATGAATGGCTACTCTCTGTCTTTAAGAAAAAGGCTGCAGAGATTTAACCACTATACCCTCAAAGATTTCCAAACTTACCTATAAAATATTCTTTTTCAACTCATTTATTGGCAACTCAAGGGGGCTTTAGCAGAAGGATAGTAAAAACTTAAATCTGTTATTTTCCCATGATATTTTGATAACTTGGTGACTTAAAATATTATTTCTTCTAGACTACAACTTCTCAGTGTTCAAAATATTAAAGAAATTAACCTTGGTTAGAATCCTATGATTTGAGGCCTCTAGCGGTTTGTTACTTGTATTGTTAGTTTAGGTGCTATGTTAATAGAGGGATTTATTTTTCTCATTTAAGGAAGTCTGTTTTATTTTAAATGATTTCTCAAGGACATAATTTTAACTCATGGGATTGCTAGGCAATTCACTTTTCTATGAGTAATTTCTAAATTGCTTTTTAAAATTTATTATATGCAGGGAGAAATGGTTTAAAACCTTTGCAATAAATTTAATATATGTCAAAAGTATACTCTTGTGAGAGCAGATATATCTGTTTTGTGGCTGTGATAGCAGTTCATTTCCAATCTTCATATATCTGTAGGCATTATATCGGCTTCTTTTATAACAACACAAAAATAACTATGAAAAAACCTTAAAAAGCAGGGTATTAAATATGAAGATAGAATCTAGAAAAATGAATTCATATAAATAACTAGGAGGTAGAATATCTCGTTTTATACTTTTTATTATTATTATACATGGCCAGTATAAGAACATTGGAGTTGCTATGGCCCTTCCAATCTAGTTAACAGATTGGACAACTATAGTGGATTTACTATGACGTGTTCTTTTCCTATAGTGGATTTACTATGACTTGCTATTTTCTATAGTTATGCAGGAAATTGAGAACACTATAATGGGGGCAACTTCTTTTATACCAGAGTACAGGAGATGTACAATGTGTACAAGGTGTTAATATGTGGTGAGTGGATACTTATAAAAATGAACATGCTGTGGCTTCCTGTTTCAGTCTAGAATAGGACAAAAAGAGCCGAGGAACAAGGTAAATCAAGACCTTGGGATGTCAGGGCATTATCTACAATCCCATTTTCATCTTGATTCTGTCATTCGGGAAGGAAGTGACTTTCATTCATACTGAATAATTCCCAGGTTGAGAAACCATTGCCCACCTCTGATTGTTACCTATAGTGGAAGCAAAATATTTCAGTTCACACAGACCATTTATTGAAACAGACAAGACTAACAATGTTTGAGAAACAGATTGGTTCCACACATGTCAAACATTTGCTGCTACCTCATTAGGCTAGTATCTCACTACTAAAGGCCAAGTAAATATCATCTAAGGCCATGTATTTTGAAAATTTAGTTTTTGCATTTTGTTTCAGAATCATTTAAAGTAACTGGAAATAACAGAGCCCCAAAACAGATGCCAAAGTCTTTGCTAGAATTTAACTATCATAGGAAATTTTCTAAAGAGCTTTGCATGGACATACTTGATAAAAACAACTCTTAGAGTTCATTTGTTCTAACAATTAAATTATTGGTTTGTACTTACGTTAATATATTTGTGTTCAGCCATGCTTTTTCTGTGTATACTGGCCTTTACTGTCTGTTTTGGGGGTCACTTTTGCAATGCAATAAATGAATAACCCGGCATCCTCCGTGTCCCTCCCAACAAAGAAAAAAAAAATCCAAATGCATTTACTTTACCTCCTATGTTTTCATATAGTTTCAATGTTTATTAAAAGCTGTTAATGGAGCAAATAAGAGATTAAAATTAAAATATATTGGGGTACCTGGGTGGCTCAGCCTGTTGAGCATCCAATTCTTAATTTCAGCTCAGGTCATGATCCCAGGGTGGTGGGATTGAGCCCTGCATCAGGCTCTGAGCTGAGTGTGGAACCTGCTTAAGATTCTTTCTATTTCTCCCTCGGCCTCTCTCTCCTACTCTCACACCTCCCTCTCTGTAAAAATAAAAAAAAATAACAAATAAAATATTAATAGTCACAGTATGTCAATATATTCATCTTTGCAATATGAGTCTGTATAGGAATGCACAGGGCTCCTTGGTGGCTCAATCATTAAACATCTGACTTTGGCTTAGGTCATGATCTCATGGCTTGTGAATTCGAGTCCCACGTCAAAGAAGCTTGAACCCCAACTCAGGTGAGCACAAGCCCTGCCTTGGGTGAGCACTACTTCTCTCCCTCTCTCTTTCTCGCCCTCTCTCTCTCTCTGCCCCTCCTGGGATTCTCACTCTCTCTTTACCCCTTACTCACTTGTGGTCCTTCTCTCTCTCTCTCTCTCAAAAAAAAAAAAAAAAAAAAAAAAAAAGGAGAAGAATGCACAGAATGATTCATCCGTAGAAATAAAAAAGTAATTGGAAATATTTTGAGGCTATATTAATGACATTCCATAAATTAAAGATCTTAGCCTGTCATTCATGGATTAAAGCAAATGTTCATACTTTCAAATATATAGAATACGCATATAGCCAAGTTTGAGTCTATGTACAGTCATTATGAACAAAAATAACCCGGGTGTATTTATATACGCACACACACACACACATATATATAAATTACATACACTAAAAAATATCTAATACGTAAAGATACTATTATATATGATAAATCTATTTTTATTATTTTAATAAAATTGAGGAAATAAGTCTTCAAAGATCATTTAATCCAAACAAATGCTCTTAGAAAACATCATTCCAGACCAACGAAAAAGTAGATCTCAGTTGACAGACATAGCTCTCTGTGTAATATCAGTTATTTTACAGTAGCAAAAATTATTAGATTGCCCCAGTTAGGATGTGTAAGGCATTACTAAATGTTTGATGTACATTACCTCATTACCTCTTCACTACATACTATGTGGATTTCTACATGGCGGAAATGATGTTTGAAGAGGTATATAATTTGTCCAAAGAAATACCATTAGAACAGTTCTGCTGACTATGTTAGTTGGTCTGAAATCGTCAGTTCTGTTCCAGCTGTACTTGATTTTATATCTTTGCATGATTCCCCCATGATATATTGATTTTAAAACAATGTAAAAGAGGGAAAAATACATACTAACTGCATATTGGCATTTGTTGCCACAACTAAACAAAACCCAGAAAACATAAAATTCATTTATCTTGAAATGTGAGAGATTCTATTCTGAATCAGAGCAGGAAACATATATATATATATATATATATATACATATATATATATATATATATATATATACACACACATACAGTAAAACCTTGGTTTACAAGCATAATTTGTTCCAGAAACATGCTTGTAATCCAAAACACTTGTATATCAAAGCTAATTTCCCCATAAGAAATAATGGAAACTCAGATGATTCATTCCACAATCCAAAAATATTCATATAAAAATGACTTCAACACTGTAATGTAATACAAAATGATAAAGACAATACAAAATATGAAGAAAAATAAACAAATTAACCTGCACTTAGCTATGAAAATTTTCTTGGCTAGTGTGAAGGAGACAAGAGCGAGGAGGGCTATTGTGTAGAACAACTTTCACTACCACTAGAGGATTCCCTGCTATCTATTGGCCCAATGGAATCTTTTTCCGTATGGAGGCCATTATATATGCCTGCACGTATGTTGGCCACCATACAGTATTAATAAACTCTTGTCATATACTGTACTTACTGTAACTGACAATAAGGCAGCAGAAGAAAGGGTCTATATCAGCAGGCAGCCTGACCTAGAAGGAAGCGAAGCAATCCCAAGCTTACTCTTGTATGGAAAAGCAAAGGACTGTCCATAGGTGCTTTGAAGTGGCAAAAAATACACTAGTGCCAGTTGTGGGCACTTCCCAACGTTCTGAAAATCACTGATTTCTGCCAAACACCACACGGCGTGAGACCGAGCATCTGAGTATGGAGACGATCACCCGCAATCTTGCAGTGAGAGAGCGAGAGAAGAGCCATTGACTCAGTTGTGATCATGTGACATTTGGCATCAAGTACTACTCGTATTGCAAGATATCGTTCTTTTATGAAGCTAAAATTTATTAGAAATGTTTGTCTATCTTGCAGAACACTCACAGAACAAGTTACTCACAATCCAAGATTTTACTGTATGTATACATATATATATATATATATATATATATATATATATATTTGGCTACTGCTAAATCATGTGACCTAACATATTGTAAACATTAGTACATACTTTTTAAAAAAAATTTTTTTTAACGTTTATTTATTTTTGAGACAGAGAGAGACAGAGCATGAACGAGGGAGGGTCAGAGAGAGAGGGAGACACAGAATCTGAAACAGGCTCCAGGCTCTGAGCACTCAGCACAGAGCCTGACGCGGGGCTCGAACTCACGGACCGCGAGATCGTGACCTGAGCCGAAGTTGGACGCTCAACCGACTGAGCCACCCAGGCGCCCCTAGTACATACTTTTTTAAATGAATGATTAAGTATCCACATGAAACAAGAGACAGAGAGACTGAGAAAGAGTGAGAGTGGGAGAGGGAAGAGAGGAAGAGGTAGGGGAAACAAAAACATGAGAGGCATAAAAAGTAACTGGAGGAGTTATCTGTAAGTTGTTGGAAGATAAGCCAATTGAGTTCAAGGAATTAGAGTTCACTCATCCATTTAACATATTTTTATTATATATCCGCAGTTTCCAACACTGCGTTAGGCAACAGAAATTCAAGAGTGAGCAAGGAAAACAACAACAACAATAACAACAACAACAACAAAAAACAACAACTCCTTTCCCTCAAGGGGAAGAAGTAAAGGAATCAGGAGCAATGACCAACCATTAAGTGTAAAGAGTGATAGAAAAGAGGAAACAGAATTCTAAAAGGACTTGAAACAAAGCCACCACACTAACCTCTTTGGGAAATAGATAAGCTTTGCATGAGCAGTAAAATATAAGACTAAACCTAAATATTGAGAAGAGTTAAGTTTTAAGTACTTAAGTGAAAGAAGAACAAGGAAATTGCTAAAAAGTCCCATATCACTGTTACAGGATCTTCAAGCATAAGTTAAAAAAGAATTAAAATTCCTGGATGGGTCTACGTGGCATTAATTAATTCAAATGTCCATGTAAGAGTCAAAGGAGCTGTGAAAAAAAATAATCAATTATTATTGTGCTACTATTTAGTCAATTTCTAGACCCTCCCCATTTCTTTCTCCCTCTTTCCCACGCAAACACACCAATGGTTCTAATCTGTTTTGCTGTTGATTGAACTTACTCTCTGACCTCACAATATAAGGCATGTTTTACTACATAAACAAATTATTTTCAGGGAAATTCTCTGTATCCAGCTGTGAGACTGAATAATGTTACAGTATGCAGATAACATCTCTGTCTGTAGTGGCATTTATTATTTCAAAGCAAGATGAAAAAATGCATTTAAGAAAATTATGAAAAAAGCCTTTTTGATCATCTCAAAATAAGGAAGTTAAAGTATAGCAAAATATGTGAAGATTCAATGCTTAATGCAAAAAAAAAAAACCAAAAACACTTCAGCATATCAGCAGCATGTTAAATTACTTAGCAGTATTTGTCTATGAAATAATCGATTATCTTCATTTTTTTTTCCAACGTTTTTTTTTTTTTTTTTTTTTTTTTGGGACAGAGAGAGACAGAGCATGAACGGGGGAGGGGCAGAGAGAGAGGGAGACACAGAATCGGAAACAGGCTCCAGGCTCCGAGCCATCAGCCCAGAGCCTGACGCGGGGCTCGAACTCACGGACGGCGAGATCGTGACCTGGCTGAAGTCGGACGCTTAACCGACTGCGCCACCCAAGCGCCCCATCGATTATCTTCATTTTTAATAAGAACTCTGAATTCAGCATTCTACATTAGGGTATTTTCTGATTTTTCACATTCTATGAATATTCAGTATTTTGAATCCTCATTGTACTTAGAGTATAGTTGATCCTTGGACAATGTAGAAGTTAGGATCACTACCCTCTCCTTCTGCCCAGTCAAAAATCCGTCTGTAACTTGTGACTCCCTAAAGTTATTAGGGTAACTACTAATACCCTACTATTGACTGGAAGCCTTACCAAAAACATAAACAGTCAATTAACACATATTTTATATGTTATATATATATTATATACTGTATTATTATAATCAAGTAAGCTAGAGAAAAGAAAATTTACTAAGAAAATCATAAAGAAGAGAACATACATTTACAGTACTGTACTGTATTTATCCCCCAAAATATCTGCATATAAGTGGACCCACAGAATTCAAACCTGTGTTGTTCAAGGGTCAATAGTATGTTTTCTTGACACCTTTTTAAACACTCTCATCTCAATGGACAATGATGTTTGAAGGCAAATATGGTCTTATACAACTCTACATCTGCTACAGTGTTTAGTCTCAATACCTGCTATATTGGATTAATATATTGTCATGAAATTTTATTCTACCTTTAAAAAATTCAATGCTGTTTATGCGGATTTTGCAATACTTGAAAATTATAAAACAAAACAAAAAAAGGATCTTGATTCCCCCAAACTATTTTTTATCAAGATGGCATAAGTTGAAACTATCTGACAAGAGATATGTCACATATAAATCCAATACTTATGTAATATACCCAAAAAGGGGAGATGAAAGGAAACATACGATAACAGGAAACACTGTTCCATTTTTCTGTGGTTAAACGCTTATGCCAGGATGGCTTGTTATGATCTTTCAAAGGACAAGTCAGAAGCCCATAAAACCAAATTCTAAGAAACTCACCTTTATCTCAAATGTTAATTCTTCTAAAACTTACTAAAATCAATTATCTGACAAATTATAGGAAAATAGGAAAGTAAATGTGAGCTTCTCAAGTATAGAAATCAAGTAGCAGAGAAGCTTTAACGTTGTTATGGCTCACTTGCAAGGCGATACTAGACTACTCAGGGGGCTCCCGACACTTCCCATGGAATTCTCCTTGGAGACATTTGAAGACAAATTACTGCTTGTTTGTCTTACACTAGTTTGGTGCTTCCATAAACTTTGTTTACTATTTGTTGGCTGGGGATTCATTTAAACTGCACAGCTGCTGACAGTGGCAGGAAGAGCTGGAGAGCCTATGATTTGCCTGGGGTTGTACGCCCACTCAGCCTTCCGGACGACTTCCAACACTCCCAACACTCTCTAATTGGGGAAGTAATTTTCATGACATCATTTTGTTGGGGAAAGAAATGCAACAAGGAAAGATAAAAACATGGCAATAATCCCTACAACAGCAATTATCCCAAACCATAGTTACATGCAAATTAATGTCCAAAGCTATTTAAGGATGTTTCCAGAAAAAAATATTTTTGTCATAAAGAGGACTATCACTCCAGTTATGCAAGTTTGGTTGAATGGAGTATTATTCTATAGGATAAGAGCTCTGTATTTCAAAAGCAAGATTGCAAAGGACAAAAGTGGAGTAAGCCTTTATACTCTATTTATGAAGAAATTCAAGAAATGCTTTGGTGGAGGATAAAAATATATTTTTAAAAACTAAAAAGAATAGCTAAAAAAAAAAAAGAATAGCTGAAAAAGCCTTCCATTAGAATGTGTTGAAGAAGTTGGCAAGGAAGACAAGAGCAAGATATATAAACTCAAAATATACATTGATGTACTGCAGAAAATAGAATAAACTAAAGTTTACATGAAATGTTAAGGGTCTTTTCAACAAAGTGCTCATTAAAGTAAATATAAATTTCCAATCGTAAAGAGTCAATGAAAGGAAAAGGGGTAAGAAATAAGAAAAGAAAGCAATTCCTGTTTTTGAAACAAACTTTGAGATGTTCTATGCACATGTTTAATCATTAAATTCTACACCTGAAACTAAGATTCCATTGCATGCTAACTAATAGAGATTTAAATAAAAACTTTAAAAAGAAAAATAAGAAAAAAAGAAAGAACCCAAGAGAACAAAATATTTTATTCCAATTATAATTTTAGGAAGAAAAAAATGAAAGATTAAACTACAGCCACAAAGAATTTTGGAAGGGATTCTAAATTGTGATTAAAAAAATAGCCTTGTTTCAGTTTTTGGAATCTACTCGTACTTGTCTTTGATTTAAGTAGAAAAACTTAAGCTTCTATGACATCATATTGTGTGACAATTAATACTGGCTTATTTGATTGTCCCACCATGTGAAATAGTGGAAATGGAAACATGGGGCAAAGACCTTTCTGTCGTGAGAGGACTGTGACTCTACTAGAATCGAGCACCAGGGCACCAGAGACACTAAAGGCACCATAGTGAGGAGGTTACAAGTGAACTTAAAGAATTATCCCCATCACATGACAACAGCACTTCTGAAAAACACCGAGCTAAATGATCCTTTAAATCCTGAACACAACTAGCATTCTAAGATTCTAAAGTTCTTGAGTATTGTTAAAAAGAAATAAAATTAAAAAAAAAAAACATGGAGTGTGGTGATTTCAGAAGAAATTCTGAGATAAATATAATTGTCAACAATTTAAGAGCATAAACCTGAAAGTTAATCCTGTCCTGAAAGAAGGTAAAACTATGAGTTTACTGTGCGTGTGATATTTGACATTGGTTTGCTAGTATGGCAAGAATTACAAAAACTATAATATTTATCAGAGGAGAATAGAATTGTATGACCAAAGCATCTCATCCTCCTTATTGTAGAGATAAGAAATCTGAGGTTCAGAGAGTTTTTGTGATTTACCCAAAAATACACAATAATAGTGTCCCAATATTAACATCCCTTATTCTTCCTAATAGAATGTTCTTTTTTTAAATCTCAGCAATAATATTTTACAGATGTATTTCTTTTAAAAAGGCTAATTAACTGAAAAATCTGCTCTAAAAGCATGCTAATAAAGATAAAATGGCAAATGATGAGAGAAAATCCTTTTATTTTACCAGCTAATAAATGGATGATGCAGGGATTAAAAAAATTAGTACATGATTCAGATCTTAAGTGTGTGCGTGCCTCCGGAGGGGGTTGTGGATACAGAAAAGCAATTGCAAATTGCTCTTTTTAAAATTTTGTTACAGATATTTTAGCCCAAACTGAAATTTAACTTTTTTAATGTTTATTTGTTTTTTAAAGAGAGAGAGAGAGAGAGAGAGAGAGAGAGAGAGAATCTGAAACAGGCCCAGGCTCTGAGCTGTCAGCCTGTCAGCACAGAGCCCTACACGGGACTCGAACCCATGGACTGTGAGAGCCAAAGTCAGAGGCTTAACCAACTGAGCTACCCAGGCACCCCCCGAACTGGTGTTTTAAAGAACTTGTTCAGTTCAAATCTTTGTTCTTCCATATAAGCACCACATCTCGTATATATGGAAAAGTTGTGGGCATCCCTGAGTTCTTGACTCATTTAAAAGATAAGTGGCTATGCAGAAGGTTTATACCATCAGGATTCACGTTATTACTGATTGCCATAATAGTAATTCTCCTCTGCAGTCGGGAAAATATTTAGTTTACATTATAGTGAATACATTGTGGAAACTGCTGTCTTCTTAAAGAAGCAACAACGGATATGTTATTGGTATTTGCAGTAATCTAATTAGTGAATTTACATACTGACTACCTCTTGAACAACTTCCTTCTGAAAAGGTTTTCTGCATACAAAGTGGATATGCATCTTGAAGACAGAATAAAACAGCCAGATGCCTTTTCATTTTATGATTTAAACATAAGACAGTTTCAAGGGGGTCGAAGAAATTTTACTTCCACTTTCTACATGCATCTGAAGTACATTTTTCAATTAAAGAACAAGAGTACAGATTATTAAAGGTCATTTTGCCTTTCACTATTATTTAATTTGTGAATATTACACCGTATGACCCCTCAAGTTCTGTCTTCAGATGTTAATGTGTACTGTTGAACGTATTCAGTTTTAAGTATACAGGGCTGAATTCTTTTCTAGTGACACCATTCCTTTGTTTGGTACAAACTTAAATTATGTGAAATTTGGAGCACTCTTAGCTTTTATCTGCCCAGCATTACAAACACAAACTTTTAAATGTACAAAGATTAAGTTATTTTATGTGTTCAGGACCTATTTTCTTTATTACTGAAATTTAAGTGAAAAACATTTTTGAATATCTTTTTTTAATATTTTCTTCAATGCTATACTTGAGGCATGACACCTCCATGAAAGTGTGTGCCTATCAGCTAAAACAAGACACAGGTGTGACAGTCAGGGAGATCTGGGTTCAAATCCCACTCTGCTGCTTATCATCTAGCAGTCTTAGGCAAGTTATGTAATGTCTGGGGCTCAGTTTCCACTTCTGTAGGAGAAGTATACCAATCCCATGGTGGCGCATTGATGAACTAGGCGTCCTAATTGTTCTTAACATGTAACATCACTGCCACCACATTCAAAGACCTCTGCAGTATTCCACAGATGCCAAAAATTGTATTTGCCCCGATCTCTTTTTCCATTAAGTTCCTGGTTTGCCAAATGGCAGCCTTGCCCTGGATCTCAATGGGGAAGAGAAGTTTGAGCTGTCTGTACACAGTGTTCCCAGATGTGTGAGTAAACCTGAGACACACAGATACCTCCTCATGAGCTCTTTGGAGCTTCAGCATGAGACCTTCCCTGTTTTGTTTTGTTTTGTTTTGTTTTTGTTTGTTTGTTTTTGGTTTCTTCTAAGCTTTGGTGAGTTCATCTTTGGCTTTTCCTTGCCTTATTTTTCAACAGGTGTGTAAGTCCCCAATTCCTATAATAACAAGTTCATTCTTGGATTACATGGAGTGACTTCTATTTTCCTGAGTAAAATAGATTAATATATCAGTAACATCTTAACATAAGACATAAATGTCAAATATTTTAAAACAACTGGATAAGCTATAAACGTTAGCCATATTTTTATCATCAAGGTGAAAAATACTACCACTTGTTACTAAAATAATAGTGATAATGATACACATTTATGGAACAAACTACTAAGTCTAAAAAAAAAAAAACACTCTCAGTAGTTTAAATTACTTACCCATTTAATGCTTACAAGTAACCCCAGGAAGTAGTGCTATTCCATTTAATAGATGAGGGAACTGAATCACAGAGAGGTTAAACAACTTGTCCAAGGACATACAAGCTAATGAGAAGAAAGATAAAAACTTGAAATTAACAAGTTTGGCTGCAAAATCTGTACTTTTCACCACAATGAATAATAAAGTATCTCAATGTCTAGCTTTACCCTCATACTCCGTATATATACATTGTGCCTATAATAACTACCTCATGAAGTTGTATCAAATATTTCTTCAAATACTTAATAGTGTGTCCTTGTGAAAAGATAGCAAATAAGAGGACATCTATTAACTAACATTAATAGTAATAAATATTACTAACATTATTTTTAATATTAAGACTTCTTCTACTAATGACCACAGTAAGTTATCTGAGGGCACAGAGCTTGACTTGTTCATTTCTCTACCATAGAGCACCAAAAACAGTGCCTGACATAAGCAGGATTGTTCTAGGCCTTCTATTATCAGAATTTAATGACATATTTCCAGTGAATTTTGTTTAATTGCCTTATTTATCAAACTCAGTTTAAATAATGAAAATTGTTATGATATTTCATAAAATAGTCATAAGAAATAATAATTACACAGAACTAAGAAGATTTATAAATGAAAAAAATTTAAAAAACACATTGTTTGCATTGCAGGAGACTAATTTGCAGAAGTACAATTGAGATTTCTTCTGAGGTCTGGTATAAAAAGTATCAGGTTTAAAAGAGAAAAATTAACATTCTATTCAGATGGTGACATAAAGTGATATTTCAAAAAGTTTTGCTTAAAGAGGACAGATTATATTTGTAAAACAAAACTATGTTATTCAAATTATAATTTAGGAAACAAAATATTAGCAACATGATATTTAAGATGTTTCATATAAGTATATTTTAGGCATACACACAAACACATTATGTTTATCACTCATGCTATCACTTAAACAATGCTGAAGCAAATGATTTATGAATTATACAGTTTAAGCAATATAATCTTAGTAACTGACATTTTCCTACATCACTCAATCTTAGAGTTCACTTTATTAATGATAAATAAATATAATTTTGGAAGAAAATTAAATGTTTTTCTAGAACGGTTACATACGCCTTAAGGTAATATGTGCCTGAAATTATTTTCAGTTAGGAACATCAAAGGGAGAGGATGACCTTCTAAGATGTTGCCAAAGTTTTCTTCTTCACGTCAGGATTTTGATTCGTTGGCAAATGAACTCAAGATTATATCTCTTATTATTTCTGATATTTTATAAGACCAGCTATCCTTGGCTTGAGAACATTTACTTAGCTACTACACCACTTATATCTGTATAAAAATAGCTGACATGGATCTGGCTTCGACAAACTTCATCTGTGATAGTATTAATAGTTTTAGTAGGGATTTGGGGCAGTAATCATTACCTTTTATTTAATAAGATGTTTTTATTTGTTTGTTCTTTAAAGTTGTAAAGGACAAATGGAGATGTACTGAAGGTCAAATGTATAGGCTGTATGTTATATATTTTATTTAGAAAATCTTCAGGCAGTTTCCATGGCAGCTTGAAACTATGCGATAAAATAAATTATTTAAAGCTTAACTTCTTTTTAAAGATATTAGAGTACATATCTCTCAGAGACAAGAAAGAATTATTAAAGGCTATTTCACATGTATGTAGCTTATTAATTAGTATATTTTATATATTTTAAAAAAACTAGCATGCTTAAATTGAAAAGAAAAAAAAAATAGCTATACTATATACTGGAGATTCCAAATTTCAATTATAGGAGCTGTCAAGAAGAATCTATATTTCATTTGCACCCAATACATTTTAAGTTCCACACTCCCCTGCATGTCTGAGATACCAGATTACCTGTGGTGGTTATATCTTATGGTCCACACCTGAGCACTTTAGTCACTATGGTAACTACACTGTCTCTTCCAGTAATGGAAAGTTCTAGCCATGACCATATAATCTTGAACAAGTTTCATAAATAATCCATGTAGAACTGAATCTTGCTATCACATTACTTTCTGGCTAATCTAGTTTCAGCAAGTGTATAATTTCATTTATGAAATTAGTAGATTGCTTGCTCTGTCTTCAGTACTGATGTAATATGTGGTGACAGAAACAAAGAAACCTTATTGCCCACCAGAACTGCAAAATGGAAAGAAAAAGAATGCTCTCCATTTAGAACTAGATTTACTATCGAAGGAGCTAGGCAGTTAGGTAGAAAGGCAGCCAATCTAATAAATGTAATGTATGATCACTAGATCTCATATGTCAGATTCAATGATTTTGGTGTTTACTTTTGATACATCTCTAATATTTAAAAATAGTTATTTATATGTATATTTATTGTCTATATATTTATCTATATATGGAATATATTTGTATGTAACTGTATATGCATATGTGCGTGTGTATATGTTCTTCTGAAATGTTACTTATTATTTTGTTTACCGTGAAAATAAATTGTACCCTTGTTGGTGACTATTTACCCTCCATTTTTATTTGGACCCACTCTGCTATTGCATCTTTCCTACTTTTAGTTAAAATGTAAATATATTATTAATTATATGTCATGTATATCATTTTCTGTAATATCCAATACATTTTAGTAATCACTTTTTATAATAAAAATAATAATATCTATGTTATAATCCATGTAATAATGTCCATGTTAACTGCACGGAACATCAAACAATGCATTTGAGTTTGGAATTTTTCAGAAAATAAAATTGTCATAGATTTTTATAAATTTCACACAAATTTTCCAAAACCAGGAAAAGAGAAAGCGTGTGAGAGACAGACCTGAGCATATGAAATTAAACTAAAACTGTGGAATAAAAATTTAAAAACAAGCAAACAAAAGAAAACCAAGTTAACATTATGTGCAAAAGAAAATAATCTCAATTTAGTTTATTTCCTAGCATAGTGTAAGTTTCAAAAATATTTTAATAGTATTTTGTTTCCTTATGCCTTTTTTTGAAAAAAATGTATAGTTCTTTACAATTTAACGTTATTTCCAAGAGAAGTAATTCTATTTAGAAACTAGGTAATATTAGTTCACTTACACTGATAGTGCTGAATGCATTTTAATAGTTATCACACGAAAATTAAATAGATGTTTCAAGAGATTCAATAAAAGAGAGAGTGCTAAAGAGGTTTTAAAAAATTAACAACCCACTAAAGAAAACACTTACCACATCTGTTATATTTAGTATACAATATTTTAACGTCTTTCAGTCCATATGACAGCATAGTAGGAGGAAAACCAAGTTCTAAGATAGTTTTGTTTAATAATGCAGTAAGGATAGTGAAATATATCTGAAAACATCTTTAAAATATGATTATTTACCTATTCAAATGAATATATACAACAATGATTAAATCTGTTTTCAATCAAAAGGCCAAACCTTCAGTTTTCAGTTTACTTCGTTTACTAAATAAAGGTTCAAGAAGAAAAAAGGGTCACTTTGAAACAAATCTATGTCACTGTGATATTCTCAAATAATAAAAAAAACAAAATTCAAATGGGCAAGTGGTGAATTATTTTCAGAATAAAGAGATCACCATAATAGGTGGATTAATAAAGAGACTTTGTTCCAATGACCTATTTGGTAGTAAGAGATTTTATTCACAGGGTGAAAATGGTACAGGCGGTATTAAAATATTTTATAGTTATTAAAAAATACTGAGAGTAACTAAAACAGTGTTAGATATTCTTGAAAATCAGTAGTTATTTTTTGCTGATAAAAATAAAAAAGGAAAAATTAAAAGAAGTCATTTAAGCCTGTCTTAGCCAGGAACAGGAAGGGGAGGTTCGCATTCAGAACCGTAAGGTAGTTTATTCTCCAGGCCTGCAAAAAATTACTGTACTAACATTTACTGTGTATTTATTACACACACTTGTTTTTGTTTTGCTTGCTTGCTTTTCTCTCTCTCTCTCTCTCCTCTTTTTTTTTTTTTTTTTTTTTGGCTGCCAGGTAGGCTTTGCTCTGTAACTATGTTGGGATTGCGAGACTACTTCAGGCTCAATGATTCACTGGGCCTGGCAGGACTCAGAAAAGCTGTTATACTCACAAATATGATCAAAGAAAAGCTATTATATTTACAAATATGATAAAAGAATACAGATTTAAATCAACAAAAGTATGTAGCACCTGCATGAATGAATCCACTACCTAGAGTGTGTGTGTCCAGACCCACAAAAGCAAAATTAGATGTTCACTCTAAATCATGGTGTTGGTATAAATTCTATCATCAAACTAGCTCCTTGTGGCCCACTGTCTCAGGGATACAAAAACACTCGTATTAGGGGGAATATCCCAAAGGTTCAAAGTTCCTGTCTCAAGGGCTGGCCAAGGGCCAGTCCAAAACAACAGGCCTTTCTGGGCACTGTGACAGGTTTAAGAACCCAGGACTGCTAAATTAACTCTTTCTTATATAGTAACCAACATACTCCAAAACTCAGTATCTGGAAACAACAATATTTAACCATCTCCCAGTTGCTGTGGGTCGGGAATCCAGGAACAGACTGTCTGGTTCTTTCCTTCGAACTTTTTTATAGAAGGCAAAATGTTGGTCAGAGATGTAGTCACGTTGAAGTCTACTGAAGAAGGATGTTCTTCCAAGCTCACTCCAGTGGTTTTTGGGAAGATTCTTTTTCCCTCACTGGCTGTTGGCCAGGGCAACCCACAGTTCCTTGCCCTTTGAACTTCTCCAACAAAATGTGTTGCTTACTCAAGGAGAATAAGCCCAAAAGGCAAGAGAAAGAGCAAGGGAGAGTCAGCAAGAGAAAGAGTGCTAGCAACACAGAAGTCATAGGCTTTATAAGCTAATCTTGGAAGTGGCATCCCATCATTTTGCCACATTATGTTCATTTGAAGCATTTTGTAGGTCCAGTTCACATCAAGGAAAGGAAATTACCTGAAGGCATGCATCATTGCTAACCATTTTTGACACCTGTTTAATATGATACTGAACATAAAGAATTAAAAAAAATAACATATATTTATTTTTGAGAGACAGAGAGATGGTACAAGCAGGGAAGGGGCAGAGAGAGAGGGAGACACAGAATCTGAAGCAGCTCCAGACTCTGAGCTGTCAGCACAGAGCCTGACACGGGGCTCGAACCCATGAACCACAAGATCATGACCTGAGTCAAAGTCGAGTGCTCAACTGACTGAGCCACCCAGGCGCTCCTGAACATAAAGAATTTTTATAATAAATACAGAATAATTGGTAGAGCCACTCTGTGTCTATGGTGCAATAAGACAGAAGCAAAACAAGCCAGAAATCATGTCTGAACACAAAGCGGGGGATAAAATACTATCAGAGAAATAATTAAGCATGCCCTGACTTTGACTATCTTGTATCACTACTGCTTCTTTACCTATGCTTAGGGTTAACCATGCTAACCCTAGCTGTGCTTTGTTCCTCTTGCACTCTAGATCAAAACTTTTTAAGAGACACAAGCATGAAATTGACCCCGTCCCTGAGACCGTATAGTCTAGAACAATTCCTCACTTCTTTAAACTCTCCCTAAGCCAAAACTCTCTAATAAGCCTCTTCTAAATCCTCCTTCCTGAGATGCCTCCTGGCTCCCGGTGGTATGCCTTCTCCCCTGCTGCAGTAAGCTAATAAATCTAACTTTCTTTCGCTATAGGTGATTTCTTGTTGTCATTGGCTGGTGGGCATTGATACTAGGCTTTGTGCTAAGACTTTGAAAATATTGTTTTATTTAAATCCTTCAAACTCCATGTGGTATGTATTATTAGTAATTGTAGCTACCAAATAAATATGTGAGGCTTGGAGAATTAAAGTAACTTTCTCTGCTGGCAAAGCTAATATTTAAATGCAGGCAGTCTATCTCTTGCATGAACTTTATTATCACCCAACACATCATATCAGTCTCCTACTACCACTTAGCTATGCACTATCATAATGGTGCAGTGATATCTCTTTATATGGGTCTCACCTTTAAGCCCTAATACTCTCCCTGGAGGGGGTATACTGCTTTATAAATATTTCTGGAGAATAAATAAAATATAATTAACCGTATATATGTATTTTATTTAAAATCACATGTATATGAAATTAAATTATATTTTCATCCCTGACTTCTATCTCAGACTTCATTTCTAAGCTTCTGGTATGGCTCTGGTCTTTTCTTTTGGTTAAAGTAAGTACATGCCTTGTTCTTCTGTAATTGGTCCCTCACCACCACTTTATCTCTCTGCTTCTAGTGTATGTCAGCTTTCTTGTGCCTGAGCTCCTAGGTGGTTACCTTTCCCACATATCTGATCTTCTGGAATTATGGTCTGTTTTGCTAATTTAATCCTGAGATACCAAACCATCTTCATAGCCGAATCATTGTACCTTGCTTTTAAACCCGGGTGAGAACAACTTTCAGGGCTTCTGGGAACTCTGTTCATGTGTGGTGATATGTAATGACTACATGTTTGGATCTCTGTTTAGTGCCTACTTAATATCTTGCTGATCGAAGACAATCTTGTTTATCTTTCCAGTCTACCCAATCTCCTTTTTTTTCGGTGCAGTCAGTTCCTTGTACGATGTGCCTGAGCCTAGGATGTGACATGCCTGGGTGCCATGTAACTTGGAAAAATGTTTCTGCCCTACAGTTTGAGTAACAAATGACCTGTCTTTTATTCCAGCTTCTTTTCTTACTCATGCCAATGCTATATGCTGCTACTGGATTTATGTACTTAGACTGCAGCATCATCTAAAATATGCTACTTCTGGGGCGCCTGGGTGGCTCAGTCGGTTAAGCGTCCGACTTCGGCTCAGGTCATGGTCTCACGGTCTGTGGGTTCGAGCCCCGCGTCGGGCTCTGTGCTGACAGCTCAGAGCCTGGAGCCTGTTTCGGATTCTGTGTCTCCCTCTTTCTATGACCCTCCCCTGTTCATGCTGTCTCTGTCTCAAAAATAAATAAATGTTAAAAAAAAAATAAAATAAAATACGCTACTTCTTTATTGTAAAATGTGTCAGTGGGGCTCCTAGGTGGCTCAGTTGGTTAAGCGTCTGACTTTGGCTCAGGTCATGATCTTGGGTTCGTGGGTTCAAGCCTCGCATCAGATTTGGTGCTGACAGCTCAGAGCCTGGAGCCCGCTTCGGATTCTGTGTCTCTGTCTCTCTCTCTCTGCCCCTCCCCTCCTCATGTTCTGCCTCTCTCTCTCTCTCCCTTTCCACCCCCTCTCTCTCAAAAATGAATAAACCTTAAAAACAATTTTTTAAAAAATGTGTCAGTTATACTCTGTTGCATACAGGCTCCTTTATTCCTAGACCTGTTGTTTATAGGTCTTGCAACGTGTTTTCCCTACTTTTCAAATTTACAAACTCTTCCTTATATTCATCCCGCTGCAGCCAAAATTGTCTAACAGCTGGCAAGTGCATAC
The DNA here is from genome assembly GCF_028018385.1 of Neofelis nebulosa. Classification (NCBI taxonomy): domain Eukaryota; kingdom Metazoa; phylum Chordata; class Mammalia; order Carnivora; family Felidae; genus Neofelis; species Neofelis nebulosa. The sequence goes on along the minus strand of NC_080784.1, from coordinate 92,262,544 downwards.
ATATGCATACGTGCCTAAACATCTTCAAACCTTGCTCAAGTCCCGATTCATCTGTGAAGTCTCTTTTTTAGGTCTACCTGTTTCTAGTGAGTTTACCTTCTGGGTGTCTAAAATACCATTATCTAAATTCAGTGGGGAACTGTCATTTGGTACTTTATATTTATACGCTTCACTTAAACTAGATTTTAAAGTCTACATAAAACATGATTGTGAAGAACCACGAAAATTAACTTTTTAAGCTAGAAAATAAAGAGAAATAAGACAGGTTAAATTACGGATATAAATAACTTAATGGATTATTTGTAAATGGGTAGGATTCGTAATATTAGTTCTTCCAGAAGACATTGAGAAAAATAATACAGTGTAAATGGAATATCTGAGAGATGATCCCTGAACACTGGTCAGAGCAGGGGAAAGTGAGAGAAAAAAGGAAAGAACGGCAATAAAGGATGCCAGCAGGCACCACTGTGAGCAAATAGAGCTCCAGATTGCTAAAGGATTCCAGAAAGAATTAAAACATAGGTCCAAGACTTATCAATGAAGAGCAGAATAAAAATTTTCTATTGACTCGTGTCTGTCATTAGTTGAGGGCAGTTTACAAAGGGCATTAACTCCCCAGCACTTTCAGCCTGAACTTCTCTTTCAGTGTGCATGGGCAGAAAGCACTTTGGAGGACATGAAAGGTCGTTGTGTAAAAAGATGTGGGTTTGGGGCAGGCATCATGGAAATTGTAAGTTCCATAAGGATATGGAAGGATACTAATGGCATCTACTATTGAGGATGAAGAGATTTAGGAATACCAACGTAGGATTACATTAATTTGTTGAAGCCAGGGGAAGTATATATGGGATATAAGTGTAATGATAAAAACAATAATGCTAATAGTTTTCGAGTACTCTCTTTGATGAAAGACCTTGTTACCAGATAAATAATTTTGAATGTGAAGGCTTAGAAAAACAGGTATAAAATCGCAAATTATGTTATTGAGTCTCCATTTTTTCATGTAAGACAATATTCTTTTTTTTATTTTTTTAACATTTATTTACTTTTGAGACAGAGAGAGAGAGAGGGAGAGAGAGAGAGAATGAGAGGGGGAAGGGCAGAAAGAGAGAGAGACACAGCATCCGAAGCAGTCTCCAGGCTCTTAGCTGTTAGCACAGAGCCCGATGTGGGGCTCCGACTCAGGAACCTTGAGATCATGACCTGTGCTGAAGCCAAACACTGAACAGACTGAGCCACCCAGGCGCCCCAAGACAGTCTTCTATTTTAGTGACCTGCAAAGTGTGTTATTGGGTCACCACAATAAAAGGAGCTAGAGTTAGAGTTTAAATCAGCAAGACTAATAATACTACTGCTTAGGTCAGCTGAGATTTCAGTTTATGCTCTGGCACAGGTTTCTTATCTCACAAAGCTGTGAACAAAGAATTTGTGGACCAGCCATTTGAAAAGGATAAACTCATGAAACTATTATGGTCCACTGTGTAATTGTATACTTTTAAAAACATGCCAAATTCTATTGCTCTGCTTCCATATTCAACAAGCAACCCTTGAATTATAATTCACTTCTCCAGGTAAACTCTTCAATGGAGAAAATTGGAGTAGGTCAGACTCCCCAAAGCCTTGTTGTCTGCAGGTGGTTTAATAAAATTGAACTCCTGGATATCCAAAACTTATTACCAGATCCTGAAATATGGTTGCCAGCTTGTGTAACAGTGTCTGGGAGGTCAGTGTGCTTCCATGTGCGATAGTTTTTACTCATCCCCTGCAACAGTAATGGCCCTTACATGGTGGGACATATTCCTTTTTCTACTTGACTCTGGCTTATTGCAGGGATCCATAGACGTTAATTGGTTATGGTTGGGGCGCCTGGGTGCTCAGTCGGCTAAGCGTCTGACTTCGGCTCAGGTCATGATCTCACGGTTTTTGAGTTTGAGCCGCGGGTAGGGCTCTGTGCTGACAGCTCAGAGTCTGGAGCCTACTTCGGATTCTGTGTCTCGCTCTCTCTCTGTCCCTCCCCTGCTCATGCTATATCTCTCTCTGTCTCAAAAATAGATAAAACATTAAAAAAAATTAAAAAAAAAAAGAAGTTAATTGGTTATGGATATATGTGGTCAAAATACTTTGGAAAATATGTCTGCCTGTTAATTAACAAATAAGGAAATTTATATCCGACAAACGAACATTAGCTCACCAAGAAAATTTGGTTAGTTATAGAAGGTAGATCTAAGGTTTCTTAAACCCCATTCCAATACTTTATCCTCTTTATCAAACTAAATACTCCAAAAAAAAATCTATATATCTGTATGACCTTTGTTAATACTGTTTAAAACTTTTGCATAATGAATAATAATGTAGATGCATGGAAAAATATAAAAAATATATTATTAAATCTTCAGAGCATTTAGCTTTATGCTAATTGAAACCAAAAACTTTTATCTCCCTGAGAGCTAATTCACAATCTATGAGTCAGACACTAGGGATGATATAATCATAATTGGCCCCATGACTAAAAGATTAAGTAAAAAGGACAAAACAAAACAAAACTAACTTAAATATACATAGGAATTTAGGCTCTTATTTCTCTACCCCGAAATGGGCTGAAAGAGTTGTCCAATTTAGTATGTCCACTCTAATGAATAAACATTCAGCAAACTTTCACACAAAATTCAAAAATGCACCTCTTTTAGCAAGAATAAGTTCTATTTTCAAAGATATCTCATTTAGTAATAAACTTTTATAAGTATTAAAATTATCATTTTAATTATTCTTTGGATATGGAAGAAAGAAATAAGTCTAATGTGCATATACATTCCTTATTTGTACCTTTTCTAAATATACTTGAAAATTCAGATTTGGATTTCATAGAACAAATCAACCAGATGATGGACTGTTTTGGAGAGCTTGGAAATAGATTGTGTTGAGAATATGGAAAAATAACTTACAGTTCTGGAAAAATTACCGGGCCTCTATTTTCTAATTTGGAAAATAAAGAGCTGAGCAAAACGACACTATCTTCCTAGCTCTAAAGTGCTGTAATTCAGATTGAGTCTTCATTGATGTGGATATGACTATCAAGAGAGAGAATGTGAAGTGAAAAAAAAAAATCTCATAGAGTTCTGTGATAAGTTCTATGATGCAAAGCTAATGGGATATGTGCTAATGGATGAACACTCAGTAATGCAAAGATGTCAAAATGGCGAAACTAAGTGTGTGTAACATCTGTCCTCAATAATGGGAATCATTGACTAAAACCATGCTCAACAAGACATAGAATGTACCAGTGTGTGGTTATTTCATTTGAAGAACATTTCCAAGTGAAAGCATTGGCAAAATGAGAATAGGAAAGAGGATAATTGGTCATCACAAGGAACCATCTACCTTCACCGGGTAAGAAAAAAAAAAAAAAATGACAGTTTTCTGTACTATGCTACTTAGCACATGTTTGCCACTCCTTGCTATCGCCTATTTGATGTCTGACTTGGTTGATGTATCTATTCTCTCAATTTCTAATTTTTTAAGTAGTTTAGAAATTCTCTGAGAAAGGTGGGCGTGTTTTACTTCATAGCAACACCACACACTACGGTGTTTCTCACAGTGTTGATGCCCAAATTATTTATGTAAATTAAACATTATGAGCCTCCAAAAGCCACTTTGGGGCCACTATTATTGTCAGTTATGGGTTAAAAAAACTTAGGGAAAGAAACACATAAAATCATGTGAAACACAGACTCCAAGTTTTCTCATAAGGCTTTCCCACTGCATCAAGTTATGGACATGGTAGAGAAGTGACATCGAACTTTCCAGGACTATGACAACTAATGCCCACTTTACTTCAAATGATTGGATCCACAACAGTTCACATAAAGGAGGTGACCTTGACGATAGAGGCCTTGAAAAGTGAACACAAAAACAAATTAACTAACTAAATAAATCAATCAACCAACCAACCAACCAACCAACCAAGGAAGACACCCAGGACCATGAGAATTTGTGGGAAAAAAATTGTCCACTTCTGATCTTTAATAAACAAGAAATGTTATTTTTTTTCCGTTTTAAGCCACTAGCTAGTTGTGTCTCTAACACTCACAGCTTTCTCTATTCCTGAGTGAAGCACCAAGCACATCAAATATTTAAAGTCGAAGTAAACTTGTCTGAAGTGTTAACTATGACAATGGTAGTGTTTTAGCATTGCACATTTTCTGATTTCTGAGTAATCCAAATGAATCTCTAGTCTACTCATGAAAAACAATAGCTTATGTTGGTTCCCTATCCTTTGATTTTGATGTCAGGCCATTAGATATTCCCCTTGGTTATATCATTAACTCTTTTGCAACATGGATCAAGCTTCTAACAGCTTACTAGCTCAGTTGACTAATCTGTAAAGGAACAAACAGATATAGAACTCATGCTCTGAATAGAATAGAGGATATGTAGTATAAAGCTCTACAATGTTACTTGATATATACTGAGTGAATCAACATGTAGAAACCTACTGGTATATTTAGTTTTCTTGGTACATCTGAACATGTTATAGACACAGGTGATATATGCAAGAAATGTGTACTCATCATATTTCTTTGATTTTTAAACATTATAATACAGCAACCACTATAAAGTCTATTTAAAGCCATTTAAAGCCTATTGGCTTATGGTTAGTTTTTATGATATCACAATCTCTCTCTTTTTTTTTTTTTGAAATGTGCTTTTTTTCTTCACATGAAACATAATGTCTCCACAGAATTTATCAAGGCATTGTACAGTAGGTTAAAAAAAATTGGTATGGAATAGGTGATTTAGGTAACTCGTATCATCAATCACAAAATTTTAGGAAGCTTTCTGACTTCCTATACTGGCTATTGTCTTCATGAAATGTAAATATCAAAATCAGGTAAGTTGTCAATGTAATTGGGCAAAACTCTTCAGAGAATAGAAATAAAAATACTTTCATTCCACACTATTTATTAAAACAAACTTTTGACTCTCATTTTTGCAACCTAAATTACATGTGATATTAACACATTGGACTTTATTTCCACAATGTTGGAGATTTAAAGATCCTGGTTGTAAAAAGAAAAGAAAAAGAAAATGTTTTTAAAAAGTCCTAAGTGTACTAGAAATAGTATATAATATCAGAGAAAACAATATCTGGGGTTTCAAAGGTATACTATCTGATGGATTAAACAATAAAAGAACCATGCAGTATAGAAAAGTGGACCCTGGAGTTTAAGAAGAGAAAGACAGATAGAGCTTTAATAAATACAAGAAGGAAAAAAAAGGCATTATTTGGAAACTATCATAATAAAGTCAAGACATTAAAAACAAGAATGAAGGCAGGTAAGCTAAGAAGAAAAGAGTGAAACTATCAGGGAAGGTGATGTTAATCATGAGAAGTAAAGAACAACTCCCAACATTATTAGCAAAGTGGGAGGGTGTTTAGAGATAAAAACATTTTACAGGCTTCAACTTAATATTTAAATGGACTGTCTGGATACATATTAAAGCATGTATCCAATTTACACATATATGCATATTGTGAACTGATCTATAAAATTATGAGTATTCTTATTTTTTTCTTAAAAATCATAGCTTAAGATAACATATTGAGCATATTATTAAACTATTTAGAAAAAATCAAAAGGACACCAAATAAAATATGTCTAGTTAAAATAATTTATTGTACTTTCTTCGTAGAAGCAGGATGAGCTCCTCACCCCAAATTTGGTTTGAATGTTGAGGCTGATGGTCCCACACAGGCACCAAGAGAGGAAGAAAGGGTTTCTTAATCACGTGTTGCTACTTTCTGGGGAAAGTAAAGCAAGCCTCCAAGAAGGCCCACAAGTAATTTGAGACAACGAAGGTGAGTCTGGCTTTGGAGTTTTATTATGATTGATTTGGGGATGCAGTTGATGCTTGCACGGTTTGTATGCCTTGAACTTTCAACCCATGCCAAAGGAGGGAGACCTGTGGGCTTTGTCAGTGGCTTGTCTAGTATGGAGCAAGAAGAAAAGAGGGAGCAGTCGAGCTTGAAAGCTGACAACAAACATCAAGAATGGAACCTGGGTCCTTATCACAGGGTATTACATTAACTACAGATACATTTAAAATTGAAGCCTTCTGGGAATTTTTTTTTATTAAATTTTTTTTTAACGTTTATTTATTTTTGAGACAGAGAGAGACAGAGCATGAATGGGGGAGGGTCACAGAGAGGGAGACACAGAGTCTGAAGCAGGCTCCAGGCTCTGAGCTGTCAGCACAGAGCCCGACACGGGGCTCGAACTCACAAACCGCGAGATCATGACCTGAGCCGAAGTCGACCACTCAACCGACTGAGCCACCCAGGCGCCCCTAGGAATTTTTGATATAATTTGAAATCCGTTATTACTTCTTAAATATGCGTGTTTTTAATATATAACAATTAGGAATATGGGATGGATAGATAGATAGATAGATAGATAGATATAATTAACACATTTTCTCCCCTAGGATAACATTGGGGATAAAATATATTCTTAACAGTACAATAACTTACTCTTCTTGCAACTTGAAAAAAGGGAAGGTGACCTCTAAAGCAGGACAACATCAGTCTTTTTGGAGGTGGTGGTATTTTTTTTAATACATGCCCTCAAAATCATTACAATTTATCCCCAAAGAGATATGGCACCTCTCCTCCTCCTCTTAGGGTTTGAGAAAGCTACTATTTATAAATAAATCATCTGAACAAAACCCCAAATTGCTTCTCTGAATTAAGGTCATAACTTCAGCAACCTACGTGCTTCCTCTGTGGAAGCTATATATGTATATGTGTTATACCATTACCAAAAATGAGCTCTGCACACGATTTCTAGGTTTTTGTTTTTATCTTTGTTTTTGTTTTCTCCCCAGAGGGGATAGGTAAAGAACTTTTATACTTTATTTTAGACTCCTAGGCAGCTCGTTCTTCTTTCTCTATTTTCCACGTATCGAAGGACAATTCTTACTTGCTGGCAACTCTCAAAGGCGATTTTTTTTGTGACTATAAGGAGGCTCTGGGTTGAAAGCTAGAACAATGGGGTACTCATTAGTGCTCATTTTCTTTTTCTTTGTATATGGCTTTGCTATAGCTAGACAGAACTATCTATGAGAATTGATTGACTTGATAAGCTATCACTTGGCCTTAGGTTCCGTGTCTGCCTTGTTAACCTTATCTTGCTTGTCTGGCTTTGGTTCCTGACACTTGAAAACCATGTACAATAACTTTTCATTCTTTCTAAAACTCACTCATTCCTTCTAAAACTTTGTAGTGCAAAATCCTCAGCAGATGGAAACTCCCAGCATGGTCCACTGTGCCACCTATCCCTGGTCTGAGCTGTTCACCTATGTCCAGCCCTGTCCCACCTCAAAAAGCTCTCTAGTTCCTCTGGCCTAGGGACAGAGGTGACTTTTTGTTTTCTCTGCTCTTTGCTGCCCTCATCTGACTAAGACTGTCCAGTTAGAAACTTTTGAAAATAGAATGGTTGCATGCAGAATGATAATGGCCTGAGACCTAAAATACATTTCTTTTAAGGGAGTAAAGCAAGAGAGAAATATACACAGACTAGGAAGAGGCAAGAAAAAAAAAAGTAAATCTTATAGTTGTAAATTACTACTAAAAGATACTCAAAATCCAAGAGAATAACTCAGCCCTATTTTGTGCAGATGCTATGAGACCACATTGTTGACAGAGAATATTATATTCCTTCCTCCATGCCGTAATTTCAAAAACCACATAACAGGATTTATTATTTTCAAATACACTTCAGTGCATATTTGTTCTGTGTTTTCCTTCTTGGTGTTTTAGAAGAACAGTCGACTATTTTAAGCCCATATTGTGAAAAGAAAAGAGAAATTACTAACAATCCCATTACACAGAGAAAATATTTATTTACATTTTTTTCACGGTCCTCTATGACTTTAGCTGGCAACATACCAATTATCTATAAAATATCATATGCATGCATTATAGATTGCATTACTGCATATCTTTGAAAGCGAGGAGGTGCTGGAATTTTATTTCCATGCATTTTTGTCTAAACTCACACCATTTATATGCTTAGATTGAGACTGAAGCCATCAATTATTCCCACTTACATACAAATGCCTCACATAGTTTGGATAACTAGAATTCCACAATCCTGCTTTATCTGGACTGAATGTTAAGAACATATGAGTTAGGGAACTACTAAAATCTGAATATCAAATGCCTTTCTCAATTAAAAAGCTCACTATCTCCATGAAGGAGAGCAGTGACAATATGGGTCCTACTAGGACTCCATGGAACAGTGCTAATTAGTTCTTTAACAAGGTCACTGATGCTTCCAAGACTAACATTAGTGTCCAAGGGCAGAAAAAGATAATTCCAGCATGGCTCACTTTGTGAACTTTATAAATATACATTGCTATACAACACATTATTTAATATACAGAAACAGTTAATATTTTGTAATTTTCTTTTATTATACTCCAAAAAAATATTCTATATCATCCCTGTACTTTCACTAAGACCTCATTATATGTGAATTAGAGCATGAAAACCATTTTCAAACTAACTAGTCTATGGAAAAATAAAGAATACTATTGCTTTCAGTTCTTGTCAGTCATACGGAGAAGCTCTGGACCAAAATTTGCCCGTCTTATGTCAACAGATGATGGCTTCGTACCACTTGTTTCAAAACACGTTTGGAGTTCACGGTATTGGCAGATGCCCTCACTCAGGTGGTTGCGTTACCCGAGTGTAAAATCGTCAGTCTGTGCAAAATTAGAAAACACATTATGACATCTCTTACTGCCCAGGATCAGTGCGAAGGTGCCAATGCATTATTAGCAGAGAACGATGCATGCCAGCACCTACGAAAGCCCAATTGTCAAGGCAAGCACCTGCATCTGTTCACTCGAAGCAATGGTCCCTACCTCTCTAATTGTTCACAGAAACTTGACCAAGTTCCATTTTACACAATGAAGTTTATACCTGGCCCCATCTCTTCTTTCAAGCCACTGGTTCCCAGTATGCCGCAGGTACCACAGATTTAACCCAAATGACACTAAATACACACTTTACCTGTCATACACAATTTAAGTAGGGCGAGGGCTCTGATGAGGAGGGGGTCAAATCAGAAAATGGCATTATCTTTCTGCAGAATCCTCCAGGCTTCAACTGGTTTACAATTGGTTCTCAATTATGCACAGACCAAACCTTAGAATGAAAAACCAGAGTATACACCCTTGACTACAGTTAATGGCTTGTTCATCTTCTAATTCATTGTCTACATCTGCAAGGACTTATGAATTCCTTTAGGACTCAATATGTACGTTTGGCATGGTAAAATGTAGTATTTACCTACTTCCCTACCAAGGCATTTGTGTCCACAGCCTTGGTCACCTGCATTTCACTGAATATAAGGAGAAGAATGCTTATAATAACTTCTTGTTTTAAACAGAAGCTATGTGAAGAAAACTCTCATGCCCTCAATTTATTTTTAAAAGCTTTCTAACACCCTTTCAATTAATATCACCAATAATCTGATTATATACACCTTGATTAGGAAAGTGAGGGGCGCCTGGGTGGATCAGTCGGTTAAGCATCCAACTTCGGCTTAGGTTATGATCTCACGGTTGGTGGGTTCGAGCCCCCTGTGGGGCTCTGTGCTGACAGTTCAGAGCCTGGATGGAGCCTGCTTTGGATACTGTGTCTCCCTCTCTCTCTGATCCTCCCCTGCTCACACTGTCTATCTCTCTCTCAAAAATAAATAAATATTAAAAAATAATAATAATAAAGATTAGGAAACTGTTATCCAGAGATAAAATGATCTTGTTAATGTCACACAATTTGTTAGTCGTCCAGCCAGCTCTGAAACCCAACTGCCAGATATTGAAGAGATTCAATATCTCTTATTCATATGCATTTTAAGTTAAACTTATCTGTTTTATCTAAGGTAAAGTATATACATCTTGTGAAAGGTATTATTGAAGAGATTTATCAGTCTCATCGTTTTCTTCACCATTTTAGAACTACAGATTTAACACTTTAATGTCCAATGTAAACCTACTATGTATAATAAAAGTTAACATAAAAATGAATACAAGATATATTTCTAAGATATGAATAAACCATTTTTTAATGTGAAAATCAAATAAATTGTATTAAACGCTCTAGGAAAAGCTAACTGATGTTTTCCAGTCAGTTTCAAAGAAGTGTCATAATACCCCCCAAACCTCCTTCTTTCAGCATTGGAAGTGATGTTTTAGAGGAGGATTCACCCAGCTCTCTGTCATACATGTCAATTAGCATGGAAATTAAAGAACAAAGAAGAGTGCTGTCTGGGGCTGATCATAACAGTCACCAATTGATTTTCTTTCAAATTGAGGAAAAATATGCTTGCAGTAAAATCACTTTTACAGTGTGTAAAACCCTTGTTAAGTTTTCTTTTTAAATGTTGATTAAATTGTTTGCTTTAGAGGAGTTACAGGCCCTTTGAGAAAAAGATTCCTCAAAGAGGCTCAGAATTTTGTATCTCAAACCTTTTCTTCTGAAATCGACAGAGAAGATTCTCATTGATTAATGAAACAATTAAATTCAAATTTCAGTTCTCAATAGACCCAACTGCAGAGATCAAAAGGAAGGAGGAAAGCTTGGGTTAAGTGATGAAAGTTGCTGTAAAACTTTTTCAGACTGGTAGAAACAAAACAAAACAAAGCTTGGGTTAAGTGATGAAAGTTGCTGTAAAACTTTTTCAGACTGGTAGAAACAAAACAAAACAAAAAAAACCCAGGAAACACATGGGATTTCACACCCTCGGCTTCTCTGTATTTCACCATCTTTTCCCCCAATGATTGTAATTTCTTAAAAAAAAAATATATATATATACATATGTGTATATATATATACATTTGTCTTGTATGTACATGTATGTATATATATACATATATGTATATATACATGTGTATATATATACACATACATATATATGTATACATATACATATATATACACATACATATATATGTATTTATGTATACATATATATAAATATATGTATACATATATACATATGTATACGTATGTATATATGTATATATATGTATACATATATATACATATATATGTATACGTATGTATATATGTATACACATGTACATATGTATACATATATATATAAAATGTAGGAAAACAAAAATTCAAAAGATACATCAAGAAATTCATTTTATTAAGAGGGATTTTTTTAAGTTGCATGGAAAAACAAAAAGCTGTTGTAACTGAAAACTCTGTCTTGTCTATTGCTGCATAGATACACACACCCAAAACTTGCTGACAACAAGCAAGAACGTATCATTTCTCACAAATTTGTGGGTTGTCTATGCCATTCCTCTGGTATTACCTGAGTTCATCGATGTGGTTGCATTCAGTTACTCCAACTGAGAGCTGGCTCACTTGGGGAGGCTGAGGTAGTATGACAGGGAAAAGAGAGGACAAAATAGGCAGAGAGGGGAAGGTTAGGACCTGAGGTCCCTGGGTGGGGACAAACACATATTTTGGAACGAGGTTGGGAGAGACTCACCACAGCAAACACCTTCAGGTGTAAGGTTCCTCTGAAGACCGTAACAGACGCCACCCACTCCCCCTCAGGTTCTCCTCAGGAATGTGACAATCACAATTGTTAAATAGAAAAAGTAAAACATAACATAACATAACATAACATAACATAACATAACATGTTATATGAAGGACAGTATGACCGGTCTGACTCCTCACACAATGGAGTCAAGCCAATCAGGAATGGAGTTATCCAGCCAGTAAGGGTAGAAGCTTACTAAGGGAACAAGTGAGAAGGGTAGGGGGCTGACCAGAACCGTATAAAACAAAGAGCCTTGCCAAAAGTAGTGGTTATTCACCTTTGAATGCTCCCTCTCTGTAAAGAGAGCTTTCATACAATTCTTTCTTTCTGACTTTATACTCTAATAAACTTTTTCCTGCTGCTCATTTTGTGTCCATCTCTTCATTTTTTGAAGTGGTGAGAAAATGAATCCCAGGTATTGAAGTCAAAAATCCTGCAACAATAGCTTTTGCCCTCTTTTCTTTTTCCTCCGTCATTCCTTCCTTCCTTCCTTCCTTCCTTCCTTCCTTCCTTCCTTCCTTCCTTCTTTCCTTCCTTCCTTCCTTCCTTCCTTCCTTCCTTCCTTCCTTCCTTCCTTCTTTCCTTCCTTCCTTCCTTCCTTCCTTCCTTCCTTCCTTCTTTCCTTCCTTCCTTCCTTCCTTCCTTCCTTCCTTCCTTCCTTCCTTTGTGTATTTCCAGTTTGCCTTGGCCCCAAAAATTGTGTAACCAGTCTTAGAAACAGGGGAAGAAGAAAGGAAGCTAATCTGAGTATGAGGTGATGGTGAGGCTGAACACTATGGTAGCAGGAAGGGTAGTACAAAGTAATTTGGATTTTGAATATATTTTAACTATGGAGTCAAGAGGAACTTCTCATGAAGTATATGTAATATATGAGAGAAGGGGAAAGGCTTCAATGCCACGTTTTAACACTATCCATATTTACTTCTGTCCTCAAGATAAAGGTTTAACATGATGGAATTCAAAAAGGAAAAGTAGAGGGTCTGGGTGGCTCAGTTGTTAAGTGTCTGACTCTTGATTTAGGCTCAGGTCATGATCTCATGGTTGTAAGATCTAGTCCCGCATCCAGCTCAGTGCTGGGCAGGGAGCCTGCTTAAGATTCTCTCTCTCCTTCTCTTTCTGCCTTTCCCTGGCCAGTGAACTTGTGAGCTCTGTCTCCAGCTCTCTCTGTCCTCCCCTCAACAAAATAAAATAAAATAAAAATACAACCCAGAGAATCAATGTATTCAGTGTCATAGCCAAAGTTCATTCCACTTGTGATCGCTAATACAAATATACTAGTGTTGTGACTACTAGTAAATTACTTAGTCTCCCCATACCTCGATTGGCTCATTTATAAATTTGTAAAAAGGTGTTTTGTTGTAATATCTAAAGAAATTATGTACTTGCACAATACCAGAAATAAAACAAAATTTTGATTCTCCTGATCTTATAATTTTATAACAACATGTGAGCAACATTAAAGTTCTTTTCTACTTAACATTATTACTTCTTTTGCATGTTATATCTCAATAATAGGACTGCCCCTCCAAATTGCTTCTGTATTAACATTTGTCTTTATCACCCCATTTAGCCTTGTATTATTCTAATGAGAAGGAAAATTAACTAGTGTTCCTTATGTATTGAATAAATAATATCTATTTTACTGGCCTACTTGCTGTGGAGATATGAAATCAGTCTCTGAGATTCCCAGTATAATAAATTCTAATTATTTGCTTTCTGAATTCAGTTCCCTGAGAAGAACAGGTGATTATGTCAAAATATACTTATTTTCCTTCTTGTAACTCATGTTTCCTTTATTAGATAGCTTACTCCACCTTCACTGGACTTTGAATCTCCTGTCCTCGAAGTATGCTCTGACTGACATTCTAATCCTTAATGACCTCTATATATCTGGACCGCAGCATCTCTTAAAGCCTCAGACATAGAAGATGGAGATTTGGAAATACCCAATGCCTACACCCTTAGAGAATGCCATCTTTCCCCAAGAAAATCCATTAATTCAGAGTATGTTTTATATTGTTAAATGTCATGCTACAGTTTAAAAGGAACTTTATGCTCAGTTTTTAATCAATACGTAGAATTACTGAGTACTTAACAATTAGTTCGCCTATAATTGTTTTCTGCGAGATTATTTTGAACAGGGTAAAATGGTATCGTTTTTAATACATTGACATACTTTCTTATTAAAAAAAAATCAATCCTATTCGATCTTTCTCTTCCTGTTAAAATGAGTCAGAAGACTCATGGGATTGAGAATGAAGGAAAAAGGTTCAAGATCTTGAAATGATGCTCCGCTATTCTAGTATAATCTGTTATGGAATCTGGCCAAGAATGCCTTACATTTTCCCTCAGCTTGACTACACTTTAAACCAATTTCTTACTAACTAGACCCTGGTCTTCCTTTTCTTACAGCATTTATTTAAGAAAATTTGCAATTTAAAATTCTTCCACTACCACTTTGAGGTATATCTGCTCCCAGCCTTTGGCCAGTTTTTATAACCCAAGGATGGCTTTCTCAAGAATCTGGAAGCCATCCCTTTGAAATATAATCAGGAAGAAAGAGAGTGCCTCTATCCCCCACTCTCCATGGAAGGCTAGGAGCCTAACTTGGAACGAGCCACATTAGCAAACACAGATGGCCAAATTTCACTGATCAACCTCCCTGCTTACATCCTCCAATACTCTTTGAGTAAGTCATCCCAGGCTTAAAGCTGGCCCACCTTCTGTTTCAGTGGAATAGAGTTGCCTTGGTCTTCAACTCACTGTCCTGAGTTTCTTACCTGTTTAACATGCCCAGTGCAATTGTTCTACAGCCCATCTCAAGAACCTTCTGAGTTTAGAAACAGAACGAAAAAGGCACGGTCAAGAACCCACTGACCTAGATGGCCGGAAATAAAAAATAATAGCATGATGGTTGAAAGAAATTGTTTATGACTACATAATTTATATTCAAACACTTGTCATAGGAAACTTTCAGAAAGATTTTAATATGATCTGAACATACTATGAAAAAGATATTCCTTCATTAGCCTGTTTCCCAAGAAAAAAAAACAAGAGTTTTAGTGTGTTGTCTATAAAGAATTTTAGAAGTCATTTTCACAAGATTTAGAAATGCCACAAAGACACCAGAATGTATGCTCGTTAAGACAGGGCCATTGAGGTGCCAATCATTGCTCCCTAGTCATAGTTCCAAGATCAGTATGTAGAAAACATCCAAAAAATAGGTTTTTGAAATGAATTAATTAAGACCAATTTTTAAAAAGGGATGTGGCAGGAGTGAGGGTGGCTAGGAGACAATTTAGAAGAGTAATATGAGGATGATCTGGATGAATTTGAAGGAAGAGCATGTCTTTAATATTCTTAGATTCTGAAACGGTTATTGTGAAGTAAATCACCCATGTCAAAAAAATGCACAAAACTTGAATAAATGGTTTAATAAGTGGTTAAGAGCAGATACTGGTAGCCACCACCAAAATGTACTTATGTATATATTTTCAAAGTTTCCCCTAATACTGAATATATTCTAACTCACTTTCAGGAAAATAAGTGTTTTTGTTTTTTTTTTTTAATTTATTTTATTTATTTATTTTCAGAGGGGAGGACAGAGAGAGAGAGACAGAGAATCACAAGCAGTTTCCACACCGCCTTCACAAAGCCCGATGCAGGGTTCCAACCTATGAACCTTAAAATCATCACCTGAGGGGCACCTGGGTGGCTCAGTTGGTGAAGCGTCTGACTTCAACTCAGGACATGATCTCACGTTTTGTGAGTTCAAGCCCCACATGGGGTTCTGTGCTGACAGATCAGAGCCTGGAGCCTGCTTCAAGGATTCTGTGTCTCCCTCTCTCTCTCTGCCCCTCCCCTGCTCATGCTCTGCCTCTCTCTGTCTCTCAATAATAAATAAATGTTAAAAAAATTTAAATCATCACCTCAGCCAAAATCAAGAGTCTGACGCTTGACTGACTGAGCCACCCAGACACCCCAGAAAATAGGTGATTCTTAAGCATGTAGTAAACTTTAAGTTTATATCAAATGATACATTTTTGGTGCACCAAAAGACAAAATAGAGCAATAGATTGACATCGTAAAAGACCCAAGTCAGTTTAAATGAATACATTTGTGTCAATTAATCTCATGTATTTTTCACTGAAACAACTCTGCAGTGGATTCCTTTTTAAGGGAATAAACCTCATTAGGTAGCATTTTGGCAAAGATTATATATTTTAAACATTTTACTTTAATATTTTGCATAAACAAACATTTCCAATAACTATACATTTATTAGAAATTGTTGACTTAGTTTTGGATAGCTCAAGAAAAGTTTATTATTGGCAGGTAACAGGAAACTTGTAAATATCAAAAGACTGATTTGTGTTGAGTGCACTCACATTATGGAGGAAACATTGTAGTCTGATGACACCTATTGATATAATACTTATTGATCTATTACATATAAAAAAGAGGAGAGAAAGTTAAATATTCAATTAATTAAAATTATTTAAAATAGCCAAAATACTTTATTTAAAGATATTTGCACAAAAGATCATGTACATAGTATAGCTTAAAGAGATCAAGAGATATTGCCAATACTCTTTATGATACTGGCATTTATCCACAATTTTCAAACACACACAAAAAAATAGATAATTTGTACCTGGCAAAGAAACCTCTTCTGTTGCTATGTCAGTAAGATCAGTAAGCTGGAGCAGATTTGTGTGCTTTTTTAAGAGTCCTAGTAATGTTTATGGTGTATGTAAAACCCTTGAGATTCCTTTCCCTCAGACCCCCGTTTATAGGACTGAATAAAAATCTCTGTGGTAGCTGTTGGAAGGTTGTGCTGATCAAAGGTCATTTTTTTTTTCCAGCACACACACACACACACACACACACACACACATACAGATATTTCTGGTCACATTAATACCTTTAAATAAGGCACACATTTCAAATAACTAAAGAAGACTGTCCTATAAGTCCCACAACAACGGTAGGAATGAGATTTACACATTTCCCATGAATGAAATGGAAACTGACGCATATACCGAGAGACTGCAAATGGAGTGAGGGTGCACCTTGTGTAGAGAAACTCCCTAGTAAACCTCAGTGTGGGGACTCCCTTTCTTAGGGGACTAGTTAAGTGGAAAGTCACCTTAGCAACTTGATGCAAGCATTCTGTGCAAGGATTCCCTGTGAACCCTGGGGGTTTTGTGGAAACCACTCTCTGGGGAAGACCAGAAGGTTGATCAGCAGTGTATATCAAAGATGGAAACAACCGAAACTGTTTTCTAACAGCAGTTCTCAAGAAAGAATACTCACTTGTTTCCTATGCTTTCTTAGCCCACATAGAAGGCCTCAGAATCACTGTTAATAGCTCATAATTCCCAAATTCAACAATCATACGGAATGCTCCCTGACTTTAGTTTGATATATTTGGTGAAGTCAGCTTGCGAGTTTCTACAAATATTTATGTGACCGAGGGGACTTCTGAAAGCATATGAAATTATTGTTTATATATTACATAAAGGATCACCTGCACACTGTGCATAGTTTAGGGAAACATACTGTATAAGAGGCACAGTGTTATGTCCTATATATTTCATTTCTGAATGCCTGGAAAGTGTCTCTTGCTGGAAAATCTGTTACAGTGTAATGCATAACTGTGAAGGCAAAGGAGCACTGAGATACATTTATTCCTACACCATTCAAGTGGAACCATCATAAGAAAGCTAGGGGTCCTAACCTTACACGCAGTATAAATGATAAATGTACCGTAATGCTTCCTTCTTGTGTTTTCGGTGTCCATGTCTTTGATATATATATTGGGTGATAGGACACATATCTTAAGATCGCTGACAAGACATTTTGTATGGTAGTTTCAATTCTTTTGACTTATTGAACTCTGATTTTAAATTTGTTCAGCACATCAACATGTTAAGTACAGAGGCCAGAATTAGATTTTGTTACATTTCACTGAGCTGTGTATCATTTCAGAATGGCTTCATGTACACAGGCATGAAAAGAGTTCTGGCTTTAAATCTGTACTCATCAGACCTGAAAACCAAACAATTAAAATTAAATTATTCCCCCAGTGCCTTAAAACTAAGGGGATGATTAAAAATAGCTGGTTGTGAGGCAAGCGAATGTGGGGAAATCTGTTTATGGCACCAAGAGAACCTCAAAGGAATTCTAGCATGCTGTGTGCCTGAAGTGATGTGTTTGAGGGACTCATTTTCAATTTTTTTTTAGTTTAGATGAGCAAACAAAAACGATAATAAAAAGAGGTTAAAGCAATATAGGTACTCAAGTGTATTTGGGGTTGGCACAGAGCTCCAAACACTTGATTTTCCCCCCATTCATCCGGGAATGTATTTGTGGCTTACTGAAGGCACACTCCATAAAAACACTGTGACTGCTGATGATGCCACCAGACGAGCTACACATTCTCTACTATTTGACCCCTATTTACATCGTATAGGTCTTCAGGTGTGTGGATGGGACTTGTGAGACTCCTCTTGACCTGTCGTCTCAGTATCCAAAATGTGCTACCGGCATCCTTGGGGATACCATTCACTGGGAAGAAAGTATCAGAACTTCCAGTGTTATTATTTTTACTCTACAAAATATACAGATAGGCTATGAGATTCTTAGTGTATGTATTACAGAATTATGTTATTTAATGTTAACCGAATTAAACATAACAAATTTTTAATAAGTCTCTAGAAAGTAAACACACATCAAATACAGCAATATACTGCAAACACAACAAGTGCACCATGGAAATAAAAGAATGGAGGTGAATGTAATTCTTCTCCTATGGTCCTGGCCTAAAATTTTATTAGACACACTGTATTAACTAGAAATTATGATCAGTGACTCATATGTGATAAGAACTCAGGTAAAACATCTACAAATACTATTATTTAAAATGTGAAAATATAACTATTTTGACTAACAATGAAACACATTCTGGGAGTACTTTGTACATATTCTATTCATGCAAAGACAGATCTCCAAATTTGCTGACCTCTATCATAACAAGTGGTCGACATTAATATTCTTTCTAATGGATATTTAAAAGAAAGACAGGAAGACAGGAAGGAGGGAAGGAGAAAAGGAAGGAAGGAAAGAAGGAAGGAAAACACATTTATTGTTTCTTCCAGTTAACGATGACATTTTCAACCAAGAGTGAGAAAATAACTACCTTTAGGAAGAAACTAATTTTCTCCTTACACTGGTAATAGGGACAGTGCATTTTAATATGTTTTTACGGAAAAAAAATGTTGCTATAGATAATAAAATGTATCAAATATTATTATGGGTTGAATTGTGTTCTCCAAAAAGATATTGACATCCTAACCTCCTAACCAGTAATTGAATGTGGTCTTATTTGAAAGTAAGATCTTTGAAGATAATCAGGCTAAGGTGAAGTCATTAGTGTGGGTCATGCTCCAATATGACTGGCGTCCATATGAAAATGGGAAATTTGCACACAGAGACAAATACAGAGGAAAGATGATGTGAAGACACAGAGAATACCATCTGCAAGTCAAGTCATGCCTGGGGCCACCGGAAGTAAGAGAGAGAAGTGGGACAGATTCAGTTTCACAGCCCTCAGAAGGAAAAAGCCCTGCTGGCATCCTGATTTCACACTTGTAGCCTGCAGAACTGCGTGACAATAAATTTCTGTTGTTGAAGCCGCTCAGTTTGTGGTACTTCGTTACAGCAGCCCTAGGAAACTCATTTACATCTGAAAATTCATATCTGCATATGTTATAATAAAACTTAGAGGCATAGTTTTCTAAGCTGTTTAATTCTTTTGAAATAAAGAGTTTTGATAGATTTTGAATCATTTGCTAAACATGTAAAAACATAGCACTTTTAGACTATTTTGCAAGAACAATTTACAATGTCAGAAAAATGGAAATTGAGTAGTGGAATTACAGTTAAGTATCTTGCGTGCAATAGAAATACAAGACTCATCTCTGCAAGTACAGACAATAACGCACTTTCTCTGTTCAGACTAACATTCACTGTGAGATACTTTTTCTCCAATTGAAAGAAATATGACCAAAAATTGAAATAATTTCAAATTAGACTCTTTGATTCTCTGAATGACAAGGGGTTAAATTAAGATCAAATACTTATAAATGTTAGCACAATTCTTCCAAAGAACTTTTTAAATGATCTCATTTAATGATTTAAACAATTCTGTGAAGTTGGTAATATTATTCTTGCTCTCTTATAACAGCGGACATTAAGATACGGAGAGTGTAGTACAGAGGAAAGGGTACCCAGGGGGTACCTGGGATTCCTACCCAGGCAGTCTCGTCCTGGGGCTATGCTCTCACTCGTGACACTATTCTATCAGTAGAGTACATTTTTAGTTAGTTAGAGCTGAAAAAATTGTATTTGACTATTGATCAAAATTTTTAAATGATTTTAATTCTCTCTATAGCTCACATTTTTAGTTTTTATTTTGTGTTTTTATAATGTACGTGCTGTCTGAGGGCAGAAGTACATGCAAGTAACCTACATTTAGGAAACAAGACACTAAGCCATCCATGGCTGCCGAATGCAAACCTATCACAGCACTTGTGTTCATAACACCTTTTCCCCCTTCTTTGTTTTTCTTTCCCATTCTCTTACATTTCTATTTTTGTTGTATTCTCCTAATTAATTATCTAAGGGAAACTGTGTGTTTCAATATATTTACTATGATGCCATCAATAAAACTATCTGTAAAAATACATAAAATGCAAATATGCATCCTTGTAGATTGCATGAAAACCGTTTAACGTAGTTACATAAGATGCCATGCTTGAAGGGTTAGTGATAAGCAATATCTTCACAGTGACATATAACGAGAATGTTTATTATTTTCCTTTCTTCACTCTGATCTCCCAAAACCATGAGCAATTTCATATCTACTTTTTCAAATTCTTTCACACAATGTTACTTCTATAGTCCATGTACTTTTATTTTATCCGTGGTTTTATTTATGTGCACATTTTACTATACAAAATGTTGTATCTTTATTTTTTACTTATTTTTATTTATTTTTAAAATTTTTAATGTTTATTTTTTTGAGATGTCGACAGAATGCAAGTGGGGGAGGGGCAGAGAGAGAGGGAGTTACAGAATCTGAAGCAGGCTCCAGGCTCTGACCTGTCAGCACATAGACCAGTGCAGGGCTCCAACCCACAAACCGTGAGATCATGATCTGAGCCGAAGTCTGACACTTAACTGACTGAGCCACCCAGGCGCTCCCGTGTCTTTATTCTAAAGCATTTTATGTTAGGTAGCATTCACATCGGTAAGAATCTATTGCAGAAAACTAATATATATTAAATATGTTAACGAGAGAGAATGTTATTAAAACCTAAATTATTATTTTTGTTATTTTGATAGAGAAGAAAGCCAAAGAATTCCATGGTATTTAGCCAGAAAGTCTCAAGGAAATGATAGACTTATTTTTCTTTCTTTCTTTCTTTCTTTCTTTCTTTCTTTCTTTCTTTCTTTCTTTCTTTCTTTCTTTCTTTCTTTCTTTCTCTTTCTTTCTTTCTTTCTTTCTTTCTTTCTTTCTTTCTTTCTTTCTTTCTTCTTTCTTCTTTCTTTCTTTCTTCCTTGATAAATAAATGTAAGATCTGGAATTACTGTCCTTTATATGTTTGGTAATCCCATGAAGACTTAGGTACACATTACTTATATAGAAAAACAATAGAAATTGTGAATAATTTTATAGTTAGTATTTCTCTTTACGCTTCCTTCTTTGACTTCAATCTTTCTTCCTGCAACGCCATGCTCCCCAGCCCTACAGAACATTTAAAAACTGAAGTTAATGCTTGATTTCAAGACATGAGAGAAGCCATAGCCTTTCTTGGCTTAGAAGGCAAGGAGGAGAGAAAACAATCTTCCTTGAGAATTTTTAGCTATGATAACAGTTTCTACGACCGAAGCTTGATCGGTCGCATAGCAGCTGACAGTGAAATGGGAATATTAACTAGAAAAGAGATGGCAACAAGTCCCATAGCCTCTTTGCACCAGTATTCCCTAGGCATTTAATTTAGTTACTAGACATTTATTTCCTTGTCAGTGAGCAAGCCATGAATATTATGTAACTGCTTTATTTACTGGTAACTAATGCCTTTTATACTATATAGATCATTTAATTTTGTGTTCAAATACTACAAGTTTTAGGATTGGATGTTCTAAAGATTTTTGTCAGAAATTTGGATTAAAATCCATTGGCCAAGTAGAGAATCAGACTGGGGGATATGGAGTCAATTTGAAGTATTAGACGTGAGTCAGAACTGACCAGTTCTAGGGGCACCTGGATGGGTCAGTAGGTTAAGCGTCTCACTTCGGCCCAGGTCATGATCTCACGGTTTGTGAGTTTGATCCTCTCGTTGGCTCTGTGTTGACAGTTCAGAGCCTGGAGGCTGCTTCGGATTCTGGGTCTCCCTCTCTCTCTGCCCCTCCCCTATTTATGCTCTTTCTCTGTCTCTCTCTTTCTCTCTCAAAAGTAAACAAACATTAAAATATTTAAAAAAATGACCAGTTCTATAATTCTTTTAATGTGTTGAGGAAAAGTTTGATAAGGTAGTTGTGACAGTATTTGTATTTTTTTCACAACTAATTTGTGTAGTCCTCACATGATGTCTACTCTTACCACTCTAAGATTTCTCTCCTAGTATTGTCTCATTCTATCTTTGTTTCCTTTTTAATGACAGGCAACACCTTTAAAAATTCTAAATTAGATTATGTGATGATATGCATATAGCCTTGTGTCTGTCTTTCTCAGCTTGAATGCAAGCTCTGAGAAGATATGGATCTTTGTTTTGTCACTGATTTTAGCCAAACGTCTAAAAGACAATCTAGCACTATGAGGCACTCAGTGAATACTTACAATGCATCCCAGCTTGCTTTAATAAGTGTTTAACTTAGATTTTATAGTTTTCTTTTTAGATGAGAGTCTACTGTGCATCAGTCATTGAGTTACGATGTTCACAATATCAATTTATGCAATTAAAATTTAAAAAACATTGGTCATAAAAATATGATGATTATTCACATTTTACAAACGCATAAAGCAAGGTAGAGAGAGTTATGTGCTATTAAATGATTAACAAATACATTGGCTCAGTCAGTTAAGTGTCTGACTTTGGCTCAGGCCATGATCTCACAGTTTGTGGGTTCAAGCGCCACGTCGCGGCTCTGTGGATAGCTCAGATTCTGGAGCCTGCTTCCTATTCTGTGTGTCCCTCTCTCTCTGCCCCTCCCCACTCACGTTCTGTCTTTATCTCTCTGTCTCTCAAAAATAAAGAAAGATTAAAAAACACAAACGTACTGAAAAAAATCCTGATTTGTAGTGTTTGCCAATTTCTGTGGTGCAAACATTCCCACCACAGCTGATTTTAAGCTACAAATGTGACAACTGGTTCCCAAAATTCCAAGTATTTTGTCATGGGTTTATGCACTCTGATACCCTCCAGTGCCAGCACTTGACAGTAAAAAAGATTACATATAAATGATATAGGATTACCTAGCAACAAGTGGTAAGCCTAGGCTATGAAGCTAAGCACACTATCCATGCATGATTGGTTCAGAATCTGGTTCAGATTTTGAGGAGTAGTCTCAAGTCATATCAATGAACAAGATACATATTTGACTATTTTTATGGATAATTTCCTTCAAAATACCCACTTCTCCTTTGTAACCAGTTGTCATCTCTGATTATTGTAGCTATTAAAGAATCTTATTTTAATTATCAAAATTTGTTGCATTGCACTTGTCTATAAATTATAACAATGTTTGATTGGCAAAGTTGTTCAGTTACACATATTATATTCTTTTGAAAAATATTGCTTTACTTAGTACTAATATTTTGAGAGTCAGGGGAGCTATCTACCTTGAAGGATGTATGGGACATATCCATTTCAAATCCCTTAGTACATATTGCAGCAGAATAAAGTGGACATTTGAAAATTTGAATGAAAATATAAATAGCACATAGTCAAACTGAATCTCAGGGGTGAGAAGATGAAGTACATTTGAATCATATTACCAGGTGTTGAGCTTCTACTGTGAATTCAAAAACAAAAACAAAAAAACGGTGAATTAGAAATACTGAGGTCATCGTACATTTTAAGATACAATTCAGAACTTTACCTCA
Source organism: Neofelis nebulosa (assembly GCF_028018385.1). Taxonomy (NCBI): domain Eukaryota; kingdom Metazoa; phylum Chordata; class Mammalia; order Carnivora; family Felidae; genus Neofelis; species Neofelis nebulosa. Next base: position 92,238,745 of record NC_080784.1, on the reverse strand, counting down.
TAAGCACATGCAACTCTGAAATTAAAAATGTATTGAACCTAAAACCCTGCAAGAAAGAAATAGAAATAGTTTGATTTTCCTGACTTATAAAGCTATTGCACGTGTATGGAATAGACCTTTTGTTCTCCTTGATCTTACATGGCATTCCCTTATTTCCACTATAGGCACAATAACCAATCCAGGTATCAAGAATCCAATCATCTCATTTTGGTATGCTATGGTCCCCACAATCCAATGCATTAGTGGTTATACAGAAACAGAGTTCAACTTTAAATTCTTCCTTTTGAATCAGTTTCAGGTGGCTCTATTTCCCAAACTGTTGAAGCGAAGGCATTAATTATACATTGTCAGTATGACAAAGCCAATATCAGCAGTCACTAAGGCATAATTTCTTTAGGAGGCCATGCAACCTGTTCTCTGATCAGGTTTTGTTTCCCACAAGGAGTTATCAGTCTTAAATTACACAGCAAGCAGGCAAGAGAAAGGAAGCAAACAATAACCACTCCCTATGGGGAAAAAACTGAGGCTCTAACTCGGGGTATTATATTAAATTCATATTCTATACTTCTGTGCGTTATTTCCATTCATACACACACGCTTACAAATACACAGTTAAGACATTCAGGATATTTATGAATTTGATGTTATTCCTATTTGCAATTTTACTTTAGATAAGAAAAGTAATGACTTTACTTGTCATTTCACGATCATTAAGGTTTCTTTTTATTTATTTGGAGGAAAAAAGGGGGTAAGGTGATTATTACATAATAAGGATATTTTTTTCTCATTAAACAAACAGTTGTTTAATGAAAATTAATGAAACAACAGATTGAGTTTTGTGTTACTCCAAAATATTTTGTATTTTACTTCATTAATTAATAACTTACTGCAGAAAAGAAAGTAGCTGTGTTAATTTATCAAACTTAGGAAGAAGACATAAAAGCACAGGGTAAATCTGAGAATAACATAGAACATCTAGATGATGTTGAGGATGACGATGACTTTTTAGATACAATTCCAAAGCTGTGGTCCATAAAAAAAAAATAATTAATAAGCTGGACTTCACTAAAATTTAAAGCTTCTGCCCTGTGAAAAACACTGTCAAGAAAATAAGAAAACAGGCTATCAATTGGAAGAAAATATTTGCAAATAAACATATTTGATAAACAACTGTTCTCCAAAATATATAAAGAAGACTTGTAACAACTATATAAAAGAAAATACATATACAAAAACACTCACCAATAAAAAACTGAACCACCTGATGAAAAAATGGACAAAAGACCTGAATAGAAACCTTACCAAGAAGATATACCAGTGGCAAATCAGCATGTGAAAAGATGTCCCACATTACTGAAAGTATAATAACAATGGGATACTATCATATACCTACTAGAGTATATGCTGGTGAGGATGTGAAACAACAATAGTTGTCATAACCATATTATCTAGCAATCATGCTTCTTAGTATTTACATAAATGTGTGGAAAACTGAGGTCCATGAAAAAAAATGCACGTAGGTGATTATAGCGACTTTATTCATAATTGTTAAAACTTGGAAACAACCAAGATGTCCTACAGGAGGTGAATGGATAAATAACTTTGGTTTTATATATATATATATATATGTGTATATATATATATATATATATGTATGTATATGTATATATGTATATATACATATATATGTACATATATGCATATATGTACATATATATGTATATATATACATATATATAGTATATATGTATATATATGTATATATGTATATATATGTATATATGTATATATATGTATACATATACATATATGAGCTCATATATATATATATATATATATATATGAGCTATCAAACCATGAAAGGCATGGAAGAAAGTTCAATGTATATTTAAGTGAAAGAAACGGTTACATGTTTTGTGATTCTAACTATGTTATGTTCTGAAAATGCAAAATTATGAAGATAGTAAAAAGACCAATGGTTGCCAGGGGCTTGGGGAGCAGAGAGGATTTTCAGGATAGTGAAACTACTATAATATTATAATGGTACATACATGTCCTTATACACATGTCCAAAACCATAGAATGTAGAACAATAAGAGTGAGCTGTAAATGTAAACTATCGACATTTTGTGATGATACGTCTATGTAGGTGCATCAGTTGTAACAAAGGATGTTCTTAGGGTGTGCATGTGTGTACGTGTGTGCTGGGAACAAATAGGAGCTCTATGTACCTTATGCTCAATTTTGCTGTGAACCTAAAACCACTCTAAAAAATAAAGTCTGTTTAGAACAAAAAAAGTACACGGTAGAATCTGCTTAATTAGCTACCACAACTCCACATCATGGCCGTCACTACCAAGAAAGTAACTACCTGGAAACACTATCTAACACATCAGCAAAATAAAAACAGAAAAAGCATCTTAACATTTAATATATTTTTTACAAATACAACCTAATTGATATGGACACCCTACCTATAGAAAATATTAGGGCCTGTATGATGGAGGCCCCTATCATAATCTGTTTACTCTGATATACGTAACCTGGTTGAAGACATGGATTTCTGGTGTCTAAGACCAAAGTAGACCCTAAAGCATTACAAGCATGTCCTAAAACAAGCTTAAGTTCATCTGCGATGGAATTAGAGATGCTCATCTTCTGTGGGATATATCATTGCACTGCCTTCACAAACATGGCACTTTCAGTGGTACGGCCTTCGTTGGTGTGACTGCGGGTCAGGGTAGTTGGAGAAGTAATTCCCTGGGAGCCTCGCATTTATCTCATCCCACTCTATGGATAAATGGTTAGAGAAGATATAAAAGTATAAAATGCGAACATAAGGATTCAAGTGGCAGGCCATTTGAAGAGAACATTTCAAGGCTGATTTGTGTGCTAGACCATGAGACTCGATATAAACTTACTTCCACTTGGCACTGTCCAAACCTACAGACTAGGGTAAACAGTAAATCACCATAGCCAGGATGAAATTATAAAATACAGAGGAAAGTGAGTACTCCCCATCTATGAGAACCTCATACCATTGTACCGTTAGGACTTGGGATGTTATACTGCAGTGCAAAGCAAACAAACAATAACTTCCAAAATATCAGTGACTTCAAATAAAAAGATTATTTTTCTCCCATATTTTATCTACGTGCAAAGCTATTGGCAGGAGGGACTTTGATAATCCTACTCAAATGGTAGGTAGACTGAAGGAGGATCTATTATGATCCATGCTCCCACATCTGTCCAGCTGGAAAAGGGAAGGTGTGCAATGGTCTGCTCCCTTGCTCTTTCTGCCCAACAGTGAGCATATCTCTTGTGATCACATTTCATTAGTTAAAGCAAATCAGATGGGCATGAATAGCACCAAAGTAGGTAGACAAATGCATTTCTGTCAAGTACCGACAAATATTTGATAAATAGCTCTAATGACTTTCACAGGGACAATCAATATGAAGTGACTGAAAACTTAGACTGCCTATACTCATAGTTCAAGACCCACATTCAGGCCAACTCCATTGTATCCTAGGCTTCACTGCCCTGACCCTTCATTCCTTCTTACCCTGTCTCTAAAACTCTTCCCCAGATTCCTGTCTGACACTTTGGTTGTATGACTAATTTATTCCTCTACTACCTCAACATATCAACACTGTCATTAAAAGCTTCCTTTCCTTCTTTCTTTCTCCCCTCCCCGGTCATCCTTATCTGAAACCTGATTGTCCTATATGGACTCAACTTTCTTTGAAGGTCACACCAAGGGAACTAAGGGAGATCTAGTAGGATTACAATAGCGGTTCTTGCAGGGGAATAAAGTGGCTAAGAGGGGTTTGCCACTTCCTACATGAAGAGGTATAATTGAATTTTCCTTCCTTTGAATATGGGCCGTCCTTCATAGCTGCTTTGACCAATATAATGTGACAGAAATGACATCTGGAGCTTCCACGCCCACATCTTAAGAAAACTGACAGTTTCCACTTCCCCTTTGGGGAAGGCAGCCATCATACTACAGAGAAGCTTGGCTCAGTCTCCTAAATGATGAGGCACCCTATGAGATGGTGAGGCCGTCTAGAAAGCTCCATAGTCCCAACTCTATCGATGAAACCTTCTTGGACCTTTCTTCATATCTATCCTGCTTGCTGAATTCAACCAATTGGGGGAACTCGGCCCAAAACATGTGGAGCAGAACAGCCTAGAAGAACTCACTTGACTTCACAAAGAATTGGTGACAAGTAATGAATCATTGTTTAAAGTAACTACATTTTGGAGATTTTCTTTATGAAGCAGTGTATAAGTGAAATAGGTGTCTACTCTGGGTAAACAGTTGAATCAACCGGATAGGTGTAGAAGTTTTAGATGATATGAGCATACACCAGATAAATGAACATTTCTAGGACTGGGGTTCCAGCAGCACTATTTTTAAAAGCCCCCAGGATGATTCTAATACCCAGTCAGTGTTCAGAACTAAGGGTTAGTTTTGCTTGTTCTCTGGTTCTGCTTCTAACTTGTTTCTCCTGTAACAGTGAGAAAGTCTTCCTATAGTGTAGCCTCCTGCCATCCGGCTTTACTGCTCTTGTTCTTATCTGAAAGTCTCATTCTTCAGGAACACCCAGTCCCAAGCATTCTGAAAATAACATTTCTGTTTGATGTGGGGTGTAGTTAATGGATCATTGATTCTGTGAATTGCTTTTTGTTTGTTTGCCTCTTTGTTTAACAATCTCTTTTGTGTGTCTGGAGGCATCTCAATGAGAAAGGCCTCAAAATAAAAACATTTAACTCCTCTATAAGGTCACTGACCATACATTTGAATCCTCAGGGATCATCTTTCACTGCCTTTTTGGGAGCTTTTAGGATCTTAAAGTTGCTAGTGTGGGAAGTTGTCATTAAATGATTCAGTGTTCCTACAAGCAGTGACTTTCAGTATTCAAATGTCTTTATGCAGCTGGGAGAGACAGAAATCTTTTCCAGAGTTTAAGTAAAGACATAAATTCATATTCAATTGGCAAATGCATTAAATACCTTCTGTTTAATAAATCTGTAGTAAATATCTACTGTATGTTACATTTGCTCATATTTCAACTTTTTAATCAAAGTACATCTTGTTCAAAGTTTTAGCACATTTCATTGAAGACTAATGGTATTGGGTTGCTGAGAACATTGAGAATGAAAACACATCTTGCCAAGTCTAGTTTAGAGTTGGTCACAAGTGCTTACATTCAAGTACATTGGAAATGGACAAAGAATCATTGGAATCCAAGTTGCACCGGTTACTGCTTATGTGATCTTAATGAATCCACTTAGACTCTCTAAGCTCGGTTCATCATTTAGAGCAATAATAGTATTTACATCTCGAAGCTATTTTGAAGCTTAAAATAAGATAATGTTTCAATTACAGTTCTCAGAAGAAAGTAGGCACTAAGTAAATATTATCAATTTTAATTATGTCTCAGTATCATAATAATGAGCTTTCTAAAATCAACTAAAGAACACCTCCTACACATCATCCCTCTCATCCTCCACTGTGCTGAGAACTAAAAGAGGTAAAAGACATCTGAGAAGGGATTCAAGGATGGCATTCTAGATTGACAGCTCAGCCTTTGAGATAAACAGCAACATATGTACAATACAAAAAATGAGTGGCCATTTGTTGAATGCCTACTGATCACCATGTACTTTGCTAAGGGTCAACCAAAAACTTAATGATACCACTCAGGGGAAGAGATGACTGTCAGGTCTTATCAATTACAGACATGATTGGCTCAGAATGTTATTGGGGTAACCCAAAACTCCCGATGAATGCTTTTGGTTAACAGAGTCATTTTAATTGGTATCACCCCATTTACCCTAGCTTAGTATATGAGAACCCAGCTAAGTTTCTAATGATTTAGGCATAGAACCATGCGTAGAATCCAAGACTCCTGAGTCCCAGTGAGGTGCACTTTCCATTATATCTTGCAGCTGTAGGAAAAAAAGAGGCCAGTAAATGCTACTTGGATTTCATGATTTCAAATATCCAGTAAAGATGAATTCACTTGCGGCACCTGCTTGTTGTTTTATCATTCCATTTCCCATCTCTCTTGTGAATTGGCCTACAGACACAACACCTATTTAAAGTGATTGGATCTTGAAAAAATGTAAATTGATATTTCATACCCCATAGGTTCTCCTGCAATGGTAATATCTGTGGTATATGCACACTGCAAATGAAATCATTTTTTAAGCTAGCATAGGGTCTGTCTAATAAAAGCCCTTATGAAATCCCACTGTGTCTGCTCAGTAGCAGCTTTTCACAGCGAAACATTTAAGCTTTTAAAAAGCAACTGAACAAATGTGATTGATTATCAGTTCACTTGCCAGATTCTACATTGAAATTAGAGAAAGTAAAAGCCCTTTTATGAAAGTGATATAACCACCTGCAATATTAAACCAATAAAATATGTGTTTGGCTGTTTGTGAACTGTCTTGACCCAGATGTATAAAGTAGCCTTCTGGAATGTAGGAGCCTTATATAGTAACTGATCAATCTTTCCTAACTGTGCCAAAGCAGTAAAAAGCATTCCAAATTGACTAAAAGGTCAAAACACTCTGAAAGGATTCCATCATTGAAGCAAATATGAAGTTAGCCACACTAGTGATAAGCAGAACAAATGAAAAAAGGCAACCTATTAGTATGTACTTGGGAGACATTCTAAGAATTATTAACTCATTAAAAACAAGTTCCCACTGCCTGACACACAACAAAACTAGATTTCATTGAGCATTAATTTGTTTTTCTGCTTATCTAAGTGTTAACCAATACCCTGATGAGTTTGAATGAGCTGATACGCTTCTCTGCAAAGAGCTATGTTATCTGTAAATATCCACTTTTGCCTAAAGTCTCCATAGAACCCACTTAAATAGCTACAGATAATATTTGTGTATACTCGTTTGTTTAAGAAATGTAAACACAACCAAATAAATGTGGGATTCTCTAATAATAGTTACCTTGGGATTCAGTTTACAGAGAAGAAAGTCTGACTTTGGGTAGACTTGTTCAATAGATCTGTTCTGTTTGCAGGGACAATTTCAGCAACAGCAAATACAAAGTAGTCCAGAGTAGCTATCAACATCAAACTTACCAGGAGTGCCTGGATGGGTCGGTCGGTTGAGCATCCCACTCTCGATTTTGGCTCATGTCATGGTCTAGCGGTTCCTGGGATCAAGCCCCGTGTTTGCCTCTGTGCTGCCAGTGGGGAGCCTGCTTGGGATTCTTTCTCCCCTTCTCTGCCACTAGCTCACTCTCTCTGTCTCCCTCTCAAAATAAACAAATGGACTTTGAAAAAAATAAAAATAAAAACATCATGGAGCTGTGGGTTACAAAAACCTATATGAATGGGTGACAATTGAAGGGCATGACTTCCTGGAGTAGAAGGATTGTATTTTAATTTTTTTTAACGTTTATTTATTTTTGAGACAGAGAGAGACAGAGCATGAATGGGGGAGGATCAGAGAGAGAGGGAGACACAGAATCTGAAACAGGCTCCAGGCTCTGAGCTGTCAGCACAGAGCCTGACACAGGGCTTGAACTCACGGACGCCGAGATCATGACCTGCGCCAAAGTTGGATGCTTAACCGACTGAGCCACCCAGGTGCCCCAAAAGGATCATATTGTAAAAATGCAACAATTTTGTCCAGGCCACAGTGATTGGATAGGGAGAAAGATGGACAAAGTGAAACCTGGGAAGAAGTAAAATAACTGTTTATTAAAACTCGGGTGTAACTCAGAGAGTTGGTTACAAGGAACAAAGATATTTCTTATGGTATCGGAATCAGGGAACAAGTGTAAATCAGTAGCAAGAATAGCAGACAAAATAAATCAATTAATTTACTTGGTCCCTGCGGCTGGGTTAGGTTTGGACCTTGAAGGTGGTTTATGCAGCCACACTTACGTAGTATAGAGATTGTTGCAGGCAACAAGGTTAGCTTCAAGCATGGAAAAGGTGCATTTACTCCGTGTATGGTAGGATTCTTCATCTTTGTGTGTGTGTGGCAATTTTCTCTTAGAATTGACGCAACTACTCGTCACTCATTGTCTGAACATTCTAAATTAGGACAAGACTTTATTTCATGTAAATAAATTTCATTTTTGAAACAAACAACTTCCACCAATGACACAAATAATAAATTCAAGTAATTTTCATTATGAGTAAACATAAAACAAAAAAAAAGAGAAAAACAGAGATGGGGTGATAGAGGTTAGTATATGTAGGTAAGCCTAATATTCTGGGAATATTCCTGAATTATTGCTTAAGGAAATCCCAAAGCAAAAGTTCGAAAATTCTTTCACCAATGACTACATGATCATAAAATATAGAAGAAGTCACCGGGGTGGCAAATTGGCTTGACGGCAAATTCTGGTGACAATGATAAAATCATTCTCTGCTGTATAATTGCACCATAAATACCCAGGATTCTACCCCAACTTTGTAAGAAGCAAGCTACAGTTTTGTCCTCTACCTCAAACGTTGGTATGATAGAAATGTGGGTACTCCATTACGTACTGTGAACACAAATAGGGCCCAAATTAATTTAATAAATTAAAATCAAAGTTGTCTTTCTTCAAGAATTCTTTATCCACATACGGAATAAATATGGGAGAATACGTGCAAAACACTGTTTCCTCTGGTTGGCATATTATGAGTCAGAGGCTCTGCATTTTTCTTCAAGTGTTATGTATTTTCAGAATGGATACTTCTGGTGTGTCCTTTCCCTAGTCAGCTGAGATTTGTGTTGGAGGCAGTGTTGCCCTATACATGAGCACCCCCTGCTGACGCATTCTAGAGACCCATTCCTATTATTGTAAGAACCATGGATGTGAACTATCCTCTACTACATCTTAGATCTATGCTTGGATATGTGACGTGCGCTGACATTGTGCACAGTATACAGATGGCAACATTTCAAGAGCTCAGCTCAAGGCAGCGCTGATATTTGTCTCATCTTTTGAGACGGCAAACAAAATGACAAAAGCTAAATATTTCCCTGTGTTTAACATTTTTTTTAAAAAGTAGATTAATTTGGGGCACCTGGGTGGCTCAGTCAGTTAATCCTCCAACTTCAGCTCAGGTCATGATCTCATGTTTCGTGAGTTCGAGCCCCGGGTCGGCTCTGCGCTGACTTCTGGGAGCCTAGAATCTGCTTCAGATTCTGTTCCGCCTTCCTCTCTGCCCCTCCCCTGCTCAGGCTCTGTCTCTCTTTCAAGAATAAAGAAACATTAAATTTTTTAAAGTAGATTAATTTGTAACTATTTTTTTATTGCTACTGCGACAATTTAGCACAAATTTAGTGGATTAAAAGACTACAAATTTATTATCTTAAAATTCTGTAGGTCAGAAGGCTGACATAGTCCTCACTGGGCTACAGTCAAGGTGTTGACAAGGCTGCACTCCTTTCTCTGGGTTCTAGGGGACAGTCTGATACTTTGCTATTTCCACGTCCATAGCTGCCCACATTCTTTGGCTCCTAGCCCCCTTCTTCCTTCTTTAAAAACAACAAAGTTGTATCTCTCTGTATCTTTCTTCCATAGTCATATCTCCTTCTGACTTTCTCCTCCAGTTTCGTCTACCATTTTTAAGGACTTTTTTGTTTATATTATATCTACCCAAATAATCCAGGAGAGTCTTCTTGTTTTAAGATCAGTTAACTAGGTGTCCTGAATCTCCCTTTATCATGTACCCTAACATAATCACAAATTCTGGGGATTAGAATGTAGATGGATTTTTGGGAGGTTTGGAGACTGTCACAGCAACCGACAAGTTCTTCCTTTTTTTTTCTATTCTTTTTCTTTCACTAATTTTTTCTTCAGTAGAAAAATAGCATTTGCTGAGAAATTTGGAAAGATACCTATCTTCATATTAATGTCTGAAAAAATGTTGCCAATTTTTTTACTATTTACTCAAAGAATGACAGCCACATTTATTAATATATGTATTTTCTTCTCTTTGGAATGTGCACTAGTAATGAAAATGTGATGGAGGAGAGTTAGTAAAGCCTTAAAGGAAAGAAAAGTGGGATTAGAAACCCTATTTTAGTACTACTGAAATGTTCAGGATTTCTAAGATAAAAATACAGTTTGGGAATTTTATTTCATAAGTAACATGAACCAAACACACTGTAAATAACTACATAAGAATAAAATAATAATTTTTATTGCTTTTTGAAATGTTGTGGTTGGGGTAATATGGAAGCCTGGGAAAAAATAAACATGCATTAATCAGATAATTTATTTTGAATTTTTGTTTTACAGTTTATCAGGGTGCTATCTTAGGCAAGCTCTTTTTTTAATTTCAAATTTTTATTTAAATTCTGGTTAGTTAACATATATGGCAAAATTGGTTTCAGGTTTGGAATTTAGTGAATCATCACTTATGTATAACACCCAGTGCTCATCACAAGTGCCCTCCTTAATACCCAATCACCCATTTAGCCCATCCCCTGCCTGTCTCTCTCTATCAACCCTCAGTTTGACCCCTATACTTAAGAGTCTCTTATGGTTTGCTACCCCCTCTCTCACTCTCTTTTTTTCCCCTTCCTCTATTTTCATCTGTCTCTTAATTTCATATGGGAATGAAATCATATGGTATTTGTCTTTTTCTGACTTATTTCATTTAGCATAATACACTCTAGCTCCATCCACATCATGGCAAATAGCGATATTTTATTCTTTTTGATGGTATTTGTATCATATACATCGTATATTTATATACAATACACCTCTTCTTTACCCATTCATCAACCAATAAGCAAGCTCTTAATCTCTCTTGGCACTCAGATATTACATTTGTAAAATAGTGACAATAATAGTAATGCCTATTTCAAAGGATTGGTGTGAGAGTTAAATAAAAGAATCCATCAGAAGTAATTACCCTTCTGTGGAGCACCTAGTTAAAAAAAAAAATTGTGATCAAAAAGATTACCATCTTTAACCTTAAAAGAACTCTAGATAGGAGAAAACAAAAGCAGTTCTCATCTTTAACGATGGGTTAGTCTACTGAAGTTTGCAGCACAGAGGGCATGAATATTTTAAAATATATTTAATCTAAGAAAGATCATGGAGTTTTAAGTTTTTGAACATTAATTGTGTTGGTAGACACCTACCAACCAATTTCATTGAGCTTCCATGGTTGTTAGCCTTTTTTCTTTCCTAAAGCATTAAAGTGAAAAATAAATAAATAAATGTTTTCTGGATCAAAGCCAATTAATTGTACCTTGCTATGCACAGTTAAGGACAGAGTTGTTTTAGCTGAGTGGTCACACTCAGAAAAATTAATGTGGATTCTTTCTATTCTCAAAGAGGCATATCTTAAATTCAAATCCTTTTAGGAAACAGGAACACTACTACAAGATAGTGACTGATTCATTTTCCTAAATGCTATTCCCTTGTTCTTATTTATTTGATTGAAGGACCACATGAGGTAACATATTCTGACATCTTTAAGAATATTTAATTGAGTTCCTCTAAAAGACATAGTAAAATAAAAAAAATAAGCAAATAATAAGGAATACACTGACTCATTTCTAAAGCATCATTCTAATACAGTGAGAATACATTAAATAAACAATTAAATACAATTTTGAGTAAATAAAACCATCTGTGGTAAGCTTACTGAGAAAAGATGGTTGGAAGAATCTCTTAGAAAATGGGGATCAGGAGACTTTTCCAGGAACTTTCCCCTGGGAACATGTCTCTGAGAATGAGTGATTACTATGAGGCAGGTACAAGTTCAGAAGGCAGGACAGCAAGTGTGAGGACAGAAGAGAGTGGAAAATCACGTTGTGCTCAAGGGAAGAAGAGTAAGAACTTTGGTGTGGACTGAATAAATATGGTGAGTAGCAGTGAGTATGAATGAGGCAAAATTTTTAGCAAATTGGATGTTAAAGACTTTGGTTTTCAGTTCAGCAGGTAAGGAGCTGAGAAGTGGTCACTCTGCCCTAAGAACAAGTAAAAAGCTGAAAAAAATGAAAAATCAACAATTCTTTTGCGATCTGCCAGAAAAGTGATGTCACAGGATAAACCTCCATGAAGATTGGAGAGACAGACAGGCAAATATGGAGAACCCAACTTAGCGGCACAGAAACCCACCTCCACTGGAACCAGTACCAAGGTTAGGAAAACCTGAGCTACAGTTCATGAATTGTTGGAGGCTCAATTTGGACTAACCTGAGAAATAAAATCTCCAGGGACTCAATCACAATGAGGTCCCCACACTTTTATGAGTTTTACTTTCAGGAGTTCTAACAATTTCTCATAGTGAACACCAGAAGAAAAAAAAAAAAGTCTCTTTTATCCTCTAGCAGAGGGAGAGAAAAATAACCATTTTGGAATTCACCAGAACATGGTGTTCTTAACAAGGTCTGGCTCTCAAGAGAAACTATTTTAACAGAGCTTAACATATGCGGGTTGTGTTAGAGACTAACTGACCTGGAAGAAGGAAAGTACCCAATTCCAGCTCATTCTAACCTTCCTCAATGGGGGAAGAGAAATACCCAACTCTAATCTTGTCTGGCCACCCTTTACCACATAAGGGGGTGGGGGGTGAGGAAACTACTGAGAAGCACTTGTGAAGTTCACAACTGAGGGGCAGAGTCTCACTAAAAAACTGAAACCTAATCATAGGGCTACAGTACTCTTCTCCTCCCTCCATACCTCACACTATGTTGCTAATGGCCTATTGACAATAGTTCCTGTCACTGAGTACATCATGTCCACCTTTCAAGAGAAAATGATAAAGCATACTGAAAGGTAAAAAACATGTTTTGAACAGACAGAGTTAACATCAGAATGAGATCTAGATCCAGCAGAGATGTTGAAATGATCAGACCATGAAGTTATAACAGCTATGATCAATATGTTAACAGCTTATATTAGGGTTCTCCAGAGAGCAAAACTAATTCTCTACCTATATCTATATATCTATATATCTATATATCTATATATCTATATATCTATATATCTATATCTATATCTATATCTATATCTATATCTATATCTATCTATATCTATATCTATATCTATATCTATATCTATATCTATATCTATATCTATATCTATACCTATATATCTATATCTATATCTATCTATCTATAGATATATCTATATCTATCTATATCTATATATCTATAGATATATCTATATCTATCTATATCCATATCTATACATCTATATCTATATCGAGAGAGAGAGATTCATTGTAAGAAGTAACTTCTACAGGGGCGCCTGGGTGGCTTGGTCGGTTGAATGTCTGACTTCGGCTCAGGTCATGATCTCACAGTCTGTGGGTTCAGGCCCCGCGTCGGGCTCTGTGCTGACAGCTCAGAGCCTGGAGCATGTTTCAGATTCTGTGTCTCCCTCTCTCTCTGCCCCTCCCCTGTTCATGCTCTGTCTCTCTCTGTCTCAAAAATAAGTAAACGTTAAAAAAAAATTTAAAAAAAAAAAAAAAAAAAAAGAAGTAACTTCTACAATTATGGAGGCCCTTTAAGAATCAAGATTTGTCATCAGCAAGCTAGAACTGGACAATCAAAAAAGCCAGCAGTGTAATTCAGTCCAAGTCTAATGGCTTGAGAACCATAGGGGTAATGGTGTAAGTCCCAGTTTAAGTCCAAAGGTCTGAAAGTAAAGAGGAGAATAGTGTCAGTCTTGGTCTGAATCCAAAGGCCCAAGAACCAACTCAGACATCAAATAAATTCTTCATTTCTCCACCTTTGCTTTTTATTCAGCCCTCAACTGATTAGATAATACCCACCAGAATTGGTGAAGTTGATCTTTTGTCAATTTACCAATTTGAAAGCTACTACTCTCTTTTCAATATGCCCTTCTAGACACACCAGAAATAATGTTTTACCAGATAACTGGATATTTTTTAGCCTGGTCAACTTGAAAATTAAACATTACAGAGGTCTAATGGAAGAAGTAGACACCATGAAAGAATATATGGAATAAATTCCATATAGAGATAGAAATTTTAAGAAAGAATCCAAAAGAAATACTACCAATAAGAAAACAATATGATGGAAATGAAGAATGTCTTTGATGAGCTAATTAATAGACCAGATATGACTGAGGAAAGAATCTCTGAGCTTGGGAATATGTCAGTATAAATATCCAAAACTGGAAAACAAACAGAAAAAGTCTGGAAAAAAAATAGAACAGAATATCCAAGGACTGTGGGACAACTACAAAAGATGTATCGTATGCATAATAGTAATTCCAGAATGAGATGAAAAATAGAAGGGAACAGAAGAAATATTTGAAAAAATAATGAGAGTTTCCCCAAATCAATGTCAGATGCCAAACCACAGATACAGGAAGCTCAAGGAACAGAAAAGGATGAATGCAAACAATAACAACAACAACAATGACAACAACAACACATAGGCATACCATATTCATGATGCAGATATTAAATATATCTATCTATATCTATATCTATATCTATATATCTATGTCTATACTTATGTCTATATCTATATCTATATCTATATCTATATCTATATCTATATATCTATGTCTATATCTATATCTATGTCTATATCTATATCTATATCTACATCTATATCTATATCTAATCTATATCATGTATCTATATATATCTGGAAGGAAGCCGGAGGAAAACTTGCATTCCCTATAGAGGAAGAAATGTAAGAATTACATCTGACTTCTCCTCAGAAACCATGTAAGCCAATAGAAAGCAGATTGAAATGTTTAAAGCACTTAGAGAAAATATCATCCAACTAGAAATCTGTATCCTGCAAAATTATTTTTTCAAAAATGAAGGAGAAATAAAAACATTCTCAATAAACAAAAATTGAGAGCATTTTTGCTAGTAGATTTATCTTGCAAGAAATGTTAAAAGAAGACATTCAGAGAGAAGGAAAATGATGTAGGTCAAAAACTCAGATCTACATAAAGAAAGGAAGAATGATACAAAAATTTTCATTATTTTTATATATGAATGATGTAACAGATATACTGTTCAAAATAACAATAGCAAGAATACATTCAAAGAAGACATACAGATAGCAAAAAGCATATGCAAACATGGTCAACATCCTGTGTCATTAGGGAATTGCAAATTAAAACAACAGTGAAATAATCACTACACCCCTATTAGAATGGTCAAAATAGTACAGTCACTTTGGAAGATAGTTGGGGAGTTTGCCAAGGTATATGTTTAATATTTATATTGGGCAATCAGAAATTCTTATTATCTTTTTGTATGCAAAGAGCGCCTCCAAATCGATTGCAAAGAAAGAACATGTAATTTTGAACACCAATTGTTTGCTAGGCACCTACCACCCAATCTCATAAGCCTTCCTGATTGTTTGCTTTTTTTACATTATGATATTGTGGTATTACAGTGCAAACATTCTTTCAACAGGAAGAAAAGATCAGTGCCTTACTACACACATGACTTACCTATTTTTTAGACCCATTAATGTTGGCCAGAAAACAATGTAATCTAAGGCCATTATTTGTATTAGTAGACTAGTTGACAAGGGAGTATTGTCAAAATAACTGAAGTCTTTATGTAATGGAGAAATGAAGAAAATATATTTTTCTTTTTTTCCTTAATTCTGTTACTTTTATTGCTAACAGTAGCATTTTCTCTTTGTCACTCTTGCTAGTTTCTACTCCCTGGCTAAGAGAGATTTGACTAAATAGTAACTTTACAATTTTTCAGCTGTATTGAATCTTAGCTTTCAACGGGAAGAATAATCTAACATTAATTGTATGAACTTTCCTCTTTGCCAAAGCTCCAAATAGAAAATATGTTCATTCACTTAATCCTTAAACATCTTAAGCACCAAGTATAATTATGGCACATTTTGACTCCCACAGGAACTCCAAGACTTATATGGCATATACAAGATAGGCTTTTTATATCAGTGGCACTGGGTAATTAGAGCAAATACTTAACCAATGAGAGCAAAATCTGGCTGGTATGCTGCCTAGTTCTTCCCATAAGGAGTTTCCAGTACAGTAGAGAAAGACATAAATGACTACAATACAAAGGGAAACCTTGAAATGTCCAAATGACGGCATATGTGAAAATAAGCGGGCAACCGAAGGCAGTTAGGAAGTTTTCAGAGTAAAAAGCAGCATTTGAGCTGAAAGTTAGAAAGGGGAAAAGAAAAGAAAAGAAAACATTTGAAGAAAACACAACCCAAATGTTAAAGATTTGTGCTACTTTAATACTAAGGACATCAAAACAAAACAAAACAAAACAAAACAACAACAACAACAAACTTCTGTTGATAGCCTGAACATTGTTGATCATTGGAGTACATTTTTAAAAACAAAAAACAAACCAAGACACTTAAAAAAAAACAGTGAATAAATATATTAGCCTGTTGCAAATATGCATGAAGAACCAGAGTATTCTTCACCATTTTGTGCTTAATGATTGAAACTATTAGATTTGAAAACCTATAGTTTCAAGGAAAGAAGGTCATTTATACGTATTCCCATAATAAATATATAGGCCAGGATTAGCTTGTGCTGCCATATGAACACAATGCAGTTTTCTATTTCACTAACTAAAAATCTGCTGGGACCCTGATGGGTCAGCTCCGAGATCCAGTTGACTTCTATTATGTTGTCCCATCATTTCAACAAGTGAGTTACAGGGAAGTGGAAATGAGGCTTTTAATGGCCCTGATTCGGGGGAAGCACACTACACTTTACTCACAATCCTTTTGTCAGGATAGTAAGAAGTAGTAACATGACTGACCATGATTTCCATGATCTGGAATTGTATGCCAGGAAGAGAGTGTCACCAGAGAGTGGTGGTTACTAGTAACGTTGACCTAGTTGAACGATGAACTAGTAACGTTCATCACCTCTGCTTTGGCAAGTATACATGGAGTGTAAGCATACCTGTATTCTAATATGTGGAAGATTTGAGGGTTCGTGACTTAAACCATTGACAGAAACCAGCCTCCCGTAAAGTTATCTACATCAGATTCTAAAGGTGCATACTTCAGTGAAAGAATCACCAAAGTTTAACTATCTGAAACATACTAAGTTTGCATGACATGATGCATTTTATATTGCCTTACTTAATTTCTACTTAAGACAACATGCCAGATAAAAGTGATGATTAAAAGATTAAGTTAAACTTGACAAATACTAAAAATTATCCTTGAAGTTTTCCTTCTGATCTTTTTTATGTGACTTTCTTTTTTTATGTAATGAAAGCACTTCTTAAGGAGATCCTTCTTATAATATGAAAATTAAGTCAAGCCAGAGCTGGATACTTTGTTTAAAATCAAGGTGTTTGGTAAAAATATAACAGCCTATTTTTTTTCAGTAGTTATTCCTGGGTATTCATATACATGGAGGAATCATTGGAAATCTTTTAGAAACTAGCATATTTCAAATAACTGGCATACTATTTTATTGCAGAGTTTATTGTAAGTTCTTTGGACATTTGAAAACTTCCTAAGAGGGACGCCTGGGCGGCTCAGTTGGTAAAGCATCCAACTTTGGCTCAGGTTATAAGTTCATGTTTTGTGGGTTTGAACCCTGTGTCAGACTCTGTGCTGACAGCTCGGAGCCTGGAGCCTGCTTCAGACTCTGTGTCTCCCTCTCCCTCTGTCCCTCCCCTGCTTATGCTCGGTCTCTTCCTCTCTCAAAAATAAACATTTAAAAAAAATAAAAATAAATTAAAATAAATAAAATAAATAAACTTCCTAATAAACTTTTTTTTTTTTACAAGTGCTAAATAATATGTTTTTCTGAATGCATCATCTACCAATGCATTTCTTTTCAATACAGCATTTCAGAATCAGGTAGCTTGTTTAATATAGCATACTTTTTTTTTTTTTCAGACTAAGGGTAGAAAAGAAGACCTGCTAAGAGATACAACCTTTCCTTATGTTAAGAGGAGAAACAAGCCTGTGAAGCTAAAATGGTACCTAAGAAAAGATATTATTTATAGAAGCTAGAGTATGAAAGGAAATGGCAGGAGATGTCAAAATTGATTGAAACACTCAACCTTGACAGGTCTGAAATTTGCAGGTTGAATAGCTGCCACAATTTGTGAATGATCCTCTATATTCTTAAACTGCTTGGTTTAGCTAGCATTGTGATAGAAATGGATGAGAGAAGCCAAGAAACTATAAGCCACAGACGAGTTCCATTTTATTCCTAAGACTTATCCTAATATATGTTATTCTGCAATAAAAAAAAGCTAGAGAAGTATATATTGATGCTGATCAGAATTTTCACCTTTAGAAATTGTTCCTTATGTTACACATGAAGAATTTCAAAATGTAAATACTTCCAAAGAACATTTTTTCTACTGAGGTACTGTTTTATAATGTAAGTAATCTGTACATGGATATATATTCTTTTATTACATATATTTACTTACCTGCTATGAAGGCACTTGGATAGTGTGTGTGTGTGTGTGTGTGTGTGTGTGTGTGTATGTCACAGTTAAACATTGACTCAATGTATGGTAATGAAGAAGTTGTGCTTTGTTTATTAAATAAGATTGGCTAAATTGCAGAATGCTCTAAATAACCAGTCAAGAAAATAATAAGCAAATATTGCCAAATGAAGATGCAGACAACAGTAAGACTCTCCTGCCTAATAAAGAGTAACAAGGGTTAATTAAAGCCAGCCATTGGGGATGCTTGCAAGAGTCCGAACACAACCAGATCAGAAATAAAATTACTTGATTTCAGTTAAATCAAAATAAGATAAATAGTAAATTAGGGAGACTCTTCCACTGATGTAGAGAGACCCTTGTCAGTCTAGCAAATCCAAATCCCCATTCTCGCCCAACATTTATATTCCTTACACACACACGCAAGCGTAGACAGTCTGTCAAGTACAGAAAATCTAACTATAGTTATTTTAGTTAAAATACTGTTGTAGAATATACAATTATATTGATATAATACTTATTTAAATTCGCTTAGTATTTTCTGATTATATAATGCCAAAAAGTACACATTTCAAGACATTGAACATCTTAACTGTGTTCTCTCTTCATTGTAAATATTAAGACCACAATGGCGACTTTGTAAAAACCACACATTTTATTGAAGTAAGTTGAAAAATTACAAGTCCCTTAACAGTACTTCCAAAAGAAACAGTGACTCTAAAGAAAACACACAAAATATTTAACATTCAACTGTAAAAGGAAACAAACAATAACATTCTCCCTTTTTCTTCCCAGTTATTTTCCAGACTGGGGACAAAGTGGGATAATGACCTTAAAAAAAATCATGAAAATACAGAAAATCCAGAAATACACTTTCTTATAACATTGAGGGAGAAAAAAAATGGGTTCCAATACACACATTTAATTGATAAAAATACATTTTAGTAGATGGCCCGATGTCACTGAAGCATCAAGTTTAATAATTCTGAGAAATAAGTTCTGATTCTCCTACAAACCACCATCACCACTGTCACGACCACCACTACCACCGAAAATGTGCCCTGGTCTAATCACTATCCAAGAACTGAATTCACCTGTTCCACATACACAGGAAACAGGGGCAGTGGAAAGCCTGACAAGTTGATACATAGAAATACTTTAGTATTTTCCTTTAGGGAAAACATACTTGTTTTATTTATTTATATGGGTATGCATCCTTGCTTTGGTGTCTATCGTTCCATCTTTATGTATCACAGTATGCAACCTCAATCACTCCCAAATCACCAATCCCTATTTGGGTAGCCTTCCTTGATTGTGATTTTGTCATTCTATTCTGTCTCTGACCATAATTCAATGTCACCACTCCCTTTTCACAGAGCAACACAAGGCCTATAGAACACAATAATTGCAACTTTAGAGCCAGTTACAACACTTGGCAAATACCCAACTCTCCAAGGTCTTTTGAATAAATGGAAAAAGTAATGTATGAATGTCGTACCTCCAGCTGTGTAGTGTTTGATAAAAGTAATGTATGACTGAAATAAACTCTCTATATACAAATTACATTGAACTACTTCAATGTAGTCTAAGAAATATCCAAATTACTGGTATATCTGTCAAAGAAGTTAAAAAAATCACGAGAAGAAGTTATGTTAAACTAAATATGCAAAATAGATCTAGAAATATCTTTGTGACAAATCTTAGGGTTTTTTTGTTGTTTTACATAAGAGTTAAGATGCAGTTTATTTTTTATTTTAATTTTTTTTTTTACTTTTACTTATTTTTGAGAGACAGAGAGAGACAGAGTACAAGTGGGGGAGGGGCAGAAAGAGAAGGAGACACAGACTCCGAAGCAGGCTCCAGGCTTTGGGCTGTCCTCACAGAGCCTGACGCGGGGCTGGAACTCACAAACCATGAGATCATGACCTGAGCCGAAGTCGGATGCTTAACCAAGTGAGCCACCCAGGCGCCCCTATTTTTAAAATTTTTTTAATGTTTATTCTTGAAGGAAAGAGAGACAGAGTGTGAGCGGGGGAGGGCCGAGAGAGAGGGCGACACAGAATCTGAAGCTTACTGCAGGCTCTGAGGTGTCAGAACAGAGCCTGATGTGGGGCTCAAACTTAAGAACCCACGAGATCATGACCTGAAGTGATGTCAGTCACTTAACCCACTGAGCCACCCATGCACCAAAGGATGTGGTTTATTTTTCAAAAAAAACAAAATGACCTTCATATGGAAGAATAATGGGACAGTAGAAAGAGCATATTATTTGCAACCAGTTGACCTGATTTTAAATCTCAGATTTGTATTTTGTTGCTGTGTGACCATGGGGAAGTTATTTACACTCTCCAGCTCAATTACCTTGTAGGGAAAACTGGTATCTAATTAATAATATTTTAAACGAGAAAATGTCTGAACACAGTGCTCACATTTGCAAGGCACTAGCAATAAATGGTCTCTTTATTAAGTTGTCACTCTGTGCTTTCCTTCAAAAGACAATGCATTTCTTTATTTAATTTCATAAGTCAAATGTGAGATAAAATAAAAATTCGACAGAGGACCTAGTGTGCTTTATTGAGAAAATGTTGTAAAACTCAAGCTTCAGTTTCATGTAAATTAAGGACAAAAATATGCAGCTTACCTACCTCATGAGATGCCATGAGGATCAAGTTAGGGAAGAGATGTGTGTGCTTTGTAACTTATATTAGTATGAAATACAAATTAGGCTGCAACTGAAAATGTGATTCAATATCAAACTAAATAAGGGTGAAAGGGAAGTGGAAGAAGAAGATTTCACTGGGTGATCTTTCTGTGAAAATTTGTTATATTCCTCATTTATGGAACTAATGTTTATTTGAAATAACAAGTACATTTCTAAACCTATGAAAATCACGTACAGTATTTATTCCGACAATAATAAATTGAACATTCAGATTATTCAGTAATTAGAGGAGTGGATACAAATATTGTAAAAATCGGAGGCATAATGGTTTAGAAGAACTCTACATTGGCAGAGGACAAATTTTGAGCATGCCAATATAAAGACAAAGATTTGAGATAACAGATCGAGGAATAAGTTGGAGTGAGTTACAGAAACCAGAAAACTTCAAAATGCCTATAGTTCTAATCCCACAACAGGTGGTTGACTTATAAGTCTGTGGCAGAAGATTTGCCTCAAACAGAGGCATTCTCAAAAATCAGTGCCACTGTGGGTTAGAGCGTGGAGGCATAATGCTTTAGTCAATGCTCTTTAGTCATGCTCTTGAGTCAAGAGTGAGTTGGTGAGCAATGTCTTCCTGTAGAGCAACGTCTTCATTAATGAGAGAAACTGAAAAAGCAGAATCTAGCTTTGAGGAAGAAGGGTTGGCAGAAGGAAGTATCTTATAAATGAACTGCAGAGAAACTGAGGACCGATATGGATATAGGTAGATTTTCACAGGAAAGGGGTGCTGGGTTTCAGGTGCATGGAGATTTTCATGTAAATAAGAAAAGTAATCACTCAGTAGATAGAACGTATATGTCACTTTTTATTAAAAACTTCTAAAGTATGGAACGACCAGGATACTCTCCTTAAAATCATTTTAATCACAGATTATGGCTTCTCTAACGAGCTCCCATAGAGATTGTTCATCTTTTCATCATCTTGTTTTGTTGTGGTTATTCTTCTTTCATGGTGAAATTGTATTATGGCAAATTATTCAGAAGATAGCAACTTTATTACATATGCATTAAGGAAATTAGCCATATACCTGAAATGAAGTTTGCCATGGAGATAGAAGCTCTCTTAATCTCTAAACATATAAAATCTCTCATGTATTAATTCTTTCACCAGTTACTAAGTTATTACTTATTGATTCACTTTATTAAAGACACTGAAACTTTAAAATTACTCAAGACTTTAAGACGATTAAAATCCCAATTTATTAGTAATGATAGAAAGAATGAGGAAGGATTTTGTCACTTTCTCCAAAAATATTAATTTTGTGACATCATTGTTTTATTTCCCCTGAATAAGCTTCCAATCTCTTGAAGAATTCTAAATCATAAAGTTTTCACTCAACTTTTTAATGTCGATATTTTTATACGATGTTACAAAACCGTATAAAAATTACTAAATTAGTAAATTACTAAATTACTAAAAATTACTTACATTCACACAAGCACTGGGATACCTACAGAGTTTTTGTGTGTGAAGGTGATTTTTAAAACATTAATGACTTTAAAAATATACATGCTTACATAAATAGGTACTCATCTAAGAAAGTCATAAGTCCTTTTAACCAAAATGAAAACCACAATTGATAGGTTGTGGCTTAAGGGAATTATTTGTATTACTGTTGTCTTAGTAGGGATACATCAAAATGATAACAGGCAAAAAAATGCTCATCTGTACATAAAGTAATAAATGATGCTAATAATCTTAATTGTTAGTTAAAAATGCCAAATTTCTCCATAGACTAGTAAAGCTATATTGCAAATTACTGGCATGCTGAATATATTATTTATTATATTACATATACTGAGTATATATTATATATTCTGAATATACCATTTATTATATTATAATACATACATACGTACCATAAATGTAATCCTTGAAAAGATACATTTGAGGTATTTTAAATCATATTAACCCAAAGGACTAAAATTAATAATCTACTACATTATGTGTTAACCTCAAAAATTGAATTCAAAAAGAAACCATGTTGTTGACTTTCATCTTAATGCTTTCTATATCTAGAAAATTCTATAGAATTCTATGGAAAATTGAATTTTCTAAACTATATTCCTAAGTTTTACAATCATTCATTGTTTGAGGAATCTGATTCCACATTCTGAGGTCAGACTGCTGACAGCTCTAAATCTGACTCTCGCTCTTCCTTTTGTGCCCTGATCTGATCAAATGAGAAGTCCTCGGTGGTCCCCCATTGGTGCAAGTTGGGGATTCAAATAATGCAAGCCCCTTCCTAAATGAATCCCCATCCTGGCCCCACTATCTAAACCACAATAAAAATCCAGGCCACTGTCCTTTCCCTGTCCTCTCAAACCATTTTGAATTTGACTTGCCCTGCTCTGTCAGAGACCTCAGTTACGTTTATCACATTAATTTGTTTTTAGGGCATCAATTGTGATAGAAACTGGGGAATAGAAAGGTGGTTAAGAATGATCTTAATTCTCAAGGCTTAACAGTCTGTTGAGGTCAGTGGTAGGTAAACATATAATTAAAATAAGATAAAAAGTCTATAGTAAGGAGAAGCATAAAGGAAACTCTTAAGTGTGAGAAAAATTTAGAAATAATTAAATAAACCTTCAATGTTAGAGAAGACTTCTTGTATGAATGACTTAAATTTTAAAGGATAAATATGAGTCAGCCACATGAAGAATTATTATAGCATTATTGCAGGAAAATAGAAAAATATACAAAAAGAATATGGTGGCTTTATTTGGAGAGGCAAATTCTAGATTTTGTTAGTTACAAGTAAATTATTATCGCTAGTAAATGAGGCCATTTAATACAGACCAGAGTGAATATCTTGTAAACTCATTTTTTAACTTTAGATTTTGTGGCTATTATTGTTTTTAATATTATTCCATAAACTACATAATTAAGACTCCATCGTACTCTATAGGTTGTCTGTTAGCATCCAAAATTTTCTTAATAATTATGTTGCCTAGATTTCAGAAGAAATATACAACTAGCTCATTTTTGTTGTCAACATGTTACAACTAAAAGAAATAATAATTATTGGGCAGCCAGTAGGCCAATTCAGATATGATTTATGTTGTACACATTGAAATATCTTTTATAGTTATTTGTAACTGCTGTCTTAATCTGTTGAATAGATCCAGCTTTACCTTCATTATTCCTTAGTCAAAATACACAAAACTATTAAGGTATAATTGAAGTATAAACTTAACTTGCCTATCCCTATTGAGTTCCCTCTTCTAGTTATATTCCTCTTTGCAGCTAATCATAGCCATATCACGTGCTATGGTCAATGATACGCAAGCAGAAGTGATACATGCCTTTTTCACTATGAGCCTTTTTCGGGTAAGCAGTCCTAACAGGTTATAGATTCCAGATGGTATAACTAATGGATGGTTTAGCCTCCTTTACTCTAACTGCTGAATTGCTGTAATACGGATGAGTGACCAGAAGATCCAGAAGGCTTACAATGAGTTAGAAATATATCTCACACATTAAGGCACTTAGATTTCAGTGTGAAATCACTGAGATTTTAGAGTTTGTTACATTAGTATAAGATATAGCTATCGGCCAATATAATCTGTAAAAATATCAAGATAATAAATAGATTAAATTTAATAGCTAGCAATAAGAGAAAAATAATGATAAAGACATCAATCCTGGTGATAATGTTTTCTGAAATATGACCCTTCCTTAATTCACTTATTTATTTATGCATACGACCCTTCCTTAATTCACTTATTCACACTTTTTTTTTTTTTTTTAAATTTTTTTTTTTTTTTTCAACGTTTTTTATTTATTTTTGGGACAGAGAGAGACAGAGCATGAACGGGGGAGGAGCAGAGAGAGAGGGAGACACAGAATCGGAAACAGGCTCCAGGCTCTGAGCCATCAGCCCAGAGCCTGACGCGGGGCTCGAACTCACGGACCGCGAGATCGTGACCTGGCTGAAGTCGGACGCTTAACCGACTGCGCCACCCAGGCGCCCCTCACTTATTCACACTTTTAAGAAACATCTAGTTTATGTCTAGTAAAAGCATTATACTCAGTACATATCACCTGATGAAGTTTCTGCAGCAAATAATAAGGAAAAACCATGTTCTCTAGGTTGTTATAGTTTATTTAATAAAGGCACTGTAAAGGAGATTTTTTTTTAAAAGTTGCAGAATTTAAAAGACTAGGAAGTATTTGTATTCAACACTATTAGGTAAAAGTTCATGAATGGAATGGCATTTGTTCTTTGTCAGGTTTTTAATATTATGTATGTGTACCAAACTTCTGAACCCACTCCTTTAGAAGTGACTGACCATATAAAATAGGTCTGACTATTGGATACCTCTCTTTCTCTGGTCATCCTCCTAGTCAACTTTCTATTTAGATGTAACCTTTTAGATGTAAATGTTATTAAAATTAGATAGTAATATATGGAAATGTGTTATCCATTTTCCTTAAGTATCTACATACTTAGATTCTTCACTTCAGGTATCAGATTAAATGTCACTTCTTCATTAAAGACTACTTTTAGCACCTTTATTTTTCTTCTTCAAATTAATAGCTGACATGATATTACATTGAATTTTTAAATATATGTTTGTCATGTATCACTTCCATTTGAATGTAAACTCTATGAAGGTAGGTAGTTTTTTTATGTGGTATCATACCTGCAGCCCTCATTCAGTACTTGGCATGTAATATTTATTGAGTGAATTAAAAAGTGAAAGCATGATAAATATCTGTAATGAATATTTTCTGAGACTTTTTCTTGGAAGTTAAAATGATATATATCATCCCTACTTTCAGTGACTAATACTGTAAATCCATAGGGTACATTTTCCTTCCTTTTCAGACAGGAATAAACTAGAAGTGAAATATATGAAGATTTTGATGGCTAACATATCTCAATAGGCATCTCAGTGTTTCTTTTCAATATCCTTCTATATTTCATATTAGTGGCAAGATATAAATGGACATATCGAGCTTTTTTTCCCCCATCAGGGACTTTGCAACCCTGAATCAAATAAAAGCAGTATATTTCTATGTAGTTTAAAAACACAGCTGTAACTGTTTACTCTCAAGACAAGTTTTGATTACAAATAATAGACTTTTCTTCTCTTTTCCAAACTCTTTAAATAAAGCAGAGGAGTGACATCTATGAAGTGAGTCAGGGAAATGAGTAGGAGTAGAACAGAAATAACAGCACTGATGTTACTCATATTGTTTAAATGACTTTGAGTCTAAATATAATATAAACTAATATGACAAACTTGAATAAGATAGAAATTGAATGTTAATTTTTTTTTGCTTCTTCAGTTCTTTATTAGTTGCATGTATGCACATGACTTCAAAGGGAAAATGAGTTCTCTATCATTTAAGCCCCTTGGTTTGAACTCAGAAGAGGGCCATACTTAGGTTATCTATGATAAAATATGTTCAGTTTATAGATACATGAGGAACTAAGAAAAACATTTAACTTTCTCAGCAGGTTTCACAGAAAATCAGGAAATCTAGACACAAATTAATCTAGTAAATCAATAGCTTCTGTAATAGCTGATTGGAATATGCAATCATTTTGTCATCAGGTATTCATTTTGCCTAGAATTTCCTAACCTAATGAATAATGATCTCTATTTTTTTGATATTTATTATTTTCCTATTCTATTAATCATTATATATTTTTTCTTCTATTTAAATTTTTTTTTCAACGTTTTTTATTTCTTTTTGGGACAGAGAGAGACAGAGCATGAACGGGGGAGGGGCAGAGAGAGAGAGGGAGACACAGAATCGGAAACAGGCTCCAGGCTCCGAGCCATCGGCCCAGAGCCCGACGCGGGGCTCGAACTCACGGACCGCGAGATCGTGACCTGGCTGAAGTCGGACGCTTAACCGACTGCGCCACCCAGGCGCCCCTTTTTCTTCTATTTAAAACTTTTATTTTTTACTTTCCATAGCTCCTACATTTGTGGACCGTGAATTCTTGCTTTTTCTGTGTTTTAAATTGTAGCCTCCCAGCATAAAGTTTGGTTGGCCAGCTACTAATTAGGTGTACCTCATGTATTGGTGAGGCTCTCTATGTCCCATTCATGGCTGCTGACCGAAATACAGTGACTATTTTATATTCTTTAGTGGTGTGTTGATCTCTGATACTATCTCTGTTGACAGTGTTAAGAAGTTGACTAGTACAAAGAAGAGTTACTTACACATAAGTGATACTACTGAAGAATACTCAGTAGTTTTACAATTATTTTCAAGGTCAGCATGTCAGTAACGTCATCAGTAACTTTAAAACTAATCAAACCAAAAAACCAATCCCAGATTTCAGCTTTAAGACATCTTCCCTCACCCCCATCCATTAAATAACTTCTAGTAATATTGTTGGTGTCTGAATTTAATCAAGAAAATAGAATCACTAAAAATAATTTCGGAATCATTTGCACATGGGAAATACAACTTGAAGAAATAGAGAATGAGCTAGGGAAGTCAATGCCTAGAAAAAAAAGTCACACATTTGAGAAAATTTAGTAAGGGCTTCATATGGAAACACAGGAGTGAAGAACTCAGAGATCATAAAGCCATCAGAGAAGCTACCACATTTGACAGCCAGAACCACCAGGACCACGGGTCTGGAGATCATGGAGATATGAGAAGCCACCAGATCTCTATGGCCAGATCACCACAACTTCTTAGACTAACAATTATTTTATTTCTCTTTTTCAAATTTTATGCCCAGGGCCTCATTAGCAAACTCTAGCCTAGAGCTACACAGGAAAAACTATTCTGGAAATCTTTGGAAGGAATCAGTGGCAGTGCTCAGTCAACCACAGAATATCTGGCAGATATGGCTATGTGGTTCCTGTGGATCTACAGTATTTCTCATGAGGTTAGGGACAGATGAGGGAACTATTTTTCTAAAGTAAAAATTAGGGAATTAGTTACTGATTACCTTACTGACATTCTGAGTTTGAAAATAGTTGTAAAACTACTGAGTTCTCTTCAGTAGTATCACTTGCATGTAAGTTACTCTGTTTTGTACTATTTAGTCAACTTCTTAACACTGTCAACAGAGATAGTATCAGAGATCAACCATTAAAGAAAAAAAATAGTCACATGTATTTTGGTCAGCAGCCACGAATGGGACATAGAGTGCCTCACCAGTACATGAGGTACACCTATTAGTAGCTGAGTAAAGAGAAAGTATTATTTTCTTTTAATAATTTATTAATTATTTTTATTAATAATTAATTACTATTAATTTCAGATGAGTAAAAAAACTCCAAAATATATCTCTTAAGAATACTTTTTGGGGGCGCCTGGGTGGCTCAGTCAGTTAAGCGTCCGACTTCAGCTCAGGTCACGATCTCGCGGTCCGTGAGTTCGAGCCCCGCGTAGGGCTCTGGGCTGATGGCTCAGAGCCTGGAGCCTGCTTCCGATTCTGTGTCTCCCTCTCTCTCTGCCCCTCCCCCGTTCATGCTCTGTCTCTCTCTGTCTCAAAAATAAATAAAATGTTTAAAAAAATTAAAAAAAATACTTTTTGTAATCCATTACATTAACAGAATTAAAAAAATCACATGATCATATTAATAGATGCGGAAAAAGCATTTGAGAAAATCAAACACCTATTAATGATAAAAAAAGAACTCTCAGTAAACCAGGAATAGAAAGAAATTTCTTTAACTTAATAAAAATGTCTACAATAAAACTACAGTTAACATTATACCTAATGGTGAGAAAACCAAAACATCCCACTAAGATCAGGTACAAGGCAAGAACGTGCCTTTTCACCACTCATTTAACATTTTGTACTGGAATTCCTTGCTAATGTAACAAGGCAAGAAAAGGAAATAAAAGATATACAGATTAGGAAGACGAAATAAATCTGTGTTCACTGATAACACGATCATCTATGCAGTAAATCTTAAAGAAAAAAAAAACTTCTGGAACAAATAAACAATTATATCAAGTTTTTAGGAGACAAGGTTAATATACAAAATGATATTGCTTTTCTGCCTGCAAACAATAAGAAAGAATTTGAAGTTAAAAAACACAATGCTATTTACATTAGCATTCTTAGAATAGCATTTGTAAGAAAAATGTATATATATATATATATATATATATATATATATATATGAGCTATATGGAGAAAATTACAAACTCTGATTAACAAAATCAAAAAAGAACTAAATAAATGGTGAGATATTCCATGTTTATTGATAAGAAGATTCAATATTATAAAGACATCAGTTCTTCCATAGAATGCAATCTCAATCAAAATCATAACAAGTTATTTTGTGTATATTGACAAACTGTCTCTAAAGTTTTTATGGAGAGGCAAAAGACCCAGCTAACACAATATTGAAGGAGAAGAACAAAGCCACAGAACTAACACTACTCAAATTCAATACTTACTATAACACCACAGTGATCAAGAGTATGGTATTGGTGAATAGACAAATAGATCAATGGAATAAAATAGAGAGTTCAACAATAGATTCACAGAAATATACTCAACTGATATTTAAAAAAAGAAACAAAGATAATACAATAAAACAGAGATAGTCTCTTCAATAAATGGTGTTGGAACAATTGGACATCCATACACATACGCACACATGCACACACACACACACACACACACACACACACACACAGAATGTGGTCACTGACCTGACCTTACACCCTTAACAACATTAACTCAAAATGGACCTTAGATACAATGTAAACTGTAAAACTATAAAATGAAAAAATTCCATAGAAGAAAAACTACATGACTGGGTATGGGAATGGCATTTTAGAGATAACATTAAAGGAAGATCCAATAATTGATAAATTGTACTCTTTTGAAATTAAAATTTCTACTCTGCAGAAGACAATAAAAGAATGAAAAGACAAGCCGCTGACTGCAAAAAGAAGTATTTTCAAAAGACATTTGTAAAAAGGAGTGTTATGCAAATTGTAAAAAGAACCTTTAACACTCAAAAATAACAAAACAACTTGATTTAAAAATGGGTCAAAGACTAAAAGACTCTTCACCCGCACATATACAGATTATAAATAAGCATATGAAAATATGTTCCACATCATGTCATGAGGGACATGAAAATTAAAACGGTGAGGGGCGCCTGGGTGGCGCAGTCGGTTAAGCGTCCGACTTCAGCCAGGTCACAATCTCGCGGTCCGTGAGTTCGAGCCCCGCGTCGGGCTCTGGGCTGATGGCTCAGAGCCTGGAGCCTGTTTCCGATTCTGTGTCTCCCTCTCTCTCTGCCCCTCCCCCGTTCATGCTCTGTCTCTCTCTGTCCCAAAAATAAATAAAAAATGTTGAAAAAAAAAATATTAAAAAAAAAAAAAAAAGAAAAAAGAAAATTAAAACGGTGAGATACCACTACACATCTATTTAAATGGCCGGAATCTGGAACCCTGACAACATCAAATAATGGAGCAGATGTGGAGCAGCGAGAGCTCTCATTCACTGTTGTTGGGAAAGCAAAATGGTACAGACACTTTGGAAGGCAGTTTGATAGTTTCTTACAAAATTAAACATATCCTCATTATATGATCCAGCAACATTATGCTCCTTGATATTTGCCCAAAGAAATTAAAATCTTATGTCCAACAAAAATTTGCAGTTGGATGTTTGTAGCAGCTTTCTTCATCGTTGCCAAAAGCTTCCAAAACGTGGAAGGAAGCAAGATATCTCGTAGTAAGTGAATGCATAAATATACTGTGGTACATCCAGACAAAAGAATGTTAGTGCTAAAACAGAAATGAGCTATCAAGCCACGAAAATACAAGGAGGAAACCTACATGCATACTATGTAAAGGAAGCCAATCAGAACAGGCTACATACTATATGTTTCCAACCATATAACATTTCAGAAAAGTTAAAACTATGGTTTCATAGAACTAAAAAGATCAGTGGTTTCCAGGGGTTGATACTGGAGGGGGATAAATAGGTGGAGCATAGAAGATTGGGGGGGGTAGTGAAAATACTCTGTATGATAGTATACTTATAAGTATGCATCATTATATATTTGCCCAAATCCACACAAAGTACTACAGCCAAAGTGAATCCAAAGGTAATCTATGGGGGCACTTGGGTGGCTCATTGGTTTGAGCGACCAACTCTTGACCTTGACTCTGGTCAGGAGCCCAGGGTCATGGGATCGAGGCTTGTGTCAGGCTCCATGCCGGGCGTGGCATCTTCTTAGGATTCTCTTTCTCCCTCTACCCTTCTCTCCCACTTATGCTCTCTCCCTCTCGCTAAAATAAATAATAATAATAATAATAATAATAATAATAATAAATTTTAAAAATTAAAAAAAACACAAAAAACAAAGGTAAACTATGAAATTTGGCTGTTAATGATGTGTCAATATAGGTTCATCAATTATAAGACATGTATTCTCCTGTGAGATGGATAATGTAGCAGACAAAGAAATGTGTGGGGGCCTGGATATATGAGTCACCTCTGTAACTTCCTGTCAATTTTGTTGTGAATCTAAAATTGCTCTAGAAAAAACCTGGGTGGCTCAGTCAGTTAAGCACCTGACTCTTGATTTTGGATCAGGTCATGATCCTTTGGTTCATGCATCAATCTCCACGCTGACAGTGTGGACTTCCTTGGGATTCTCTCTCTCCCTTTCTCTCTGCCCTTCCCCTGCTCATGCTCTGTGTCTCTCAAAATAAATACATAAACACTTAAAAAAAATAACTAAAACTTCTCTAAAAGTAAAATCTTAAAAAAACAAAATAAAATAAGTCATTTAGAGCAATATAAATAAAATAGTAATTTTTATGAATGTCTAAGTAGTCACAAAGTGAACATGGATGTATAAGATCCTTACTTTGCAAAATTGCAATAGAGTTTATTGTATTTTCTCTTGTGGGTAGCATTTTCACAGCTAAGTCAAGTCTCAAGTAGGCCTTAACTTTGAGCTAGCTGGAATTCTGGAGGCCATATATTATTGTATTGAAATAAATGTGTATTGTAAGCTGAGTGAAGAATTTATGTATAATGGAAAGTGGCACATTGAGAAAAATCTGAACTTCAAGTACCTTGAGTTTTTTTTTTTTAATTTTAAAAAAGTGCTTGAAAATTTTTATAGAAATGGATGACCATTAGAATAAAAAGATCCATGTATAATGTAAACTTGTATAATTCTACATTAGATATCATTTGTCTTGATTACTTTCTTTCTTTTTTTTCCCCAACACATCACATATTTTACTTTATCACTTTCCATGTGACAAGGTACAAAGTCTAACCCAATTTGAGATTCTTAATCTATAAAATGAGAAGTGAATGGTTACAAAGCTCTTAGAAGAGTTGTGCATATTTGGGTCTTAATATTACTATGATCAATGTCATTATTACAGATATTATAATGGTCTTTTTTTCATGGATTATGATAACACTAGAATTCATACTTAAGGAATACCTAAGTCACACAAATAAAATATTCAAAATTCAAATAAATAATGAAGAGAAATAAAATTTCCAGAAAGCATACTTAAATCTCTATGAGAAATATAGGATGCTTAGACTGGGTTATTTGAGAAGAGTTATAGAATGTTGACAAAGGATATAGCAGTGGGTAGGTAACCCCCTAGTAATAGGTTTCCATATCTAGACCTAAAACGTGGAAGGAAAAAGGAGTTACAGAACTCAGGGAGAGAGCGAGCTCTGAGAAGTGGTTGGTTGATAAGAACTGTAATTTTCTCACACAAAAGAGTAAATGAAGTCTACGGTGAACCCAAATTGAGGAGGATGGGGGAATAGATAATCAGACTAATTCACATTCCTCCTTCTTATTTCCTGCTGGCATTCTTTATTGATCAACTCCAAATTTTTACGAAAAGACAAGTGACCTCTTAATGCAATAAATATAGCTCAGTTTTCTGGAACCTACAATGGGAGAAGGAAAGTATTGAGTTGATCTTGAGGGACTAATAGATATAATATATTCATGTTTTCTTCAAGTACTTATCTGATTAACAAGGTCTAAGATGGCATCTTTTATTATGTCAAAATATTAGCCAAATACTAATGA
Source organism: Neofelis nebulosa (assembly GCF_028018385.1). Lineage (NCBI taxonomy): Eukaryota > Metazoa > Chordata > Mammalia > Carnivora > Felidae > Neofelis > Neofelis nebulosa. The sequence goes on along the minus strand of NC_080784.1, from coordinate 92,205,560 downwards.
CTAAAACTGAGTATATTTAATAAATTAGAACTAGGTGAATGTATTTATGTCTTTTTTTATATCAGGAAAATGGCATTTGTTTCAGAGTTGAAGAAAATGGTATTTTAATGACACCTATACATAAATGTTAGCAGATATGTTTATTTGTATTAATGAAAACATTTATTTTTATGGCCTTTGAATGTGTGTAGGTGATTTCTAATTTTAAAGTTTGTCTTTTTTTGAGATGAATCAAATTGTTATATTCAGGAAATTAATTCCTTCAACATTCACTAGATAATATTTACTATAATTATTAACATGGTTTATGACCAGCATTTGCATACTTATTTATCAACATTATGTTACACTTCTTTTAGATTTTAAAGGTTATTATTCTTCTATTTTAAAACCAGTATTTTGCTTTGTGCAATTTTCTAATTAACATTGGTTAAAATATTAAATTTTACATTTCAATTATTGGGGAGCGGGGGTGGCTCAGTTGGATAAGCGTCCAACTTTGGCTCAGATCATGACCTGGTGATTCATGAGTTTGCACCCCACGTCAGGCTCTGTGCTGACAGCTCAGAGCCTGGAGCCTGTTTCAGATTCTGTGTCTCGTTCTTTCTCTGCCCCTCCCCTGTTCACACTCACTCTGTCACTCTCAAGAACAAACATTACAAAAATAATTTTAAATTTCAATTATCCTTCAAGTAATGATCTCACTTGAACCAAGAGTACCCTACATGTAAAGAACTGTGAACTTAACATATTAAATATTATTAATAAAACTGATCAACTAAGAATCAACACAGGTAAATAAAGTACAAATAACACAATTAGCAAATATTAAATTTCATTGTAAAATAATGTTTAGAGTAAATCACCTGAATTATTTTTACTGCATCCTCACTCTTCCTGCCACACCCACCATGTGCAGACTCAACCACTGATTGTCTTTTTTTTTTTTTTTTTTTTTTTTATGCCTCTCGGCAAGCTTTATTCTTTGACTCCTCTATCTGGGGAGTGTTACAGGCATCTTACTCCGATGGGAGTACAATGGGAGTTAGGGTCACTTAGAGTTGTTGATCTTAGCAAATGAATACAGGCCAGCACATTTGTGGCCCCAGTGTGTTGTCTCCATCAACCCTCCAGTGTTTGGCCCTGCACACTGGGAAGAAAAGACTCATCAGAGGTCCCCAGAGCTTTACTACACCAAGGTTCACGAGTCACAGATAAGAGAAACAGCTGTTTCCTACTTCTATCCATTTTAGGACCAGGAGACAGTTAATAGGGTGTTTTTTGTTTAAATTACCTAAGGAATGGAAAGCTAATCAATGTTCATAGGTGAGTTGTTGGTGAAGTGCTACCCCAAGTGATTTCCTTAATTAATCACTGCTTAACCCAAATACTAGAATACAAGGTTCAAAGCTCCAGAATTGCACCAGGCAGACCTGTACCAACAACCTGCCTGTTGCTCAAGAAACTACCAGGCTCAAAAAACAAAATTAAGCTAAAAATACCTTTCCTCAAACAGGATCTTTATCACTTAGCTTTGCACGACCCATTTTAAAGAAAGCCACATTCCATTTCAAACAGGACTACTGAGGGCACAGTTTAAAACACAGTCCTTGCCTTTAGATGCTTTCACTTTCTTTAAGTCAGCCTCTGAAATGCTTGTCTTGTGTTCTGTGCTGCATTCTTGAAAACTGTTACTTGTAACATGGCGGGCCTCATTTTTACAAACAAAAACAGCAAAGACGTGTCCAATTAGGGGGCAGTGGATTATGATCAATGACTGGAGTAACAAGTACTTGTCACTCAACAAGATGAGTTCTGTGGTGTCGCATGAGGTGCGAGTTAGAAATGAAAGCCGCACCACACTTGGCACACTCATAGGGCTTCTCCCCAGTGTGGGTTCTCTGGTGCACAGTGAGACTCGACCTCTGCCGGAAGGCCTTGCCACACTCATTGCATGTGTAAGGTTTCTCCCCATTATGAATTCTCTGATGAATAAGCAGGTATGAACTACACGTGAAGGCCTTCCCACACTCATTACACACATAAGGGAGATCTCCACTGTGAATCCTCTGATGCACAATAAGGCAAGAGAGCTGACTGAAGGCTTTTCCACACTCACTGCAATCATAAGGTTTCTCTGCAGTGTGAATTCTCTGGTGCACAATAAGGTGCGAAAAACAACTAAAGGCTTTTCCACATTCTTTACACTCATATGGCTTCTCACCAGTATGGCTTCGCTGATGCACAATAAGGTTTGCACTCTGGGTGAAGGCTTTGCCACAATCGTTACAGGCAAAGGGCTTCTCCCCAGTGTGGATCCTCTGGTGGACAATGAGGTTTGAGCTCCGAGTAAATGTTTTCCCACACTCATTACATTCATAGCATTTTTCTGTAATGTGGACTTTCTGGTGCCGAGCAAGTTGTGAGCTATAACTGAAGGCTTTCTCACATTCACTGCACTTAAAGGTTTTTTCTAAGGAGTGGATTTTTTGATGTACGGTCAGATTTGAACTCTGAGTGAAGGCTTTCCCACATTTTGAACAAACATACGGCTTCTGTCCAGTGTGGATTCGCTGATGCACAACAAGGTTTGCACTCTGAATGAAGGCCTTCCCACACTCATGACATTCAAAGGGCTTCTCCCCTGTGTGGATTCGCTGATGCACTACGAGGTTTGCACTCTGACTAAAGCCTTTTCCACACACACTACATGTAAAAGGCTTCTGTCCAGGCTGGCTTTTCTGATTTTTAACAGAGCTAGAACTAAGGCTATACCTTTCCCCAGGTTCCTGACATTTCTGGTTTTCCTCTACTTTGAAGCTTTCAGGTACATGACAGTCCTTCACTGTCACTTGTCTGAAATCTTTCTTTTCCCTCTTGATTCTCTGCTTCTTTAACGGGTTCCCTTTTTCACAGGCTTCTCCTAACTCAGGTTCTGGAGGATTAACTTTCTGGATTCTTCCTGGCATTATGCAGGGTTTTTCTGCTTCATCACATATCTCAGTTTTTGGAACCAGTAACTGTGGGTTCTTGGTTTCAGCACCTAGAGAGGTCATGTTCCCATGTGTCTCCAGTATCTCACTCTTGGCCAGAGTCCCTGATAATGAGCAGGTGCCAAGGGCTGAGGCAGGAGGTGCCTCCTGTGTTGCTTTCAGGACTACAGCCATGTTCCAGAACATGTTTGGATCCTTTTCCTCCTGTTCTGATATGACAAGGCCTGTCTGGGGACTTTCCCCAGGAGCCCAGACTTTGATGTTCTCCAAGTGCACTTGTTGGCTAGATGCCTGGCCTAGGAAGTTTTCTTCCTCTTCCTCCTCCTTTTTCACTGTCACTGAGCCCCAGGGGGCTAAGGCCATGGCCTCTCTCAGTTCTGCAGTCATCGTCTCTGCTCAGGAGGGGAACTCTTATAGCTGGGGGCTGCCCAGCAGAGGTCAAGCCCCATCTAATCTTTAAGTTTCTTCTTCTTGAGTTTCTTCTCAGGGCCAGGATGATACTGTCTACGTGCACCGCGGAAAGGCCCGGCCAGAGCTCGCGGGCTCTGCAGCAGAACATAGGCTAGATCATGCGCCCCGCGCCTACCCTCAACCACTGATTGTCTTAAAATGGGTGTTCTTTAATTCTTGAGAGTTGTGGTTGAACAGTATGGAGGAAAGAATATACTGTGTTTTCCTCAAATCATTAGCTCAAAAATCAAGTAGTCCCATGAATATGGTTGTGATTTACATACCTGTTTTTCTGCTTTTAGCTCCTAGTTATCTTAGCAGCCATATTCCATCCATGTATTCAAGCCACTTCATAATCTCCTTCTTCTCAATTCAATAGATGACTTTAACTATAATCTGTCATAGAGAGTATAGAAGTTAGCAGGTCTAAAGACCTTCAACATCCATTTTTTCTCCATTCATCATTTGAAAATTAGTACTTTGCCCCAAGAAAAACTGCAAAACCTTTAGAAATTAATTTCTTTAGTACCTTTCAGTCAATATTGTAGACTACTCAAAAGTCATGCGTATCACAAATCATGTATATAAAACAACAAATATCTTTTTAAATGTTTTCAAAGACAAAAGGAAAATCCCCTGGGTATCAAACAAAGAAAGAGATGCTGCATAAGCTAGCTGGTAGTTGAACTGTTTTTTTAAAAGGTATTTACAGCATTAAATCATGCAGAGGCTTTCATTTTGTTTTAAGTTTATTTATTTTTTTGGAGAGCACAAATGGGGGAGGAACAAAGAGGGAGGGAGGAGAGAGAGAGAGAGAGAGAGAGAGAGAGAGAGAGAGAGAATCCCAAGCAGATTCTGCACCTAACTCACGAACTGTGAGATCATAACCTGAGCCAAAATCAAGAGCTGGAAGCTTACCTGACTGAGCCACCTACACACCCCGGGGGCTGTAATTCTAATGAGCAAATTGGGGACAGGAGACAAAACTCTGGGGCAAAATAAATTGGGTAATTAAAACTGAGATCCACATGTGCAGCCAGAGTATCAAATGGCTACATTCTTAAACAATGAGACAGCTAAAAGAAATCTTTCCATCGACAATAACAACATTCCCTACCTTTGGGCTTTTGGAAGAAAACAGTTTCCTATTAATTTGAATTTTGATATTTCACAATCTGTGTTCCATCCTCTGCTATGCTTTAGTATCAAATGGATACTACTATCTGGCCCAGATAACTCAAAGTTGAGAAATAAGTTTAATTGGCCCCAAGCTGATAAAGAATCGGGGCATCTGAGAGAAGGAAACTGTGACACCTCTAGAGGAGCATATTCTCAAAACTTACCTTCCCAAGATAAGCATCACATAGATCTCAGATGAACATGAGCATGCTGTCTAAAACATCATCATACATGGAAACCTAGGAGCAAGAGTCCCTGGAAATAATGTATAGCGGAATTAAGACCTCTAAGGACTTCATGTATTACAATTGTCATATTGGATATTAAAACATATCCAAAATTAAAAAAGAGGAATATAGAATAAGAGCAAACAAGCTCCTACTTTTTTTAAGTGAACCCAATATCACATTGGGTATTAACTATACTTTAATTAAAATTTAAAACTTCATTAAAAATTTCTAAAAGAAGAGACCAGAATAGAGGAAGAAGAGTTCATGATGACATAATGGATGAAGACTTTTCAGAATTTATTAGATACATTAGCCTCAAATTAAATAAAATGTAAGGAAACCCAATGAATGTAGTTTAAATAAGAAAAAAACAACAGTGACAGATGTAGACACATCATAGTGAAACTGTTATCAATTACAGTGAAGGACTTCCTAAATATACAGAGAAATAGGTTTCCAATAGACAAATCTCAGTAAGTGACTGCAAACTTACCAAGAGCAAAATGAAACTGAAAAAAAAAAAAAAAAACAGAAATAATCACTTCAACATTCTGATAGATGACATATGTAACTTACAATACTATACTATGGTTGAACATTGTTTAAGAATAAGTTCAAAGGAATGCTTAGGTAAAATGATGACATATATTTCTACTAAAATACCTTTACTTATCAATAATCTATTTTCAAAAGGAGAAAAATAAAATGCAATAAAGACTGTGACAACAGGAATTAATAAATGGTAAAAATCAGTGAACACTAACTATATGTTAATAATTATAAAAAATGACAACTTTGGGAAATTACATGAATTTGAAATAAAAATAGAGAAAAATATATAAGAAAACAATGGCGAGTAGAATGGAAACTGTAAATGCATACAGTTCAGAAGAAGGACACATTTATTTATTATCGTATCCTTGGGTAGATCAGTTAATGTTATGGAGCGAATTGTGTCCACCTCCCTTCTCACGATTCATATGTGGAGGCCCTTGGCCCCATCTTTTTTGAATGTAGAGATAGGGCCTTTAAAGAGGTAATTAAGGTACTGACTTTGTAAGGTCCTAGTCCAGAATGACTGGTGTCCATATAAGGGGAGGAAGAGACAGGAAAGATGTATGCACAAACAGGGAAGACTATGAGAGGACACAGCAACAATCTGCCATATACATGTCAAGGAGAATGGCCTCAGGACAAACAAACCCTACCAGCACCTTGATCTTGGACTTCTAGTCTCCAGAATAGTGAGAAAAAAAAAAAAATTCTGTTATTTAAGTCACTCAATCTGTGGTAGTTTGTAATGGCATCCCAGAGAGACTAACACAGGTGACTTCTAAAAGAAATAAAGTATAAAGATTCCAAAGGAGTAAGAAAAAAAAGGTGAAAAGAACAAAGTCCAGGAGAAAGGAGAAATAAAATACATTAAGAAAGATATATAAACCCCAAAATAATATGATCCAAAAAAGTAAAAATATATTTGCCCTCCCTTAAATACCATTTTTTTTCATTTAAATGGCAGTTATGTGTCACAGGATAAACATCTAACATATAAAGATATTAAAATATTAATAATGAAATATCAAAAATTATTATACAGTGTATTTTCTTTAAATATAAAGCTAGAAATTTACATATCAATGGCAAAATGATAACCAGATTTCAGTCATTTAGCAGTGTAAATCACACAAACAACTCATGAATCATAGAAAAATAAAAATAAAAAATTAAAAAATAACAAATTTAATGCAAAAAAATATCCACTTACAAAATTTTGCTAAAATAATAAATTGATATTAGAGGTAGTTGTGTAGTCTTAAATTATTATATAAGAAAATAAGAGACACAGACAAATAATGAGATCAATATGTAACTTAAGAAATTAGAGAAGTAACAAGTAAAACCACAGTGATAAAGAAGGGAAATAATAAGATAAAGTCATATCGTAAGAAAAAGAAAACAGGCATATATTAGAGTTAAGCAAAGCCTAGAATTGGTCTCTAAATAGAGAAATGTAAATTTACCTAAGGTGATTCAAAAAACATAAATGTGAATATTTTATAACAATTAGACAAAATTAATCAGTACTCATATATGTGCCAAAGCTACCTGGATAATATCGACGAGAGAATGTCTATTTTTATTCCTAACATGTTTCAATTGTGTAGAAGTTGTGCTATATCTCTCTTAAAGAGTCAGGTGAAGCCCTTCAACAAATCTCTATCTTTTCCTAAATACTAAGACAAGAACACAGAAGAAACAACTGTTAAGATGTAAACTCTGTAATTTAAACCTATTAGGTAATCTTTGCTAACAAGTTATTCATTGAAATGAATATGTGTGTCTATGTGTATGTGTGTCTATGTATATAGGTGTGCTTGTTAAGCATTGATAGCCTAACCAAATGAAGGAAAGTGTATACCATTTTGGATATTTGAGCAAAATATAAATATTTATTTATTGGGAAGTTTTACTTATAAGAATTAATTCATTGATAAAAAAGAAAACAATGCTCAGAAATGTTGATCATTTAAAATTGATCATTTATTTTGAAAAGCTCATTTTTGAAACCATTTCAATACCAGGTACTTACTACACATTTGAGCTAATGTCTGATGATTAATTATCCTAAGTAGGATGTTATTTAATTTTTTTAAGTGCTATTCAATTTATGTGATTATCATAAACTTATTTGTAATATCACTCTGCATATGAAGACAGAGTGTATCTCCTGGTCACAAGACAGGAAATGGAGTCTTTAAATACACATGTATGCAGAAATATTTTAGGGCTTTTTATGAGGAATTATAAAGTGATACATTGTTTTATTTATTTACAAATGGCTACATTTAAGTGTAATGCACTTACTTTAAATAACTGCAATGTACACAGATAACAAAATCCTCACCTAAATCAGATTTGATATTTGACTGAAGAGTATCCCGTGAGTCCAATGCATGTAGATATTCATGACAGGGAAGACAAAGAAGAAAATAGTAACAAGTGTTAAAACTGAGTAATGTTGAAACATATTTATAGTTTTATAGCACATTTTTTGGCCATTATAATCAAGGAAACAATGTATTAGTCATCACTGAACTTGAAAATAATTGGATTTCAATTTTTTTTCAGTCAGTGGATTTTAAATAACACTCATTGGATCTTAAATGAATTTATAATAGTAAAACCAATGCTTGTGAGGGTGGGTGTAGAACAGTAGAAAGAGTAATGAAGAAAGAATCAAAACAAGTATTTTTGCCACTTATTAGCTAAGGGTAATAAGGGTAAATTCATTTCATAATCATATTGAGTCTACGTGCTTATAAAATATCTGTAACAAACTCTAGTCTGCTTCTCAGAACTGTGTTAAAGTTATAATGCATTGGAAGTCTATTTTTAACTTGTATGTAAGTGATATTTTAATAACTTGATGAAAACAGCAAAGGTGATTTATTATGATGGTTTTCTAACTATATGAATTTGAAAGTATGCTTTCAAATACACATAAAAAAAGTAAGATGGAAAACTAAACCTAGCTTCAAAGATGGGAAGGATTTCTATTCCTTTTCTCCTTATTATGAGGGGGTAAAAGTTAGTTGTAAAAATTGATTACAAAAGCAATAACCATGTGGTCATTCATTCATATTCATTCATTCATTGACTTACTATTTCTTTTAAAACAATGTTACCGAGGACCTATTGTGTACTGGTACTATTCTATTTGGTGACCATAAGAGCCACAAAACATAATCTTGCCTCCATGCAGTTTATATTTTAGTGGAGCAAGATGAGCCATAAACAAGGAGACATGTTGTATGTCATATGGTAATAGGGCTATGGAGATAATTGAACACGGAAATGAGGATAAAGTTTGCCTTACCCCATTTGGGTTGTGATAACAAAATACCACAGACTGGGTAGCTTATAAACAACAGAAATTTATTTCTCACAGTTCTGGAGGCTGGAAGTCTGAGACGTGGTCAGGTGAATGCCCTTCTCAGGGCTACAGATTTCTTATTGTATGCTCATATAGTAGAAGAGGCCAGGGATTTCTCTGGAGCCTCTTTGATAAGACGCTAATCCCATTCATGAAGATTCCACCCTCATTAATTAAGCATTTCCTAAATGTCCCATCTCTTAGTACCAACATCTTTGGAGGTTAAGATTTCAATATATGAATTTTGGGGTTGGGGGCACATTCAGATGATAGCAAAGTTTGGTGGTATGGATGAAGATTCAAATTTACAAACCTCACCGCTAAGATAACAGCTAATTAGAGTCCCAAACGAAGTGAAGCGGTAGTTATTTGACAATCTATGGAATGAACGTTCAAGAACAGAAAGCAGCAGAGGAAAAAGCTATGAGGAGACGACCTGTTCAAGGAAAATCAAGGTGGCCAATGTGACTAGAGATCAATGAAAGAGAGGGAGACAGTCAGAGAGATTGATGGGGGATCAAGTCATGGAGGGTTATAATCCTATCTTATCCATAAAAATGTTTTTAGTGCCCATGATTTGGAAGTAACCTTGGTAATCACAGCTAATTACAAATGTGAATGAAATTCTTCTTTAATAATTCACAATCTAAATAGTAAGCACCACCAGTCAAAGGAATATCACAATTGATGTGGTGAAATATAAGGCCTGCTTTATGTACTACAGAGAGTAACTGAAGGAGCCATAAGCCATTCTGTGATGAGTGATGGTTGGATTCAGAATCAAGTTAATGTTTGATGTAGATTGTGGGTTTAGCATAGAATGTCATCAGCCAATTAAATGGAAATATCTATTTTCAACAGAAGAAATACTGTGCATATGCAGATAGCGAAGAAAAGTATGGCAGGGAGGTTAGGAACAGTGAATTTCTTAGCAACTTGGAATACAGAATATATTTCAGAGTAATAGGGGATAGATAAGAAATCAAAACCACACTGAGATATCACCTCATGCCAGTCAGAGTGGCTAAAATGAACAAATCAGGAGACTATAGATGCTGGAGAGGATGTGAAGAAACGGGAACCCTCTTGCAACATGGTGGGAATGCAAACTGGTGCAGCTACTCTGGAAAACAGTGTGGAGGTTCCTCAAAAAATTAAAAATAGATCTACCCTATGACCCAGCAGTAGCACTGCTAGGAATTTACCCAAGGGGCACAAGAGTGCTGATGCATAGGGGCACTTGTACCCCGATGTTTACAGCAGCACTTTCAACAATAGCCAAATTATGGAAAAAGCCTAAAAGTCCATCAACTGATGAATGGATAAAGAAATTGTGGTTTATATACACAATGGAATACTACTTGGCAACGAGAAAGAGTGAAATATGGTCTTTTGTAGCAACGTGGATGGAACTGGAGAGTGTTATGCTAAGTGAAATAAGTCATACAGAGAAAGAAAGATACCATATGTTTTCACTCTTATGTGGATCCTGAGAAACCTGACAGAAGACTATGGGGGAGGAGAAGAAAAAAAAAATTAGAGAGGGAAGGAGCCAAACCATAAGAGACTCTTAAAAACTGTGAATAAAGTGAGGGTTGATGGGGGGGGGGGGGGTGGGAGGAAGAGGAGAGTGGGTGATGGGCATTGAGGAGGGCACCTGTTGGAATGAGCGATTTGACAATATGGAGTTGTATGGAGACCGATTTGACAACAAATTTCATATTAAAAAAAAAGAAAGTAGATTGATTTGAGATTGTGAAGTACATTTTATTCTACAATGAAAAGTTGAGATTTTCCTACAGGCTTTAATTAGCCAGTTCACATTATTAGAGAGAAAGAGATGACAGAATCAATACCGCTTGATTATAGTAATTTATGGATATAGTGGCATTACAGCTGGAAAAGATAGGTGGTTCAAGACAGACCTTAAGCTATTTCGGTAATTCAAGCAAGAATTGAAGAAAAGGAGGAAATAACAGTAAGGACTAGAAAGTCACAATGAATTTGAGAAACACTTTGGAGATGATGAAGGTAGTTTTGGATGGGGGACCAAGGCCATGGAACACACTAGAAAATTCAGACATTTTATACAAAGTTGTTTCTGGTGTCAGTCATTTTGTGTTGGTTATGAAAATCAAAGGTGTAAAGAACTTCCAGTAAATGAGTACACAACACCAGCATCACAGGTCTCTTGCGAGAAGGTTATGTGAAGCTTGTTTCATTTCTATTTTGACCAAATTAGATGATGAAGGGTTGAAAAAATTTTAATATATTTTAGTTATGATAGAGGATGGTACTAACATCTCACAAAAGAAATATTGAATAATAAGTTAAAGTTGGCTTGCTTATGAAGGCTATTACATATAATATAATTGTAGTAAAGGACTACAAATCAAACATAACCAAAAATTGTTACATATCTAGTTCTAAGGAGATGGTGTCATTTCTGGATAAATGTCAACGGAAAAGGAGGAAATGATTTATTTTAACTAAAATATCCCAAATTAATGGCATTATTGTTTTTTTAGAAGGTGATAAAAATAATGAAAAGAGTAATGCATCACTTATAATATTGATGTTGATGATAAAATGGTGATGATAAAATGATGATAAATTTTGATGATAAAAATATATTCAGCTTGTTTTTAACACCAAAACTTGCAAATGCGTGTATTAAATATGTACTATGTTGCATTTCTTTTGCATCAGACATGTTTACTACATATTAATCCCAGAAGCCCATTTCTAAAAAAATCTTCCACTCTGACTGGCATGAGGTGATATCTGAGCGTGGTTTTGAAATATGGCCCTTTGGGGCGCCTGGGTGGCGCAGTCGGTTAAGCGTCCGACTTCAGCCAGGTCACGATCTCGCGGTCCGTGAGTTCGAGCCCCGCGTCAGGCTCTGGGCTGATGGCTCGGAGCCTGGAGCCTGTTTCCGATTCTGTGTCTCCCTCTCTCTCTGCCCCTCCCCCGTTCATGCTCTGTCTCTCTCTGTCCCAAAAATAAATAAAAAACGTTAAATTAAAAAAAAAAAAAAAAAAAGAAATATGGCCCTTTGTAGCAACGTGGATGGAACCGGAGATTGTGATGCTAAGTGAAATAAGCCATACAGAGAAAGACAGATACCATATGTTTTCACTCTTATGTGGATCCTGAGAAACTTAACAGAAACCCATGGGGGAGGGGAAGGAAAAAAAAAAAAAGAGGTTAGAGTGGGAGAGAGCCAAAGCATAAGAGACTCTTAAAAACTGAGAACAAACTGAGGGTTGATGAGGGGTGGGAGGGAGGGGAGGGTGGGTGATGGGTATTGAGGGCACCTTTTGGGATGAGCATTGGGTGTTGTATGGGAACCAATTTGACAATAAATTTCATATATTGAAAAAAAATACGTACAATAAATAAATAAATAAATAAATAAAATAAAATAAAATAAATCTTCCATTTTAATAGACTATTCAAAAGAGAGCCACATACAAATTTAAGAAAAAACTTTTCATACCTAAACACACTTATAAATTTAAAAATTGAGTATATAAAAAGCATTTGCTTAGAAGTAATTGAGGCTGAATGGAAAAATCATTCAAAAGTCATATGAGATTTCCAAGTGCTAGAATCACCCTGGTGACTGACAGAGAACGAAATGCATTGAAAAGGGCAAAGCACAGTTACAAGATGGAGGGAACATCTTTTTGATTTTTTTTCTTTATGTGTAGCTCAAACACATGAAGCTTGATGAATGATTCCAGATATTTTGATATTTCTGTGACCAGTCCCAGAAGGTGCTAAGGTGAGAATAGAAAAGACAAAAGGAAGAAATACTTTTTGAGTTGATGGTTTCCATCCCTATACCAAATAATGTAATATGGTTTTGAACCCAATTTAAAACTCCACATCATATCTTCAAGGTCTTGAAAAGGTTAGGTCCTCACCACCTTAGCAGCCATATGACTAAATTTATCTTCTATCATCGGATCTACTGATTCACAATGTTGTGTATTACAATGTTGTTCTTAAAGGAATTAACTAAACAAAATGTCTTCATTGCAGTTAAATAACAAAACCTGTGTGATAGACTTGTCTTCTCCATTTCCCAACATTCCTTTGAAATTCACTTAAGGATGGATCCACTATTTTTTTTTTCTTTAGAAAAAGCAGACTCATGTCATTGGTATTCAGTTATGACATTTAATGATTCAGATTTCCTTTCACTTTTAGTATTCTTCTCCACCTCGTCTAGATTTTCCCAGTATATACTTCTCTAAGTCATCATTTGTTCACAAACTCAAAACAGTGCTTTTTTTGTTTTGTTTTGTGTTGTTTTGCTTTTTAATCTTCTATAAAGATGTAAGACATGAAGTAGAGATTGAGGGTAAAGAGATCAAAAAGAATTGAGTCGTGCTTCCAGGGGTAGATACACATTAGGACTAATCAAATGAGTAAAAGCAGGATCACTCTTTGTCAATATGTTATCTCGGTATAGATATCACCATATGATATTATAAATTTTATTTTGATAAGGTAATTTAAAGCAATAATTAGGAGGTTCAAATTCTGAAAAAAATAAGCAGCATTTTGTCTGACTAATTCTAGCCAGGTCTTGTGTTAATTTGGCTCCTCTGAGATGCAGGTATTGAATACACCAAACAATGTAAAATAGTTTTATAAGTTTTTAATGCATTAATAATGTATTTTTATTAAATGTGTCTAGAAAGATACACAAAATAGAAAGGAACTATGAAACATTAGGAGGATATAAGGTGAATATAATATACGGTAAATCAAAACCATAGAGTGACTTATCAATACAGACAACCTAAAAAACAGTGAATTTGATGTTAATATACATGTTGTATAAACAGTCCTTGAAAATGGCAAATAGCAGATCTCGTTGCAAAATGTAATTGCAGCACGCTCATGAGATGACGAGAGTGAAGAAAAGTAACACCAAAGATTGGCAAATTACTTCCAACTCATGTTTATCATTGCTTATTCCTAGTTCTTTTTACTAGTGCCACCAAATTGTCCCATTCATCGACATTCCAAGAGTTGGTGGAATTACACAGAATTACTGGAGATTTTACAGGGTCAGAAAAAAGATCAACTACTCTGGGTGACAAAAGTATTTTTATGAGTGTTGAGAGGTATACCAGGTCTGGTGACCACTAGAATCTACCCCTTCAATCTCTGATCACAGGGAAAATACATGAGCAATGATGTAGCCATACAGGTATGAAATCCGTCAAATTTCATACGAAACCCACCCTTCTCCCTAGCTGTTTTCAGCCGGGGACTGAGGGAGCATACCCATCCCTAGAAAACACTGGAATCCTCTGATGCCGTGTGGCTGTGGCTCAAATTCTTCCCAAAGAGCATTATAAACTCTTAGGACTTCACTGCAATACGGTTAACGAAAGTTTACCTTGCTGTACGTTAGTATACTTGAAAATTGCTGAGTGTAGATCTTAAATGTTTTTAACACACATGCACACACACAAAAGGTAACTACGTCAAAGGATGGATGTGTTTATAAGCTTACTGTGGTAATCATTTCACGAAATACATCAAACTATCACAATATACACCTTAAATGTACACATATTATATATCAATTATATCTCAATAGGGCTGACTGGGGGAGAATAATTGGATTGCAGTGTGAGGTATTTCTACCCAAACTTTCTTCCCTCCTTTTTCTCCCTTTTTTCTTTTAAACCACATCAAACCTCCATCAAAATCTGATGGTTCTCTTGGCCTCCCCTGGTTCCTTCATTTTCCTATATGGTCTTTGTCCCTAATAAATCATTTGCAGGGTTAATTGGGCTTTGGTTTCTGCTTTATCCAGGCAAACTCACGCTGTGACTAACACTAATCAAAATAGTGTTTGCTTTTTCAGATTTCCAACTTTCAAATCATTGCTTTGAGTTATTTCAGAATACCAACATACGGAGAAGGAGCCACTACTTAAGAAATGTGTCAATTATTACAAAGAAATTGTTAGCTTTGTATCACTGTTGCTATTTTTGTGCTTTCTTGCTGGTTCTTTGTGTCCTTGTCTTTGGGTGCAGCATAGAAAATGAAAGCTAAGAAAATGGGTTATTAGTCTGTTAAGTGCTGAGATGGAAGAAAAAATAAGACAAATAAGAAAATAGACTAAAATAAAATACCTTTGGAAGGAGAGCAAAGCAGTATGAAGCCCAGTAGAAGGAAGAAAGGAGAGCACAGAAATACAGCAGGTTCCAGAAGGAGCCCTGGGTTTACATCTGAGAGGCTCACAGAAGATTCTGCCAACCCTACTGGAAAACAAAATAGCACATATATACTTTTTTTTTTTTTCAGACACGATGTACAGACTATCAGATACATATTTACCCAAATGTTATTGAAACATTGATTTCAATGAAAGTCAACAAGAAACCTAAGAAACTTCAATAGTGATATTTTCAAAGTTTCCTCTTATACGTCTTGAACGATAACATAAACTTAAGCCTTGTTACAGATGGAAATTGCTGTATATAATCCACATAGTCCCTTTAGAATGTTTTTAATATAGTAATAATAGTCATTTTATTTATTTGTCAAGGAGCAAAGTATTATTAATTAAAATTATGTTTTAAACAACTAATATAGAAAATATCCTATTTATTACAGATAAACTAAAGATGTAGTTACTTATCATTTTTCTCATTAAAATGTAATAGGTGAGGCGCGCACGGGTGGCTCAGTCGTTTAAGCGTCAGACTTCGGCTCGGGTCATGATCTCGAGGTTCCTGAGTTCGAGCCCCATGCTGGGCTCTGTGCTGACAGCTCAGGGCCTGGAGCCTGCTACAGATTCTATGCCTCCCTCTCTCTCTGCCCACCCCCTCACTCACGCTCTGTCTCTGTCTCTCAAAAAATGAATAAACGTTAAAAAATTAAAGAAAAAAAAAGATTCTAGAAGCTGACTTAAGACAGAGACAGAATCAGTTGCAGCTGGGTGATCCAGGTGAGTCCAATTTAATCACAGGTTCCTTAAATGTGAAAAGGGAAGGCAGAAGGGCCAGATTCAGAGTGAGCAAGGTACTGGGAGGATCCAGGAGCCAGAAAATGTCGTTGCGTTTAGAAGATGGTAAAAGTGAGAAAACGGATTTCACCCCAGGAACACCAGTGTCTTAATCTCAGCCCAGTGAAAGTCATTGGAATTGAACTACAGAAATGTAAGTAAATACTTTTGTGTTATATTTGAGCTACTGGGTTTGTAGTTACGTGTTACGGCAGCAGTAGAAAATGAATATATTATTGTACAGTAGGCCTGGGTGACACCTAACAGGTTATCCCTTTCTTATGCATGTAATGGAAGGCTTTTATAATTAATGGTAACTTTAGCTCCATCAAAATATGAGCCTAGGCCTCAAACTATACATAGTCTCTAAATGCTCATTCATTCATTCTAAAGGACAGTAATAGGGGTGCTGCTGTGTTGGTCTTTGTTGCCCTGTCTGTAGGAATGAGCATAGTACCAGCTCCTCTTAAATTCAAATCGCCTTATTCTTTTTGTGAATGGTTTCAATAAATCTTCCCATTTAACAGTCTTGCCATCAGAGAAAAGTGGCTATGGGGAAAATAATGTAATTGGAATATGGGGGAGAATATGCAGGGTCTCTTAGGGTTCTTCAAAGAAAAGGGTGATAACTTTGAGCAACGAGGTGACAGTTTCTCAAGAGGAAAGCTGGATGGGCACCTGTGTGGCTCTGTCAGTGAAGCATCCAACTTCAGCTCAGGATATGATCTTGTGGTTCACGAGTTCAAGCCCTGTGTCAGGCTCTGTGCTGACAGCTCAGAGCCTGGAGCCTGTTTCGGATTCTGTGTCTCCCTCTCTCTCTGCCTCTCCGCCCCCCCCCCCCCACTCATGCTCTGTCTCTGTCTCTCTCCCTCTCAAAAACAAATAAACATTTAAAAAATTAAAAAAAAAATGGGAAAGCTGGTTGATTCCATTTCATAAAATGAAGGGACTTCTTACAGAATATCATTCACCAAAACCCTAGATACAGCACATACTGAAATCCACCAGGAGCCACATTTTCTAAACAACCAAGACTGAGTGAGCATTCAGTGCCCACTGTGTCCACTGTCCTTCCTGAATTACCACCTTTTCAAGGCTACCGACTATGTCTTCTCTTTCTTGGAATGAGCGCATACATACCTAAGTCCCTGACATTGGAAGTGTTCTGTAGTGATTTAATGATTTGCTAAATGCTTAGCATCTAGGGACCTCTTAAAAGATGTGTTGTGAAGTCTAAAAGTTTATTTTAATTTGTACTATAGAAGGTCCTAATGTGGTGTTTTTCATATCCTATGCTAAATTTGTGGATGAGAATTGTTCATATAAGGAAAGGCTTCTTGAAGTACACATGGCAATATGATAGACAGGACTGAGATCTGCTGGGATTCTAAATCTTGAGGAGAATAATAATAGATGACAGATTAGGAATAATTGACAGTGTCGTTGTGAAAGTGTTTGTATTAACAGAAGAAGGGGCTTCGACTGATAGCTGGGGGCGAAGGCAAGGGACTGTCAGAGGAAAATAAATGATTTCACAGGCATTCGGCTTCAGAGCTGCCTTAATAAGCTTCCAGCTCTTGTGGTAAGTGAAAAATAGTCTGTGGTATTCATACTAGACTTTTCCTATTTGCTCACATCATGAGCCACACAGTGTGCTTTAATAAAATTCAGGAGAGTGGGTAGGTTTTACTCAGAGTATGATTAAAAGAGAACAGCAATCTAATTGTACGTTATATAGTTATATCAAGTTTATAAGTTATGCAGTTATTAGTGACATGTATATGTTACATTTAGGCATAGATTGAGCTAGAGTCAAAAACTTTTAAAACCAACAGCCTACTCTCTGCTTATTTTAGCCATCATTATGAAACGCTTTTTTTTTTAACAAATGGCATCATTCTAATTAGCACCTTTTGTAATGATTTTAGGGAAGTATTATTCAGCTTAATTTCATTGTTTAAAGTAGAAAGTATTAATGCAAAAAATGCACATTAATATGTATTTGGATTTCAGGACTTGAACATAAAAAAATATATAGTTGACATAAAGAATAGGTATGCCATGAAGAAAAATAATCAAGGTACGTCACAAAAATTTGATTACATTCTGTTACATAAATCTCTGCTATGGAAAGAAAACAATATTGTGGGTTAGACCAATATTTAGTTCTATCCTTACTCTTTCCTAAATTTCTAACTCTTTAAATCTTCTTCAGTCTTATTTTAAGGATCAAATAAAATAATATGTGTGAAAATATCTTCTACACAATGAAGCACAGTATAATTGTGCCAAGGACTATTCGCCATTCACGAACATTTATATGGTCACTTCCATAGAATAGAATTTTTTGCTCCTGGCTGGGCATTGCATCTCTTTTCTCCCTTTAAAATAGAGAGGGGCTGGTGATCCATAATGGTTGTGTGAGTAAAGTGTGTAACATTTCCAAGTCTGGGAATGTCTGAAACAGGTGTGACTTTTCTATGATCTCTGTCCATCTGCTTACTGAATACAGGGAACATGGAAAAGCTGAAGGAATCTAGGTCCCTGAGTTATCACATGGAAAGGCCTCTTCTTGCCATAAATATGTTCATTGGACTATAATGTGATCAAGAAATAATTGTGCTAAAGTAGTTGAAAGTTGGGATTTTGTGTGTTTCAGAATCTAACATTATTACAAAATTAAAGGCATTCATGCAAGTATTTTGAATTATCCTTCATGTAGCAATGTATTAACACATTCATTTGTGTTAGGAATACACATTCTTCAAAATGCTTTTGGGCTAGAGATGCCAAGATTGCTGTATATCAAACAGAGGATTATTTTGAAAGATTTCTTACACATTTCAGTCTTCAAATCTGAGAAATAAAGGTGTTTATAAGTATAAAGGAATATATTCCAAATGGCAGGCTTTAGGCAGCCATAAGTATAAATATGGTTGCATTAATATGACTCCCTAATCCTAGCACTTATCCCCTGTTAACTCTTAATATCAGAAACTTCCCAAGTTTCCATTCCCATCTAGTACTGGGGCTACCAAGGACTAATTTCATCTGGTCCACTTTGCTTTGTTGAGGTCTCAGTTCCCACCCTGACTATCCTTTATTTCCCACTGCCATGCATCAGGCATGACTCTGCAGACGTCCCTGGTAATTCAGATGGGAATCTCCAAAGGCAACCTTGAGAGTACACGGGTATCGCCCTTGCAAACTGAGTTGCATTTAGACTATGCCCACAAACTGAACCTCATTAAATTGTCATGCTTAACAACACTACAAAGTAAGGAGAACAAGTTCCTTCCATTCTGTATGGTAGTAAATAAAATCCAGGATGTTTTATTTTGGTCTATCTACGGGGCCATAGAAGTTTTGCGTAGAACCTGCAACACTACAAAAATGAAAAATTGTTGCAAACCAACAGCTTTCCTCCCTCTCGCCCTCCCTCCTCTCTCTCCTTCCTTCCTTCCTTCCTTCCTTCCTTCCTTCCTTCCTTCCTTCCTTCCTTCCTTCCTTCCTTCCTTCTTCCTTCCTTCCTTCTTCCTTCCTTCCTTCCTAAACATTTTTTCCTGTATCCACATGCATTTCTATCTAACCTGCCTGGGTCTCTAAAGATACAAGGAAGAGTGACATGGCAAAGCCATATAGAATGCTGCTCTTCAGACTCTTGAGCTCTATTGTCTGAGTGCTATTTATGAAACAGAATTCATGTGTCTTCCCTCGTTTCATTCAACACGGAGCATTTATGCAAAACTATCTTCACAGAGAGCCTGAGAAAGAACGCTGCATGTCTTCACTTGAAAGATGAATCCAATCTTTGTTACTGGCCCAGCCTGTATGTGTTACAAAAATGAATATTGCTATCTGAACTTATGTTCTTGTTCCATTTGAAAATATTTAAGATTATATTGATTTTTTTAAGCTTAGTTTTAAGCAAGTTTGGGTAGCTCTAATTTCATGCAGGGTGAGGATGAAATATGCACATCTCATGTGGAAAGAATCTTTTTCAGGAGTGAAACCAAATAAAAAAAAAAAAATTAAGCAACGACCCAAGAGGGATAATCCTTTAATGCAATAACTAGCTGACAATCACTCGTGAAACACCAAGTTTTCCAACTTATTTTTAAAAGACTATTTCCCTATTTCTGTATTCTCCTTTCATCTTCATTCCAAATTTCAATCTGTAGAAATTGATTTTAAAATTTGCAAAGGAACACCTGAAGTCCGTGAGTAGAAGTTCCACATTAGAAATGTCCTTTTCCGATTATTAATGAACTATGGTGCTTCTAGAAACACAGATGTAGAAGAAAATGGTAAAGAAGCAGAAAAGTAAAATGTATGCAATTCTTAGGAGTATAATAATTTTAAGCACATTGACATGCACAAAAAATTCTCAGGCTGTTTCAGGGAAAATGTAGCAGGTCATTGGAAGGCCAGTTTAAGTTATTCAATTTCACATTTCCAAAAACTCTTGACATTTATGTATTGCCATAGTGGCAGCACAGTGAATATCTCCAAAGGGAGATAGCGGGTTTTGTGATGCACTAAGTGTTATAAAGGACAGTCATTTTGCAATTTCAGATTAAGTCAATAAGTATATTACCATGTAAGCGGTTTTCATGGCAGAAACTCAATAATCACTTTTTTAACCTGGATTGTATACTGTGGAATTGTCCAAACCTTATAACCTGTCTAGGAAGATGAGAAAGTTAGGTTACATATCCAGTGATCTTGGTTTTTTTTTTTTTATGGAAAATAATTCAAACAGGAGATGAGCCATATCTTATACACATATGTATATATGAGAAAAAATAACTAGTAACCTTTTTATGAGAAATAATTTGGATAAAATTTATCCTCCTCACCTATACACAGAAATAGCTGCTATGTCAATACCTAGTTTCCAAACTAGAAGGAGCAGTAGATATTCAGAAAACCAATAATTTTGTGAATAGCAAGCTGCAGAGAAATGTTCAAGGAGGAGGCAGAATTTTGTCCTATTACCTATAATTTGAATCTCCAGGAAATGAGCTTTCTATACAAGATATCCTTATCTTTTAGAAATATATGTTGGCTATAAAGTACACATCTTTATACTATTTCATTTGGTTCTTACAGAAACCTGGTAAGAACAGCAAGACAGCTGTTTTTGTGCTTACATTATTGGGGAGACTGCCAGGTCAAGTGGCTGGGAAGCTGAACACTCTTCCCCAGCATTGTTTTCCTCTGAAGGTAGAGGTTCTGCTTATAGGATACTGTGCAGAAATGAATACATACCCTAAATGTGGTCTGACAGGTGCACTAAAAACGATAAGAGTTCCTATCTTGTACTAGATTAAATTAAAATGTTCTGTGATTGCCAATAAACACATCGAAAGGAGGTTTTCAGTAATGATAAATGAAACATCTCACTCTATACCCATTATCCTCTAGGGAAAACAAAGCTGCTATTACTGGAATATTATTATTTATTAAAAAAGAATATCTTCTTAGAAAATAATTATATGTTGGGAAATAGTAAACATTTCATATTCAATATTTTTCCAAAGAAGTATGAGGCTATTTTGATAAAAACAAATACTTGAAATGTTGTGGGGAAAAATGCGAAACTGTGTGTTACAATCAATATCTGGTTTATTTCTACATTTTATTTTGGTTGTTCAGAACCAAGTAAGCCCTGTTTCAAGCACATAGAATAGAAAATAATAGCAGTTATTTTTAATAACTCACTTGCAATGTCTATAAAATTTTAATTAAATACTAATCAAAATACCGGAAAGAAGAAACTAGAACATGTTTGCTTCTAGACGAATCATTGATAATACTTACTGTTTTTTTTTTCTCACATAAGCTTTGAAGTGAGACAACAAAGTACCCAAATTACAACCAACTATGAAACTATATAGTAATGTGATAGAATCATTATAGGACATGCATTTGCTGTACAATTGACAATTACTTTGTGATAATATCATGGGAAAAGAGTTATGTACAAATTATATTTGATATAAGTACATAAAGTTGTACTATTTGATTCACTTGTCCAAACGTGGATCTACAATAAAACATAACTGTTGAGTTTTAGAGCAGTGATATTTAAGAATTGAAACTATATGTGAAGAAAGAACCTGTAGTCTAAGAAATACAGAAAAAAAAGTTAATCTGGTAACACAGCTTAATATTGTCTCCAATACAGTATATATACAAGGAATGTAGGTCATGTTAGGGTATATATGTTAGTGATGGTAACAACTTTAGGTAGTTAAATATATTTATATATTGAGATTTGAATCAAATAATCTGTAACCAAAAAATGAGCAAAAATAGCTTTTAACACCTGAGGAAAAATTACTATTGTCCGGGAAATAAAGGAATACGCATACAGCAAAATACATTCATTGATCAAGGTCACTACTAAAAAAATATTAGCCTGAAAAAATTAGACACATTCCTAATCGCGTAATTTTTGACTAAAGAATGAGTTAAGCACCGGGTAGAATAATGTCTATCATTAATTTTTTATTTCCTTCAAGCAAAGTGTAGATATTTAAATGATGTAAGTGCTAGTAATATAAATTTCGTGTCTTCTATCCTGTAATAAAATTACAAAAATCAATACCTTTAAGATTGGGAGACCCCCGTCTTAAAATTCTATTGCCCATTAACCACTAATGTTTGCCTGTCAGTACACTTTAACATCTTGCCCTTGATATCCTCTTTCATTTCTACCTATTTCCTTTCTTATACACTCTGCTGCACACAAATCCACCTCTCTTGTGACCTCAATGCTTTTTCCTGCTTTTGTTCACAGCATTATTGTCCTCCATGACTTTGCTCACTTGAGAATCTTTCTTCAACTGCCGAAACAACTTTCTTTTTGGGTTAATGTGTTTTACTAGTGATAAATAATGGGTGAATGAGTTTCAACTACTTTAACATCCAGGGAAAACATTATAAACCATAAGCCCCGGAAACAAACTTTACAAACATTATAGTTCATCCGTTGCCACCAAAATTAATATTTATGTCTATCTACCATCACTTGATGAGGACCTCAAATATTATCCTTCTATCAATTACTAGAGTTACTGATTTTTGACTAATTTGTTGAGTAAAGAATATTGGCTGCTTAAGAAATCAAATTAACTGGAAATCACCTACATGTAAAAAAAAAAAAAAAAGAAAGAAAGAAAAGAAAGTAGATTATAGAATTGGCATGAACCCACAGTTTATTTTTGAAAAGTGTTAACAACTTTCCCTAATTTTTTAGCTTTTAGTTATATTTTGGAAACGAATTTCATTTAGACTAGTAACCATATCATCTTTGTTACACAATTATATGCTTTATTCCTAGGGAGACTGATCAATCAATACAACAGAACCACTATTTCTTAGGTTAACAACACTCACTATGCCACTTAGAACACACAGAGAAAAACCCTCAAGGCATTTTGAAGGGGTTTCCTTTCTTTTTAGACATTTCTTGTACTAGAAATTGATTTATATTTTTCACTCACGCTGACCTACATCCTGAAATAATGCATTTTTCTATACCATTTCTTTCCCTCTACATATCAGTTAGCTATAATTACTCAAATTAAAGTGAAGGAAGATAAGCAAATGTCCATTTTGGGGGATGGGAAAGCAGACTAACGTCTAAAGATTGCAATCAATTTCCTATTTCCTGTGAAATCTAAGTCTAAACTAGAAAGTATTGCAGTACAACCATTAATCCCAATTATTGTGCTGTTAAGGAATGGTGGCAGGTGCCTGGAGATCAAAGTTCTTTTCCTAACCAACATTTATGCATTTGATTTTGAGAATTATTAGATATTGTATATTCCTAGTAAGATTTAAGTCAGCTTCACTAATGCTCTCTGCTTGTCTGTGTTCTTCGATAAACTATCCCTATTTGTAGGACGATGCTTTCAAATCAGGAGACTTGAGTTCTTTACATTTCAAATTATTGGTGGTATAGGCACAGATCCATTAGCCTTATCTTTGGAAATGTCTCAGGTTGTCACCAAAGCTCTCTTACATTCTCTAGGACTTTTGTGAAGGAAACTTCTACTGACGAGACAAAGAAGCACATCATCGTTTGTAGTTAGCCTCTCTGCCAAGCTCCAATTTATTATACACCTGAGAGACGTGAAAGTGCTGAGGCAACTTTACCCTGTCATGCCCAATAATTATGTCATAAAAAGCCATGTTATTTCAGCACATAAAACGGTTTAAAGTGATTAATTTTCTGAAAGCTTAAATTGAAAGTGCATGAGAATCATTAAGGCCATGCCTGACCCGGGTTTCTGAAAATATATTATCATACCTCTCTGAAACATCTCTTAAAATCCAGCTTTTTGTGTGTATATTCGACTTCTAAATTATTAAGAACCATACGTATGTCTGTAATTTCATTACAAATCTATTACCAACCCCATCATGTGAAAGACTCTTGGATTTCGGCTCACATCATGATCTCACAGTTTCATGATTTCAAGCCCCGCGTGGGGCTCTGCACTCTTGCTGTACAAAGCCTGCTTGGGATTCTGTTTCTCTCTCTCTCTCTCTCTCTCTGCCCCTCCCCTATTCATGCTCTCTCTGTCTCTCTCAAAGTAAAAAAAAAAAAAAAAAGGAAAAGATAGTTCTTCAAATGGTATAATATTAAATCATTAATTATTTAAAATTGCTAATACCTCTAGAAACTATCTCAGACATTGCTAGACTATAACTTCTGGGTTTTCCATTCTTAGGCTTTTTATACATTTGGGCGAAAACATGTATTAACCTTGAAATGTGGGTGCTTCTCCCTGTTCCCCAATAGGAAATAGACTCAATCACTATCTTCATCATTTGATGGTAAGCCTCTCTTCACAGTTTTGTCAAACTTTAATAGAAACTCCTAGCTCTTTTCTCAATTCCTCCGAAGGAATCAAAGCATCAATGAAAAGTATTTCTGTCTGTGATAGATTATTACAAATATTATGACAGTAAAATAAGGTAATTTAACACAGGAACCAAATAGGTTCACACTGAAAGCTTTATATCATTATTTGTAAATTCTCATGGTCATTCCACAACAGGAAGATGGAAGGAGGCTCAGTTGCCCATCAATATGGCTGACTTCACTCTGCCCCAATCACATCCCTTGCCTGACTCAGCCTCACCTCAGCCTTCTTCCCATACTTTTTCCCAAGATACCTACTCCATTTTTAAAGTGTTTTTATTTATTTTTATTTATTTTGAGAGAGAGAGAGAGAGAGAGCATGCATGAGTGCAAGTGGGCGAGGAGTAGAGAGAGAGAGGGGGAGAGAATATCCCAAGCAAGATCCATGCTGTCAGCACAGAGCCTGAAGAGGGGCTGGATTCCATGAACTGTGAAATCATGACCTTAGCCAAAATCAAGAGTCGGTCACTTAATTCTGAGCCACACAGGCACCCCCCTACTTCATTGTTAGAGCATCACCTGTCCAACACAAAAATTCCCTCTTATGTCATTTTACAGATCAATTTAATTATTATTTATCTAAGTATCTCTCATGAGAATAATAGCAAAGCTGTCTTGCCTTTCATCGCCAAAGAGCCAATCAAAGTATGTTTTCTTTCCCAACAAAAATCAATTTTCTTTCTATGGATGCTTCTGCCACCCTCTCAGAGCATGTCATTTCAACTGCAAGAACTTTGAAAACTAACATTCTTTTACTTCCTCTCTCACTCACTTGGTTGGCACAGGGCATTTAGGCAAAGCCTGATATACTCATTAACATCACACCCCCACCAAAGTTTGTCCCCTTTTCATACAGTGAAAATAATGATTTTATATTAAAATAGATGATTATGTATTTCTCTAAGGAAAATTTAAATGCTGATTTTATATTTTGATAGAGGAGCACAGTCAACCTAAATGAAGTTTTTACAATATTCAACTCAATATATTTAGGGATATCAGCACTTATGTTTGTCTTCATATGTTACTTGAAATATAACTAAATCTATCAGTCAACTATAACTGACTCTATCGGAATTCCGTTAGTAACATTAACTTACATTAAAATCAGAATTCAAAATGACATCTCTAACAATACCTTAATATATTTATAAACAAAGTTAACTTTTCAAAAAACCAGTGCTATGTCTGCCTCTATATTTATTCAAGTTCAAATGGGGATTTTTATTTGTTCATTTAGTCACAAACGACAAGCACAGTCTCCTTTTTTTATTAAATTTTTTCTCCAGCTGACCTACTAGAATATTTGTCAAAATAGGAGGGTACTGTTAATGGAGATTCTGACAGCTCATCATAACATTAATCTTTCATCTGCAGTTGTTGACTTTTGACAATTTTTGTAGTTCTTTTTGAGTCTAACACTGAGATAAACTTTACTGATTGGCATCATCACATGCCAGGCATGTTTGAATTAAGATGAAAAAGAATTACCCATAACAAATATCACAGAGATCATTAATTAATCCTGTTTTTAGTAAACAACAAGGCAGACAAGCAAATTCATGGAAGATTGCATTAGTGGAGAGGTGTTAATTGAAAGATCGCTCAAGTGATGGCAAGTTTTCAACATCAAAACTGAAAGAAGCAAGACATGATAGAATTCCTGAAGAGAGTTATTATAGTTGAAGGGAAAAAAGTATTTAATATATCAGACCCAAATCAAATAAATAGAAAAGACAAATAAATAGAAATAAGTCATGAGAACACATCTTTATTCAGTTGCTACATAAAACTTTTTACATAGTAAAAAATGTTTAACTGGAAGTATTCCAGTAAACTTACAATTACACTCAATGTTCAAAAGTTATATTGACCTAACTCTATACCTACTATCATAGTATGGTTGTAATATAATATTCAACATGAGTCACCTACATTACTGTTTTCCTGATTTCCCAGAAAACGAAAATAAACCGAAGAGTCTTGCTAATCCATTAAATGCAGTGCACCTTTCATTGTTCTAAGACAACTGTCATTATCCAAGAACAGTGTCTAAACTTTAACCTTTACATTACAATAACAGGTAAGTTGTGATACCAGGTGAAGGTTCCATGCATCACGTATTACTATAAAGGATATTAGGCCTTCTAGTTAGCAAGTGAAGTTGAAAGGGAGAGTTACACATATGCAGTGTGGCAGAATCTCATGATCATTTTTCATTCTTTTGTCTTTTATATGAAAAAAGGCACAGAACTTCTAAATCTTAGGAAAACACGTGGGACAATAACCATATCTCAAGCAGTAACTAAGCATACATCTTATTTAATTTTATTTTTCTAATTTTATCTTTTATTTTTTAAAATTGACGTCCAAATTAGTTAGCATATACTGCAACAATGATTTCAGGAGTAGATTCCTTAGTGTCCGTTAACTATTTAGCCCATCCCCCCTCCCACAACCCCTCCAGTAACCCTCAGTTTTTTCTCCATATTTATGAGTCTCTTCTGTTTTGTCCCCCTCCCTGTTTTCATATTATTTTCATTTCCCTTCCCTTATGTTCATCTGTTTTGTCTCTCAAAGTCCTCATATGAGTGAAGTCATATGATTTTTGTCTTTCTCTAACTGACTAATTTCACTTAGCGTAATATCCTCCAGTTCCATCCACATAGTTGCAAACGGCAAGATTTCATTCTTTTTGATTGGCGAGTAATACTCCATTGTATATATATATATATATATACCATTTCTTCTTTATCCATTCATCCATCGATGGACATTTGGGCTCTTTTCGTACTTTGGCTATTGTTGATAGTCCTGCTACAAACATGGGGATGTATGTGTCCCTTCGAAACAGTACACTTGTATCCCGTGGATAAATGCCTAGTAGTGCAATTGCTGGGTCGTAGGGTAGTTCTATTTTTAGTTTTTTGAGGAACCTCCACACTGTTTTCCAGAGTGGCTGCACTAGCTTGCATTCCCACCAACAGTGCAAGAGAGATCCTCTTTGTCTCCATCCTCGTCAACATCTGTTGTTGCCTGAGTTGTTCATGTTAGCCATTCTGACAGGTGTAAGGTGGTGTCTCATTGTGGTTTTAATGTTTATTTATTGTTGAGACAGACAGAGCATGAGCAGGGGAGGGTTAGAGAGAGAGGGAGACACAGAATCAGAAGCAGGCTCCAGGCTCTGAGCTGCCAACACAGAGCCTGATGCAGGGCTTGAACTCACAAACTGTGAAATCATGACCTGAGCCAAAGTTGGCTGCTCAACCAACTGAGCCACCCAGGCACCCCTCATTGTGGTTTTGATTTCTATTTCCCTGATGATGAGTGATGTTGAGCATTTTTTCATGTGTCAGTTGGCCATCTGGATGTCTTCTTTGGAGAAGTGTCTATTCATGTCTTTTGCCCATTTCTTCACTGGGTTATTTGTTTTTTGTGGGTTGAGTTTATTAAGCGCTTTATAGATTTTGGATACTAACCCTTTATCTGATGTCATTTGCAAATATCTTCTCCCATTTTGTTGGTTGCCTTTTAGTTTTGCTGATTGTTTCGTTCACTGTGCAGAAGGTTTTTATTTTATTTTTTTTTCACTTTTATTTTCTTAATATGGAATTTATTGTCAAATTGGTTTCTATACAACACCCAGTGCGCATCCCAACAGGTGCCCTCCTCAATACCCAGCACCCACCCACCCATGCCTCCCATCCCCAATCAACCCTCAATTTATTCTCAGTTTTTAAGAGTCTCTTATGGTTTGGCTCCCTCCCTCTCTTTTTTCTTTTCTTTTTTTTTTTTTTTTTTTTTTTTGGATTGATTTTTTTTTTTATTTTTTATTTTTTTATTTTTTTTTTTATTTTGATGAGGTCCCAGTAGTTCATTTTTGCTTTTGTTTCCCTTGCCTCTGGAGATGTGTTGAGTAAGAAGTTGCTACGGGCAAGATCAAAGAGGTTTTTGCCTGCTTTCTCCTCAAGGATTTTGATGGCTTCCTGTCTTACATTTAGGTCTTACATACATTTTGAATTTATTTTTGGTATTGGTGTAAGAAAGTGGTCCAGTTTGATTCTTCTGCATGTCGCTGTCCAGTTTTCCCAGAACCACTTGTTGAAGAGACTGTCTTTGTTCCATTGGAGAGTCTTTCCTACTTTGTCAAATATTAGTTGGCCATATGTTTGTGTGTCCATTTCTGGGTTCTCTATGCTGTTCCACGGATTTGAGTGTCTGTTCTTGGGCCAGTACCATACTGTCTTGACGATTAGAGCTTTGTAGTAAAGCTTGAAGTCCGGGATTGTGATGCCTCCTGCTTTGTTTATCTTTTTCAAGATTGCTTTGGCTATTCGGGGTCTTTTCAGGATCCATACCAATTTTAGGATTATTTGTTCTAGCTCTGTGAAGAATGCTGGTGTTATTTTGATAGGGATCGCATTGAATATGTAGATTGCTTTGGGTAGTATCGACATTTTAACAATATTTGTTCTTCCTATCCAGGAGCATGGAATTTTTTTCCAATTTTTTGTGTCTTCTTCAATTTCTTTCATAAGCTTTCTATAGTTTTCTGCATATAGTTTTTTCACCTCTTTGGTTAGATTTATTCCTAGGTATTTTATGGTTTTTGATGAAATTGTAAATGGGATTGATTTCTTGATTTGTCTTTGTGTTGCTTCATTGTTAGTGTATAGGAATTCAACTGATTTCTGTGCATTCAACTGATTCTGGTGTATAGGAATTCAATTAATTTCATATCCTGCAACTTTGCTGAATTCATGAATCAATTCTAGCAGTTTTTGGTGGAATCTTTTGGGTTTTCCATACAGAGTATTATGTTATCTGTGAAGAGTGAAAGTTTGACCTCCTCCTGGCCGATTTGGATGCCTTTTATTTCTTTGTGTTGTCTGATTGCAGAGGCTAAGATTTCTAATACTATGTTGAATAACAGTGGCAAGAGGGGGCATCCCAGTCTTGTTCCTGACCTTAGGGGGAAAGCTGTCATTTTTTTCCCCATTGAGGAGGATATTAGTGTTGGGTCGTTCATATATGGCTTCTATGATCTCGAGGTATGCTCCTTCTATCCCTACTTTCTTGAGGGTTTTCACCAAGAAAGGATTCTGTATTTTGTCAAATGTTTTCTCTGCATCTATTGAGAGGATCATATGGTTCTTGTCCTTTCTTTTATTGATGTGATGAATCACATTAATTGTTATGTGGATATTGAACCAGCCCTGCATCCCAGGTATAAATCACTTGGTTGTGGTGAATAATTTTTTTGATGTATTGTTGGAGCCAGTTGCCTAATATCTTCTTGAGGATTTTTGCATCCATGTTCATCAGGGAGATTGGTCTATAGTTCTCCTTTTTAGTGGGGTCTCTGGATTTGGAATCAAGGTAATGCTGGCTTCATAGAATGAGTTTGGAAGTTTTCCTTCCATTTCTATTTTTTGGAACAGCTTCAAGAGAATAGGTGTTAACTCTTCCTTAACTGTTTGGTAGAATTCCCCTGGAAAGCCATCTGGCCCTGGACTCTTGTTTTTTAGCAAATTTTTGATTACTAATTCGATTTCCTTAATGGTTATGGGTCTGTTCAAATTTTCTATTTCTTCCTGTTTCAGTTTTGGTAGTGTATATGTTTCTAGGAATTTGTCCATTTCTTCCAGATTGTCCATTTTATTGGCATATCGTTGCTCATAATATTCTCTTATTATTGTTTTTATTTCTGCTGTTTTGGTTGTGATCTTTGCTCTTTCATTCTTGATTTTATTTATTTGGGTCCCTTTATTTCAAAGAACCAGCTTCTGGTTTCATTGATCTGTTCTATTTTTTTTTTTTTTTTTTTTGGTTTCAATAGCATTAATTTCTACTCTAATCTGTATTATTTCCTGTCTTCTGCTGGTTTGGGGTTTTATTTGCTGTTCTTTTTCCAGCTCCTTAACGCATATGGTTAGGTTGTATATCTGAGATCTTTCTTCCTTCTTTGGAAGGCCTGGTTTGCTACATAGTTTCCTCTTATGACCACCTTTGATGCATCCCAGAGGTTTTGGGTTGTGGTGTTACCATTTTCATTGACTTCCATATACTTTTTATTTTTTTTATTTTTTTTTTTTTAATTTTTTTTTTCAACGTTTTTTATTTATTTTTGGGACAGAGAGAGACAGAGCATGAACGGGGGAGGGGCAGAGAGAGAGGGAGACACAGAATCGGAAACAGGCTCCAGGCTCCGAGCCATCAGCCCAGAGCCTGACGCGGGGCTCGAACTCACGGACCGCGAGATCGTGACCTGGCTGAAGTCGGACGCTTAACCGACTGCGCCACCCAGGCGCCCCTTCCATATACTTTTTAATTTCCCCTTTAACCGCTTGGTTAGCCCATTCATTCTTTAGTAGGATGTTTTTCAGTCTCCAAGTATTTGTTACCTTTCCAGTTTTTTTCTTGTGGTTGATTTTGAGTTTCATAGTGTTGTGGTCTGAAAATATGCACTATATTTATGTGTATATATATATATATATATATGTGTATGTATATATATACTTATCTTTTCTCCCCTCAGAGAGTCCCCCTTGAAATTCCTTTCAGGGCTGGTTTAGTGGTCACAAACTCCTTTAATTTTTGTTTGTCTGGGAAACTTTTTATCTCTCCTTCTATTTTGAATGACAGACTTGCTGGATAAAGAGTTCTTGGCTGCATGTTTTTCTGAGTCAGCACACTGAGTATATCCTGCCACTCCTTTCTGGCCTGCCAAGTTTCTGTAGCTAGGTCTGCTGCAAACCTGATCTGTCTTCCCTTGTATATTACGGACTTTTGCTCCCTTGCTGCTTTCATGATTCTCTCTTTGCCTGAGTATTTTGTGAATTTGACTATGCTATGCCTTGCTGATGTCCGATTTTTGTTCAATCTAATGGGGGTCCTCTCTGCTTCCGGATTTTGATGTCTGTGTTTTTCCCCAGGTTAGGAAAGTTTTCTGCTATGATTTGCTTACATAACCCTTCTACCCCTCTTTCTCTCTCTTCCTCTTCTGGGACCCGTATGATTCCGATGTTGTTCCTTTTTAATGAGTCACTGATTTCTCTAATTCTGAAATCGTGCTCTTTTGCCTTTATCTCCCTCTTTTTTTATGCTTCATTTTTCTCTAAAGTTTGTCCTCTATATTGCTCATTCTCTGTTCTGCCTCATCCATCCTTGCCGCCACTGCATCCATCTGTGATTGCAGATCAGTTATAGCATTTTTAATTTCATTCTGGCTATTTTTTGCTTCTTTTACCTCTGCAGAAAGGGATTCTAATCTGTTTTCAACTGTAGCTAGTATTCTTATTATCGTGATTCTAAATTCTGGTTCAGACATCTTGCTTGTATCTGTGTTGGTTAAATCCCTAGCTGTTGTTTCTTCGTGCTCTTTCTTTTGGGATGAATTCCTTTGTTTTGTCATTTTGAAGGGAGAAAAGGAATAATGAGGTAGAAAAATTAAAATAACAATATTAAAATAAAAAAATATTAAAATTAAAAAATTAAACACACACACACAAATGAAATAAATGATGCTAGATCCGAGGTGTATTTTGATCTGGGTGTTGAAAGTGGTTTGACAGATTAGAGAAAAAATAATGGTGGGGTTAAGAAAAGAAAAAAAAGGAAATCGTTTGATAATTTAAAAAAATGAATACACTGAAGTAGACTAAAATGAGATGATGAGAGTAAAATAGAATTTGAAAACCGATACATAAAAGTAAAGAATATAGTAGAAAAAAATAGAGAAAAATATTTTAATAAAAATTAAAAAATAAAAATGATTTTTTTCTTTGTATTCAAGAAAAAGAAAAGAAATGAAAAAGAAAAAGACAGAAAAAAAGAAAAAAAAAGGAAATCGTTTGAAAATTTGAAAAGGTGAATACACTGAAGTAGACTACAATAAAATGATGGAATAAGATAGGATTTGATAGAAATGTACACAAGAGTAAAAAATATAGTAATAAAAATTAAAGAAAAATATTTTTAATAAAAATTGAAAATAAAAATGAATCTTTTTCTGTATTCAAGAAAAAGAAAAGTATCAAAGAGAAAAAAAAAAAAAGAAAGAGAATTGAATAGATGGACCTGCTAACAGATTGAAGTAGGACTGAAATTACTTTGTTTTCCCCTGGGAGTCAGACTATGTAGCACTTTATAGTCCATAAACTAATGAGGCGGAGAGATTTGTGTTCTTGAAGAGCAAGGTTGGCCCAGTTGGGCGCGGCTCAGTGTGACAGCTCAGCTCTCCCCTAGATGGCACTGCTAGCCTAGTGTGGTGGAGTGTTGTGGTGCTCGTAGGTGCATATGCTCATGTGCAGGAGTGGTGAAAATGGTGCCACCCAGCTACCCAGTCTGTTCTCTCGGATCAGCAATCGTGCACCCGTCCTCTGTCTTCAGCTTTCGTCCACTCCCCGCTTTTTCACTCTCCGTGACCAGGCCGCAGGTAGTACCTCTCTCCTGAGTTTTGTCTCAGATGCGGCTGTTTTCCCCAGCCCCTTACTTCTTAAAGACTGTGGCTTTGACCTGTTTCACCCCTCTGAGGGAGAGTCTCACGGAGCAATGGCTGAATGAGCAATGGCCAAATGTCGGCTGCACCCAAAAATGCTTGCTGGACCCTGCTGCTGCCAGTGCCCCGAGACTGCGGCCAGATGCCAGCCAGCCCCAGAAAAAGTTCACAAGATAGTGTAGCAGCAACGTTTCAGGGATTATGGAAAATCACAACACACATCTGGCACCAGGCTTTACCCTTAACGACCTTGTTCCAGCACCAGGGAATGTGGCTGCCTTCTGGGGTCTGCTGGGACCAGGTGGCTTCAACAGTCTCTACCTAATGTCCTTCCAGCAGTGGAACCGCTTTTTCCCTTGTGGCCTGAGAACCTTCCAGACCCCACTCTGTTCCTGGGGATTCGTCCTTCCCACCAGAGCACAGCCAGGTATCAAGCTGCAGAGTTGCAGCCTTTGCGCTCCCCTTGTTTATAGTCTTAATGGAATTTAAACCCTCCCCTTTCTTCTTTCTCCCTTTTTAGTTTAGTCCCCTTGGCTGTTTCCCATTTTCCACTTTCTCTCCAGCTGCTTTTGGGGAGGGGTGCTTTTCCTATATTCTCCCCCTCCCCAAGTCTCTGTCCTCTCTCCGCTTGCAAAAGTACCTCCCTTCCTGCTCCTTCTTGCTCCCCAAGTTCACCTCTCCATGCTGCATATCTGCTGAATTCTGTGGTTATGGTTGTTCACATTGTTGTGTTAATCCTCCAATCAGTGTTCTAGGTGTGTAGGATGGTTTAGTGTTGGTCTGGCTGTATTTCATGGACGCGGGACACACAGACTTCCATGCTATTCTGCCATCTTGGCTCTTTCTCTAAGCATACATTTTAAATGTAAATATTCAAATCATTTTGGGCACTAGAAAATATAACATATTGACAAGGGCAGAGTTGTTTTACCTGTGAAAGTTTTATTTTTTCAAGAGAAAATGAGGGCAGTTAAATTAACATTCTACCAATGTGGTTGCAGTGTTTTTCATTAGCTTTCAATTGTCCATACTAGCCTGTCTTTCTGCAAAAGGTCTCTGTCAGTTGAAGATTCAACATAAAATAATTAATTTTCTGTTGGTGTTAGAATAAAGTGTATAAAACAAAGTTGTAACTAGAGACACATCAGCATGATTGGGACTCCTCAGAAGTGAGTGTACCTAGTATGCTCTGTTCAATATATTCTGTAGTTCAAACAACATTTCAGGTTAAATATAGTCCCAGATTGCAACATACCATTCTCCGTGTTCTGTATAAATGGCTTCACTTCTTTGTCACTTGACCCTTTTTCAGAGCTGTGGTTCTCAATTTCTTTCTTTTTCTAACTTCATAATCTTTCAAGTAACCTGTAACTAAAGTGCAATTATGACCATTTCCTCTACTCAGGAAAGAAAAAGAAGTTTATTGGGTGCCAGTTATGGGTAAGATGATGCTTTGTGCCTTCACATGTTATTTCCTTTAACCTTGATATCAATTCATGAGGTAGATTAAGTTCTTATTTTAAATTTAAGACTATGTATGTAGTGCATCTTTATTTGGTTGCTAAGTAAAACATTTGTGATCTTCATTGTTGTCTGTTTCATAATTCAGTGATCTAGCAACTAGATTACAATGCATTATCTTTTGTTATCTGATAATTTTTAGTGAACAGGACACATGAAGTCCCATTGACAAAAGGGAACGTGTGCCTTGAAGGTCCTTTCTGCTCACTCAATATTAATTTCTTCTAAGACCCCACAAGGCCAATTCAGAAATAAATAATACAGGATTCATTAACTCAATAAATATATATCCAATTTCTATGTTTTAGGCACTGTTATTAACTCTTGGGATACATTAATAACCAAAAGAGAAAAAAAAATCCTGGCCTTCATGGGTCTTATAATTTACTGGAGGAGACCTCCTCCATCCATTTCCTCAGTCACCTTGTACATTTGGTTCTACTACATGTTAGACATCACTGGGAGTGCTAATGACCAAGTGACAAACAGCAGACAAGGTTTTCTCTCAAATTCTAATCTAGCGGAATGAGAGAGAACATGTACACAAAATAATCAAATGACTGGAGAACTTCGTTTTGTTCATTACTATGTATTTAATGCCTAGATTGAACTGCCATTGTTATTAGAGAACAAAGTAATTTGCTGTAAACCAGAGATTGAAAAAAAATAACAAAAAGTCTTATGAGATATTTCTATTCTCACACATTTCTTTTCTATTGTCTTATTCCAAGTCTTTTATCAAATGCATCCCCTAAATTGGCTCTCCAATAACTTTTATTTCATGTCCCTGAACTGGCATACTCATACCCTGGAAGGTAAACTGTTGACTATTACCTATTGTTGCCCAGGTATGACCCATTGGGAGGAGAGGTAACAGGCTTTCAGCTGAAGTTCAAGCTGAAGTTTCACAATGAAACTCTCTTTTGGATCACTGTTGGATGGGAAGAGGTGATATTGTGGCTGAGGAAAATTTTGCGGATGGTTTGGAATTGAAAAGAGGAAAACTAAAATAGTTGTGTTTGGCACTGAAATCTCTTGACTCCTAACCTAACCTATTGTAATCTCTACAGCCGTGTGCTCAAAATATTTGGCCTGAGGAGCCCTTCACAGTTTTAAAAATTGTTAACCTCAAAGTTTTTGCTTATTTCATCATACCTATTGACATTTGCAAAATTAGAAATTAAAATTGGGAAACTTTTAATAAGAAATACACAGACAGTATTCTATGTCCTGCAGAATCTAAACTCACCACTATGTGCTTGTAAAATAAAAATTTTAATTACCAAAATTAATCTTGAAATCTTATATTTCTTCCAGTACTGCACTTCAAGATTTCCTTGGCTACACTTAAGCTATTGTATTTCCATATATATTATCAAAACATCTTGCAAATTTCCACAGAGAAAATATCCCACTGAATTTAAAATTTAGTATGTTTAACGTATAAATTTCTCCCTTAGTAACTGAGTCTCCCAAGCAATGAACATGCTCTATCTATTTAGGTTTTCCTTTGTTTCTCCTATTTATGTGTTTTCAGTTCGCAACGTTTGTGCATATTTTATTAGATTATTCCTAGTTTTTATAGCTAGAGTAAATAGCAACTTATTAATATAATTTCTATTTTGTTATCTATAATTATTTCTGTAAAATGATCTTGTATTCAGTATATTGCTAAATTCACTTATTAGTTATGATAATCCATATAATTCTATTTTATCATATAAGTATACAGTCATGTTGTTTTCAAGTAATGACATCTTTTTCTTCCCTTGTAATCCTTTTCAATCTTATTTCTTTTTATTTCTTTAGTGATCTGGCTTTATCAGGTTGTTTGCTATTCTTTTTCTAGCATCTTGCTTAGATCATCAATTTTTATCTTTCAAAAAATATACATTCACTAAGAATATAGATTTATCTCTAAGCACGTGTTAGGTACATATCAAAAGTTTAATATGTTCTATTTTCAATTACTGTCCAATGCTGTTTCAGTCTTCCTCCTTTAAACCTAGTCTGTTGGTATTTTTAGCAGCACCAATCTTAAGCAGAATGCCCTTTGTAAAAGATCTGAAGAAAATTAAATCAACCTATTTTTAAGTGTAAAACAAAGATTATGTATGCTTGTTTCTATGCAATGTATTTGCATTGCTTTTACCACCTTATTGAGAACTATTTACTATGTTCACATTTTGCTCCTTTTTAGTCTTCATCCCTTTTTTGAAATTTGATGAGTTTGTAGTTTCCCTCTAAGAGTGGTATCCTTTCAGTGCAAAAAAGAAAGGGTGTCAAAACTAATATAACAAAATCTAATAAAAATCTAATATAAATCAACATATCTATTTTCTTCCTCTAAAATACCACCCCTAAAAATTTAACTTATCACACTCTCTTATCTTCTTTGTTGTCTATTATTTTACTTTGTTGTTATCTTAAGCCCCATAATATATAATTTCTATAATTATTGTTTTATATGGTTGTTTAAGGAAACATTATTTACATTTTCCTTTATTATCCTTTCTTATTACTTCTTTTGCATCTTCCTGAGACACATTTCCCAAAAGGCTTTTCAGTGAGAGTCCATCAGTTGCAAAATCCCCTCCATTTTCCAATTGAAATGTGTCTTCATTCTTTCTTATCCTTAAATCTTAGTCCATTGGACTTAAATTGATAAACTCTATCACTTAGCCATTATTCCATTATCTTTGGCCTAAATTGTTGCCATTGATAAGTCAAATAATTGTTATTTCTTTGAAGGTCTTAAATGGTCTATTCTCAATAAGTTTGGTTGTTGAAAGATTAACTATGGTGTTTTTAGAGGTTGACTTATTTTTCCATAACCCATGTGAGATTAGTGGTACTTTCTCAACCTAAAGTTGTGTGTTTTCTTTCTATTTAACTATTTATTTATTTGTTTTTATGTTTTTATTTTTTTTTAATTTTTATTTCAATTTTAGTTAACATATAGTGTAATACTGATCTTAAGAGTAGAATTTAGTGATTCATCACTCACATATAATACCAAGTGCTCATTAGAGCAGGTGCCCTCCTTAATACCCCTCACCCATTTAGTTCATCTCCTGCCCACCTGCCCTCTAGCAACCCTCGGCTTGTTCTCTACAGTTAAGAGTCTCCTATGTTTGCTTCCCTTTCTGTTTTTCCCCCTTCCCCTATGTTCATCTGTTTTTTTCACCTTAAATTCCACATGAGTGAAATCATATAGTATTTGTCTTTATCTGACTGACTTATTTTGCTTAGCATAATATACTCTAACTCCATCCACATCATTGAAAATGGCAAAATTTCATTTTTTGATGCTTGAATAATATCCCATATATATATATATATATATATATATATATATATATACACATGTATATATACATATACCTATATATATATATATATATATATATATATATATATATATGAGTAATATCCAGTATATACATACATGTGTGTGTGTATATATATATATATATATATATATGTATATATATATGAGTAATATCCCATATATATACATATGTATACACGTATACATATATACTTATGTATATATACGAGGCTTGATGCCTCATGTGTTTTGTTGGTTTGTATTTGAATTTATTGTAGAATACAACTGAGTTAACTGTTTCCAATCTAGAAAGATTTGTTTTTATACCTGGTGTGTTCAGACCCCAAAGCTTTTTCAATGTGGCACCATTTTAAGTGCTGTTTTTTAGACCAAGTTTACCCACACTATGAAGATAATACATGTTAGAAATCTAAGCCTCTGTGATGATTAACCTGTGGTTATATATCTTCAGATAAAGCTTCATTGTATAGAGCCTAGATTGGGATCAATTTTAGAAATTGGGCAGGTATTTTCATTAATTGAGTCTGTGCCCCTTTCTAGCCCTATTTAGAGTTAGCTCTAACCCACAGGCCTTATTTTTTGAGTTTGGGTGGCCAGTATGCCAAGGTTCTTAGCTGCAGACAACTGAAGCATCGAGATGATGTTTCAACTTTCATTTTCATCTTCTTGAAAACCAACATCCTTCAGGATTTTCTTTATTCTTTTGTAAACTCAACACTAAAAAGATAATTGTTACATTTTACTCACGATTTCTAAAGCATTTTGAAGCAGATGAGTTTTCAGAATGTGTAGGTCACCATCTTGTTGGTCCCAGAAGACCACTATTATAAATTTTGCTGTAGCATATGTGCATTTATGTATGACATATGCA